>NC_137803.1:18367984-18967984 GCF_963383645.1 Muscardinus avellanarius
GAAACTCTAGCTGCAGTCCTCATCAGCACAGGAGGCAGTTTTATTAGTACAACACAAACACGAAAATACTTCATATCAGCATACTTCCGAATGCAACATTCCCATTATCAACCAAGTTGGCTTCAATGCATCTGTCCTGCTAAATCTGCTAAGACCATTCATTCAAAGAGAAGTGCAAAGGGGGTGGGGGAGGAGAAGATATCTTTCCTGTTAAGTGGCAGCCCAGCCTTACGAGACAGTCTCTGGGATTCTATTCTGAAATCTATTCGATTGGACTTGGGGCACTTTTTTTAAACAGCCACTTGGCACTTTCCTTTGGGAGTTCTTAGGCACAATGTGACAGAGTGAGCTTGGTCAGCCCTTCCCCGTGCATTCGATACAGAAGCTGAAACTCAGCCGGCAGCTGGTGAGACTCCTGCCACTTGGTGGTAAACTTGGTTCCTTTTTTGTCATAGTAATGGTACGGAAGATCTTCCCTCGTGTTGGGGTCAAATCCAAAAGGCCAAAATCCGTACAAGTGGATCTCTTCGCAGATCGCGGATGCAAGGGTGTACATGAGAATACCTGTGCTCAGCCGTTTGGGCGACAAATGTTTGTTTTTCCAGTACCTGCGGAACAGTAAGTACACGTGGATTCAGAGGCCAGGGTTTCAATCAGGGAGATCAATAGGACTGGGCTAGGAGGTGGGTTCGTCTAGACTGTTTAGGTTACATGGAAAAATCCATCTCCAGCCCAGTCATACTGGTCTTTCCCCCTTCCAGATGAAATCTAAAAGTTCAGTGAAACTGAACCAGCAGAGATCAAAATGATGAGCTCAACAGATAAGGGTCAGGTGGGCAGATGACTAATTCTACTACGAATTTTCACCATTTCCTCCCATTTAGGCAGTGACTTTGGGTACATAACTTGCTATTTGTAATGTGGCTGATCTATCTTTACACCTGCATGTTGGGTGCTCTAGAATTTAATATCTTTTTATTGGTGAATTGTAATTATGCATCATAATGAGATTCGGGGTGACAGAAACATACATGCACACAGAACTTGGTGCGTTTCCCTCTGGATCCCACCCTATTAGTTCTCTCTTTACCTTTCGTGGTACTAGGGACTGAACCTGAGGGTACTCTACCTCTAAGCTATATACCTCAGCTCTATTTTATCCGATTTTTATTTTATGTCTTTATTTTGGAACAGGGTCTCACTAAGTTAATGAGGGCCTTGTTAAATTGCCAGGGCTGGCTTTGAACCTGTGATATTCCTATTTCAGCCTCCCATGTCCAAGTGCGCACCGCCACACCTGGCCACATCTCATTACCTCTTTAAAAGATAACCATTCAGTGCCGGGCGTGGTGGCGCACTCTTGTAATCCCCGCGCTTGGGAGGCGGAGACAGGAGGATCGCGCAGGTTCGAAGCCAGCCGCACTGGCTTAAGAGACCCTGTTTCCAAATAAAAATATAAAATAGGTCTGGGAGTGTAGCCCGGAGGTAGAAGGGCTTCCAGGAACCCCAGTACCACCACCATCACTAATAATAATAATAATAATAATAATAATAACCATTCATCCTAGAATAAGGGAACAGTCTCTGTTGTAATTATTAAGAGTACCCTTCCTTGCAAAGAAAAAAGTTCCAACTTGGAATATAAGTTATAAAATCACTCTATCTTTTAGAGACATACCCACTTGTTAGACTATCATTCCTCCTCCAGTAAGAGGTCAACTAAACAGATCTTAAATTTGGAAGACTTTAGGGAAACCCAGGATGGGAATAATATATTATGGAATAAAAGTCTTTTGGATTCCCTGGTTATCAGGTATTCCAGAACTTACACTAACTAATGTTACTATCCAGGAGTCTGTTGGGACAGCGGGGCTCCTTATGTAGGGGAAATTAGAGTTGAAGGAAGTGATTTGATCAGATGATCTGTGTGTGTATGGGGGGGGGGGCTGAGGATGGGAGCATTCTGCCTCTGAGCTACACCTCCAGGCCTATTTTATTTTATTTTAAAACAGGAAAGCCAGGCGTGGTGGCGCATGCTTGTAATCCCAGCATTCGGGAGGCTGAGACTGGAGGATCACGGTTCGCGGACAGCCTCAGCTACTTAGTGAGGCCCCCTGCAACTTAGTGAGACCCTGTTTCAAAATAAAGAATAAAAAATAGGGCGGGGGTGTGGCTCAGAGGTCAAATGCCCCCGGGGTCTATCCCCAAACCTGCAAAAACAAAACAAAACAAAATCAGGATCTCACTAAGTTTCAGAGGGTCTCACTAAGTTGCTAAGGCTGCCTGCAAACTTCCAATCTTCCTGTACTCAGCCTCCCAATACTAGAATTACAGGCATGCACCACCATACCTAGTTCAGATTATTTAAATGTGGGGTCCTGCAATTAATCTTGTTTATAAAATGCCCTGGCTTAGTGGCTTTCAATTCTGACCACATATTAGAATCACCTAAGAAATTATTAAAACATACCAACTGCCTGGTGCCCACCTCTCTTTCCACTAGAAGAATTACATTAGACTCTTGAAATAGAGCCCAAGGAACAGTACTTTTAAAAGAAAGTTCTTCAAGCAATTCTTACATATAACCAGAACTAAAAAATCACCAGACTAAGGGAAAATATTGCATCTCTAGTCAGTCTATAAAATCATAAGAGACGAGAAGCTCATAAAATACTTTCTATCGGTTTTTGCATATATATATATATATATTGAAACAGGGTCTAAGTTGCTGAGGCTGACCACAAACCTACAATCCTACTGTTTCAGCTTCCAAAGTACTGGGATTATAGGTGTGTGCCACCGCACTTGGCCTGGGTTTTTGCATTTAAATATCAAATTATTAAGGCTGATTATATAAGTTGTGATTTATTTAGGTGTTTTATTAATCTTGGACATCTACAAAATACCTAAACATTCCACAAAAGAGGCAATTTGAAATTAATTTCATCTTCTTTTAAAAAAAAACCCATCTGTTGTTATAATTTAGCCATTGGCTTTATTGGGATATAGCTATTTATTTAAGTTAAATTCTTGATTTGTGGTGATTTCCATGACTTCTCAGTCCTGGAAGGGGACAGGGAATAAAGAGGGGAGAATGATGAATCACCAATCTTTCCATTTGGCACTTGGCTACCAGCTGGGGGTAGATTGAACTTTTTAACTAGAATGCATTTATTGATGACAAAAGACAAAAGTTGGCCCTAAAGTACTAAGCTAACTACCACCACTAACTAATTGGATGGCTCCCATCCCCAAGAGATTACAACATTGATTTGCCATCTGGTGGGGTACGAGTTAAATGCAATAAAATATACACACCTGTTAACATGCTGCATTATATTTCCAGGCCAAGCCAATTGGACCTTTAGCTGACCTCTGTGTTCAACAAAAAAGTCAACTAATGTTCTGGTGACAGTTGCTGAAGTGTGGAAAAAAAAGGCAGGGATCCAGAGAATTGCCCCATCAAGCTTTTTCAAACTGAGGAAAAAGTTGTTACGGTCCTGAATGGTCAAAAGATTGTTGTAATATTTTTCCAGGATGCTGGGGTTAAAGGTGGTGAGGTTGGTTTTCCTTCCAACATCTCTTTGGAAAGCCTCCGTAGGGGCAAAATTGCAACGAAAAACAAAATCTGATTTATCTATTTCTTGTCCGCACTGGCTCCCTGTCAAGATCCCACTATTTCCAACCACCGCACAAATATTATAATGCTTATTCGCAATGGGTGACGCATCTGGAAGCAGCGATCGGAAGTTATTGCTAATAGAGAAAACATATTTATGGCTGGAATAATCATAATGCATCAGTTGTCCAATCCGGACGCTATTCTTGGTCAAAGAAAAGTTTTTTATTACATCGACATGCTGAAGAATTTCTTGCCTAAAATAAAGAGAAATTCATTAGATGCATTCCATTTCAAATAACTGAGTTTCCATTTCATGTCTTACACTGCCGTTTCATTCAGACCAGAATCTTAAGCACATTGAATCTGAGATGGATTAGACATTTTTAATTGTGGCCCTTGAAGGGCGGGGAGTGGATTCAGAAAGTACAGATCTGCTCCAATCTTTCAGTCAAGTTGAGAATGTGATCCTTTGAGGCTCCTAAATGCAACTTCCAGTTTTAGCTGCCATTTCTTGGTTCTACTTAAGGAGTGTATTTGATCAGGGAGGAGGCAGATGCCCAACTGTGTCAGAAAGTACAGGGAGACAATTTACACTGGCCCTGAAGAGCTCATATTAATGCACAAACACTGGTGACTTAGAGTTTGTAACTAGGGACTACTTGTTTGCTATGGGGCTGCAGTGTTCAAGGAATATCAAATATCACTGGTGTCCAAATAAGAGCCAAATAGATCTGAGTCAGTACAATACTATCTATTATTAAAATGTGAAAATGTGAATAGCAGTGGGTATAGTTGAATATTTAATAGAAACGAGATGATAATCTTATTAAGTCCCCTTGCATAATGAAATATTTTTTCTGCTTGATTATATAGAAATATAATTTTGTAAGATAATATCTAATCCTTAGTATTATAAATCTGAAAATGTGTATATTCTCTAACAATGTAGAATAAGGCGTTTTAAGGAGTGGTACTAAGAAATAACTTCAGGTTGATTTCATATTGAGCTTTAAATAAAATTAAGGGTCTCCTCTTAAAAGTCTCAGCTATTTAAAATATTTAAGAGAGACCAGTTTCATGTCACTTTTCTGCTAGACTTCCCAGTGCTAAAGAATCACACCGAAACTCCTGTGCCTTTGCCTGAAAATTAGTAGGAATGAAACCAAATGTTATGTATATCATAATTTGCTCAGACTTTTACTTTTTTTTTTTAAAAAAAACCTATTCTTTAAAGGGCAACACAAACTGGCATCTTTAATCTCAAACTTCCAAAGTTACCTTTAGTGTTCTTATAAACTGCCATAAAGGCAAGACAAATTTAAAATGATACTGATAAACATTAATTAAAGATCATCCAATAAGTATATTAAAATGGGAAGTTATGAAAAGAAAATATTCTTCCAATTGGTCTTCAGGGTTCACATGGCCTAGTGTGAGAAGAATATTTTTATTGAGTTAGAAATGTGTTTTGGGGAAAGGTATAATGTATCCTAATCTTGAAAATTTTGGAGAGTTCTCTATAAAATTTAAATTGAATTAAAACACCAAACGTTTTCTACATAAAACACTTCTAGGGCTTTAGAATTACTCAATTTCCTAAACAAATTTCTAATTAAACACAAATATTTGAAAAGGCTGCGATCATAATCATATGACTGTATGTCAGTTTTTTTGTACATAAACATTTTTTTCCTGACACCATGGATAACCACTGGATTTATTTTAATTCTACTAGGAGATTACAGTTCTTTTTAAAAAAGCAATAACTAGGAATGCTATGACCCAAACACAGCTGACTAATAGACTGGTTTGTAAAAATAAGAATTCATACCCCTAATGAATACACTAGATGGCTCACATTGCATTTAGTAGCATAATCTCTCACCAAGAAGAAAGAAGCAATGACTTAACGGTGGTTCTAAGACTAGACCAGAATCACCGAAGAGCATAAACTTGAATAAATTTCATCCTTATGCCCCCCACCTAACACCAAAACTCAAAACTTATGCATGTATAAAAGAAGGCCGTGGCAGCTAATAACGTTAGATAGTTTTAAAATAAGTTAAAAGTTGTAAAAGCTTAATGAAAAGAGATAGGCAACACCAAAACAAGATCATAGTTAAATACCCGCATGTGTTCGGGCATGTGGCGATGTGATGGAGATGGATTAGGATATTTTCTGTTGTGTTTCAATGAGACAACACCACTTTATTTAATTTGTTCCATTTTTCTTGTCAGTGGGGGAAGGAAAATGCATTGGGTAGTCTTTTTTTTTTTTTTTTTTTTTACAATTAACCACTTGGGTGTCTTCTTCTTTTTTTTAATAGATGGCTTTGGAGATCTTAGCTAGACTTATTAACTGTAAAGCCTGGTGCTCATTCAAGCACATGAGGAAAAGCGTGTGTGTGTGCATGTGTGTGTGTGTGTGTGTGTGTGTGTGTTTTCATTTTGGTCATACTGATGTTTCCTTTTTAGAGCAGGCACTACACATTTTTGGGGAGGGTTACCTTGTGCAGTTAGGTCAGGCAGACAATGCACATACACCTGGGGCCAGGGCTGCATGTTTTGTTGTTCTGGGTTTGTTTTGTTTCTTGAGTTCGAGAATTCAAAACAGCCTTTTAAATAGTTTCTTCCTGTCCTACCTTTGATGTAAAAACGCGGTCCGATTAAATGTCCACTTAGAAGGTTTCTCTTGGAGTTCGTGGGTGAGGGAATTCGTAATGGGCACAAAAGACGGGTCTAGAAACTTCAGCGCAAACTGGGACCTGGAGAGGAGGATGAGTGTAGACAAACGTACGGGGCCTCCTCAGCTGGGGGAAGCCGAGGTGGCCATTAAAACCCAGGGGCGAGGGACAGCCAGAGACGCCTCAGAACCTTCCCACCTTGGAGCCCCTCTGATCCGATCCACCCTCCGCGCCCACACAAGCCCGAGAAAAAGAGAGAAGACTAGGGAAACTCGTCTCCATTGTCCATCCCTCCGGGTGAAAGAAGAGACCCTAAAATGGCCGTCACGCAGAGAGCAGGGCGGGAGCGGGGCGCAGGGCTGGAGCCGGCTGCGCCGCCTGGACCAGGAATCAGCACCGCGGACAGCGGCCGCGCCGCCGCGAGCCCGACCCGCGACGCCCCCGCGGGCTGAAGGAATTGATTTTTGGGGAAAGAGCAAAGGAAACCGAAGACTCCGGGGAAGGCTAAGGGCAGGGGGGGGGGGGGCGCTCCTGCCTTAACCTCTTCCTTCCCGGGCCCGTGTCTGATTCCACTGCCCATGCATCCCTTGAACGGGAACCCAGCAGCTCAGCCCTGCAGCCCCGCCCGGCTCCTCCAGGCTCCGCACCCCCGGCCCCGCTCCGACCACTGGTTGCAGTTTGCGTTTGTCGGGGGGGGGGGGCGCTGGGAGAGCTTCTCCGGGCACAAGTAGGGGCGCGGGCCCCCCGGGAGCTGTGCCCAGCTGCGCCTGGCGCCTCCCCAGTCCCGCCCGGATGCCGGCAGCGATGGCCACCTGCGCGAGGGTAGGCGACCCTTAGGACTCTAGCCCCCCGCAGGGGCGGGGGAATTGCAGATATCCCTGCACTGGGAAGGGATAGCTGGGGGTGGGGCGGGGGTGGGGAAGGGTCCAGGGAGAATGCCCCGGAGCCTTCCAGAGAATAAACCCGCGCATCCTTTGATGGGGAGGAGGGAAAGGAGGAGGAGGGTGCGCGGAGAGTCCGCGCCTGCGCCATTAAATCGCCGAGCTCTGCCGGGAGCCTGCCCGCGGTGTCAGCGGCCGGCCAGCGGGGAGGGCGCTCACCTCGCGCCTGTCCACCTCTCGGTTCCCTCCCTCCCCCACACTCGGTATCTCCCCCCCCCCATTCCTCTCCTTACCCCCCTCCCCCCATTTTCAACATGGGGGAAGGGATGCCGTGGAGAGTACGAGAAACGCAATCGCATCGATTAGGAAAACAGCTCGTAGGGGCTCTGGGTTAAAACATACAGGGGGGGAGGAAAGGGAGAACTGGAGGGAGGAGGGCCGCGCAGTCCTCTTGCCTCAAGTGTCCGAGAAAAGCCCCGACGCCCCTCTCTGACCGTCCCCCACGCAACGTCCACCAGACAGACAGACAGACAGACACCCAGGGGCGCTCGGGGAGAGGCCCGCACTCACCGGAATCCCGCGTGGAACATGTACATTCGGGGCGCCCCGGGGCTGGCGTACTTGGGAGTGGTGAAGATATTTTCCTTTTTCAGGGACACGTAGCTGATGAGCGATAAAATCAGCAGGGCGACGCTGAGCATGACCAGCCCCAGCACACTGGCGACCCGGGCCATTTTGCAATTTCTCATCCCGGGCTGGGCTGGGTTGGATCAGGGGAAGCGGGGAAATCGGTCCATTGAGCGGCCAGCAGCTCGCTGGCGTGTGTGTGAGTGTGTGTGTGTGTGTGTGCGTGCGCGCGTGTGTGCTCGCGGGCGCGTGTGAGCGTGTGTGGCGGGGGCGGGGGACCCGAGCTGCGGAGCCGCGGCAGGCCGGGGAGGCCGGCGTCCCGGGGAAGTGGGACCCCCAAGGCCCGGCGAGCGAGGCCGGCCGCGGAGCGGGAAGATGGAGGGGCCGCGCGGCGGCGTGGTGATGGAGCGCGCCGCGCGGTGCGTCTCCGGCCGCGGGCTCAGGCTCCCCCGCGCGTTTCCAGCTAGGCTGCCATCTCCGCCGCCGCCTGCAAGATAAATGTGATTGGAATAATGTTACAGTTCGATCTAAGCACAGGATTTAATTAATGAACTCTAATCTCCCAAATAACAAGGGGGAGGGGTGCGAGAGAGGGAGGGAGGAAGGGGCGGTGGCGGAGGGAGGGGAGAGAGGCTGGAAAGAGGCAGCCCACGCCGACGGCCTCCCTGGCTCCGGGTACCCGTGCGGAGGTGGCTGCGAAGAGACAGATGCCCAAACTTAGTTTAATGGACCATTCATTACCTTATAAAAATACATCACGGAATAGAGAGATAAATAACCGGATTCGCTGCCCTCAGGATAAACACCAGCTGGGTGCTTCTCAGAGATGTGGGGAGAGTGGTGGTTTTTAGGGAGGGAAGTGTCTAAAAGTCTTTCTCTTCATTACCAGGCACCGCCCAGTGCCCCACCGGGCAGCACCTGACCTGCTCCCCTAGCAAGAAAGCTACCTACAGTAGCTGGGCTGGACTGCTTTGGGAGCAATTAAGGCCTCCTTGGAATTTTCTAGAATGCTTCACTTGTCTCTCGTATCCCTAAAAGGTAGTACCGCCTGGCGAGGCTGTGAGATGGACAGTGGTGTGGAGGGGCTGGCTCACCCTCTCCCTCTGCCCCTGTGGCAGACCCCGGCCACAAGCATTCAAGCTGGGTGCTGGCTCCTTAGTTTGCTAGGTCTGGAGCCCTTAGCCCTGGTTGAAGTCTTCATTGCCCACCTTTCAGAACCATACCCTGGGGCCGGCCTTCTGCCTGGGCTGGGCCAGGCTGGATTTCTTTTGCATGAGAACCAGGGAAAAGAGGCTGCCTGCAAAGGTGGCAGAGAAACCCCATGACTATTGCTTCCCATTGCTGGACTCCAAATTTCTGTTAGCAGATTCATATGCCATCCTTTGTAATATCCACTGGAAATAAAAAGGAATCCATTTTCGGTCATGCTGTTGGGCGCTCAGGGGAAGCTCATGTGGCTTTAGCTACAGCCTCTGCGGTGAGCGTCTGGCCTCTTCCATCCCAGCTTTACCCTTGGCTTGGTCCCCCCAGTATTGGCTCATGAGCACTCACGAAAGAAGCTGGAAAAGAGAAATTGGCCTCCAAGAGCCTTTCCCCAGTAAAGCAAGTTGAGATTTTTCCAAGGTGGTTGTGCTTTCCTTCCGTCCTAAACATCTTGCCTTATGGGTTCAGGTAGATCTAATGTTATGCTGTCGGGAGGCTGTAAATTCTCCAAAGGACAGTAAACTCCTGCAGAACAAGGTCCACATCTGCTTCACCAGTCCTGTCTCATCTAGAGGGCATCCTCAGTAAACATGTCAAGGACCAGATGAGCTGCCTGGTGAAGCCCATGAGATTGTGCACACAGTATGTTCCTGTCTGTTTCCAATGGGAGAGGGGATCACCTAGCACCCACTAAAGATGTTTACACCAAAATACAAAAACACGGGTCGAGAGGACACAATCCTCTTTTACTCACGGGGATCTCTAAAATTAGTTATTTAAAATTGTCCAGAAAAGTCTTGCCTGCCTGAATCTGATGAATACTTGAATCATGTTTTTGCTAAGCTGCTGCAGGTCTTCGCTGGCCTGGATCCTCCTGTCTCAGCCTCCCAAAGCAGCAGGATTACAGGCATTCACCACTATGCCCAGCCTTGAATCTTTTTTTTTTTTTTTCCAGTACTGGGGATGGAACCTACAGCCATTCTACCTCCAATCTACACCCCCAGCCCTATTTTTTAATTTGAAACAGGGACTCACTGAGTTGCAAAGAGCCTCACTAAGAAGCCAAGGCTGTCCGGCAACCGTGATTTTCCTGTCTCAGCCTCCCAAATGCTGGGATTACCAGCGTGTGCCACCATGCCTGGCTGAATAATATTTTTTGAATATAGTAACTAGGTGTTTTTTTTTTTTTAAAGAAAATTGTATGAGGAGAGTATAAAATGCCAAAAGGAGTAAGATCCCATGAGAGCTATCTAGGAATCACACATGTTGGGCAAACTGTTCTTGGATAAGAGGTTAGGGTACCATGCCATGAAGGTAGCTCAGAGAAGTGGCTCTACCATCCGGCTCTGGAGCAGAGCAGGCCTGGCCTCAGAGCTGCCTCCAGCGCCTGTAGGCCACGTGATCTTGGGTGCCTTACCAAATTCTTTGTGTTCTGAGGCTCTGCATTTGCAGAACCAGGATTAAAACATCAGGGTTTGAAATGAGCTTAAACACCTTGACCTGTATCAAGTAGTTAATAAATATGAGCTAAACAGCTGGGGCAGGTTTTTAGTATCTTTCTCTGGCCCCATAAATGTCCTGCTATGGAATGTGTAGGAAAGTTCATACTTAGTGGGTGAAGCATTTTCCTACAGAGAATGGCAAAGATCAAGGTGTTCTCAAGTTCCCACTATAAAACAGCCTTCCTGGGGTTTTCCTGGGGCTTCTGATAGGAATCCACTCTGCCTGGATTTAAAAAAATTGATCTATTACTTCTACTTAGTACACCTCTGTAAACCTTCGAAAGAAAGTTCTAGTAGAATGATTCCCATGTTGCCTATGGGTCACTGAAGGGCACATGTTGTAAAGGGACCAAATTAGCCAGAAAATAAACAGGCAAGCAGGAATTCTTATTATATGTGCCAGGCCGATCGGTGAAAATGGATTACTCAAGAATTACCAGGGGGATCATCCTGGTAGTGGTTCAAAGAGCTTCAAAGAGCAACTGTAGCTGCTGGATAAGGGATTTTTAAGACCTGGGATTATAACTATTTAATAAATTAAAATAATTTTAAAATTAGGACTTTTTTTTAACAAAATATTACTTATCAAGTTTTATTGGAATTTACCTCTGTATGGAAGTACAGGAAGGTGAAAACAAGAAATACAGATTTGAAAAAAATCTCTTAGATGTAATATTTTTTAGAGGAGTTATTTTGGACCCAGTACATACTTCCCTTTGCTCACCCCTACTAGTGCCCATCTTTTGCAAACATGACTCTGTGGCCCTGTGTCTGCTCATCAACCCATACCTACCAAGAGCAATTTCCAGGCACTACTAGATGGGAAGACTGGGAAAGATGGTGTCTTTAGTTAGAAGTGGCATTGCTGTTCACGCCTTCATTCATCTGTTTCTGTATCAGACACCATACTGGGCAGAGTCAGGGGTCATAAAATTATCTTGACCTCAGAGTGCTTATGGTCTCGTGGAAGAGAAGATTATAAACATACGGCCATAGTCTTTGCAAAGCTCAATGACCGAGGATGGATGAGAGAACTCTGCAGCTAACAATGCCTGTACAAAGTCAGGGAAATTCTTCATGGGGGCGACATTTGAGTTGGATCTTAAAGCATAAGCAGGACTCATTAGGTGGGGATGAGTTGGAGGCAGGGAAGATTAGGATGGGCTCTGAACACAGTAAGATGTAGGCAGTGACTATAACAAAAGAAGAATTGGGGTCAGATTATGAAGGGCCTATAGAATTAAGGAGATGGCTGAGGAGTTACTCAGCATCTTTCAGTAGCAGTGCTCATGACTATTCAAAGTGTGCAGAGAGCAATGCTTTCATGATTTGCACTGACTGGATGGAGAAGCAACCAGAATCGCCCATGGGGAGCTGAAATACTGGCTGCTCATGTGGATGTCAGCCAAGCAGTCCAGTGGCCCTCTAGCCTGTCCACATGCTAGAAACTTCAGTGTGCTCTAATTTAGCAGTGAACCAACTGATCATTTTCTTATATGAGACACTCTTGAATAAGGCACCAGGATGTTGAGTCTAAGGGGGACAAGTGACCCTGTCCAGGCAACCCAGAGATTACAGAGCAGGGAGGTCAGAGAGAGTCTACTGGGCAGCTGCTCTTGGGCCACATGTGACTGGGGTCCTTTCTGCATGTCGTTGCCTGATATCTTGGTTTTGACAAGTCTAATAGTGGCCCCAGAGGAAGGATTATGGTGCCTGCTGGGTTTCTAATTCCCCTCCTCCTGAAAGATGATTACTTTATGAGTTCAGCAGTAAGGAAAGGTCACCAAAGCTGGAGCAGGGGGAAGAAAGACGCTGGAAGCATCCAGAGGTGGGGATGTTAAAAAAGAGTGTAATAGCTGGGTTGAACAGAAGTGAGCAGGCAGACGGGGAAGGCTTGGCAGGCGCCGGAGAATAAACAGAGTCAAGATGCAGGTAGCACTTATGCGCCAGGCACTTTTTGTACATTATGTAGAATCTTTGTCTTGATCCTATGAGGAAGGCACAACTAGTCTTACTTTATAGAAGTTGATGTGGAAAGAGGTTAAGGACTTGTTCAAGGTAAAGCGCCTCCAGCAGTAAAGCTGCCCTTTCCACTCGTCCACACTGCTTGTGAGCAAGTCCTGGGTGGGAGGGCTGGCAGTGTGAACAGGCAGCAGGGACTGGCAGCTCCATCCTTGGGCAGTGGGAGCCAGTTATTTCTGCTGTTGCTAGTAAGGATGGTGGCATTTATTGTTCAATTGCTACACATTGAATATTATCCTGGGCATTTTTTAAATTATTATTATTTTTGGTGGTACTGGGGTTCCTGGATGCCCTTCTACCTCCGGGCTACGCTCCTAGACCTAGTTTTACATTTTTATTTGGAAACAGGGTCTCCTAAGCCAGTGCGCGCGGCTGGCTTGGCCTCCCAAGCGTGGGGATTACAAGCGTGCGCCACCATGCCCGGCTCTATCTTGGGCATTTAACATAATGGTCTCACTTAATTGTGTTCCTTTGAAGCTATATTCCTTTGAGGTCCCTGACTAACGTTGATTTGACCCGCAATCTTTCAACTTCGCGTTGGTGTGAAAATGATTCATAGTTAGTAGAAACCATCCCTTGCTTTGTGAACTTTGATCATGGCTCTGGCTGGTGACTGTGGTATTATCCTCTCTCCTGATGAGCAGTGAGCAGCAGCTTCAGTTAGCTGTGCAATCACGAGGGTGAGCAATCGACTTAATAGTGGACTGTGTTGCCAACATATTTGGGTTATTTATTGAACATATTTATTGAATACAGATATTCAATGAATTATACAAGATATTCAACATTTTATTCCAAAGCACAGTTAGCGTTATATGATTTTGCCCAGGTGAATCTAATGGAAGTGTTCTTAATGTTTAAGACAGTTTGGGCTAAGCGATGATGTTCAGTTGGTCAGGTACATTAAGCATTTCAGATACATTTTCAGCCTATGGAAATTTTAATGTACAATGAGCTTATTGGGATGTAACTCTACGGGAAAATAAGGAGAATCTGTAATAATTGCCACCATTTAAAGAATGAAGGATCTAATCCAGCTATATCACTCCTGGTTATTTTTCCAAAACGAGTAAAATCAAAATGTCATAGTAATACATGCATATCTTATGTTTATTTTTTATGGTACTGGGAATTGAACCCAGAGACATTCTACCTCTGAGCTATACCTCCAGCCCTACTTTTATTCTTTATTTTGAAACAGAGTCTCACTAAGTTGTAGAGAGCCTCACTAAGTAGCCGAGGCTGGATGCGAACCTGCAATTCTTCTGTCTCAGCCTTCCAAGTACTGGGATTACAAGTGTGTGCCACCATGCCAGGCACATCTATGTTTATAACAGCACAATTCACAATAGCCAAATTATGGAGCCAACCCAAGTGTCCATCAACAGATGAAGGGATTACAAACTTACAGGATATTTGCATAATGGAATTCTACTCAGCAATATAAAAAGAACACAATTATGTCATTTCTAGGAAAGTAGACAGACTTGGAGGACATTATGGTAAGTGAGGTTAGCCGGTCACAGAAGTGAAGGGTCATATGTTTATCTCACATGCAGAAGCTAAGGAGTAATCATAATACCAGAGGAACTTTAGATAATGAGGGAGAAACCCCAGTGGGGTGAGGCAGGTGCTCTAGAGTAGGGTGTGTGTGTGTGTGTGTGTGTGTGTGTGTGTGTGTGTGTGTGAATGAAGGAAATGCTTCCATTGATGTTTTATATATATAAGTGAGAATATCAATGCCAATCAAGGGGAAGGAGCGAGGAAGGGGCTGGGGGGAAGCTCGCCAAGCGCAGTGTGCCTGGATATCACTATCACTCTGAACTACATTACGATACAAGACCACAATGCACCAATAGAAGTATATGTATATACATATATACTTTATGTATACAATGCACCAATAACATTTTACATATAATTCTAGAAAATGAAAAGTTAGGAGGGACAAGGGACTTCTGGGAGGATGGCGACAGAGAAAAGCGGGGCTTACGAGCCCCGCTAACAACCAATCTCTATTACCACAAAATCAGTGCCTTTCATAGCCAGAAAACACCATCAGCAGAGAAAAAAAAATATAATTTCAAGGGACAGAGAAAAAGAGGGCTGGAAAAACGAGACACCAGAAACCAGACCGCAGTGCTGCAGCCGGAGCCACGGCGCGAAGTGGCGGGCGCCATTTTCCCTTGCAGCACCAGGCTCCAGAAAGGAAGGGAACTCATAATGGAGCTCAGAGCCACAGAAGAGATACGCCGGCCTCATACCTGAGGACGCGGCAGCAGCGCCTTACTGCCGCCGGCAGCGGCGAACTCACCGGACGGTACCAGACCAACGCACTCAACAGCCCACCAGGCTCCAGAGAGGAGCGGCAGACAGAGAGTCGAGGTGAGCTGCTGTGAATCAGCCGGGAGGAATTTGGCAGATTTCTCGGTGCAGGGAGCATCTAAAGCTCCCAGAGGCTGGGCTCAGCACACCCTGCAGGGACTCAGAGCAAAGCTCAAAAACAGAAAAGAAATATGCCAGCCTCACGGCCGAGAGCATGGCAGCAGTACCATATTGCTACCGGCGGCAGCAGCAGCAAATTCACCGAGTCCACGACAGCTCCATCTGCACACTCAACAACAGTGAGTCAAATTGGGGCCCCTAGAGGAGAAATCCCAGTACTGACTCCCAGGGACTTGACCCAGTGGGGGAGTGGCGGTGGCAGAGATATCACAACATAGGAGAATGCCCAACCTGGCACCCCCCATGGTCTAAAGCAGCCTCGATTGACTCCCAGGGTCTGAGACTCTGCGATACAACCCAGTAAAGGAGTAGTGGTGACTGAGATACCACAAACTCGAGATCCAGAGCACCTTAAGTGAAGTTGTAGTGACCCAGGGAAGAACCCAGAGAAGGCACAAACTTCCAAAATCATGGGAAAGAGGAATAACAATGGAGCAATGAATGCCCACAATCCCACAACATCAGAACCTGATAAAACAGAAATTCAGAGATTTCTAGAAGATCAAATCAGGAAAATAACTGTAGAAATAATAGAGGTGTTTCGAAAAGAATTCAGAGAGAGCCAAAGAGAGATAAAAGATGCAATTAATGAAGTAAAGGCCTCAATTCAAAGTACAAACAACCGATTAGACCACATGGAGAATAGAATCTTGCTCTTAGAAGATGATCATTAAAAAAATGAACGCATAGTTTCTAATTTAGAAAAAAAAATCCAACAGCAGGAATCTGACATTGAAGAAATATGGGCCCATTTTAAGAGAGCTAACCTAAGAATAATTGGAATAGAGGAGAGAAAAGAAGGTGAAACCAAAAGGATCAACAATCTCTTCAAGGAAGTAATGGCAGAAAATTTTCCAAACGCAGAGCAAGAGGTCGATACACAGGTCCAGGAAACTTATAGCACTCCCTTTAGAGAGGATCAGAGAAGAGGATCCCCACGCCACTTAATTGTCAAAATGACCACTGTGGAAGCCAAGCAGAGAATCTTAAAGGCAACAAAAACAAAGGGCCAAGTGACATTCAGAGGCAAACCAATTAGAATCACTCCAGACTTCCCAAACCAAGTCATGAGAGCCAGAAGGGCTTGGACTAACATATTCCAAACTCTGAAAGAAAACAACTTCCAGCCAAACATTTCCTACCCAGCAAAACTTTCTATCAAATTAGATGGGGAAATAAGAAGCTTCCATGACAAACAGAAACTGAAGGAATTTATGTCTTCAAAACCAGCGCTAGAGAAAATACTCAAAGAGATTAACTACAAAGAAGAAATAGGTAACACATACCAGAACCAGAGAAACAAGATTTTTCATCCAACAGACAACTAAGATTGGTTATCTGTGGAGATTCATTATTTATGTTAGTCTTTTACCTATCTCTAAATTGTATTGTTTGCTTTTATTGTTGCTAATTTTTAGGATTTCTAGTTGGAATATTAATATACCTTCAGATATAGCATTTGGAAATATTTTATCCCATTCTATCAGTAACTTTTAACTCTGTTTACATTGTCTTTGGATATACAATTTTTTTTATTTTTTAGGGAGTTTATTTACCCTTTTGTTGCCTGTGCCATTGAAATCATATCCAAGAAATCACTGCCAATTTCAATGTTGTAAGGTTTTATGACCCAGATTTTCTTCTAAAAGTTTATAGTCTTAAGATTTCTATTTAGGTCTTTTATCTATTTTGAGTTAATATTTGTATATGGTGTTAGGTAAGGGTCCAATTTTATTCTTTTTCATGTAATTATTATTTTTCAACAATATTTAGTTAAAAGATTATTATTTCCTCCACCAAATGTTCGTGGAAACCTTGTCAAAAATAACTTGACAATATATGGAAGAATTTATCTCTAGGCTTTTATTTAACTCCAATGATTTATATATCTGCCTTTAGAACAGTACTACACTGTTTCAATTATTGTAGCTTCATAAGGTTTGAAATCAGAAAATATACATCTTCTAGCTTTGTTCTTCTTCGAGATTGTTTTGGGTATCTAGAGTCCATATTCCATATCAGGATAGATTTTTTTCTGAAAAATAAATAAATAAATGTATGATAGTTTCACCTAAAAAAAAGAAAAAAAATATTCTCTGGTAAGAAAGAAAGCAAAAAGATATATTGAAATGTTATCTTTAAGTTATCAAAAGCTTGGTATCAGACAAATGAAACTGTTATGTGAGATTATCCTTGTTAATATTGGATAAATTGCTATAAAACTAGATGTCAACCACTAAGCCAAGCATGGGAAGGAGGGATGGTGAGGGAATGGGGTGGGGATCGGGTAGGGGCTAACTGGGTGATGTGTGCATGTATGTCTACAAAAGTAATTTCTTTATACCATTATGATGTATGAATACATTGCACCAATAAAAAATAAATTAAAAAAATGAAAAGTTAAAGAAAAGGAAGGAGTTATCTAAGGCTTAGAGAGGTTAAGTAACTTGCCAGGGTCATGTAGCTAGTGTGCTCAAAAAGGAGATTTGGCTCCAGTATGTCCCACTGGTATTCCAGGGCCCAGAGGAAAAGGGTCTTTAACTTTTTCCCCTAATTATTGTGTCTCCAGCCTCCTGAAGAAAGGAGTACACGCTAGCAAGGGTGGGGTTGGGAGCAACAAGGGAAAGACCAGAGAGGTGCTTCTGGGAAGCACAGTGTGTTCTGGGGCTGAGGGGAGGGTTAGCCATGGCGGGGTACAGTCTGAGAGAAATAGCATCTTCTTTCCGTTGCTTCCTTCCCATGCCAGCACAGCACCCAGAACAGAGGGTGCTCCTTGGGAAATGAAGGCCGGAAATATACCTGAAGTCAGGCCAGGGAGGAGGCTGGTCTGCAGGATGGATCGCAGAGGCATATCATCTGCTCCACTGGGAGGGAAGAGCTGCCTTGCCTGCCGAAGAGGCTACGGTTAATTAAATTAGGTAATTAGATCAAGTTAGATTAATATTAATCCATGCACGTATATAAAACATAGGAAGGATGCACTGTGACCAAGAAAGCTCTCTCCCAGGTGGATCTTTACGGATCTCAGTTGTCTTCCCTCGAGGCAGCAGCCAATTCTGTCCAGATTCTCTGTGCGTCCCATACTAAGCATTTGAGCGTGTATTTGCTTTTAGACATGGAAATGCTGAGACTCATTCAAGATGAGCGTTACGGTAAGCTCTTTTGTCTGCATCTCTACAAAAGACATTTTGCATAGCGTTTGAACATTTCAGATGTTTGCAACGATTCCATTTTCCAGAAGCTGGGGAATTACTCATTTGGCACCTCCAGATAAACGCTTTCCTTAAAGCTCAGTGAAGTGTCTCCATGTGAAAGGAGCACGAGGACTTCAAATAGTCTTTTTTTTTTCTTCATTGAATAAATAAAATATATTTGGAAAGCTGTCTTAAGGCTTCAAGCTTTTTGCACTCCAGTCCTTAGGAAATGGTTTGGAAGGAGCTATTATGTTCAATTGTGTTAATCTCCCAGGCCCTTGCATAGAGTTTCGACTTTTCAAATGTTTGCAGCGATTACTTCTTCTGGAAGCTAAGGTATTATACTTACAGAAGCTACTTGAAAAATAATCCTACAGTTAACTTTTAAGCTATTCTTATGTCTATTGTGTCTCTTTATTGTACTGACTGTGGGTACAGAAAATCACCCACAGTGGAGCGGCCACAATAACATTACCTAGATCCTGTGGGGGAAGGGGTTGAAAAAGAAATCTAATTTTAGCTCTCATCTTGTTTATTTTGGGCAGTTTTTGTACCTTGTGTTCTGCAACTCTAAATGTCAACAGCATATCTTGGAGAGCAGGAGAAAGAAACCACTGCTTTATTTGTATATTATTATAACAGTATAAAGTGGCAAAATTTCCATGTAATTTTGAAAAATGCTCTGCCACTTGCTGATTTATTGATGAGCACAGAGAAAATGATAGGAATCGTTGAAGGATGAACTGCCAAGCAGCCCCTTCTCTGGGCTCTGGACCCCTGTTCCAATAACAAGCGCATACCTCTGGCCGAAATTTCTTGTCTTCTGCACATAGGGGATTCCTGGAGGTTAGAGTTCATTGGACTTTCTAATATCAAAAAAATAAGTCTCAATAGGAGCAAAAAAAAAAATTGAGCCCATACTGTGTTTTACTTTGCCCATCTGTACAACCTATCTCCAATCATGCTCACCAAAATGCTATAAGATAATATTTAAATTTTTTTCCATAATTATGGGAAAGAGATGCCCAGGGAGTTAAATAACTTGGCCATGGCCACAGCAGGATTTTAAAAGTTCATATAGGACTGAAGGACTGTAACGTTTTTCCTTTCCACCACACCTTATTATTATCCATGCTCTGTACACTGGGCGTGGAAGATGCTTCTTTAAAATGCATGGCTTTCCAGGCATGGTGGCGCATGCTTATAATCCTCGCGCTTGGGAGGCAGAGACAGGAGGATCGCACAGGTTCGAAGCCAGCCTCAGCTACTGAGTGAGGCTCTCAGCAGCTTAGTGAGACCCTGTTTCCAAATAAAATATAAAATAGGTCTGGGAGTATAGCTCGGAGGTACCACCAGTACCACTCCCAGTACCACCAAAAAATAATAATAATAATAATAAATAAAAAAATAAAATGCATAGCTTTCATTAAGAAAGTGCCAGGGACATGGTACTTACGTCGGCTCTGTACCCTTTCTCTGCATGACAAGTTTTCCCACGGTTGCTTGAACACAAGGAAAGTGGCTTTCCCATGGAAGAGAAGACCGATGTAAACTTGTAAAGATTCCTGTGTAGCTTTGTGCCCAAATCCTATTAAGTTCTGCATTTTTACAGTTTTACATGCAAAAGGGTCTAAGACTGGTTGGAGGTGGAATAGGACGAAGGAGTGCCTGGCCTTGGGTGTCTGTGCCTCTGTTTGAGAAGACCAGTTTTCAAGCTGACTGGATGGAGGTAGCAGAGGATGTGTGCGCGCGTACCAAGAGTGTTAGCATCTTCTCCCTAAGGCAACCGGGGCTGGCTCAGAGGGGAGAAGGTAACTGATCTTCCCAAGATACCTCTGATGCTCACACTAGTTACCTGATACTGGGCTTAACTCCTAGTTAGAAGTTTATCTATCCTTCAATTTTTTTGCTCTGAATTCAAAATGTTTATGGAAAAAAAAAAAAAGGAATCCAGCCATTAAGTATGCTCTTTCCTTGACAAAGAGTTGTTGTATTTCCTGTCTTTTTACCTAAGGAAACAATCAAATCGAAAGTAAGTCAAAGTGTGTTGTAATACTACTCTTTACATCTGTGGTCATCTATGATTAAAGAAAGCCTCTCTGTTGGACCTTAGCAACCACTAACAAGTCCTACACCTGGGGACAGGTAATTGAGAGGAGTATTGTTTTATTTCTTGGAGACCTGGTATGACATATTTATGTAGGCAGACATATCTGGGTACCCAAGATGACCTCGAGCTGGTCACTGAATTCTACTGGTGGTTTGGGCTCAGATCTCAGACAACCCTTCCCCACCTGCAACATTGCCTGCTGTCTAGATGTCTCTCAGTCTGTCCTGTCTTACCCTTTCCCCATAACCACAGCACTGACAAGTGAATGAGGAATCTTAAAAATTAAACTTTCTTTTTAACCTTTATGGCCACATCTTTCTACTCTTTCATTTTATGCTGGGTGGTTGTGCTATTTGATAGTTTTAAGCAGGATTTGCAAGACTCTGGAAACCGCATCTATTATAGATCTGGTGCAAGGCTAACTGTGAAAAAGCAAGAACTGCAAACAGTGTTAGACCTTTAGATAGTAGCTGTGAGCACTTATCAAAGGATGCTGTCTTTGTGAGCTCAGTGTGGAAAGGGATGCTGGTTCCACGTAGGTCTTTACAGTTGATAATCACTATCTTTAGGGGCCATCTTTGGGGGAAAAAAATCCTGACAACCATATAAATCTTACATTTTTATAGCACTTCAATCTTTTTTCAAAGTACTCTCACATCTATTATCCTGTCTTGACCTCCCAAGGAAACTGTGAGTTGGGCACAGCAAGTATTTTTATCCTGATTTCACAGATAAGACACAAAGAGGTTAAATCACACAGTAAGGCAGAAGGAGACTGAGGCTAACATCCAAGTGTGATGTGAAGACCGCTCATCTCTCTACTCAAAAACACACCTCTCTTTTTACTCTCTGCCATCTAGCTTCTACTGCTACCACTCTACTGAAATCTCTACCTTTTTAAAGATTGTCAAATTCCCACTTATTAATTTATTTACTTTTAATTGGCAAGTGAAAATTGTATGCCTGTCATGGACAGCGTGATACTTTGAAATGTGTGTGCACTGCATTGTGGAATGGCTAGATGGGGTTAATGAATAGATGTCACAATGAATTCAAAAGAGTGTTTCTCAACTCTAACTGCACAGTAGAGTTACCTGAGCCACTGAGAAAAATACACTTATGCCCGGGTCCTATCCCTATTAGCCAAGTCAAGATCTTGGGGAGTAGCTTCCACACATCTGTGCGCATTCAAAATCTTCAGGCGAGTCTGATGAAAACTAGTACTAGCAGCTCACCAGTGACACCCCTCGTGCCAAATTGAATGACTTTGCTACTAGCCTGGGACCATTTAACACTAATTCCTTCCTTCCTTCCTTCCTTCCTTCCTTCCTTCCTTCCTTCCTTCCTTCCTTCCTTCTTTTTTCTCTTTCTTTTTTTCACTACTGACATTGGAACCCAGGGTCATTCTACCTCCATGCTACAACTCCAGCCCTATTTTTTATTCTTTATTTTGAAGCAGGGTCTCATTGAGTTGCAAAGGGCTACACTAAGCAGCTGAGGTTGTCTTCAAACCATAATCCTTTTGTCTCAACCTCCCAAATGTTGGGATTACAAGCATGTGCCACCACGCCTGGCTTCTTTCAACCCACTGCTATTTAGGTTTCCATGAAATGACACCCTTTGGGTCCCTGTTCTTCTTTGACAACATCTTCTCTGTCTTATGTTCTTGATCACCATCTTTGTTTTGTCTTCTCAATTCGGTCCTGCTCTTTTGCTGTGAGGTCACACAGGGTACAGGAATTCAAAGGGGATGCGTGCAGAGATCTTGAACACTGGAACGTAAATGGTGTAAGAACAGAGGTATTATTCTGATCACTGCTGCGGCTCCAGGACCCAGCACGGTGCTGGATGCATGTTCAGTAGGTGGATGGGCCATCACATTGATGTGCAGGCCTTACCTATGGTCCAGGCCTGCCATCGCTTGGTTGTGCTGACATTTTCTCAATCCCAGCTGGTTCAATACTGAACACATTCTCTTCCTTTAATATGCAAAATAGCGCTTTCAAATTCTTTCATACACTCTCTGCTTCCAAAGGTCTCATGCTTTGGTTTTTGGGGTCAGATTTACTTCTCCCTTTAGTTCTCCTACCTTTCATCATAGTCTCTCCATTTAGCTAACTCTACCTTGCTCATATTCCCTGGAGGGGAAACTGTGCTGGGTTGTGCCCAGGGCACTGGCTGGGCTGGGGGGATGGGTTGCCCACTCACCTATTGGCCAGTTGTTTATGGTGACCAGGGAAAACGGCTACCAGTTTTATCTGGAATCTTAGAAGGATGACATGAAGAGTATTGACTGGTAGGTGTGCAAAAGTGAACTTTGAGCCAACTCACTTGGGCACTCAGTGGTTTTCTCAATTTTGTTCCAGGTCCCCTGGATCCTTTACAGAAATTCATTTTTCTTGAGGTTGCTGACATGAGACTGTGTCTGGAAACATCCATTCATAATCGATTTGTATCAATGTTAGTACTAATATCTTCCTTTGAAAATATTATCTTTTTAAAATTTGACATGTGTTGTGTGTGTGATTGGAGACTGTACCCAGAAGGATTCTACTTCTGTGTTATACTATCAGCCTCATTTGGTTTTATTTTGAAACAGGGTCTCACTATGTTATTGTATGCTAGTTTGGAACCTGTGATCCCCGTGTCTTGGCCTCTCTACTACTGGGATTACAGACATGAGCCTCCATACCTGGCCTCTGCTTTTCTTCTTGTACCATCTAATCAAGGTCCTATCCATAGGCCTAAACTAGTCAATAACTCTTCAGCTGATGCATTTAATTATCCTTATCTCCTTTAACCCATCTTTACTGTCTCTTCTGCTTAGATTTCCTAACTGTAGTTGGACCATCTATGGAACTCAATTTGTCATTTTATGAAGTTTATTTTTTTTTCTTTTCTTAAATGAGATTAGGAGATGGGTATTATGGTGCACATCTATAATCCCAGTTTGGGGAAGGGTGAGACAGAAGAAGTGCAGGTTCTAGGTCAGTGCATGGTAACTCAATGAGAGCCTGTTTCAAAATAAAAAATAGCCGGGCACGGTGGCGCACGCTTGTAATCCTAGTACTTGTGAGGCTGAGACCAGAGGATTGCAGTTCACAGCCAGCCTCAGCTACTTAGTGAGGCCCTCTGCAACTTAGTGAGACCTTGTTTCAAAATAAAGAATACAAAATAGGGCTGATGGGTATAGCTGGAAGGTAGAAGTAAGTAGTAAATAAATAAATAGGTCTGCAAGTATAGCTCAGAGGTAGAATCCCTTTGGGTTCTATCCCTAATACCACACTAGATAAGTAAAGTATAATAAAAGTGATTAAGGAAGATGAATGGTTTGTAGATTAAATTAAAAATGGATCTGGAGTCAGCCTGCCCGGGCTTGAATTCAGGGGCCAGTGAACTTACTTGAGGATGGTTGAGTGGGGAAAGCTTGACCTCCCCACACCTCAGTTTCCTCACCTTTAAAAACAACTACTAATAACCTTGTCAGAGGTGACTGGAGGGATTTAGTGAGTCGATGCACTGAGGACTGTACTGGGCATAAACTTATGCTCACTTTACCATTCTGTTTATTATTGGCACCCTTAAGCAAACACTTTCCTTCATTCCTACTCTACAACCAAGAGTCGCATGCTCCTCTTCTCTGCTCCCATCAATTGTATATTTTCCCATTATCTTATAGCCAAGCCACTTGTTCTGTACCGAATCTCACAACTGGACCATTACCTTGAAATCGGAATAATTTGCAGGATTTGCACTGTCCACCTAATACCTCATAGCAGAGACTCAGGCCTGGACCTGTGTCAGGCACTGTTGGAAGACTCCCCAACACGCACCTCCTCCCCAAGAGTTGAATCTGCGGTGGTAACTCTCCATTCTTGCCACATCCTGCTTTAGAGGAGAGTAAGAGCCCTTCTGGCCTTTGACACATGAGGACAGGCTGCTGGGAGGAGTTCTGAGAAAGATTGCCTTGGTTTTAAAATAAGTCCTGCAGAAGAGCAATCCCTCTTCTTCACCTGGACATGGTTGCTTTTGTGTTGAGGTGCCCAGAGGTGGTATTTTGTGGCTGTGAGAGGGACATAACTGAGGACAGAGCAGATACCCATTCTGCCAGTCAAATGCCCTCTCAGTTGTACCACCATCTCCTCAAACCCAGCCTGTTCAGAACTGAACATATCCCTTTCCTTCCTCCGACTGAATAACTCTTTTAAATATTGCTACCCACGTCTGTGCTTCCAACACCCTCATTCTCTGATACGGTGGAGAGGCAGCAGGAACTGTGTCCTGGAGGACGTGGTAAGCCATGGAACCTACAGCTTGCCTTTGACAGCACCTCTGGCTGGAACAAAAACAAAAAATAAAATCTTCCCTATTGTTAATCCAGTTGAGTCTGGGTCTAACTTAGTCAAAGACATCCTGACACGGTGCTCAGTCACATTCTTTAAGTTCTGGTGTTTAATTTTTTTTTTTTTCTTTTCCAGTACTGGGAGTGGAACCCAGGGGAATTCTACCTTGGAGCTACACTCCCAGTCCTATTTTTAGTCTTTTTTTATTTTAAAAATAGGCTATCAATGAGTTGCTAAGGGCCTTACTAAGTAGCTGAGGCTGTTTGAGAACTGTGATCCTCCTGTCTCAGCTTCCCCAATTCTTTTTAAAACCTGGTCCCTGCTCTAATGTCCTTGGGACTTCTTGTAGAGAGACTTCCAGTAGTGATAGCTGAGGAGAGTGGCTTGTTCCCTCACCGCCCTGCCCTGCTTCTCTGCTCCAATCCCAGTCCTTCAAGCTCAGTAGGCTGAAGGTCTCCGTCCTATGAGGGAAAGGGAGAAGGAAATGAGGGTCCCCTGCCCAGGGAGCTGAATGAGGGGCAAAAGGAGGAAGAAGAGAAGTCTAACATCGCCTCCAATGCGCTGTGGCCTCTGGAGGTCCGGCCTGTGTGGGAGCGCTGCGGAGGTCGCCCCGTTGGATTCTCACAGATCTTCCCAGCAGCCTGCAGGCAAGTGCCACGTTGCCATCTTGTCAATGCAGAATCCGAGGCTCAAGAAACCAAGGCCTGAGTCTTGTGTCATAAGGCACAAAGTCAGGGCTTCTTCTGAAGGTCATGGACCCCTGAAAGGATAAGCTCAAGTGTGTGTGCACGTTTTCCCAGGAGGGTTTTTGATGCCATAGGAATTTTACAGCCCAGAGCAGCAAGTGGAGAAGTTGAGACTTAACCCACCTCCATCATTTCTGAAGCTCAGTTCCTTTTTTCTTTTTCTTTTTTTGTGGTACTGGGGGTGGAACCCAGGGGCATTCTATCTCCAAGCTATACTCCCAGCCCTAATTTTTATTCTTTACTTTTGAAACAGGGTTTCATTGAGTTGCAAAGGGCCTCACCAAGTAGCTGAGGCTGTCCATGAATCACAATTCTTCTGTCTCAAATCCCAAATGCTGGGATTATAAGCACGTGCCATCATGCCTGGCTCAGTTTCTTGCTTTTTACTGTGTGGCTCCTGTGGGTTTGGGGTCAGGTCTTTTTCCCAACACAGCCTTTTTTCCTGACCCCCCAATGTGTTTCCTTCTGGTTAATCTATTTTTATTCTCTTTGTTCAATGAGCACAAATTTTTAGGACAGTGTTAGTGCTACAGGTTAAATTGTGTCCCTCACAAAAAGAACTGTTTATAGCCAAGTGTGGTGGCGCACTCCTGTAATCAATCTCAGTACTTTGGAGGCTGAGACAAAAGGATTGCGGGTTTGAAGCCATCCTCCGCAACTTAGTAAGGCCCACAATAACTTAGTGAATCCTGTTTCCAAATTAAAAAAATAAAATAGGGCTGAGGGTATAGCTTAGAGGTAGAACTCCCTTGGGTTCAATCTCAAGTACTAAAAACAAAAACAAAACCTAAAAAGCCTGTTCATGTCCCAACACCCAGTACCTATAAATGTGACCCTATTTGGAAATTATTTGAAGATGTGATATCAAGTTAAGATGAGGCCATACAGCATTAGGGTGGGCTTCTATCCAGTGATGGATGACCTCATAAGAGAGCAATTTGAACACAGAGACACAGAGGGAAGGAGGCCATTTGATGCTGGAGGCAGCTGGAGTGGTGCAGCTGCAAGCCAAGGAACACCAAGGACTGCCAGCAGCTGCCAGAAGCCAGGAGACAGATAGAACAAATTTTCTCTTGTAGTCACCAGAAGGAAACCAACCTGTCAATACCCTGATTTGGCTTTGTATGTTTTCTCGTTTTTTGGTACGGGAGATTGAACCCAGGAGTGTTCTACCTCCAAGCTAAAGTCCCAGAATTATTTAATTTCTATTTTGAAACAAGGTCACATTAAGTTGCTGAGGGCCTCCCTACATTTCTGAGGCTGGCCTTGAACCTGCAATCCTCTGGTCTCAGCTTCCTAAATACTGAGATTACAGGGGTGCATCAATACCCTGAGATTTTTTTTTTTAATGTCCAGCCTCCAGAACTGGTAAGAAAATAAATTTCTGTTGTTTTATGTCTCCCAGTTTGTGGTAATCTTAGAAAACGAATACAGATGAGATGCCACAGAATCGAAAACTACGTGCAAATTCAGAGCTACTTTTGCATCTGACCTCACCGTAGCTTCCAAACCCCCCTGAAGAGCACTACGAGGTGAGCGTTTCTTCTTTCATAAAATAGCAACGTGAACTTTTCAAGCTGGGTGATTTGCTTACATTGCTCCATTATTGAGTGGTGGAGTCGGGCAAACCTGTTTCTCTCTGAATCTGAGGCTTCCATTCCACATAGCCCACCTGTCAAGGACAGGGCAAAGGTGGGGATGGGACCAGGGCAGGTGGTGAGAGGAGAAGGGAGTGGAGAAGGGCTGAGGATAACGGGAGACAGAAGTGGAGAGAGGCTCTTGGCAGCAGACGCAAGAGAGCTGTCATGGGAACCTTGCTTCGTCCAGTCTTCTTTCCTTTCGGGCTTCAGAATTTCAGGCCTGTGTTTCATTAGAATCCAAGCTATTATTGTGGCCCTCATTATCCTGGTCATCATTCTCATATATACAAAAGGAACTTGATGAATTCAATGTAGCTTTATGTTTTGTGGCAGAGTCAAGATTACATCCCAAGCTTTGGCTGTCTTTCAGGCCAGCGCCCCCACCACCTCCCCAGTTACCTCTGTGTCACACGGGTAATTTATTTTTAATCTTCATAAGCTAACCCACTCACATGATTGGCTGTTCACCATCAAGAATCCCTGCTCAGAGCTGGGTGTGGTGGCGCACGCTTGTAATCCTAGCCTTTGGGAGGCTGAGACAGGAGGATCGCGGTTCATGGACAGCCTCAGCTACTTAGTGAGGCCCTTGGAAACTCAGTGAGACCCTGTTTCAAAATAAATAATAAAATATATGGCTGGGGTGTAGCTCAAAGGTGGAATGTTCCTGGGTTCCATCACCAGGACAGAAAAAAAAAAAAAATCCCTGCTCAGAATTCCCTGAGTTGGAACACACTATAGCTGCTTATTGTTTCTTATTTGTATCACATGCACCATCTCTCTAAAGCCCTTGGAAATGAGGGCTTAAGAGCCACACCCATTCTTGATTAAAATGACCTGGGCAGGGAGCTGTAACTACCCACAAAGAGCCCCTGATCCAAATGGTCGCTCCTTTCAGCAGGATGAAGTGTTCTGTGGCCATGCCCGCTGCCAGCAAAAGCTGGTGCCCCAGGGTGGCTCTTCCCAGAGCGTTTGCAAGATGTCCTTGGCAGGCACAGGCTCCAATAGTGAGATGAAAGAGCTGTTTTTCAGAGGTTCATAACAGGGATCATCAAGTAAGTGGAGAAAACCTGGGGCTTCAGCCAACCCTGTGATGTTAGAATCCTGACAATCCTTCAAGATTAAGACAATTTGGGAAAGGTCTATTGTTTCTTTTTCATGTATTATCTAGAATACTCCTATAGACTGAAGCCTACTGACAATGACTATTATGTTACTTTGAGATAAAGATCATTTCCAAAAGGCAGATTTCAAGGTAGTGCATTTAGCATCCTTAAAATGAGGATATATTTTTTAAAATGTCAGTGAGAACTCATGAATTTTTACAAATGTGGTGTGTCGGTTAATTGCCATCATTTATTTTACTGATGCTCCTCTTGGCCAGGGGGTGGGGAGCTGGGAGCTTCAAGCTGGCTCTTGAGAACTTCTGACAGTCTTGGATAACTGCCTTGTTTTGTGGGGTGACAGATGTCCCAAGGCTCATCTAGTGCATATTCTGGTCTAGTCCTGGGATCATTACCTGTTTCATTCATTGCTATATCTCCAGCATTCTTCTATGTGCCACAAAAGTGCTCAGTGCCCACACAGTAGGAGCAAAACAACAGCTTATTGAATGAATGCACACATCCCCCAGTGGGAAAGCATAGGGTTTGATAGAGTCACATAACTAGCAGGTGATGGAATGAGGGCGACTGCTTTCAGAGTGTTCTTTTAACCAATGACCACTTACTGGGCCAGAGGATAGACCAGGATGAAAATACGAATTGGTGCAGGAATGGCGCTCACTCATGAATGCTCAAGCCAGAGAGGGTCCCTGAAGGGAGGAAAGGCCACTGGGGGCTGCCTCGTTCTTGCAGGCCTCCCCAGTACCATTGTGGATGGGGAACCCTTATTTACTGCTCACCCAAGTGGATGTCTGACATTCATTATTGTCTTTCCATTTTGCAGCGAGCTGTAGTATCTGATTTAAACAGATGAGTTAACCACGGTTCAAGGAGGTGAAGTAGCTTGCCCTTGACCACACAGCTCATCAGTGGACAAGCCAACAATTGGATTCCCAGGAATGTCTGCTCTTTCTGTGGTTTCCAGTTTCCAAAAGGCTTTAAGACAAGGAATTCATGCGAGCAGCCCCTTCAGGGCATATTTATCACCTTAAACTTGATGACATCTAGTCCCTCTGCTGGGAGTCCTAACTCCCACAGGTCCCCTGTGTCAGTGTCCTGCCTGTCCTCCAAGCCCAGCTCAAACAGTGTCCTTCTCAGTTCTTCTATGTATCCCTAGGGTTCATTGTTTCTCTTCCCACCTGGCTGACTGGAATTTGAGTTGTGTGTGCTATCCCACTGAGCAGGAGAGCAAGTGCCCTGGAGAGCAGAGCCTATGACTGGCTCATCCTTGGATTTCCCACAGTCCCCAGTGTAGTGATAGGGTCACAGCTATCACTCAGGCATCGTGAATCACTCAGTCTAGCTCCTAGCGATCACGTTGCTGTTTCCCAAAGGCCCATGTGTGGGGCATTTCAGAGCCAAACTCTAGCAAATATGTCCTGGCGTAGGGGTTTAGTCATGGATACAGACAGTGGGATCTCTAAATGTTGGACTGCATGGCTTTTGTATTTTCTGTATAATATTCTGTATTTTTAAGGTTTTCTACAATGACCGTTATTATACGGGTTGACTATTCCTTATTGGAAATGCTCAAAACTAGAAGTTTTGAGATTTTGTATTATCACAAATGTTATCATAGTTGCGTATACATCATGAGATGTCCTGGGGATGGAATCCAAGTCTAGACACGAAACTCATTTATGTTTCACATACAGCTATACTCATACCCTGAAGGTAATTTTATGCAGTTTTTTAGTGTGCCTGTGCTTTGACCATGACTTGTTACAGGAAGTCAGGTCAGGTGTGGAATTTTCCACTTGTGACATTACATCTGCACCCAAGAAGTTTCAGATTTTGGAGCTTTTCAGATGTCTAATTTTTGGATTGTGGATGCTGATCCTGCATTTTTTAAAAAATTATTTTACCTTTTAAAACACAAAAATGAGATGTCTTTTTGACTCACTATACTTACAAGTTAGTGAAACTTACCAGTATATTCACAATTTCTCGGTTTCTTGGGTAACTTATACCTTGTTTCTATTTTAACCATCCATCTATTTACTTATTTATTTATTTATTTGTTTGTTTGTTTACTTATTTAGTGGTGCTGAGGATTGGATCCATGGACATTATACCCCTTGTCTTATTTTATTTTTTATTTAGAAGCAGGAGCTCACTAAGTTGCTGACAGCCTTGCTAAGTTGCTAAGCCTGGCTTTGAACCTGAGATCCTCCTGTCTTGGCCTTCCAAGCACTGGGATTACAGGTGTGCACCACCATACCTGGGTCCTTTGTCTTATTGAAGAATACCCTTTTGTAGCTTATTCATTCACTGGTCGAATGGGGACAGTAAATATGTAGATTTACTGTGTGTATATACATAAAATATATACGTATAGGTATGTATACTTATTTGCATAGTTAAAATATCTTTGCTCTTATGCATGGCTGATTACTCAGCAGGGTATATTGTTTTATAATATTTCCTCAGCACTTTGAAGATATTGTTTGTCTTCCAGCATCCATGCTGCCAATGAAGATGGAGGTCAATTTAATGAGCGTGTCTTGGTAGGTAATCTTTTCTCCCTGTCTCTCATAGCTAATATGATTTTATCTCTAATATTCTGCGGTGTCACTATGCGATGTCTAAGTGGGGATTGGGTTTAATTTATTCTTCATGGTACTTAGTGCACACTTTCAACCTGAGGACCCATGATAATGCATCCATTCTTAGCCTCTTTTACTATCACCTTGCCTTCGGTCCTTCCGTTCTTTTAAAGTCTGATTACATGTATGCTTAAAAATTTCAATTTATCCTCTATGTTTTTTTTCTTAAACTTTTATGAAGAAACAAAAAAAGCACCTTCCAAATACAGTGTGTGTCAACAATTTGTTAAACTGCCCAGAGCTCCATTCAATGCTCAGATCATTCCTCATTGTACAGAGAATTCAACCCTGTTTGAAACTGGTCCCCGTGCCATATAGCAGACTAAAAAGCCGTGAGGCCAGCTTCAGTGGTACTTTTCCTCCTTTTCGACTGCCACGACTAATGTTCAGATCCGACGGGAAAGGGAACCGGAGGGTTCCTCTATATTCTTAACCTTAATTTCTTTTTAAAATTGAGGTAAAATGTGTATTCAGTGAAATGCATAGACACTTCAGTGTATAATTTGATAAACGTATGTAACCCGTGGAACCACATTCCAACTAACATTTCCATCGTCAAGAACATTCTTTATGCTTCCCTCCAATCTGTTTCTACTTTGTATGGACAGCTTGTACGACTTTTTCCAGCGTAGATTAGTTTAAACTGTTCTTGAATTTACAATAGATGGAATTACGCAGAATACAGCTTCTGTGTCTGATCTCTCACTCCAAATGGTTTTGAGATTCAATCTTATCATGGCTTGCATCAATAGCAGCTCATTTCTTTTTATTTTAAACTGAGTAATATTTCATTGAGAAAAATTAGAATTTGTTTAACCCATTCTCCTGAATCAGGAGATTGGGGGGCATCTATTCTATTGACCGCTCTGATTTCCCTGACTAATAGTCACATTTCCTTTGTCTTTACATGCCTCGTGATTTTTGACTGCATGCTGGACATTGTGATGAATATTTCGCAGGGGTTCTGCTTTCTGTCATTCTCCTCTGACAAATTTTAGCATGGATTTGAATCACTGGCAGATCACTTTGGACTTGTGGGGGTTTGGTTTTTCCTTTAGTGAAGAGGGGTTCTATGTAAAGTTCAAGGTGTTTACCAACTCTCTGCAATTTTTTTTTGGGGGGGGGGGAGATGTACTGCAGGTTGAACCCAGAGCATTCTATCTCCGAGAATCACCCTCTGCCCCATTTTACTTTAATTTTGAAACAGGGTCTCACTAAGTTGGTGAGGTTCTAGGTAAGTTGCTGAGATTGGCCTTATACCTGCAATGGTCCTGTCTCAGCCTCCCAAATACTGAAATTACAGGCATGCACTAACATGCCTGATTATTCTCTGCAATGTTATAACAGTCAAACTTCAAATTTTGGCTCTCCTGTAGTGAGCATCTGATAGTTATGCTCAATTTTTTTTACCTTTTTGACTTGATTTTGACTTGTTTTTTTAATCTTCACAGTGAATATACATGTTAACAGCAAACCAATAAATAGAGGGGAGTCTGTAGGCATAATTTTTGGCACCTCATGTATGGCTCTTTTTCTTTTCAGGATTTGACCTTCCAACTTTCAGCAGCTCCAGAACTCTATCCTTTGACATGTCAAGTTATTTCAGTGTCAGCTTTCTTCTTGACTTTCTAACTAGTCTTCAGTGAATGAACTGGGATCTGCTCTCTATTGAAAGTGATTACATGTTATCCAATGTGGTTTTCTTTCTTTCAAAGAGTATATCTCCAGGTTCTGCCTCTTTTTCATTGTTTTCCAATGGCTTCAAATATATATATATATATATATATATATATATATATATATATATATATATATATTTATTTTTGGTGGTGGTACTGGGGGTTGAACACAGAGGCTTTCTACCTCTGGGCTATACTCCCAGACCTTTTTTGTTTTTTGAAACAGGGTCTCACTAAGTTGCTGAAAGCCTCACTAAGTAGCTGAGGCTGGCTTCGAACCTGTGCAATCCTCCTGTCTCAGCCTCCCAAGCGCAGGGATTACAAGCGTGCGCCACCATGCCCAGCTCTGCTTTTATATTTTTAACAGAGTTTATAATTGCTACATGTGATAAGGTTAGTTTGAAACAAACTACAATACTACTATTGGAACTGAAATATCTCCTCTTTACATTTTTTAATATCCTCATCTTTTTGTATCTCCATGGTATATTATGAGCAAGTTATTGTCCTGTTTTCCAGTTTTCTAATTATTCTTTTATTTTTAAGAATGCCTACAATTATTTTTCATAATAATCACCTATTCTTATCAATTCTGCCTTTTAAATTTGATGATCTCTTAGTGTCGTTTTTTTGCAGGTCTGGGGGTAGAACCCAGGGTCATTTGACCTCCGAGTCACACCCCCCTGCCCTATTTTTTATTCTGTATTTTGAAACAGTATCTCACTAAGTTGCAGAGGGCCTCACTAAGTAGCTGAGGCTGCCTGCGAACTGCGATCCTCCGGTCTCAGCCTCCCGAATGCTGGGATTATAAGCCTGCGCCACCACGCCCAGCTCTTAGTGTCTTTAATAGATATTAAAATATTCACCTCATTGTTCTGGTGTATTATCACAGAAGTATTTGATTAAAAGTCATTTTCCCAGTTAATTCAATTTTGTGTGAAGTCATTTTTCCTAACTGTTGGTTCTTTTGATTATATTTTTCAGCATTTATTTTTCTTCTAGGTTTTGGAATATTGGTTTTCAAAGTCCTCCTAAGTGAGGTGAAAGTATTTCTCCTATTTTTTCCCCATGATGTCTCTACTTGTCTCCTGGGGTATCTGAGTCAGAGCTAAGTGTTGGCTTGGCAGGAGTGGGCAGGAGGGGGTCCCAGTAATGGTCTTTCCAGTATCTTAGAACTGCTTATCAAGTTATCAGGCAAAAACTAGGTCCAATCTCATGTGTTTTTGTTACAATGAGAATAAAGTTTCTCACATCAAGTGATGGGTGTACAGCTACTTGACTTGATCCTAAGCAGACCTTTGTGACTACCCCAACCAATAGATTATGGTGACGGTGACACTAAGTTCTTTCTGAGGCCAGATCACAAAAAGGCCACACACTTCCACATTGCTTTTTGGGGACTTCTGTTCTCCTTTGGGAACACAGCTACTGTGCATGTTAGTGCATGCAGAGACTGTGTAGAGACCATACAACAGCTCATGCACCTCCACACACGTGAACAAAGGTGCTTTCCGGGAATTCTAGCCAACAAGTCACCTCCTAGACATCCCTGCCGTGCTGTGTCTGAATGCCTAAGCTGCAGAATCCATGGCTAATTTTACCCTACAGAATTATGGCTTGGCTTGTTATGCAACAATAGTAACCAGAATGCCTATGCTGTCTGGTACTTTGGCTCTGGCCCTACCAGAACTAAGAGGCTGTTGACTTGGGAATCCCAGATTACAGCGAGGTTGCTGGTGTCACAGAACTTGCTGCCAAGCCTGTGGTGGTTTGTCCTGGGTTGTTTTGAAGCCAGCTTTTGCCTCCCCAGCTGCACAGCTTTATCTCAACAGCAGCCCATGAGAGGGATCCGTGGAAAGCTTTCCATCCTCTGTTCACAAGCAGAGAGCCTCCAGCCTTCCCCTGGTCCAGTAGTCAGCCTAGTTGCATGGAATTTTTGGTCCCCAGGGATCAAACTCTCAGCTGCAAAGCACACCGTCGTGGAAGCCAGGCTCAGCAAGCCTGGTGCTTCAGCCCTGCTCCTGCGTTTTTATCTTGTGTTCCTGGTCCAGGGGATATTTGCCTTGCTTTATGCCTTTTAAATTTTCTCTATGCTATTTCACCTTTTCTATCATCACTGTGTTTGGAGGTGGAGGGGAGGATGCAGAGCATGAATTCACAGCACTGTTGTGGTTCCAACCCCTTTTATGCTGCACATAAAGATAGGGAAGAAGTCCTTGAGACGGCACTGTGCCACCCCTACCTTTCCGTTCTGCGCTCTTTACCCCCTCTCGCTACCCACTCTCCCCTCTCACCCAGCCCTCGCACCTCTGCACTTATCTTCAGTCACCTTGCTGGGAAGAGTGCGACTGTATCATTCATGCCTGCTGAGAAGTTGGCAGAGTGCAGTGGGTAGAAAACTGCTGCCCTAACGCCCTGTCTTCATCCCTGGAACCCATGACTCTGCCACTTTTTTTGTGGCACTGAAGATGGAACCCAGGGGCATTCTACCTTCGAGCTACACCCCAACCCTATTTTTTATTCTTTACTTTGAAAAAGGGTTTCGCTGGGTTGCAAAGGGCCTCTCTAAGTTGTCTGCAAACTGCAAGCCTCCCAAATGCTGGGATTACAAGCATGTGCCACTTCGCCTGGATGACTCTGCTATTTTATATGCAAAAACGAAGGGGTGTGTGTGTGTGTGTGTGTGTGTGTGTGTTGCTGGCGATTGAATCCAAGATGATAAGATGATAGCATTCTACCTCTGAGCTACCCCTCAGCCCAATTCTATTTTTGTTGTAGTAGAGATGAAACCCAGGGGCATTCTATCTCCAGGTGACACTCCTAGCCCATTTTATTTATTTATTTATTTATTTATTTATTTATTTATTTTTGAAGCAGGGTCTCACTAAGTTGCTGAGAACCTCACAAAGTTGCTGAGTCTGGCTTTGAATTTGCAATCCTCCTGTCTCAGCCTCCCAAGTATTGGTATTATAGGCATGCGCTGCCAGGCCTGACTTTATTTTTTATTTTGAAACAGAGTATTACTAAGTTGCTGAGGGCCTCACTAAGTTGCCGAGACTGATCTTAAACCTGGGATCCTCCTGTCTCAGCCTCCCAAGTACTGGGATTACAGGAATGTGCTACCACACCCAGTTAGTCTAAAGATTCTGAAATGGGGAGATGATCCTGGATTATCTGGGAGGGCCTGGTGCAATACCAAGAGAGTCAGTGACAGAGAAGGTGATATGACAGAGGACCAGAGTCAGAACAGATGACTTAATACGAAGGCAATGGAATGCTGGGAGACTGTGGGAGCTGGAAAGGGTAAGAAAACAATTCTTTCCCAGAGTCTCTAGAAAGAATGCAGTGCTGCTGACTCCTCTAGGCTTCTGATCCCTCCAACTGTAAAAGAACAACTTTGTGATGCTTCAAGCTATCCATTTGTATTGACTTGTTATAGCAGCAATAAGAAACTAATACAGGAACCGAATGCTTAACCTCCCTGGGAATGTTTGAAATCCAAAATGGAACCAAAGGAGAAGGGGGTATTTGAGCCACCCAGGTGGCTGTGTACCTCACCCTTGTGACCTGCCCTGGGGTGCTTCTCTGTGTTGCAAAGCCTGGGCCGCCTTCATCGGCACTTTTGCTTTGGAAACCTTTTGATTTCTCTAGCGGTCTCCTTCCTTGATGCTACTGAGCTAGGAGGACATTAGCAGCCAGGAAGGTGCTAGTTTTAAAGTTGAGACAGATCCAATGGAGGGATAAGGGTTTTACAGTTCTCAAGGCTCTCAGCTTAGAGGCTGGAAGTCTTCTGGGGTTCTTGGGCACTGCGGGGTGGAGAGGCCAGCCTGGTAGAGGAGACTCCCAAGTCCCTGGCTGGCCCTGCGAGGCCATGGGTGGCTCCCCTAGCAAACCACACAGAGGAACAAGTTGCAGTCAGAAACAAAGGTGATTTGGCTTCGCATTCTTCAGGGTAGCAATATGTCAGCAGCCCCCAGAGAGGCTGAAAGTAAATGAATCAGTGCTAGAAAGTGAAGGATACCATCCGCACTGAATGGTGAAAAGGACTCCCAAACAGTATCTTCATTGATTTTTTCTGTAATTGACACAGCGCCTTGGTCTGCCTTCAGGCTTCAGGAGGAGAAATCAGGGAGCCATGTACACAGAGCTTCTTGGTGTTGGAATTTAATAAAAGATTCCCTGGAATAAGCTCCTCTTCTTCCCTCCTCCTTCACTCTTCTTTCTCTCCCTCTCTTTCGGCTTCCTTTCTTTCTTCCTCTTTCCCTCCTCCTTCACCCCCCCCCCCCAACCCGGTCTCTCTGTGTCTCATACACACATAGTCATTTCCTTTTGTTCAGAAAAAAGAGCTTCAACAATAGATACCACGTTTCTGAGAAACTTGATTTTGTCAGCTGTGACATTCAGGGACCTTAAAAGAAAAGAAAAGAAAAGAAAAAGCACATTCCATCTTTCATATTGGCTTAAGTTATATTCAGACAAAAGCTCAGTATTTTTATTTTCCAGAAAAAAAAATACACCATATCTGAGAACCAGCCTCTGGAGTAGGATGCTGAGAAGGCCCACGATCCCTTTAGGGGTCCCCAGGGGCGGCCGCACAGGAGATGGAGGGTCACCCTTCACCTGCAGCTTAGCCCCGCTGGGTCACAGCAGCCTGGTCCCTGCTATGTTGCTGGCTATGGATTCCGCAGACGCAGGAAGCAGAGGTCAGCCCTGTGAAGAGTCCCTTGAAATGAGCCCCTCTGTAGGGCAGGGCTGATAGCTGTGCTGGTGGTTGTTCTCTGCAGGAAGCTCCCACTGATAAAGCGGGTGAATCTGAGGAAAATACTATCAGCTGATTCATCAGCAGTCTCTGGACCTCGCCCAAGGGAGGCAGGACTTGGTGCTAGGGAGGGCAGATGGGCTGATAATCTCTCTTTGTACCAGATATTGCCTAAGTGAGCTCAGAAGAATGGGAGAGAAAGGTATTTTGTCAAGCCAAAGGTAATCTGGGGCACAGAGCAGGGTCAAGATGTAAAAGGAGCCGGGTCTTCTTGACTTTCTAGCGTCGATGCATTTCATTTGTTTTTGTTTGTTTTAGAGTTGGCTTTATATTTGCTTTTGAAAACCATATTCATTTGTTCAACAAACAGAGCTCCTGCCATGTGCCTGGTGCTGTATTTTATGCTGTGAATATAATGGACGATTAAGGTGGAATGTTTCCCAGATGTGAAGGAGGTGAACTTTACCCAAGACTTTTACAAATAGTCGTAAAACGACCAGTGTGGCAGGTGTTATGGAGAAGAGATGGGGAGGAAGAAACAAGGGCAAGATAACAGAGGGGACCAGCTTGATCACAGACCCTGGCCTCAAGTAATTCCCTGAGAAAGAAAGAAGTTGATGCTGGGAGCTGAAATTCATAGAAAAAGTTTGTAATTGGGGTTAATTAAGCTAATCAGGGGAAGGGGAATGGAAAGTACGTAAGAATAAAGCATGTGCAAAAGCACGGTGTCATGGTGGTTTCAAGAAATAGAAGAGGAAGAGGAAGAAGAAGAAGAAGGAGAAGGAGAAGGAGAAGGAGAAGGAGAAGGAGAAGGAGAAATAGCTGGTTGACAAGGACCAGAGGTGGGGGGAACAAGAAGAAGCAAAGTTGTATTATAGAGTTAGTCCAGGGACCAGGGATTTTGTTGTTTATCTCAAAAGCATTTGGATGGCTTTTTAGCAGCTTCAGTGTGTGTGTGTGTGTGTGTGTGTGTGTGTGTGTGTGTGTGTGAGAGAGAGAGAGAGGGAGAGAGAGAGAGAGAGAGAGAGAGAAAGAGAAAGAGGAGAAAGAGAGGAAAGAAAGGAGAGAGAGAAGAGAGAGAGGAGAGAAGAGGAGAGAAGAGAGAAAAAAGAGAGGGGAGAGAGAGAAAGAGAGAGAGAGGGAGGGATGAAGGGAGGGAGGGAGAGAGAGAGAGAGAGAGAGAGAGAGGAAAGAAAGGAGAGAGAGAAGAGAGAGAGGAGAGAAGAGGAGAGAAGAGAGAAAAAAGAGAGGGGAGAGAGAGAAAGAGAGAGGGAGGGAGGAAGGGAGGGAGGGAGAGAGAGAGAGAGAGAGAGAGAGAGAGAGAGAGAGAGAGAGAGAGAGAGGAGATAACTCCATTTTTTATTCTTTATTTTGAAACACGGTCTCACTGAGTTGCAAAGGGCCTCACTAAATAGTAGCTGAGGCTGGCCGCGAACCATGATCCTTCTGTATCAGCCTCCTGAATGCTGGGATAACACCTGGCTTACCTGGTTGTTTAAAACACTAGGTGGGCAGAATAAGTAGATGAGGCCATGGGGAGCTCAGAAAGGTCAGATGCTGGCTCAAGGTCACACAGCTCGAGGTCTGTAGAACTGGGATCAGAACCTGATTCTCCTGACTGCTGGTACGGTCCCCCTTCCATTTTCTCAAACTGCTTTCTAGTTAGGCCGTATCAAGAGTGATGGGCTTCCTAGCATGGGGGCAAACTGCTAGAAGATATTTGGCAATAAGGACTTCTGCCTAGGTGGCTCCAAATGAGGCTTAGGCCATAAACTTCCCGAGTGCCAGTGGCAGAAACCAATGTCAAAATACTTTTGCATGTGGTCATGGTTGGAGGCTCAAATATCATATTGAGGATTTGAAATTTTATTTTATTATCTATTTATTTTATTTTATTTTGTGGTACTGGGGATGGAACCCAGGGGCATTTTACCTCCAAGCTACACCCCCAGCCCTATTTTTTATTCTTTATTTTGAAACAGGATCTCACTAAGTTGCAGAGGGCCTCACTAAATAGCTGAGGCTGTCTCCGAACCCTTGATCCTCCAGTATCAGCCTCCCAAGTGCTGGGATTACAAGTGTGAGCCACCACACCCGACCGAGGATTTGAATTTCTTAGGAAGCACAAAGGACTATGATTTCTAATGCAGTTTTTTTGGGTGCATTGTAATCACACATCATAATGAAGTTCAGAGTGATAGAGACTTACTTGTGCACAGCACTTGGTCACCCTGCTCCCTCCTCTCTCTCCTCTCTCTCCTCTCTCCTCTCTCCTCTCTCCTCTTACTCTTACTCTTACTCTTACTCTTACTCTTACTCTTACTCTCTCTCTCTCTCTCTCTCTCTCTCTCTCTCTCTCTCTCTCTCTCATTCCCCTTCTCTGAGATTGCCATTGATGATTTCATCTATGTGCGTAGCATCAATTGAAGTGTTCCCTTCAAATCTCCCTTCAAGGACTGACAATCATCGATCCATTTATTCTTCAAAACAATTCTACTGTCTCATGAAAATGGGTATCACAATATCCACTTTACAGATGAGTAAACCAAGGGAACTTAATACTAGAGAGTGGTCACACTGGGATGGACGCTGGCGTTGGTGGGATGGTGCATTTTCACTCCTTGGATCAAGTCTCAACAATGCCTTTGGGGGCGATAGGCCAAACAGATGGCCTTGGAGGACCCTTATACTGCTTCCCTGTAATGATCTGAATTATAAAATCGCTGCTAGGGAAAAATAGCCCTGAACATGATCTTAGCGTGCATGCTCCGTTGCTTTGTGGAACTTCCCTTGGATACCAAAGGTCGCCTTTGAGGCTGTGCGGCGGCATGCTAATGTTCCTTTTTGCCTGGTTCTATGGAAAAAAAAAATCAAACTCCAAATAAAGCAATAAAACAATTCTCATGGAGCTCTCTTAACGAGGAAAAAAATCAGTTTATTCTACTTTTTCCTTTTTAGTAGTCTTCTTTGAACTTTGGGAGAGAAATAGGATTTACCAGGGTGGAAAGAGAGGTCAAAAAGATTTAGAGGTGCCTTAAAGACACGTAGAAGCAGGGTGAAAACTCGCAACCTCTTTGGGTGGGGAAGTTTTCTCAGCCTCCCGTGGCTTCCCTTCCTTCAGGGGTCCTTGCCTCTTCCCTCTTACCAGAGAGCAGACCCTCTCTCCAAAAGTACACAGTACCCTGAGTCAAAGCACCATCACCCCACACTTGTGGGAGACATTAGAAAATATATGAATATTGGGCCTTATCCAAGACCAATTAATTTAGAACTTTGGTGCTGGAAGGATGACTAATTTCTTACCAGGTGTGAGAATCACCGCCCGGCTGAGACCCATCGCTGGCTCTAACTCACCTGCTCTGGCTTCCATTCTCTTGGGGACCTGATAGAAGGCAAATGGCTAATGTGAGAAGGTGAATTACGCTATGGCATTAGAAGGCGTAATAATCTAACAGGTGAATCTTTGAGGTGACATATTCGCATTGTTGTAGGGCCGATTGTCCATTTCTACCGGTTCCTTCTTTTCTGAGCTACATATAAGAAAGGACCATCCCCTCTCAGTTTTAGCCTCAATAAAAGTCACTTGGTACCATGTTAGGAACTCCTTATCACTAGGAAAGTAGGGACATCTAGGGAAGGTCTGATGCTCCCACAGTTGGTCCCCCAGAACTACCTCTAGCCTCTTTTTCTATCACCCTTCCAAGCAAGGGCAATGGCTGTCCCTGGGCTCAGCCCTGACCCTGAAATACAGGATCCTGGTCGTGGCACATCTGCCTATGGAACCAGTACGAGTTTAGCTGCTGAGGATGAAACAGATGTCAGACAAACAGCTAAAAGACACAGCCATCTCAGATTAGTAGTTTTGTTCTTTCTTAGTTTGCTAAGATTTTTTTTTCTTGAAAACATGACTGGATGTTGGATTTTATCAACTACTTCCACTGAATCTACTGAAACAATCCTATAAAGTCTTTTTTATTCTGCTAATGTGGTCAAATTTTAATGTTTTTCCTTCTAATCTGAAACCAAGTTTGCATTCCTTGTGTCAAATAAACTTGCTTATACAATAATATCCTTTTTACACTAAAAAAAAAAGAAAGAAAAAAAATTTAGAGGTCTGAGAGATTAGGTAGATTAACCAAGACCACACAACCTGAGGCTGAGTTGGGACTTGAGCAGACTTATTCATTCTGAAGTCTGGGATTGTGCCCAGAACCTTCCCTGGGACTTTTGGGAAGGGCTGTTTTAGGAGGTAGTGCAGGGGTGGGGATGGGGGCAACTAGTGAAGGTGGCCACAATCACCTTTTAGAGAGATGGTAGGAGAGTTTGGTATTAGAAATGAGGGGGAGGGCCGGGCGTGGTGGCCCACGCTTGTAATCCCCGAGCTTGGGAGGCGGAGACAGGAGGATCGCACAGGTTTGAAGCCAGCCACCCTGGCTTTAGAGACCCTGTTTTTCCAAATAAAAATATAAAAAATAGGTCTGGGAGTGCAGCCCGGAGGTAGAAGGGTTTTCAGGAACCCCAGTACCACCAAAACAAACAAAAAAAAGTACAAAAATAGGTCTGGGAGTGTAGTCCCGAAGTAGAATGGTTTCCAGGAACCCCAGTACCACACACACACGCACACACACAAAGAAATGAGAGGGAGGTCATGCCAAGCTGGGATGTGGCCAGAGATATCTCTAGGAGAGGGTAGAAGAGCAGCGAGGAGGAGGCCTTGGGCTCAACCACCCACTTCACCCACAGCCAATATCAGGATGCTGCAAAAGATGGAAGCTGCCCAAAGGGAGCAGGTCAGGGATTGAGAAAGCAGGAACAGGGAGCCTGTGTATCTCTCTTAAGAGAGTTGGTACCAGATGTAGCCACACATGCCTGAAATTCCAGTTCTTGGGAGGCTGAGATAGGAGGATCACAGGTTTGAAGCCAGCCTCAGCAACTTAGAAAGGCCCTGTTTAATATATATATATATATATATCCTTACCTAATGGAATGCCTCCAAATTCAATCTCCAGTACCAAAGGAAAAAAAGGCAATTGGTGGCAAAAGGAAGGAGAGAAGAGAAGCCATACTATGTTACATACAAGGCAAAGACAAGGGGCGTCATTAAAGTGCCCCTGAGTGGAAGTCCAGCCCCAGCAAGAAGGGAGGATGGATGAAGAGAGGCAAGTCCGGCAAAGCTTCCACATTCCTTTCTGGCCAGGAATCTGATTTGTTTCCACCCACTTACTTACCTGTTCGGCACCTCATTTCCATGTCTGTAAAATGGAGATAATAGCCTAGCTGCTTTCAAGGACTGAGGAAAGTTGGAAGTGTCTGGCAGGGAGGAAGCCTGGTACCAGTTCTCATTATCCTCACTGCTCCCAGAAAACTCCTCTTATCTTTGGGTGCTCTCTACCCCACCCCAACGCCACCTCTCCCTGGGAGCACCCCAGTGCCCAGTCTCCCAGCCTAGACCCGCCTGGAAGGGCTGCAGGGAGGAGGGGGACAACTGAGCTTTTCTGCAGAGAGAAATCAGTGCCGGGCATAGACAGCCCGCCCTTGTTCTACCAGCAAGCACCTGTGTGACCATGTATGGCTTTGTATCTTTGTATCAAGTGATTTCCTATGTGGACGCTGGACCATCTTATCCATGGCCGGTGCCCATTGCCCCACTAAAATATCAGTGCGCCCCACCTACGTCTGTCCATCAGCAGTTGCTGAGCAAGGTCAAAGTTATCAGTTATGAGAGGAAATGACTGAGGAGCAGCAGGGTTGTATTTTTAGAAGATCTCACACCAACTGCATCTGCCACAGGGAAATCCATGCCTTGTGCTGCATTTGTTTGGTTTGAAAGCCAAGGTATAGAATGAAAAGCATCTTATTGGAAGTCCTTTCTGTCATGCATGGATACATGGCTGATGCTTCTCTGAGAAGAGAGTTGTAGGAGGGAGACTTTCAGGGCCTTGGGGACAGGTGGGCAGAGTGGGGAGAATGGGGGACTACGGGCAGAAAAAGCACAGCCCAGGCTTCCTTGTGTGCTCATGGCTGGCCCACTGGGAAGGGGATCACAGCCCATGTGACACATGGCAGTGAGCTATCATTTTTGTGTGTGGCACTAGGGATTGAACGCAGGGGTTTTCTACTTCAGAGCTACACCTATAACTCTTTTTATTTTTTGTTTTGAAACAGGAATTTGCTAGGTTACTAAGAAGCTCACTACTTGCTGAGGCTGTCCTGGAACCTGTGACCCTCCTGTCTCAGCTTCCCAAGTACAGGGATTACAAGCATGCACCACCACATCCTGTGAGAGAGAGCTGTCATTTTAAGCATCGTTCATTTATTACCATTCTGAGTAAAGTCGCTGGCAGTTCAGAAAGGACTTTGGTGCCCAACAGAACTGGGTTTGAGACCCAGAACAACTTACTAGCTAGGTGACCTTGTGCAGCTTACTGAACTACTGCTCTGTGGCTCGGTTTCTATATCCTTAGTCTTCCTCCCTTGTAATATCAGTGACCAACACTGAATGACCTTCCCCATATACCAGAGATACCCTGTCCTCATTCAACGCATGCAACGCCCTATGTGTTAGTCTTATGCACAGACAGGTTACATAACGGTGCTATCAATGTCAGAGCAAATCCAAGCAGGCACACAGGCTGTGGTCTGGGCTCTGCACTTGAAGCTCTAACTCCCAGTACCTCTCTAGAGCCTTGGTTTTGATTTCACATCATTCATTCACATACTGGCATCCACTTCCCTTTGTATGGCCATTCACTAACCTCCTGGTTCCTTGAAGGGTTTTCCTCCTGGCTCTCTGTTACTCTCCAGCCATATTCCCGCCAGAATTCCTAGCAAATGATCCTCTGTCATCTTAGCCTACCTGCTCCTTGACCTCCCCACCTCCAGCTAACTCCCCTTCTCCTTTCCCACCATCCTCCCAAGTCACCCTAGACTGCCATTGCCAGCCGCCCCTCAGTCATCTCACCCTGCCCCGCACACCTCCTCTGTCCAGGTCATTCTCTTTGTTCTCCAAGGCTAGTAACTCTCCTTCGCCCAGCTGTGCCTGCAATGCTTTCCTCAGGATATCTACCTGGCTTGCCCCAAACCTCCCCGTCAGTGAGGACTTCCATTATTGCCCTAGGTATGATTGCAGACTTGCTTTATTTTTTTTCCCCATACTGCCTATTCTAAAGTTATAGAATATCATCTGATATTTTATAGCTTTATTTATCTATTTTGTTTGTTATCTCTCTCCCCTATTAGGGTGTAAGGTCTATAAAGGGACCAATTCCTGTAGATATGTTCACTCCTGACCTCCAGCACCTAGTACAATGCCTGACATTTAAAGTAGTTGTTCAAAAATTAGCTGTTGAATTACAAGATAACCCTATCAGTGAAGTAAACCAAATGTTCTTTCTTGCAGCCAAAGAACTTTACACCAAAAACGGATATATATATACCAGGCATATATTTATAAGTCTTTGACAGAATAATTTGACTGTAATTATATTGACTGTCTCCCTTACTAATGCCCAGTACTGAGGTATAAAAAAATGGAAGTTACCGGGCGTGGTGGCGCACGCTTGTAATCCCCGCGCTTGGGAGGCTGAGACAGGAGGATCGCACAGGTTCGAAGCCAGCCTCGCTGGCTTAAGAGACCCTGTTTCCAAATTAAAATATAAAAATAGGTCTGGGAGTGTAGCCCGGAGGTAGAAGGTTCTTGCTTTCCATCCCCAGTACTGCCAAAAAAAAAAAAAGGAAGTTGATCTTATCTTAAGTTCAATTACTCTTATAAATGTTTTCAAATATTAGTTGTTAGTGGAAAGAATAAATAAAATACTATATAACATTAAAAATTTAGCTCTTACCAGGCGTGGTGGCGCACGCTTGTAATCCCCGCGCTTGGGAGGCGGAGACAGGAGGATCGCGCTGGTTCGGAGCCAGCCGCGCTGGCTTAAGAGACCCTGTTTCCAAAATATAAAATAGGTCTGGGAGTGTAGCCCAGAGGTAGAAGGACTTCCAGGAACCCCAGTACCACTAAAAAAAAAAAAATTAGCTGTTGAACAAATGAAGGATCTCTGAAATAGGGGTTCTTACATCACTGTCTTGCTGTTAAGTTCAATAATATAATGCGATGTCATATATTAGTGCTTAATAAGCAGTAGTAATTTTTTTATTTTAAAATTATTGTAACTTGACAAATACAAATTTTATATATGTGTGATATACAATATGACATTTGTTGTGTGTGTGAAACTGTGGATTGAGCCCAGGAGCATTCTACCTCCGAGCAAGACTCTAGATGTTGATAAGAAGACATAACATCTCCTATTTATATTTATTTGTTGTTGGCCGTTTAAGTTGATTCTTTATCTTAGCTATTGTGAATAGTGCTGTAGTGAACATCGACATACAGAGATTTCTTCCACATAGTGATTTCATTTTCTTTGGATATATACCCAGTAATGATATTGTTAGATTGTGTGCTTATTTGATTTTAATTTTTAGGGGACCGCCATATTGTTCTCCCTAATAACTACACCAATTTACATTCCTACCAACTATATACAAGAGTGCCTCTTTCTCCACATCCTCGCCAATATTTATTTTTCTTTGCATTTTTTATAATAATCATCCTAATAGATGTGAGGCAATATCTCATTATGACCTAGATTTTTGTTTCCCTGATGATTAGTGATATCGAGCATCCTTTCATGTACCTACTAGTCATTTGTACGTCTTTTTTTTTTGAAAAATGTCTATTCAAATACTTTTTCCATTTTTAAATTGGGTTGCTTTCTTGTTATTGAATTGTGGGCATTTTCATATATTTCAGATATTAGTCCCTTATCACGTATATGGTTTGAGGAGCATTTGTTATTAATCTTCATCTAGAAGAGATGAAAAAAAGCAATCATAATGATAATCATGTCTGGTATCGATTATGACTTTACGTTTATGAAGGGTTTGGTTAGAAGTTAGTTATGTCATCAGGGCTGAAAATTTCTTTGGGAGAGGAATTTAGAGGACTTTAGGGTAGATTAAGAGGAATGACAATAACGAAACCATTTATTAAAGACGAAGAAGAACTTGAGAAAAATAAAATTAAAATTCATCATGCAAAGTAGGGTACTCATGTCTAAATTATAAATAAATGGTGGTGGTGGCAGAGATTTGAAATAAAGTTCATCAGAAGCTAAACTGTGCACCCCTACCTTGCTTTTCCCTCTATTAGAGCAAGATGGCCATTTGCCTCTCACCGCTGGTGTATATAAAGACATGGATTTAAATGTCAGAGAAGAGGAATGGGGAAAGTTTAGATTTGATGCAAGAGTCTGTTTTACAGAACACAAGTGGCTTCCCGAAACTTTGAAACATACAGCAGTCAGGTTGTCTAAAGGCATTGAAGACGGGTGTGGTAATGTGACAACCAACTGCCTTCTCTCAGGCACTTCCAGTTCTAATGCTGTGCTTGTGTTCATATGTAGTTATGGGAAGTGATTGATAGGAAATGCTTGAGACAATCAGCCTACTGATGCGAGCCTGCTGGCTCTGATGTGCTTGCTCCTAGTGCCTGTTTTCATGAGTCAGTCACTACTGGCGTTCATTCCACTTATGACTTAAGGAAATTTCACAAGTCTTCTGGGTAAAAAGTGGTCATGCGGAGTCGCCAACTTGGATACCCTGGAGGGAAGGCTGTGTGTAGAAAATAAATACAACCGAAACCAGGAGCTGGAGCCAGCTCCCAGGTGGGCAGCCACAGGGTTCTGGTTCTGGGACATATTCACTGTGATTGGGATTGGAATTCCAAAAATGGCCAGCACAAGGTTTGTCCTAACATTGTTTGTGCTCTCCCTTAGCAGCTTTGAGGCCAGGAGCTATCTCTTATTCAGCTAGTGTGATTCCCAGAGCACACTGGGTGCTTAGGAAACCTGCAAAAAGGAATAAATTATTCAGAACTGTGTCGTTATCAGGGAGCTAGAGAAAGTGATGCTTTTGGTGTTCATTTAAAAGGGCTGCTGGGATGCAGAGGTTGTGTCTCTGTGAAGTGGGTTTTGGGGAGGGCTAGTTACAGACCCCAAGGTGTTTTTAAAAGCCTGTTTAGCCGGAGCCTGTTTGTGTGCTGGGGTGTGAAACTCTATGAATGTATTATCAGCGGGGCCTTAGATGGGTTTGTGTGATTTGCTTTGGACAAAATCAGGCTCCTTCTTCACAGATTCCCTGGAGGCAGAGAGACCAACAGGACCACCTGCTACTCTAATGACCTAACCTCCCACCCACAATTAATGTTTTTGTCTTTAAAGGGACAGTGTCAGCTTGCTCTAAAGGTACAGTATCCAAAATGGTAGCCAAATAGCCACACATGTCTGTTAGCACTGGAAATGTAGTTAATTCAAATTCATATGTGCTCTGGGTTTAAAACTGCCAGCAGATATTAAAAACTTGGTGCAAATAAAAGAACATAAAATGCCACTTTGCTAATTTTTATATTGATTACATGTTGAATGTTTTGGCATGTGTAGGGTCAAATAAAAACATTTTGTTTTATTTTATTGTGGCACTGGGAACTGAACTCAGGGGCATTCTACCTCTGAGCTGCACTCCCAACCCTATTTTATCTTTTATTTTAAAACAGGGTCTCACTAAGTTGTGGAGGACCTTACTAATTTGCTGAGGCTGGGTGTGAACCTGTGATCCTCCTGTTTTAACTTCCCAAGTACATTTTTTGTTTGTGGTGCTGGTGATTAAACCCAGGGGGTAATTTACCTCTGAGCTACACCCCAGCCTGATTTTTCATTCTTTATTTTGAAACAGGGTCTCACTAAGTTGCCAAGGGCCTTACTAAGTAGCTGAGGCTGGCCACAAACCTGTGTCTCAGCCTTCCAGGTACTGGGATTACAAGCATGCACCACCACACCCAGCTCCCAAATACATTTTATTTTTTATTTTTTTGCCTTTTTTATTAATTTTATTTTTTTTATTGGTGCACTGTATTCATACATCATAGTGGGATACAAACTTTTGTAGACATACATGCACACATCGCCAAGTCAGCCCCCACCTGATCCCCACCCCATTCCCTCCCCATCCCTCCTTCCCATGCTTGGCTTAGTGGTTGACAACTAGTATTATAGCAATTTATCCAAAATTAAAAATGATAATCTCACATAACAGTTTCATTTGTCTGATACCAAGCTTTTGATGACTTAAAGAAAACATTTCAATATTTCTTTTTGCTTTCTTTCTTACCAGAGAATATTTTTTCTATTTTTTTAGGTGAAACTATCATATATTTATATATTTATTTTTCAGAAAAAAATCTTTCCTAATATGGAATATGGATTCTAGATACCCAAAACGATCTTGAAAAAGAACAAAGCTAGAAGATATATATTTTCTGATTTCAAACCATATAAAGCTACAATAATTGAAACAGTGTAGTACTGTTCTAAAGGCAGATATTCTTCCCTATATTGTCAAGTTATTTTTGACAAGGTTTCCATGAACATTTGGTGGTAGAAATAATAATCTTTTAACTAAATATTGTTGAAAAATAATAATTACATGAAAAGAATAAAATTGGACCCTTACCTAATCCCATATACAAGTATTAACTCAAAATAGATAAAAAACCTAAATATAAATCTTAAGACTATAAACTTTTAGAAGAAAATCTGGGTCATAAAACCTCACAACATTGAAATTGGCAGTGATTTCTTGGATATGATTTCAATGGCACAGGCAACAGAAGAGTATACAAACTCCCTAAAAAATAAAAAAAATTGTATATCCAAAGACAATGTAAACAGAGTTAAAAGTTACTGATAGAATGGGATAAAATATTTCCAAATGCTATATCTGAAGGTATATTAATATTCCAACTAGAAATCCTAAAAATTAACAACAATAAAGGCAAACAATACCATTTAGAGATAGGTAAAAGACTAACATAAGTAAGGAATCTCCACAGATAACCAATCTTAGTTGTCTGTTGGATGGAAAATCTTGTTTCTCTGGTTCTGGTGTGTGTTACCTATTTCTTCTTTGTAGTTAATCTCTTTGAGTATTTTCTCTAGTGCTGGTTTTGAAGACATAAATTCCTTCAGTTTCTGTTTGTCATGGAAGCTTCTTATTTTTCCATCTAATTTGATAGAAAGTTTTGCTGGGTAGAAAATGTTTGGCTGGAAGTTGTTTTCTTTCAGAGTTTGGAATATGTTACTCCAAGCCCTTCTGGCTCTCATGACTTGGTTTGGGAAGTCTGGAGTGATTCTAATTGGTTTGCCTCTGAATGTCACTTGGCCCTTTGTTTGTGTTGCCTTTAAGATTCTCTGCTTGGCTTCCACATTGGTCATTTTGACAATTATGTGGCGTGGGGATCCTCTTCTCCGATCCTGTCTAAAGGGAGTTCTATAAGTTTTCTGGACCTGCGTATCAACCTCTTGCTCTATGTCTGGAAAATTTTCTGCTATTACTTCCTTGAAGAGATTGTTGATCCCTTTGGTTTCACTTTCTTTTCCCTCCTCTATTCCAGTTATTCTTAGGTTAGCTCTCTTAAAATGGGCCCATATTTCTTCAATGTCAGATTCCTGCTGTTGGATATTTTTTCCTAGATTAGAAACTATGCGTTCATTTTTGGAATGATCATCTTCTAAGAGCGAGATTCTGTTCTCCATGTGGTCTAATCAGTTGTTTGTGCTTTGAATTGAGGCCTTTACTTCATTAATTGCATCCTTTATCTCTTTTTGGCTCTCTCTGAGTTCTTTTCGAAGCACCTCTATTATTTCTACAGTTATTTTCCTGATTTGATCTTCTAGAAATCTCTGATTTTCTGTTTTATCGGGTTCTGATGTTGTGGGGTTGTGGGCATTCATTGCTCCAGTGTTATTCCTCTTTCCCATGATTTCGGAAGTTTGTGCCTTCTCTGGGTTCTTCCCTTGGGTCACTATGACTTCACTTAAGGTGCTCTGGATCTCGAGTCAGTAGTATCTCGGACCCCACTACTCCTTTACTGTGTTGTATCACAGAGTCTCCGACCCAGGGAGTCGATAGAGGCTGCTTTAAACTATGGGGGGTGCCAGGTTGCACATTCTCCTATGGTGTGATACCTCTGCCACCGCCACTCCCCCACTGGGTCAAGTCCAGGAAGTACAGTACTGGGATTTCTCCTCTGTGGCCCGCAATTTGACTCACTGTTCTTGAGTTCGCAGATGTAGCTGTACTGGACTCATTGAATTCGCTGCTGCTGCCGCTGGTGGCAATATGGTGCCACTGTTACGCCCTCGGCCGTGAGGCTGGCTTTTTTCTTCTTGGTTTTGAATTCCACTCTGAGTTCTCGCAGTGTGTGCTGAGCTCAGCCACTGGGAGCTTTAGATGTTCCCTGGGCTGAAAAATCCCGCCTGGCTGTTCCGCAGTGGCTCACCTCGGCTTGCTGTAGCCGTCCGGTGAACTCGCCGCTGCCGCCAGCATTATGGCGCTGCTGCCGTGTCCTAGGGCGTGAGGCCAGTGTATCTCCTCTGTGGCTCTGAGCTCTGTTTTCAGTCTGCTTCCTCTCTGGAGCCTGGTGATTTTTTTGTTTCTCTGGTGATGGTGTTTTCTGGCTATGAAAGGCGCTGATTTTGTGGTAATGGAGATTGGTTGTTAGCGGAGCTCTTAAGCCCAGCTTTTCTCGGTCGCCATCTTCCCAAGTACATTTTAAATAATATAATTTCTACCAGGGTATGGTGGTGCATGCCTCTAATCCCAGTACTAGGGAGGCTAATACAGAACGATTGCAAGTTTGAGGTCAATATCAGTAATTTAACAAAACCCTATTTCAAAATAAAAGGGCTGGAGGTGTAACTTGGAGGCCAAATGTTCCAGTGTTCAATCCCCAGTATATGTATGTATGTATGTATGTATAACATACAATACATAGACACATATATTTACTATTCTTGTCTTTTTAAATTAGCTACCATAAAATTTAAAATGACACAATATGGCTCACATTGTTTTTCTACTGGACAGTGCTGCTCTAAAAGACACCTTTCTTGGGATCCATTTCTAGGAAGCTTGTATTTCTTTTAGGTCTTAAAGAAATTATAAGCACTAAATAGAAGATAAGGATGGGATTAGGTAAGAAAACAATGCAGGTAACTGCAACCACAAATGTAGTTAGAAAGAAGGTTGACCAGTTGTCCAAAACCCACCTCTAATTTCTCTGTGTTTGATCTTATTCTTTGAAGAGTCAGGAGTCCATTTTATTGTTATTTTGCTACACTAGTAAAGAAAATACTATAGCTATAGCTAACATTTACTGAAAATTTTCCATGTGCCTGGGGCCATGTTAATTGCTTTACATACATTATTGCATGGAGGAAGCAGGCCTTTGACTAGCCTCACTTAAAAAATGCGCAGACTTGAGATGTGACCTTAAGAAACTCAGGTCCATTTGCTATAATGGTGATGGTCAAGTTGATTGGGTTGTGAAAGTTTGGGGAGAGAATGGGCCACAAACAGAGGAATCCGTGGGCCTAAAGGACACAAGCAAAGCTACCGTGTCAATCACCCCTCCCTTTAATTAATCCCAATGCTTTAGACAAAGATCTTAGAAACAGAGGTGCCCTTGGAGAGTGAGCTGCTAGGACAGGCCTGGATTTAAGATGCAGAGTGCCCCAGAAACCAAGATGGTGCTGGGCATGATGGCTTATACCTGTAATCTCAGAACTTGGGAGGCTGAGACACGGGGGTCTCAAGTTCGAGGCTAGGTTTGGCAATTTAGGAAGCCTATCAGTAACCTAGTGAGACCTTGTTTCTAAATTAAAAAAAACAGGTCTTGGAATGTAGCTTGGAGGTAGAGTAGCCCTGGGTTCAATCCCAAGTATCAAAAACAAACACAGACAGCCGGGCGTGGTGGTGCACACTTGTAATCCCCACACTTGGGAGGCGGAGACAGGAGGATCATGCAGGTTTGAAACCAGCCACGCTGGCTTAAGAGACCCTGTTTCCAAATAAAAAAGTATAAAAAATAGGTCTGGGAGTGTAGCTGGAGGTAGAAGGGTTTCCAGGAACCCCAGTACCACTAAAAAAAAAAAAAAATGTGCAGAGTAAGCAGACAGCAGGCCATGGGATAAATCAGGTGGAAGTACAAGAGAGGGAGAGTGAGGGACAGGGAGTGGACACAGGTGCTGCCCCCATTACTGGCTTGGTGAGTATGTGAAGGCTGAGCCCATATCCTGGTTGTGAATGGCAGGAGGAACCAGTTCACTGAGGAGTCTCACAAGAGATGCCTGGTAGAGCGCCTCTTCTGTAGCATGAGCCCCTGGAGCTCCTGTTCATCCACCACTCGAGCTTTTCTTTTCCCCCATTTCCTTGTTCCTAACGCCGCATTCCTGGAAATTGCTTCCATTTTATTACCGTATAATAGACAAAGAATGGTCATTAGCATTAGATGGACTTGGATATAGAGCCAAGTCCCACTTGCAGGCTGAGGAATTTATGTAATAGGAGGAATTAGTAATCTCCTCCCCCAACACACAGTGTTGTAATGGAGTTTAATGACTTGTTGATGTAATGAACCTCCAGACAGAAAGAACATACTAAATATCAGTATCCTTTTTTATTCTTTTCATGTGCTCATCTCTGTGGTTCTGTTTTCTAGATCTCAGTTGTAGGGGACTAATTGATGCCTAGGGGCTAGGAATTTAATGGCGGCAATTTCCAGGCTGAGGTCCATCCTGGCCCTCACTTCAGGCCAAGGTCACTCTTTTTTATTTATTTATTTATTTATTTATTTATTTATTTATTTATTTTGCAGTACTGGGAATGTAATCGGGAGCATTCTACCACCTAGCTACACCCCCAGTTCTATTTTTTAGTCTTTTTATTTTTTTGAAACAGGGTCTCACTGAGTTGCAGAGGGCCTCACTAAGTAGCTGAGGCTTTCCGCGAACAGTGATCCTCCTGTCTCAGCTTCCTGAGTTCTGTGATTACAAGTGTGCACCACCACACCCGGCTCCAAGGTCACTATTTTCTCTGTAATTTTTTTGGGATTTTTCTCTCTCCTCTCCTCCCCTCCTCTCCCCTCCTCTCCCCTCCTCTCCCCTCCTCTCCCCTCCTCTCCCCTCCTCTCCCCTTCTTTCCCCTTCCTTCCTTCCTTCCTTCCTTCCTTCCTTCCTTCCTTCCTTCCTTCCTAATTAGGCATTGAACCCAGAGACATTCGATCATTGAGTCACACCCCAGCCTCATTTTAGTTTTTTTACTCTTCGGAGTATTTATTTGCCTTTTGGGGGAAAAGTTTTTCTTACGCCATTTCTAGGAATATTAAGAGGACTTATTTGCCCTTGAAATTTCTATGTGTAATTAATAGGCCTGCCTTCTGGAAGTTGGTGATCTACTCCACATACACATGTAGCAAACTAAAAGCAAAAGCCACACCCATGGCATGTTTTTCAAGCATGGCCTTCCTCCAGAAGGCCTTCCTTCCTCTCTGTTGCTAGGGTCCCATGACCAGCCTTGCACCCAAGGCCCAGAAAAGCTGACAGAGGAAATTTGCTTCCGTTAGAGGTGGAAGGCAGGGTGTTGGGCAGATCTGGCCTGCAGGATCCTGACAGACCTAGGTTTCTGATTTAGCACAGGCACTCAGGGTGAGCTGGCTTTGGGAAAGTCTTTATTTTTCTCTCTCTGAATCTCAGTTTTCTCATCTGTCTAAATAGAGGTCAAGTCAAGGGTCTCAGATCTGGAGTTCTTTGATAGGAATTCTGGGAGGCAGGGACTGTATCCTCTTGTTTGTTTCTGCGTCCCTGGTGTCTGGCACAGTATCCGGCATAAAGTAAGCATGTGATAAATCCTTGTTGATCAAATGGCCGATCCTCAGCTGTTTCAGCTGTGACCCCCTGAGTGATAGATGCCGCTGATCCTAAACCATCTCTTGGGAAAGATGAGTGATGAAGGAACTCACAGATGTACCTAGCTGCTCTGGGCTTGCTGAGAGGTTCTTGAAATTTTTTCATATTTCTTATTCCTGTGCCAAGAATAGACTTGACCTGAGTCTACACCCAGCCTAAAACAATAAAGAGGGGGATCATAGTAAAACTACTTAATCCAGGCCATAACTTGTGAGTATATAAAAAACATACCCAAGAGAACATACATATTATCTTTTTTTTTTTTTTTTGGTTGTGGTGGTACTGGGGTTTCTGGAAACCCTTCTACTTCTGGGCTACACTCCCAGACCTTTTTTTTTAAATATACTTTTTATTTGGAAATAGGGTCTCTTAAGCCAGCGTGGCTGGCTTTGATCCTGTGCGATCCTCCTGTTTCTGCTTCCCAAGCATGGGGACATATTTAGTATTTTTTTATTGAATAAAGAATATTATACCTTATTTGGATTCAAGAGGAGGATTCTAGCCAGGGCTTAGCTAATTGTTTTAACTTATATGTACGAACCATCCCCTGTTAGTGATCGCCATGGGCAAATGATTACTTACTTGACAATTCAGAAAGAGGCATTTCCTTCCTGGAAGCTCCAAGGCCCATCTCCTGTATGTGTCTCACCAGGTGGGCAAGAGTAACTAAAGAGACCAGGAAGACTCCATTTGTGAAGCCCATGAATTCTATAGTCCCTTTATCAAGCCAATGTTTGTAAGCCATTCCTGTGGCCACCAGTAGGTGGTGAGCCCTGAGCCCATGGAACCTACCATGTTGCAGAGGAATTAGGGCCATGGGAGCATTTGGTTTAGGGAGGCACTCAGTGCTAGAAAAACAATAAATAGTAATCGATAACCTAGGACTTGAGATGTATTGTATCCTGAGCACAAGAAGGAAGACACTGTACCTGAAATTGAGAGCAGTCTTTTGTACAGTTAGAATAAAACAAAACAAAACAGCCAGTTGGGTTCTGCTTTGAGACCCTTTATTTATTTGTTCAGGACTGAGGACTGAACCCAGGGTCATTCTACCTTTGAGCTGCACTCCGGCTTCTTTTGATTTTTAGTTTGAAACAGGGTCTTGCTAAGCTGCTGAGGGACCTTCCAAACTAGCTGAGGCTGTCCTTGAACCTGTGATCCTCCTGCTTCAGTCTCTCAAGTATGGGAATTACATGTGTGTGCCACTACCCCAAGCTTCTCAGATCCTTTGAACAGGCAGGTGTAACTATATGAACGGGAGCAATGCCTTAGCCTGAGGAAAGCCACAGACTGAGATGTAGCCTGGCTCTCCCTTCTCCTCGCTTCTTCACCCCTTTACTCTTATTTATCTCTCTTCACACACACACACACACACACACACACACACACACACACACACACACACTTATTGCATAAACCAGACCTATAAGATACACGAAGACACTGAACATCGCCAAGGAGGACGACGTTCATCTTAACCCCCATCTGATGTTATTTTCAACACACGGGCTCTGTCACATTGAATTCTTTCTATTTTCTAAACTGCTTTCCTCTGAGAGCCCGAGAGGATTTCTTGTCTCTTTCCCCCCTCCCAGGCTCTGGGGTGTGCTCTCGGTGCGAGGACAGAGGCCCCTGCCCCAGCTGTGGGATGTCAGCTGCGGTGGGCTGCAAGTGCCCAGCTTGGCTGGTGAGCAGTGTCATTTTGCCTAAGGCAGCTTGACACGCTGACAGTGAGACCGCCCTCTGGGAGGCTGTGGCCACTCTAAAAGACTTCTTTCTAGGTCTCTTTTGTTCAGACTAAAACCAAGTCCCTCCACTGAGCATCGAACGGACACTTAACTGGAAAGAAAAAGAAGCCGCGCGATTTCCTATTCAGTTACAGTTCTGTAGCTAGGTTTGCAGAAAATGACTGAATCTGTGTGAGAGAGGTACCGGGTGCATTTGTAGGGCTGACAGAGGCTGGGCATCCAGGGACTATTTCTAGCTGAGCGAGCTCTGACACCAGACTGGGTGACATGGAGGCAGGCCTCTCACCTGGGCTTCTACACCATTAAGTGAGAAGGGTGGTCCAGATCATGCCACGCCCCCCTGAGAGATGCTCCTCGAACACGGGGCTCCAGGATCAATCTAGGTGGTGCCACTACCCTCATTAGCAACAGTCAACACTTAAAGAGAATTTGGGAGCTGGGTGTGGTGGCGCATGCTTGTAATCCCAGCATTCAGGAGGCTGAGATAGGAGGAATGGGGTTTTCAGACAGCTTCAGGTACTTTAGTGAGGCTCTTTGCAACTCAGTTAGACCCTGTTTCAAAATAAAGAATAGAAAATAGGACTGGGGGCTGGGTGTGGTGGCACACACTTGCAATCCCAGCATTTGGGAGGCAGAGACCAGAGGATCACGCTTCTACTTAGCTACTTAGTGAGGCCCTTTGTAACACGGTGAGACCCTGTTTCAACATAAAGAATAAAAAATAGGGCTGGGGGTGTAGCTCAGAGGTAGAATGTCCCTGGGCTCCATCCCCAGTACTGCAAAAATAGAACTTGGGGTGTAGCTTAAGGGTAGAATGCCCCTGGGTTCCACTTCCAGTACAGAAAAAAAAAAAAAAAGAGCATTTGGGTTTGACCTTGTCATATGTTAATTTATTTAAGCCTTGCAGCTGACCCTAGGAAGTTGGGTGTTGTTATTCTTATTTTACAGAATAGGTTGAGAGATATGATGTGCCCAAGGCCACTCGGCTACAGAAAGGCAAAGCTCTCTGGAGTTCTAGAGCCAGGTGATTTTGCTCTGAGCTCTTACACACTGTACCACTCAGGGCCCATTGTGGGAGCAGGCAGGGCTCTGAGAAGTTCTACAGCAAATAGACCAGTCGCATTGTGCTTAACCCAGCAATTTCCAAGTGGGTGTGAACAAAGAACTCTCAGGAAGCAGCAGCATATAGTGGCCCAAAGTACAGAGACTCGTGAGGCATGGCTGGGCCGACACACTCCCATTTATAATCACTGATACTGGTGCACCTCTCTAAACACCAGTTTCCTAGCCTATAAAATGGGAATGGTGATAAGAATAGGGTTTCTGGGAGAATTTTAAAAAATTGATGCATAAGAAACTCTTTGCCCAAATGCCTGGAATATTGTATGGCTATTAGCTTGTACAGCCTATAATAGGTAAAGGCTGACATTCACCCATACTGGCATATTACACAAATGTCAGCTTTTTAATACATACACAGGGAAAGAGATATTATTTTATTTATCTACTTATTTAGTGGTACTGGGGTTCCTGGAAGCCCTTCTACCTCTGGGTTACACTCCCAGACCTATTTTTACATTTTTATTTGGAAACAGGGTCTCCTAAGCCAGCATGCATGGCTGGCTTCTAACCTGCGTGATCCTCCTGTCTCTGCCTCCCAAGCACGGGGATTACAAGCGTGCACCACCACGCCCGGCTAGGGAAAGAGATATTATAAAGATACATAATCTATATATAATATAAAGACACACACATATGCACAGCCTATTATGAATCTACAGAACTAATATTCCTGAAACACACTTTGGGAAGGGCTAGTCTAACAAGATCTAAGAACCTTTTCTCTTCCTTTTCTCATAGTTTTATTTCTATTTTTGAATTCTAAGATTGCTAGGATCTTATGAAGGCATATGTGGACTTCTAGTGTAGAAAGAATTCACACACAGCCGGGCGTGGTGGCGCATGCTTATAATCCCCGCACTTGGGAGGCTGAGACAGGAGGATCGCGCAGGTTCGAAGCCAGCCTCTGCTGGCTTAAGAGACCCTGTTTCTAAATTTAAAAAAATATAAAATAGGTCTGGGAGTGTAGCCTGGATGTAGAAGGCCTCTGGGTTCCATTCCCAGTACCACAGAAAGAAAAAGAAAGAAAGAAAGGAAGAAAGAAAGAAAGAAAGAAAGAAAGAAAGAAAGAAAGGAAAAGAAAAGAAAGAAGGAAAGAAAATTCACACTGGAAAGACGCTACAACTGGGAATGGCTGGGAATGGCCTTAGAGCTCATGGTGTTCAACTCCCTTGTCTTACAGAGAGCTGAGGTGTGGGGAGCAGGCAAAAGCCAAGGTGGGGCTCAGCATGGCAGGATACAAGGCTGTAGGGAGACCATCACACTGGTCTGACATGGACAGGTGAGGCTCAACCTGTGGAGAAAGGAAGAAACTTGAACAGCAAATCTAAGAGCAAGCTCTGTCCAGGCTTCCAAATTATTAGCTGAGAGGTTCAACTCAGAGAGAGGCTGCTTTTCAGGGGTCTAGTGACTCATCTAGGGCTATTTGCCCTGTGCCATTATTGAAAATTCACAAAGCTTGTGAGTTTGTAGGGTTTTAGGACAAGACAGCACCCATTCCCTGCTCTTACCTTGGGGTGGAGAGGGACTCAAGTCCTGATCAGCCTTTAGACCTGATATCCACAGGCAGCTCCTGCAGCCTTAAGATGAGGGCCCTAGCTTCCCTGAAAGCCTGCTCAGCCAATTCTCACAGGGCAGCTAAGGATGCCTAGGAATCTCTGCTCCAAGTGGGCTTCTTGTGACCTCTTTTTGGTTTGCAGGGAGTATGTATATTCTCTAAGATCCAAGTTAAGCCTAAAGAAGGGGTCACAAATTCCTCAGTGATCCTGACCAAGCTTGTAACATGGGTAGGTGTTGAGTCCCACTGGAGGCACGATGAATGGCTATCACTGTGGCCTTGGGAATCATCATCTCTCCCTGGAGTCCTTCAAGTTCCCAGACCTAACCGTGCTGTTCACGGACACAGGCTTCTGCTGGGATTGAGCTTCCTCAAGCTTGAATAGAGTTTCACTCTTAGACTTGCTCTTCTTGTCTCTTTCCCAACCTGAGTCGCACTGGTCCATGTTGGACTCCAGTTCCTCTAGGGTACACAGCTCCCTGAAGCAGCTTCCCCTGCCATGCTTGGTCTTTGTCTTCTGCAACTAGCCTTATGCCAACCTTCTTAGCCCTCTTCTGAGAGTTATGACTGGAAAGTAGCCCATCCGCCAGGGACCACAGTCCTTCCTTATCATCTAGGTTCACACTGAACTGACTTGAGGCCAACGGCATGTGGGGGAATTGATGTGAGCCATTGGCAGGTCTGGTCTATATAGCCCTATCCTAGGCATCCTGGGCCATCTCTCTCCCTGTTGATGTGTCAGAGATAGTAGAACTCCAGGCAGCCTGTGACCCTGAGCGGCTGTATGGAGAGGAGTCCCAGCCCCCAACCCTACTGCTCTTTGAGCTAATGATAAGCCTGCTGTGTTAAGGTTCTGGCATTAGAGTGGCTTGTTTCTATAGCCAGCTTTCCCCTAAGACACATTTTTATTTCCTCAGCCAGTAACAGTCTCTGTCCCGGACTCCAGCTCATGTCCTACCTCTTGTCTAAAGTCCCCCCGGCCTCCCTGACCTCAGGGTGCCCTACCACCTGCACTCGGGTAACTCAGATTGCCACACTCAGGCAACCCCCACTTGGTGACGCAAGGGCTTGTCGCGCTGATTGAAGAGGACAGAGACCTCGTTCTGTGCTCATTCTGCATCTCCCAAAATGCCTAGCGTCCAGCTGGGCAAACAGTAGGCACTCAATCAATACGTGTTGATCGATTCGAGAGAGGCTGGAATCATCCATATCAAACTCCAAGCATCATTTGGGAGCTTGGTGATTAAACAGATGAATCGTACGACCTTTCCCTAACGCCACTGCTCAGCTTGTGCTGAGGGGAGCCCCGAGTCAGAGCCCGTGGGCTGGGGAGCCATCTTCACCAGACTGTTCCTGGTTGGCTTCCCAGGATCTGAGATGCTCTGGGCCACTCTCAAATGGTCAGGGCATCCATCGAGTGACCTGTCGACTGAAGGTTATTCTTTGTTCTCTTTGTTCTTCCTGCTTTAAAAAAATACACAACAGTAAAAAGCAAAGAATCAACTGTGGGTCCCTCTCTCTAGGGCTTCTGTTTCCCTCTCTGCTCATCCAGGAAAGAGGGAAATAGTATTATCTTCCAGTTACTATATTGATATTTAAAGATATTTAAAGATATATATTATAAGATATTTAGTTGGGTGTGGTGATACACACTTGTAATCCCAGTACTGGGGAGGCTGAGACGGGAAGATCGCAACTTTGTGAGGACTGTTGCAACTTAGCAGGATCCTGCTTCCAAATAAAAAATAAAACAGGGCTAGGGGTGTAGTTCAGAGGTAGAATGCCCCTGGTTTCAATCCCCAGAACCACAAAAAATAAAAATATACATTTGTTATTTTATAGAAATGTCATGGCAAGGGGCCTTGGAAGAGCAGGTTCCCAGGACTGGGGACCTTGAATGTCAGTCAGCTGCGTACTTTGAACTGGGTGTCCCCATTCAGGCAGCCGCTTACCAATGCTGGAGCAGCTGACAGGTTCCCAGGCAATTCAGCCACATCTGCAAGCCGGCATTGTGGGATCAAGCATATCTTAAAGACATCACAGTCAGTTTTATTAATTTATTTGAATGTTTCATCATCCCTTGTAACATAACCAATATTTGTTTAATGAAAACAATTAGAGACTATGGGGAGACAAACCAGAAATTAATATCTCATGAATTACAGTGAATCAGAGATAGCTCACTGAATATTTTTCTGTGTATCTTGCCAGGCTTTTTCCAATGTCAACATATGCATTTCTGCTATATATACACTTAACATACCCTATTTTCTCAGTTGGTTTTTACTTAATATTTCTCCGTTTTGAAATATAAACAGTATCATGCTCAGTGACTTCATATTATTTCATTTTAAAGAGATGTACAGTTATTCAGAAAACTATTGTTATCTATCATTGCATATTTAAGTGTTTCCTATTTATTTTATTTTATTTTATTTTATTGGTGGTACTGGGGTTCCTGGAAGCCCTTCTACCTCTGGGCTACACTCCCAGACCTATTTTTATACTTTTTTATTTGGAAACAGGGTCTCCTAAGCCAGCACGTGCGGCTGGCTTCGAACCTGCGCAATCCTCTTGTCTCTGCCTCTCAAGCGCGGGGATTACAAGCGTGTGCCACCACGCCCGGCTTATTTGTTTTATTTTTATTCTTGCTAAAAATTCTCCAGTGGATAGTCTTCCGTATAACCCTTTGCATGCTTGTGTGACTGCTTCCTTAGGATAGAGTCAGGGAAGTGGGTTTGCTAGGTTAAAGGGGATGTAGATTCCAGAGTTCTGCCCCTACGCTCCCCCTAGCATTCCCATTAGTTTTAAGTTTATCCAGCCAGATTGGTTTATGTGTGTGGATACAAACGTACCTGAGATGAGATAGGCTGGGGAGAGAGAATTTAAATAGTTAATGAATTTCTATAGCAGTTTCTCCTAATCCAATCTGTTCCGGTTGAAATTCTGCTGCTCTTTAAAACAGAATTGGGTTTAGATGTGGGTTTTATCTGATGCAGGCAGCGTTGCCAAACATCTTAATTTGCACACCGGCATGACTGTAAAGACGACAGGCGTAACTCAATGGAGAAGAAGTGGTGTGTTTTGGAAGCTGTGTAGCCTGGTGTACGTTGTGTGTGTGTGTGTGTGTGTGTGTGTGTGTGTGTGTGTTTTACATTCATCCTATAGTTTGCAGCCCCCTAAGCCAAGGCCTGGTGGTATTATTAGGAAAACAGAAAACTAAATTTGCTCCTGAGATACTTGGGAGAAAGAGAAAGCAAGGTGAAGCGTGGGCATTTGTCTTGCTAAGGAAGAACTTTGAAGCAGGGAAGAGTGGCTTTTAGTGTGTGCAGATGTATTAAAATTCTTCTACTTTATGTGTCAAAAAATCTTTTCCTAGTAAAAAATAGAAGCTGCTAATATCTCCTTTCCTCTGCTCCCTACCCCTCTACCCTGCCTTCCAACTGCCACAGAGCCAGCTTGCTGTCGGATGGCGAGGGGGTCAGCATGGATGGACACTGCTGCCAAGCTGCCCCGTGGACCAGACCTTCGTATGGCCAGAGGTCACAGGAGCTAAATTGCTCGAGCCATGTGGAAATGAAGAAGTTGGCTTATTCATGAATCCCAGAGCACGGTTGCTTCTGGAAGTGGGGCACCAGCTGGTTGGTAGAAAGAAACAGGGATCGGGGAAGCTGCTTCTGGTTAACCCTCTCCTGGACAGTCCAGTGAGTTCTCTCCATCATGGATACGGGACTGTGTCACACAGGAGAAGGGAGCTGGGTGGGATCGGGAGTCCTGGCTCTGCTCTTGCCCAGTGGGGTGACTTGGTCCAAGTCTTTTAACTTCTCTGAACCTCAGAGTCCTAATGTGTCCAAAGGCGGCGATAGGGCTCTTGGTGAAGACCCGATGGCCTAGCCTTCCAGGGCCCCCACTATGACGAGTCTTGCCTGCAGACATGTCAACAGAAGTCTCGCCTGTGCTTTTCTCAGTGCTTCCTTCTCAGATGACTGTTAGTGCCCCGGAGGATGATGTTTACGTGGTTCACGCTCTCAGCTGGACTATTGCTCCAGTCAGGGCAATGCCAATGGCCCTGCCAATTAAAGCCTTCAAGCCTTAAAGGCATAACCTACTGGAGGTATATTTATGCATCACCTGGCTGATGGGTACCTCAATGTAGGGATTTGGTGACCCAGGTCTTTTTTTCCTTCCTTCCTTCCTTCCTTCCTTCCTTCCTTCCTTCCTTCCTTCTTCCTTCCTTTCTTCCTTTCTTCTTTCCTCTCTTGATACTGGGAATTGAACGCAGGGACATTGTATCTTCAAGATATACCACCGGCCCTATTTATTTTTTATTGGGCATCAGGCACTCACTAAGCTGCTGAGAACCTCACTAAGTGGCTGAGGCTGGCTTAGAACCCATGATCCTCCTGTCTCAGCCTCCCAAATATTGGGATTACAGGCATGTGCCACCATGCCCAGCTCAGGTTTTGTTTTTCTTAAAAGTTTGCCTACTCCTGCTCCCAGAGGAGCAAATGAGATGGGAAATTTGATTCATTCTTCCTGTGTAATCCCTAGAACCTTGACGTCATATCCATGGAGCTACAAACATGGATGACTACATGGGAAGGCACCCGCCTCTTAACCCTCTTGGCTTGTGGGCAACTCTTGCTACTTCTGCTCCCACTCATTGGTGAGAATAGTCATAGGGCTTCACCTCAATGCAGAGGAGAATGAGGATTAGTCTTTGGCTGGGAGATTGCACTCGAGACAAATCTAAATGAAGAACTAAGACAATTGTAATGTCTCTTTTATAACTAAGAGCCTTGTGAGGACCAGACAGCATCCTCCCTGAATTCCTGCACCCTCCATGGTTCCTGACACAGTTGCTCAGTATAGGACTCACATCACCTATGCCTTTCATTTCTGGAAATTTAGCTGCACAGAAAAAGAGACCAGTGCCTGTGGGTGTGCCTGCAGATCCATGGCATCGGCCAGGCACCAAGGACAGCAGGGTGCAAACTACACACTGTGAGCTCAACCCTGTCTGTGGCCTGTTTGGGTAAATGAAATTTTATTGGAGCACAGTCCCACCCATTATTCCCATATTGCCTGCAGCTGCTTTTTTTTTTTTTTTTTGGCACAGTGGCAGAGTTGAGTACTTGTGACAGACACTGCAGAGCCTAAAATATTTGCTCTCTGGCTATCTTTAGAAAAGTTTACTGGCCGGACGTGGTGGCGCACGCTTGTAATCCCAGCATTTGAGAGGCTGAGACAGGAGCATCGCACAGGTTCGAAGCCAGCCTCAGCTACTTAGTGAGGCTCTCAGCAACTTAGTGAGACCCTGTTTCCAAATAAAGTATAAAATAGGTCTGGGAGTGTAGCCTGGGTAGAAAAGCCCCTGGGTTCCACCCCTAGTACCACACACACACAAAGTTTACTGACCCCTGCTCTCAGGAGGGAGCACGAGGTGGGGAATTTGGTCCAGTCCTTCCTTTGTCACGTTTCTAGTGCTCCTTCCTGCTTGAAGGGAGAATCTTGTTTTGAACGTGATTATCAGCTTAGTGTTGAAGGACACATCTTTATACCACATCACAGCATTTAGCAAGGATTAAATATTTAGTGAGTGTGCAGACCATGTATACATCTTTGCCATGCATTATAGTGTTTATGAAGATCAGCTACTTGGTGAATTCGCAGGCCCTGTATACAGTATAGTTATTTTAGAAAATTTTAAGGGCAAGGTTTATCTTACCCACTTTTTCCAGAGCCCACGGCTTCTTATAAAATGTGAGTCAACCTAATGGAGATGACAACATTTTGAAAAGTTAAAAGATCCCATGATTCACTGTATTGTTATCACTTCCCTTTCAAACTTATATTTTAAGGAACAGCTACGCCTTATCTGAGTCCAAGGAGAACAGCTTCTCAAACCCAAGATACTCTTGAGAAGTTTTGTGTCCTGCTGGGTGTGGTGGCACACACTTGGAATCCCAGTACTTCGGTGGCTGAAAGAAGAGGATCACAGGTTTGAGGACAGCCTTGGCAAAATAGTGAGACTCTCAGCAACATATTGAGACCCTGTTTTAAAACAAAAACAACAACAACAACAACAACAACAAAAAAGTCAGACTTTCTGACTAGAAAAAAAGCAAAACAAAGTTTGACCTTAAAAACAAGGTTTGAAATCAGAGGATGTCAGGTGTAATTCCACCGTGAAGGAAGAGGACAAAGCACAGTGGCTGTGTCTGCACAGGGCTCTGCAGCATGAATAAGCAGAGGGAAAGTCCACTGGAGGGGCAGGGAGCTTCCAGTGCAGAGAGAAGTACCAGCAAGCTTTTGGTGGTGGGAGCCAGCAGATCATGTCCAGTTGCACGCGGGTAGAATTTGCTTCACTGTAGCAAAGAATTCCTGCTGTCGGAAGACACTGACAAAGTCAGTGGTGCTTTGGGGGAGAGTGGCTGGAATATTCAGGGGGGCGGTGATAGACTCAGGTGCAACTGGGGAGCACTGAATAAAAATAGAAGCACCCAGGGGGATGCTGAATCATTCTTTTTCCTTAAAAGGAGGTGGTAAGCCAATAAGTTGGGGAATCTATGCTGAAGAAGGAGAAATCTAGGAGAGTGAGCAGGATAGATAGGGCCAGCATGTCAATCCTGAGTATCAAAAACAAACACACACACAGCCGGGTGTGGTGGCACACACTTATAATCCCCACGCTTGGGAAGCGGAGACAAGAGGATAGCGCAAGTTTAAACCCAGCCTCGCTGGCTTAAGAGACCCTGTTTCCAATATATATATATATATATATATATATATATATATATATATATATATATATATATATATATATATATATATGTCTGAGAGTGTAGCCCGGAGGTAGAAGGGTTTCCAGAAACCCCAGCACCAAAAACAAACAAACAAAAAATCCAAAAAAATCAAATACACACAAAACCAAGATGGTGTCTTACGACAATGAGAAGCTCACTGGAATGCTGGAGGATTATAGAAAGCTGTAGGCTACTGAAGAGTTGGGGTGTGAGGATACATGTAAAGCCATTGAAATTGTCCAGATTGATAAAAAAAAATGGGTGTTGGCAGAAATGAAGGTGACACAGAGATCAAGTTGGGATGGTTGTGGAGAGCAAGGCCTTTGAGTGCTGAGTGGCTGATAAAAATCCAGTGGGCTTGAGAAGTCATGAACCCCTCATCTTCAGGGAAGTTGGGGTAGAAAGTGAGGCTGCCCCCTCCGGATGTTAGTGATGGATGTGTGACTTGGGGTTTCCATGCTGACTACAAGTAGCTACTTTGGCCTCAGTAATTTCCACTTAGGGGAATTTCTTTCTTGGAAGGTCCTGTTGGCTCATTATGATTGGGATAAGAGAAAGCTCCTCGTTTTGATAGGCCTGAAAGTTCAAACTCTTTTCTTTCAGGACAAACTCGAGCTAGACAGGAGACTTCATTAGCGGTACTTCAGTGCTGAGAGGAAATCTCATAGGACGCCATATTTTCAGCTCAGGAAACATAGGTCTCTTTCTAGAGGGAATAAGTTGAGTAATGTCAGGTCTCTGGGGGTGTCTAGGGCTTTGAAGAAAGGAGGTCTTTGCTCCTTTCTGTCAAGCCACTAGGACACACCCAAGCCTGTCTGTTGTACATGTGGTTACACGTTGCAGATCGAAACATGTTTGTCTGAGAAGGGGAGGTCTTGGTTTTATATCTACTAGATGCATTTAGTAAGCCATTTACCCTCTCTGGCCCCAGTTATCTACATCTGTAAATAAGGGATATGGCAGTGATGTGGCAGAATAACCTATCAGAGCTTTTCAAGTTAAAATCCTCTGTGTCCAGAAAAGAAACCAGTGTCACTAAGATAGGAGGAGAATCAAGCGGCCCATTTGTTTAGTACAAGGGTCCTGTCCTGTCGTGGGGGGTCTGGGGTACAAGCTCTACTCTGCTGTCAGCAATGGCAAGTCAAAATTTCTTCCAGGCATGTCTGTCTAAGTTAAAAAAATAAATAGTTCAAACTTCTACTTAAAAATGTAGTGTGGGGAATGAGGTGGGATTTGGGTAAGGTGTAATTGGGTGATGTGTGCATATATGCCTCTACCATCTTGTACTCCATTAAGATGTATGACTACAATGCACCACTAAAAAATTAAAATAAATAAATAATAAAATTTAGATATATATTATTCAGTAATAAAAAATGTAGTGTAGAGCCTGGCATTGTGTTTCATGCTTTTAATTACAGTACTTGGGGGTCTGAGATAGGAGGATTGTAGGTTTGAAGCCAGCCTTAGCACTTCAGTGAGGCCCTCAAGAATTTAGTGAAACACTGTTCCCAAATAAAAATAAAATAGGGAGCTGGGATTATAACTCAAAGGCAAAGCACTCCTAGGTTCAATCCCTAATTTCCAAACACGCAAACAAACTATATTGTGAAGCCAGGCATGGTGGCGCATGCCTCTAATTCCAGTACTGTGGAGGCTAAAACAGGAGGATCTCAGTACTGGGGAGGCTGAGACAGGAGGATCCTAAGTACTGGAGAGGATTGCAGGTTACAGGTCAGCAATGTAGCAAGGGCCTGTTTCAAAATAAAAAGGGAAAATGGCTGGGGGTGTAGGTTAAGGGTAGAATACCCCTGGCTCAATCCCCAGTATCAAAATTAAAAAAAAATACTGTGGGCCTTTTTGCAGGAGACGAAACTCACAAGATTTAAGAACCTAGTAGAACTTGTCTTCAAGGACTTCGCAGGACAAGGGCTGTAGAGACACTGGGAATACTTGCCTCAGAGGATTGGTCCACCATTCCTATGGTGGGAAGCTCCTGTACTTCTCAGAAGAGGTGTTCAGAGCATCACCATGCAGTGGGTCCACCAACCACAACAGCTAGGCAGATGTGGATGCCAAAGGAATAGCTTTGGATTTTTTTTCTTATCCAGAGAATTTGCCTGCTAGAAAGACCAAGTATGTATCATAGAGCTTGTGCGCATATGTGGGGTGATGGAGGCAAGGGACCATACATATTTAAAGGATGCTCTTCACAGTCAAAGCTCTAGCTCTCGTTTCTGTGTTGGGATCATTCCAAAATATGAGAGAGGAATGTCCCCAGGTTCATGTCCCTCCATCCACCACCTTTGTTCTTTCTTCCGCTTTATAGAGAAACTTTTCGAAAGCCTGGCTCATAAGTTGCTGCTTCTAAATCTTTGCCCTTCACTCACACCTTTGCCTGTTCCTGGTTTCCACCTCCTCACTCCACAGAAACATCTCATTAAAGTCTCCAAGGTGGTTAAGTCCAGCAGAATCGAACCTCCTCAGCAGTACTGAACACAGTCATTACAGTTTAAGAATTGGAATGTTCTCCCCCACCCCAAATCTCTTGTGTCAGCCAACACAGCTAGGTTCAGAGCTAGAGGAAGTGAGCTGTTGGTGACTTTAATGACTATATCTGTCCTTAGCCCTTTTCTTTATCTCTCTTTGCTATAGGAGTTGTGCATCTGTCTTCTGCCATGTCCTGCCGTCATGATGTTTCTGTATTGGAGCCAGCCCACCATGGACTGAGCTCCTGTGACTGTGAGCCCAAATAAACCTTTTCTCCTCTGAGTTGTTCAGTTATTTTGGCCCCAGCAATTAAAAACTAACTAATATAACCGTTGACCTAAATGAATCACACCTTCTCCAACATGACAGACCGTGTATTCTTTCCTGTGTCTCGATCCTCCTCCTCTGTTGGCTTGAGGACTCATTCTTTTCTATCCAGACAGACTCTCATTCCTGCCTCACATTATTTAATTTATATCCGGTTTTTGCAAAACCCTCTAACTTTCAATGACACCCAGATTAAAACCACAGCAAGATGCTGCATGCTCATTTCTTGGGGTCAAAATAGCATTCCATTTTTTTTCACATTACTTAACCACAAAGACCATGAAACTTCATTTTTTAAAAAAATTTTGTGCCGGTGCTGGGGCCAGCAAGGCCGGGATTGGAGCCTGCCATGAGGCAAGGCCAGTGCTGGGGTCTTCGAGGTCTGGATTGGAGCCTGCTGATGGGTTAACTGATTCTGGGACAAGCGAGACTGGGATTGGAGCCTGCCATGAGGCAAGGCCACTACTCAGGCCTCTGAGGCTGGGATCGGGGACTGCCGAGGGGTAAGGCCGGTGCCGGGGCCAGCGAGGCTGAGATCAGAGCCTGCCGTGAGGCAAGGCTGGTGCTGGGGCCTTCAAGGTCTGGATTGCAGCCTGCTGATCGGTTAGGCCGGTTCTAGGGCCAGTGAGGCCAGGATCGGAGCCTGCCACAAGGCAAGGCCAGTGCCGGAGCCAGCGAGGCTGGGATTGGAGCCTGCTGTGAGGCAAGGCCGGTGCTGGGGCCTCCAAGGCCAGGATAGGAGCCTGCCGAGGGTTTAGGCCAGTGCCAAGGTCAGCAAGGCTAAGATTGGAGCCTGCCATGAGGCAAGGCCGGTGCTGGGGCTTCTGAGGCTGGGATCAAAGCCAGCCGAGGGGTTAAGCTGGTGCGGGGGCCAGCGAAACCAGGATGGGGGCCTCCCATGAGGCAAAGCCAGTGCTGGAGCCAGCGAGGTCAGGATTAGAGTCCTCCAGGTGGCCAGGCCTCTACTGGGGATGTCAAGAGTGGGATCGGAACTTGCAATGTGGCATGCACAGAGAACTATCACAGAAAGTAAAAACCAGATGCTTCTTCTAGCTAGCAAAATCTAAGAGAAAAGGGGTAACAGGAGGAGGTCGAGTTGCAGAAAGGGCCCTATAGAGAAGCAATTAAGGTGACCAGTCAGAGGGGATGGAATGGGGGAAGATAGAACCTCTTTAAAACTCAGGAGGTACGTAAACAAATGTATCAAAGATAACCACCAATCAAATGGTATCGGGGGAGGGGAGGGAATGGGAGGAGGATTGGATGAGGGTCAACTGGATGATGTGTGCTTGTATATCCTCTCAAATCTTGTATTCCAATGTCATGTATGATTACAATGCACCAATAAAATTTTTTTTTTAAAAAATTTTTGTTTTTTGTGGTACTGATGATAGAACCCAGGGGTTTTATACCTCTGGGCTACACTCCCAGACCTATTTTATATTTGATTTGGAAACAGGATCTCACTAAGTTGCAGAGAGCCTCACTAAGTAGCTGAGGCTGGCTTCAAACCTGTGTGATCCTTCTGTCTCATCCTCCCAAGTACTGGGATTGTAAGCGTGTGTCACCATGCCCAGCTTAAAATAAATTTAAATGATATATTTTTCATTCAAGCCAGCAGAATTGATATGATACTATTTTTGAATGTGGTGCTGGGGACTGAACCCAGAGGCATTCTCCCTCTGAACTATACCTTTGGGCCAATTTGACTGATGATTGTGGAACTAGGAACTGAACCCAGGAGCATTCTACGCCCAAACTATACCCCAAGTCCTATTTGTTTATTCTTCATTTTGAAACAGAGCCTCACTAAGTTGCCGAGGGCCTCATTAAGTAGCTGAGGCTGGCCATGAACCTGCTATCCTCCTGTCTCAGCCTCCCAAGTACTGAGATTACAGGCATTTTCCACCATGCCTGGCTGATATGGCACTTTTAATTAAAGGTTAAAAGTTAGGAAAAAGCCAGGCACCACTCTAAAAGAGCATACTCTAGTTGAAAAGGCAAACACATATATGGGATACAAACATTCAAAGGAGCCTGCAAGGGAGTGTGAAAACAAGGAAACATGAGAGATATTGTGTCAAAAATAATGTACCTGATTAAATGAAGTGGTGGAGCCCTTCATTCTGCATGCAGAAATCTATTATCAGAAAAAAGAGCTTGGCATTCATAGCATTCTATCAGAAATTAACACCATCACTGGCTCTCATCAAGATAACACATGAACAGCACGTCTAAGAGCTATTTAGCAGAACCATTCAATATTACATGCGAGCCTTGAAGATGCCCACTTTGAAATTGCTCTTTTTAATCACATACTGGAAATGGCAAGATGTAGGAAAAATTATTCTTGCCTCACATTAATTAGCATTCTCTCTGGTTGAAAGCCTTTTCAATGAAAGAAAAAGAAAATAATTAATGCCATATAAAAGATGATGATGGAAGGAGGTTACATGTGAATGCAATGACTTTAAATCACTTGATGCTTGAAAACAATCTGAGGCTTTCTTTGGGGATACTGGTTGTGGAGATTCACTTCAGAAAAGGTTTGCTTTTATTTATGAACAAGCAGCTATGAAAGCCTGGGAGGAGGAGGAAAAAGAGGAGAAGGAGGAGGGGGGGAACAGATGTGGTGGTGATGTAATCCTAGTACTTGAGAGGCTGAGACAGGAGGATTGAAGGTTCAAGACCACCCTCAGCAACTTAATGAGACATTTTTTCAAAATAAAAAATAGGTCTGGGGGTGTAGTTCAAGGGTAGAACACCTCTGAGTTTAATCCCTAGTACCATAAACAAGAAAGAAGATTAGGGGAGGAGGAGGAAGGAGGAGGAGGAGGAGGAGGAGGAGGAGGAGGAGGAGGAGGAGGAGAAGAAGAAGAAGAAGAAGAAGAAGAAGAAGAAGAAGAAGAAGAAGAAGAAGAAGAAGAAGAAGAAGAACAACAACAACAACAACAACAACAACAACAACAACAACACTTCAATGAATTTTATTTTATTTTTTGGCACTGGGGATTAAACCCAGGGGCACTGTACCTCCAGGCTACACCTCCAGCCCAATTTTATTTCTTATTTGGAAACAGGGTTTCACTGGATTGCTGAGTGCCTCACTACATTGCTGAAGCTGGCTTTGAACTTATGATCCTCCTGTCTCAACCTTCCAAGTACTGAGATTACAAGCAGGGGCCACCGTGCCCAAACACAGATTTAAATTTGAGTTTGAATTTGTCTGAGGATTGATGGTGGAAAAAAAGGCTGCCTCAGGGCCAAGTTGAGCCAGCAGAAGCTTCTTGAACCTGCATCGTCCCAGGCTGCCCCTCTACTATTTCTGCCTTCATGACCACCCTACTTATTCACATGTGGCCAAGCCCTGTACCCTCTATCAGCCTTCTTCCCTCCATTACAGTGTCTAACATCCCATCCTCTTAAGGTTTTCTCACCCCAGGTTGCCTTTGTTTTACCCTTGGGTAAACGGGTTTCTATTTGAACAGTACTGTGTTCTGTTACCCTTGGGTAAACTGGTTTCTATTTGATAACATGCACCAACAGAATGGCATATACCGAAAAGTTACAGTGCCTGACAGGCCTGGCCCTGTGTTCATAGCATGTCCAGTGTCTGGGAAGGAGCTCTGGCCTTGAAGTAGCGCATCTGTGGTCCAATGGTGGGATGACCTATCTTTTCCTACCTGAGGACCTTGGGAATATTGCTTAACCTTAGTCATGGTTTCTTCATCTACGAAGGACAAATCATGACATCTACCTGTTAGAATTGAAAAAGAAGTAATGCCACAGGCTCATCTCAGAACTTGGAACAAAGTAGATGCTTCTTGGATGTAAGTAGTTAACATTGTATATGCCATTGACCCTGGCAATAGAAAAAAAATTTTTTTTGTTGGTACTTGGGATGGAACCCAGGGCCATTCTACCTTCGAGCTATACCCCCAGCCCTATTTTTTGTTCTTTATTTTAAAACAGGGTCTCACTGAGCTTTAAAGGGTCTCTCTAAGTAGCTGAGGCTGTCCCAGAACTGGGATCCTCCTGTCTCAGTCTCCGGATTGCTAGGATTACAAGAGTGGGCCACCACGCCCAGCCAATAGAAAGAAGTTTTAAGTCTCCAGATTACACTGAAGGAAGAATAATGATAAGAAGATCACTGATTCTGCATCAACCAGTGATATAAAGGCTCGTGTACTAGATGTGTCTACTGGCTGCATGGATACAGCTAAAGAGTCATCAGCACAGATCTGTATGTTCTGACAGGAGAACCCACTAGTCCAAGAGTTAGGACAATCAAGTTTCAGGTTCCACCCTAAACTAGCTGGCTGATATAGAGTAAGTGAAATTTCTCATGAGAATTAAATGACTCTAGCGGGCGTGGTGGCGCACGCTTGTAATCCCCACGCTTGGGGGGCGGAGACAGGAGGATCACGCAGGTTCGAAGCCAGCCGCGCTGGCTTAGGAGACCCTGTTTCCAAAATAAAAATACAAAATAGGTCTGGGAGTGTAGCCTGGAGGTAGAAGGGCTTCCAGAAACCCCAGTACCACCAAAAAATAAATAAATAAATAAATAAATAAATAAATAAATAAATAAATAATAAAAAAAAGGGAGACTCTACATGGAAGCCTTTGAAAAGTGTCATATGAGTGTTGGCCATGAAGAATGTCACTACTAGTGTGGCCTCATAGCTCTGAGGGAGCTCAAATCGGGTTCAAGTGCATTTTAGTTCCCGAAAGGTCTGGGAAGCCAAAGAGGTGGGGAGATCTTATGGATTGTTTGAGGAGACACAGGAACCTTATATCCATGAGATTTCATGCTATGATTCTCATAAGGAAGTTTCACGTGGTCGCCTCCCTAGGATCAGAGAGGAGAAGCACACCATTTTCACCCCCATGAGCAGCTTAGAAAGGATGTTCTCCTCCAAATGCTCACCTTTTCTCTAGGGCAAGGCTCCTTTTTATAGTGATTGAAAGTGGTGGGATTGGTGTGTAATATATAATGCTTCTCAGGACCTCAACTGCTAGGGCTTTTCTAAGATTAAAAAAAAGTTGATTATTTTGGTGTTTTTTTTTAATCACTCCTCACTCTTAAGTGGAATTATGGGATGAAAGGAGAAACCCTGTCCTGCATCCTGTCACACTGCTGGACAACCGTGTTACAAGACCATGGGTTTACAGGCAGGGAGGTTAATGATGTTCTTCCCATTTGTATCATCAGAGAAAGTAGTATAAATAAATAAATAAATATATATGTGTGTGTGTATATATATATATATATATATATATATATATATATATTATGGTACTGGGGTTCCTGGAAGCCCTTCTACCTCCAGGCTACACTCCCAGACCTATTTTATTTTTGGAAACAGGGTCTCTTAAGCCAGCGTGGCTAGCTTCGAACCTGCGCAATCCTCCTGTCTCCGCCTCCCAAGTGCGGGGATTACAAGCGTGCGCCACCATGCCCAGCGTTATAATTATATTTTGTACATGACCCATTGTTTGGTTTGACATTGGCCAGTGGCCACCATGAGGGGCCGATATCATTGAAAGACTTTTGTTTTTTTTCTTTTTTAGCCTTTGTTTTTAATATTTAGTAGATATGTGTAATGCACACAGCATCAAGCTGGCCTCCGGCGGGGCAGTCCAGGGCTAGGAGATCTGATTACCTCCAGGAGACTGCAACCTTTTGGAGAAAGCAGACATGTAAGTAGCCAGAATACTGCACAAGATGAGGATGTGGGAAATCTGGGTAAGGTCTTGGAGGCTGCAGAAGTGAAGAGGAGGGGCGGTATCATTCACTTAGGTAGTCAAGGATGGCTCCAGGAAGAGGTTTCAAAGGAAGAGTCAGGTAAAAGGTGGAGGAGGTGGGAAATGTATATATATATATATATATATATATATATATATATATATATATATATGTATATATATTGGAAAAGAAAACTGACTCAGATAAAGCCTAACATGGCATGGCACCGAGATGGCTGGAGGCAGGTGTGGGAGGACAGTCCCCTTTGGCTGAAACTGGGGACAGAAAGATGGGATGGACTAGGAAACAGGGCTGGATAGACAGGCAGAAGGCGGGGCTTGGGAACGGTGTGTCAAGCTGAACAATGTCCTCTTTAAGAAGGATCTTATCAGCCAGGTGGTGTGGTGAACACGTGTAATCCCAGCATTCAGGAGGCTGAGACAGGAGGATCGTGGTTCGCAGACAGCCTCAGCTACTTAGTGAGGCCCTCCGCAACTTAGTGAGACCCTGTTGCAAAATAAAGAATAAAATACAGGCCTGAGGGTGTAGTTCGGAGGTAGAATGCCTCTGCGTTCCATCCCCAGTTCTGCAAAAGAAAAAAAAAGGATCTTATCTGTTTGCTCACAGCAATTATCAAGTCCCAGCCAACACCTGACACATAGAGGGGATTCAGTAAATACTTATGTAGGAATGGTAATCCAGGAGAGGAGTGATGAGGTCTTCCCCATGCTGTAGAATAGTGACAGTGTTGATGTAAAGGGGTAAGAGAGAAGTAGTGAGATGCACAGGATGATGGCTATTTGCTGTTCGCTGTCCAGAGCCCTCCTCCTCACCTGGCCACAGAACCCCTTCTCTTTGAGCAGAACCTATTCCTTTGGGTCTAAATACCTATCCCTCTGTCTCAGCGGTTAGAGCAGAGTTAGGAGTCTATCTTCTCAGGCAAAGCAAATGAGAACCTTTCTTGAGACTTGTCTGCTAGAGCTATATCAACTCCATCTATTTCTACTGGGATTATTCAGCATGCGGACAGGAGTTGGGAGCTACCAGCAGTGCCCTACACACCACAGCAGGCTGACTGAGACAGGCAGCACTATGCCCAGCTGAGAGATGTGGTCTCAGAACTGGTTGTGCCTGAAACCTCCCCAGGTCTCCATTATGCAAGTCACTAAGCCCCTCCTTTAGTCACTTGGAGATAGATCTTTGTCCCAGGTAACCGAGGCAGGCCTGACTAGTACAATCAATTCGGAGCATATTTCAAAAGCCTCAAGGTCTATAACAATCTGATAGTAAGATAAGAAAGACTTTGACCTCCACTGCAGAGGCCCAGCACTGGACCAAGGATCTCTAGCATAACTGAAAGTCACGAGAAACTTAAAGGCCTTTTCCTCCACACTGTGCATGCCATCTATTTTTATTTTGCACCTTAAGTGAAGTTTCTGAAAACCCAGAAGATATGTAGTGCGGGGAGTTGGGAAGGATTACCTTTGTGGTTCCTGCAATTCTTTAACTTGCCCGCACTCATGTGTATCCCCACTCCCCTTTAAATTTCTAAAGGTTCAGTTCAGAAATGAACCACTTACCTCTGCCTTGGTTATCCAGAAAAGGAGGCAGAATTTTCTAGGTTGGAGGACAGAAGAGAAAATTGATAAGAAAGAAGACAAGGAATTAGTTTCAGGGTAGAGAGCCTGACCTTTCTTTCTTCTTGGAACTTCTTTTTTAAATGTTTTAAATTTATTTATTTTTTGCTTTTGTTTTAGCCTCACATCATAATGTAAGTCATGTTGGCAATGACACACACGCACACAGTACTTCATGCCCCCTCCCCATTTCCCTCCCTCCTAATACCGAGCACCCAGATTGACAACGGTATATTCACATGCATACACATAGTCGATAGTAGTTTCTCCTCCATTATCTGGAGTTCCTCTGGGATCCCAAATACTTCCTAAAGAAAACATATGATCCTAGAGAAATCAGTAGCTTTTCTATTTGCCAACCATAAATTCACGAAGAAATACAGAAAACAAGCACAGAAAGAGAAGGGGCATATATTTTCTCTAATATGCCCAAACTAGGGAGCATTGGGGATACCAGAGGGACTCTAGATGATGAAGTAGAAATCTCAGCAAAGCTAGAATGGAAGGATAGGAGAGGAAGAAGGCTGAGGTTGATTAATGGAGGAGCTACATCCAAACATGTGTAAAAGTATGAATACAGCATGGTTAATCTGGACACTCATTGTTGGGAGGGGAAAGGGGCACTGGGGTGGGGGAGAGGAGTCTAAATGTATACTATTTTTAATATGTTCTACTTATAAATAAAAGTAAAAAAATTTGAAACAGGATCTTGCAAAATTGCTTAGGGAATCACTAAATGACTGAGACTAGCTTTGAACTTGGAATCTTCCTGTTTCAGTCTCCCATGTACGGGAAATACATGTGTGTACCACCATACCCAGTAAAACACTGATACTTTCAAAACAGTGACTTTTATTGTTCTTTAGTATGTTTGGATTATTTATTTATTTATTTTATTGGTGTACTGTATTCATACATCATAGTGGGATACAAACTTTTGTAGACATACATGCACACATCGCCCAGTCAGCCCCAACCCGATCCCCACCCCATTCTCTCCCCATCCCTCCCTCCCATGCTTGGCTTAGTGGTTGACATCTAGTATTATAGCAATTTATCCAAAATTAAAAATGATAATCTCACATAACAATTTCATTTGTCTGATACCAAGCTTTTGATGACTTAAAGATAACATTTCAATATTTCTTTTTACTTTCTTTCTTACCAGAGAATAATTTTTTCTATTTTTTTTTAGGTGAAACTATCATATATTTATATATTTATTTTTCAGAAAAAAACTCTATCCTAATATGGAATATGGACTCTAGATACCCAAAACGATCTTGAAATAGAACAAAGCTAGAAGATATATATTTTCTGATTTCAAACCATATAAAGCTACAATAATTGAAACAGTGTAGTACTATTCTAAAGGAAGATATATAAACCATTAGAGTTAAATACAAGCCTAGAGCTAAATTCTTCCCTATATTGTCAAGTTATTTTTGACAAGGTTTCCATGAACATTTGGTGGTAGAAATAATAATCTTTTAACTAAATATTGTTGAAAAATAATAATTACATGGAAAAGAATAAAATTGGACCCTTACCTAATCCCATATACAAATATTAACTCAAAATAGATAAAAGACCTAAATATAAATCTTAAGACTATAAACTTTTAGGAGAAAATCTGGGTCATACAACCTCACAACATTGAAATTGGCAGTGATTTCTTGGATATGACTTCAATGGCACAGGCAACAGAAGAGTATACAAACTCCCTAAAAAATAAAAAAAAATTGTATATCCAAAGACAATGTAAACAGAGTTAAAAGTTACTAATAGAATGGGATAAAATATTTCCAAATGCTATATCTGAAGGTATATTAATATTCCAACTAGAAATCCTAAAAATTAACAACAATAAAGGCAAACAATACCATTTAGAGATAGGTAAAAGACTAACATAAGTAATGAATCTCCACAGATAACCAATCTTAGTTGACTGTTGGATGGAAACTCTGGTTTCTCTGGTTCTGGTGTGTGTTACCTATTTCTTCTTTGTAGTTAATCTCTTTGAGTATTTTCTCTAGTGCTGGTTTTGAAGACAAAAATTCCTTCAGTTTCTGTTTGTCATGGAAGCTTCTTATTTCTCCATCTAATTTGATAGAAAGTTTTGCTGGGTAGGAAATGTTTGGCTGGAAGTTGTTTTCTTTCAGAGTTTGGAATATGTTACTCCAAGCCCTTCTGGCTCTCATAACTTGGTTTGGGAAGTCTGGAGTGATTCTAATTGGTTTGCCTCTGAATGTCACTTGGCCCTTTGTTTTTGTTGCCTTTAAGATTCTCTGCTTGGCTTCCACATTGGTCATTTTGACAATTATGTGGCGTGAGGATCCTCTTCTCCGATCCTGTCTAAAGGGAGTTCTATGAGTTTCCTGGACCTGTGTATCGACCTCTTACTCTATGTTTGGAAAATTTTCTGCTATTACTTCCTTGAAGAGATTGTTGATCCCTTTGGTTTCACTTTCTTTTCCCTCCTCTATTCCAATTATTCTTAGGTTAGCTCTCTTAAAATGGGCCCATATTTCTTCAATATCAGATTCCTGCTGTCGGATATTTTTTCCTAGATTAGAAACTATGCATTCATTTTTGGAATGATCATCTTCTAAGAGCGAGATTCTGTTCTCCATGTGTTCTAATCGGTTGTTTGTGCTTTGAATTGAGGCCTTTACTTCATTAATTGCATCTTTTATCTCTTTTTGGCTCTCTCTGAGTTCTTTTCGAAGCACCTCTATTATTTCTACAGTTATTTTCCTGATTTGATCTTCTAGAAATCTCTGATTTTCTGTTTTATCGGGTTCTGATGTTGTGGGGTTGTGGGCATTCATTGCTCCAGTATTATTCCTCTTTCCCATGATTTCGGAGGTTTGTGCCTTCTCTGGGTTCTTCCCTTGGGTCACTATGACTTCACTTAAGGTGTTCTGGATCTCGAGTCAGTAGTATCTCAGACCCCACTACTCCTTTACTGGGTTGTATCACAGAGTCTCCGACCCAGAGAGTCGATAGAGGCTGCTTTAGACTGTGGGGGGTGCCAGGTTGCACGTTCTCCTATGGTGTGATATCTCTGCCACCGCCACTCCCCCACTGGGTCAAGTCCCAGGGAGTACAGTACTGGGATTTCTCCTCTGTGGCCCGCAATTTGACTCACTCTTCTTGAGTACACAGATGTAGCTGTACTGGATTCGGTGAATTCGCTGCTGCTGCCGCTGGTGGCAATATGGCGCCACTGCTACGCCCTCGGCCGTGAGGCTGGTGTATTTCTTCTTGGTTTTGATATCCATTCTGAATCCCTGCGGCGTGTGCTGAGCTCAGCCACTGGGAGCTTTAGATTTTACCTGCAGCGAGAAATCCTGCCTGGCTGTTCTTCAGCGGCTCACCTCGGCTTGCTGTAGCCTTCCGGTGAACTCGCCGCTGCCGCCGGCAGTATGGCGCTGCTGCCGTGTCCTCAGGCATGAGGCCGGTTATCTCCTCTGTGGCTCTGAGCTCTGTTCTCAGTCTGCTTTCTCTCTGGAGCCTGGTGATTTTCTTGTTTCTCTGGTGATGGTGTTTTCTGGCTATGAAAGGCGCTGATTTTGTGGTAATGGAGATTGGTTGTTAGCGGGGCTCTTAAGCCCCGCTTTTCTCGGTTGCCATCTTCCCGGAAGTTCATGTTAGATTTTTTAATGATTCTGAAATTTTAGAATAATGCTATCCCTTTCCAAACTCAGTTTTCATTTTGATGAATCTTCCTGCTATATAAACATGACACCGATCTCTAAATTTATTGTATATGAATCAATAGAATGTATTTTCTCTTTACTCAGTAAAGAAAACAATGAGTTGTAGTTAAAAAAATTCCATTCAAAAGAACCTCAAAACTAATAAAATACCTAGAAATAAACCTAACCAAAGAGGTAAAAGATCTCTACAATGAAAATTATAAAACACTAACGAAAGAAATTGAAGAAGACTTTGGAAGATGGAAAGATCTCCCTTGCTCTTGGAACTCCTTTTGAAATTTAGAGATGGGAGGGTGGAGAGGTCTCTTGAGGCTCATTTCAAGAACAAAACCCAGGGACCCACCCAGGCTCCAAGACAAGTCATCACCACCAACAGGTGGGTAGTGGTAGAGTGTCAGTGACATGGAATGTGTGTGTGGAGAAGAAACCAGATCAGTCCCTGGGCTTTCTGGGAGGATGTGGGACACCTGGACAACCTGAAAAGGGTCTTCAAGTTGTCAGCAATGAGACCCTGTTTCAAAATAAAGAATAAAAAATAGGGCTGGGGTGTAGCTCAGAGGTAGAATGCCCCTGGGCTCTATCCCCAGTACTGCAATAAACAAACAAATAAATAAACAAACAGCAGGCATGGTGGCACATTTTTGTAATCCCAGTACTTGTGAGGCTGAGACAGGAGGATCACTGGTCCACTACCAGCCTTAGCTACTTAGTGAATTCATCTGCAACGTATTAAGACCTTATTTCCAAATAAGAAATAAAATAGATGCTATCAAGGCCTGATGAAAGCTTGGGAATCTGAAAAGATTATCCAGACCCTAAACCTTTACCTGGTCTGTGTTGCTCTCTAGAAGAAGGGATGCCTGGAGTCCTTGTGATAGTCACAGAGGGACAGAGGATGGAGATTGGTCAATGCCAAGAGAGTTACCCCCTGAACCTCACTGGGCCGTGTCGCACAAGCCCTGATTCTTCCTTCCTCTGCAGCTTGGGATCAGATTCAGGAAGGCACAAGGGAGGGTGGGAAGTCCTGGATGTGACTGAGATGATCAAGACAGCACTGAATTTGACAGTGCTTTCTAGAATAAGATCCCACTGGGGGCCATCCAGTTGAAATGGAATATTGAGAGAGATATGAAATCCTCTTAGAGGAAAACAAAATCATACTTTCTCACACTTGAGTTTGTGACTTAGGAAACGTGTACCCCCACATACACTGTGGAAGTAATCTTTAGTGTCAAGGTGTCTTTAGATACAGGGAAAGAGAGAAAGGGTTGATTAGTAACACAATTCACCAATAAGCTCCCCCCTGGACCATTTTGTTTTCTGTCTAGTAGGTGCCATCTTTTCTTGGCAAGAGGGTGACCACAGCCTGCTTGCAGGTACCCACGGCCCTCTTAGTTACAAGACTTAGTCATTTTTGAAAAGCTCTGAAAACTTTGCTCAAGGAGAGACCTTTCATCTTTGATGTTAAAGTGTAGATTTACCCAGGGCCGATTAACCTCTGTAAAGAAAATCATTCATGTTCTTACACTTGGGGTGCTCAACTTTCAATATGCATCAAACTTACCTGACACAGCTGGGTTTGTAGCTCAGTGGTGGAGCATTGGCCTATTGTGTGTGAGTCCCTGGGATCAATTTTAGCAGTGCAAAAGTAAAAATAAAAAAATAAAAATTACCTGGTTGGGAGGAGGGCCTGACGCTTGATAAAATGATTCCCAGGCCCAATAACCTGAAATTTTATTTTGGCGAAAATGATGCTTGGTATACTTTTTGGGTATTGTATGCCATTTGGATCTGCTGAAAGACTCCAGAATGAATAAATAGTGCATTTAAATTCTCTCCTGCAGATTGGTTCTAAAGGCAAGCCAAAGTTTGAGGGGGGGGGATCATGTGAAAGGTAGTTTCTCTAGAAAGTTGACAGCAAGAAAAAGAAGAAGGAGGAGGAGAAAGAGGAGAAAGAGGAGGAGGAGACAAAACAACAACACAAAATATCATGCTTGAAATAGACAGGACATCTTAATCACTGGTATTGAGGTGCTGTAACGCCAGACTATAGAAAGCTTAAATAAAACTGTAGCTCTTTTCCTTTTATTAAAGAAAGAAAGCCCAGGAGTACAATACCAGAACAAGAACTAATTCGGGAAGCTTGCTGGTATGATATTGTCAGTCACACCAGTCATGTGGATGAAAGCTTTTAGCACATGAATAATTTCAGTGAAAAGGCTTTATCGCTTTTTATTCACTGGGCATTTACAGGAGAATAAACATGCTGGTATATATTATATATGGAGTGAAAGTCAGCCTCGAATGAAAGCAAAGACCCCCAGACCCAGTTACCAGAACAGGCATGGTTGCTTAGCAACCAAGCAACTGGAGAATTCTCTCTCCTTTTCTTTCTTTTGTTTTTAGATTGCAGTAACCTTTGATCAATTTGGGCTGCACAACAAAAGCCTTAGATATTTTGAGAGAAGGGTACCTGCTAATTTGTCCTAGCAAGGACATAGACCGTGACACCAATTTTTCTCTCTGATTTCATGTTAAACAGCAAAAACAGTCTGAAATTCCTTTTGAAAGTCTTACTGCTGGTGGGCTGGACCCCTGTTGAATCAGATGTTACATGATAATTGCTTCGAATTATTCTAAAAGATGCTTGCTGTCTGTCAGTTCCCCTTAATTCTTCTGCTCATTGGCCAGCTTTGGAAGCCTTGTTCTTGGTTCTAAATCTAGTTCCTAAGGGACATCTGAATCCTCAAGTCATAAGTCCTCAGAAGACTTTATGTGGACACTCCTTCAGAATGCAACATGGGATTAGAAAATACCAACCTGGAAAGGGCTTATACATCAGCCTTCCTGATTCCTGTCCTTTTTTGCAGTCTCAATTTAAATTCTTTTTGGACGTCCGGGAAGATGGCGACCGAGAAAAGCGAGGCTTAAGAGCCCCACTAACAACCATTATTTTTTTAACTACAACTCATTGTTTTCTTTACTGAGTAAAGAGAAAATACATTCTATTGATTCATATACAATAAATTTAGAGATCGGTGTCATGTTTATATAGCAGGAAGATTCATCAAAATGAAAACTGAGTTTGAGAGCCCCACTAACAACCAATCTACATTACCACAAAATCAGCGCCTTTCATAGCCAGAAAACACCATCACCAGAGAAACAAAAAAATCACCAGGCTCCAGAGAGAAAGCAGACTGGGAACAGAGCTCAGAGCCACAGAGGAGATAACCGGCCTCACGCCAGAGGACACGGCAGACGCGCTTTACTGCCGGCGGCAGCGGCGAGTTCACCGGAAGGCTACAGCAAGCCGAGGTGAGCCGCTGAAGAACAGCCAGGCAGGATTTCTCGCCACAGGTAAAATCTAAAGCTCCCAGTGGCTGAGCTCAGCACACGCCGCAGGGATTCAGAGTGGAAATCAAAACCAAGAAGAAATACGCCAGCCTCAATGCCGAGGGCGTAGCAGCGGCGCCATATTGCCACCAGCGGCAGCAGCAGCGAATTCACCGAATCCAGTACAGCTACATCTGCGTACTCAAGAACAGTGAGTCAAATTGCGGGCCACAGAGGAGAAATCCCAGTACTGTACTCCCTGGGACTTGACCCAGTGGGGGAGTGGCGGTGGCAGAGGTATCACACCATAGGAGAACGTGCAACCTGGCACCCCCCACAGTCTAAAGCAACCTCTATCGACTCTCTGGGTCGGAGACTCTGTGATACAACCCAGTAAAGGAGTAGTGGGGTCTGAGATACTACTGACTCGAGATCCAGAACACCTTAAGTGAAGTCATAGTGACCCAAGGGAAGAACCCAGAGAAGGCACAAACCTCCGAAATCATGGGAAAGAGGAATAATACTGGAGCAATGAATGCCCACAACCCCACAACATCAGAACCCGATAAAACAGAAAATCAGAGATTTCTAGAAGATCAAATCAGGAAAATAACTGTAGAAATAATAGAGGTGCTTCGAAAAGAACTCAGAGAGAGCCAAAAAGAGATAAAAGATGCAATTAATGAAGTAAAGGCCTCAATTCAAAGCACAAACAACCGATTAGAACACATGGAGAACAGAATCTCGCTCTTAGAAGATGATCATTCCAAAAATGAACGCATAGTTTCTAATCTAGAAAAAAATATCCGACAGCAGGATTCTGACATTGAAGAAATATGGGCCCATTTCAAGAGAGCTAACCTAAGAATAATTGGAATAGAGGAGGGAAAAGAAAGTGAAACCAAAGGGATCAACAATCTCTTCAAGGAAGTAATAGCAGAAAAATTTCCAAACATAGAGTAAGAGGTCGATACACAGGTCCAGGAAACTCATAGAACTCCCTTTAGACAGGATCGGAGAAGAGGATCCTCACGCCACATAATTGTCAAAATGACCAATGTGGAAGCCAAGCAGAGAATCTTAAAGGCAACAAAAACAAAGGGCCAAGTGACATTCAGAGGCAAACCAATTAGAATCACTCCAGACTTCCCAAACCAAGTCATGAGAGCCAGAAGGGCTTGGAGTAACATATTCCAAACTCTGAAAGAAAACAACTTCCAGCCAAACATTTCCTACCCAGCAAAACTTTCTATCAAATTAGATGGAGAAATAAGAAGCTTCCATGACAAACAGAAACTGAAGGAATTTTTGTCTTCAAAACCAGCACTAGAGAAAATACTCAAAGAGATTAACTACAAAGAAGAAATAGGTAACACACACCAGAACCAGAGAAACCAGAGTTTCCATCCAACAGTCAACTAAGATTGGTTATCTGTGGAGATTCATTACTTATGTTAGTCTTTTACCTATCTCTAAATGGTATTGTTTGCCTTTATTGTTGTTAATTTTTAGGATTTCTAGTTGGAATATTAATATACCTTCAGATATAGCATTTGGAAATATTTTATCCCATTCTATTAGTAACTTTTAACTCTGTTTACATTGTCTTTGGATATACAATTTTTTTTTATTTTTTAGGGAGTTTGTATACTCTTCTGTTGCCTGTGCCATTGAAGTCATATCCAAGAAATCACTGCCAGTTTCAATGTTGTGAGGTTGTATGACCCAGATTTTCTCCTAAAAGTTTATAGTCTTAAGATTTATATTTAGGTCTTTTATCTATTTTGAGTTAATATTTGTATATGGGATTAGGTAAGGGTCCAATTTTATTCTTTTCCATGTAATTATTATTTTTCAACAATATTTAGTTAAAAGATTATTATTTCTACCACCAAATGTTCATGGAAACCTTGTCAAAAATAACTTGACAATATAGGGAAGAATTTAGCTCTAGGCTTGTATTTAACTCTAATGGTTTATATATCTGCCTTTAGAATAGTACTACACTGTTTCAATTATTGTAGTTTTATATGGTTTGAAATCAGAAAATATATATCTTCTAGCTTTGTTCTATTTCAAGATCGTTTTGGGTATCTAGAGTCCATATTCCATATTAGGATAGAGTTTTTTTCTGAAAAATAAATATATAAATATATGATAGTTTCACCTAAAAAAATAGAAAAAAAATATTCTCTGGTAAGAAAGAAAGTAAAAAATATTGAAATGTTATCTTTAAGTCATCAAAAGCTTGGTATCAGACAAATGAAACTGTTATGTGAGATTATCATTTTTAATTTTGGATAAATTGCTATAATACTAGATGTCAACCACTAAGCCAAGCATGGGAGGGAGGGATGGGGAGAGAATGGGGTGGGGATCGGGTTGGGGCTGACTGGGCGATGTGTGCATGTATGTCTACAAAAGTTTGTATCCCACTATGATGTATGAATACAGTGCACCAATAAAAAAAATTCTTTTTAATTTAATTTAATTTTATTTTTTGTTGGTGAACTGTAGTCACACATCTAATGGAGTACAAGATGGCAGAGGCATACATGCACACATCACTCAATTCAGATTCTTATAAGGCAACTTGTAACACCCAGTACCAACCAAGTCACCAGTTTCCAACCAACCAGGTCCAGTAACCAACCAAGAAAACTCACAGATTCATCTTCCTGTCAGGGAGCTTTCAAACTGCGAGGGGTAAAGAAGGTAGGGAGACCAATCCAGCCTCTCCGGTTCGTAGGCCCCACATGGAAGGAAATACCTGGCAGTTGGATGCAGCACATCTGTGGAGCCGCAGTGAACAGAGCTTCCCAGGGTCGGCTGCCAACCACGTGAGTTCCAGAGGTCAAGCTTATTTCAGTGAAACTAACTTTCCTGAATCCTAATAGGCTAATAGCACCCGCTTTTCCTTCCTTTGAAAGAAATAAATACTTGAGATAGTGACTAAAGGAGGTGCGAAGAAAGGAGCAGGTGTGAGGAAAGGTGGAGATCCTACCTTTCCAAAGCTTGTTCCTCTGCAGGGCCTTCCACTAGCCCCCATGACTAGGGACAAAGTGAACGGTGCAGTGCCCTCCCTCCCCCCTTCCTCGCCTCCTCTTCCCCTCCTCCTCTCCTCCTCCTTCCTCTCCTCCTTTCCTCCTTCTCCTCCTCCTCTCCTCCTCTCCTCCTCTCTTCCTTCGCCTCCTCCTCTCCTCCTCCTCTCCTCCTCTCTTCCTTCTCCTCCTCCTCTCTTCTTTTTTCCTCTCCTCCTTCCTCTCTTCCTCCCCTCCTCTCTTCCTCCCCTCCTCTCTTCCTCCTCCCCCTCCTCCTCCTCCTCTCCTCCTCCCCTCTTCTCTTCCTCCTCCCCCTCCTCCTCTTCCTCTCTTCCTCCCCTCCTCTCTTCCTGCCCTTCTCTCCTTCTCTCCCCTTCCCCTCCTCTCATCCTCCTCCTTTTCCTTCTCTTCCTCCTTCACTTCTTCCTCCTCTATTGAACCTAGGGCCTTCTATTACTGAGCTGCACCCCAGCCCTTTCTAGTCGTTGGAAACAGGGTCTCTCTAAGTTGCTCAGGCTGGCCTCACGCATGCAATCCTCCTGTCTCAGCTTTCCTCCTTCTTCTGTTTAAAAGGGAATGTGGCCGAGTGTGGTGGCACATGCTTGTAATCCCAGCGCTTGGGAGGCTGAGACAGGAGGATTGCACAGGTTCGAAGCCAGCCTCAGCTACTGAGTGAGGGTCTTAGCAACTTAGTGAGACTCTTTCCAAATAAAGTATAAAAATAGGTCTGGGAGTATAGCCTGGAGGTAGAAAAGGCCCCTGGGCTCCACCTCCAGTACCACCAAAAAAAAAAAAAAAAAAAGGAATGTAATAAATAACTTTGCTACCCCAGATGCCCCTTGGTCTTAGGTCACCTTTAGAATATATGTTACCACCGCATATTTAGGACAGCTGAAGAAAAGCTGTGTGTAGTGGGGGAGACAAAGCAAACGTGAACCGTGAACACTGAAGCAACCTCAAGCATCTCTCTATTTTGATGATTCTTTTTTTTTTTTCTTTTTTTTGCAGTACTGGAGATGGAGCCCAGGGGCATTCTACCTCCGAGTGACACCCCAGCCCTATTCTTTATTCTTTATTTTGAAACAAAGTCTCACCGAGTTGCAAAGGGCCTCACTAAGTAGCTGAGGCTATCTGCAAACCAGGGTCCTCCGGAATGCTGGGATTACAAGCGTGCGCCACCACCCCCGGCTTGATGATTCATTTTTGTAAGGAAAATATTCAGATGATCAGGAATGCATATAACTAAATGAAATAAAGAGAAATAACAGTATGTATTTAAAAATAATTATGAAATTGTCTATCAGTGCTTAGAATGGGGCCAAGGAAAGTGCTAAAATATAGCAAAAGATAAGATGTAGACCGTCGCCTACTGTAAATGTTTGCAAGTGGCCGTGTTTTAAATAATCAGGATCATTACAAGTGATCTCTATGAATGTCAAACCCTCGCCTTCCAGGCTTTATATTGTGTATATAGAAAGAAACACGACAGTCCTAGGTGATTCTACAATAGACCCCAAGCCCTTACATATGATGCATTTTGTTTTAAAAATAGGCCTTGTTTTGCAACTTCTTCTGCGGTTCTATGCGAAGATTGGTAAATCAGTTTTTGTTTTATTAAAAAGTATAATTTGTAAAAAAAAAAGAATATATGTTACCATATACACGAACAAAGGTTAATTTTGCTGCAGCTCCATGGCCCAGTTTATAGAAGAGGTTTATCATTTTCATAAAGCCCACTTCCAGGCTGGGCGGGTTATAGATGTAAAGTGGCCAGCTTTGATGTTCTGCCAACCCTGTCTAAATGTCCAAGTATGGCACCATCCTTTGATGTCTAAAGGCAAGTCATCATTCCAAATCAGGCTGTTGAGTATTGTTGGGGACCTGGCAGGGGTGGGAGCAGGGGAGTTCTGATCCGCACCCCAGTTTTCTGCTGTGAAATGTACATCTGGGTAGGGTGTCAGCTCACTTAGATAGCAAGCACACAGGTGTTCCTTGCACTTTGCTGAAAAAAAAAAAAAAGAATGGAAGTAGAATGGGTAATGCTCTCCTGCCCCACAGATCTCCCAGGTCTGCACTTGCCCCTGTTAGGTTGGTGTCTAGCACCTGTCACCTTTCTCTCCATCCTCAATTACTGCCAGCTGAGCAGCAGCCTGGGTGGGGAAGTACTTTGAACTCAACAGTTATTGTGTTTGCAACATAAGTCGCACTTCAGTTCCAGTTCTTCACTGGATTTCTGCATTCCAGAGAAGCTCCACAAACCCTCACACAGCTCATTCAGAGGATGGAGAATACCCAGGAGGCCAGTCAAAAACATGAGAGGCCTGGGGACAAACAGTCCACTCTTCTGTTCTTTGTGGGTTGCCCACTAACTCCTGAAGGAGCAGGTTCCTGTGTCCTTGAGTAGATGAACATCAGTGAAATTGCATTTCGATTATTACTAGTTCCCTTGTAGGAAGGACTTAGAATTATGAAGCTCCTATTCCTAGAACGCTTTCTTCCTTTTCATGCTGTAAAAGAGCTAAAACCCAGAAATAAATAGGTCAGTGGAACAGTTGAGCTGTTAAAAAGCCCACAAACTCCAAGCAGTCACCAAGGGACATGATTTTGAGTGGTTGGGTTAAGCATTTTACAGCTGAGATTGTTCCATTCTAAGGTCTGAAAATGTCTGGATGAACCTAACCTAGTTACCGACAAGAACTACTCCTAATTCACTCTTCATGCCCTGGTTGATGCTGGAGCTGCTCAATTCAGTGTGAAAACAATTTAATTTAGTAAATAGTATCAACAGAATTGGTAATTCCGTGGTGTAGCGGCAATCAAAGGCCTGGCTGACTCAATTCTTTGCTTTCCAATCAGTTGAGTTAGAAACATGTAGGGCTCCCGGTAAGACTCTGTATCTTAATCCTATGTTAATCACACCATACTCAGGAAAGGAGTCAGATAATTAGCATAATGGGGAAACTGATCTACCAAGAAAACAACAGAGATGTGCATTTTCTGCAGCCCATAAACCTAGACATCTATTAAAAATAATTGAACATATCACCAAAATCTGCATTCCTGCAATTTCAGCTCCATCAAATGTTAGAAATAACATTCCCTTAGGGGACCCCTCATGGAATTAACCATTTGGTAGAGTATGCCCCTTTCAGTGAACTTGTTGTTCTTTGGTTATAACCATTTGAACAAATGTACAGTTTGGGCCATTGCCATTTATCTAGTATGTCAACTCCAGAAGCTTAACTGGATTTATCACAGTGACGTCTCAAAGGTCCCACTTTCTAACACCATCATGTTGGGGTAAGAATTTTAGCATATGAACTTTTGGGGAGATACTCATTCAGACGGTTGTACTTAGGTTACAAAAGTGATTAACTAAAGCATGGCTGACTATCCATCAGTGAAATCCACTTCATTATCGGGCACCTAATTTCATCCTAGGCTCTATAGGCAACCGACCAGAGACTAAATCCTAGAGACATTCATGCACACAGCCCAAGGTTGGGGGCCCCTAGCAAGGAGATGATTTATTCTAGTAGAAAAAGATTGTAACCTTAAGAACTGGCATTAAAGTGTATCACTAGGGACAAGCCGAAAGCAACTGGGGAAGCATCAATTCCCAGATTCTGAGGTCTCCATTTTATTCAGTGCCCAGAGCCAACATGGCTGCCTTCCAGGCCCAGTAATTGCCACTGGGTGACCCAGTCTCGGTGTGCTTATTCGTACCTCTGTTCTTGTTACTACGACTATGATGTATAATCTATTCTCGTCTGCTCATAATTATGCCAAATGCCATCCTTCATATATTTATTGTTAAGAAATGAAATTTTAATTAAAAATTGTAACTTTTTAAAGGGAGCTTAACGTAGAGCAAGTTCTCAAGGGAGAGAAGGTCAGCCGTGGCATTCATGGGTTTTCAACCCCGGCGTACATCATAATGAATTCAGAACGAGGGAAATTGAGAACATCTCTTTCTTGCATTTGTCTTTCGCTTTCTGGCAAAAAAGGTCAAAGGATATTTGTGTCCGGATGACAACCAGAGCCCCGTGATCGAATGTGTTATGGATTTCTTCATCTTCTACTATCATAAACCAAGGAGATTTTCAGACACGCGTTACAGCATATAAACAACTGTCTATTCTCTACACATGTTAATGGTTAATAGTATCAGGCATTTTTATCATTCCATTGCCTCATTTTCCCCCCCAAAGAGGTAAGGAAGAAGTCTGCGTAGGAAACAGAATCTTGTCTAATGAGTAAGGCTTGGCCTTCTACTTACCCATAAACTCATTTATCAGATGTGCTCCTATTTTAGCCAGTTACTTAAAAAGCAAACACCCTTTATCAGAAATGTCTCTATTTTAACCAATTGCTTTATTGCATTTTTATTACAAGTCAAAGGTTAGACAAAGTCAGTGCCTGCTGTCTACCTAGGCCTTAGTCACAGCAAACACTGCTGTTCAAGGTAGTTTGGAGCTAGGCTTCTTATTGTCCAAACTGTCATTAGTGCTTAAGTAATTATTATAAATGTCTTTTATATGTCAACCATTATGTCGAAAGTCTTCCCAAGTTCAAGCACATGCAGAGGAAATCACCTCTGCCTTGGATTCTTCTGATAATCCTGAAAAGATTATTTTCTCAACCCTAAATGAATGTGTATAAAATGGTCTTTTGTAAGATAAAGGTTATGGTACTACCTGGTCATAAAAGAGGTTGATAGAAAGATAAGTAATAATTACACAACATTTACATTTGGGCCCAAATTCCAGTATCCATTTGAATTTAAAATTTGAAAGTTATTTAGCTACTTGATATTTGTCTTAGACCAGACTTTTTGCTCACTGCAACAACCATACAATGTGTTGTACTGTCACAAATCCTCTAGAATGGACAGGAGACAGAAAGGGAAGGGAACAAAAAAGTAAGTGGACAGACGCAATTTAAGGGTTTAGAGATCCTGTGTGTTCATTCAAAGAAATCTCACCTAGTTGATGTGGTGACACAAATCTGTAATCTCAGTCAGTATTTGGGAGGCTGAGACAGGAGAATGGCAGGTTCAAGGTCAGCCTCAGCAATTTAGCAAAATCCTGTTTCAAAGCAAAGTAATAAAAAGGGCTGGGGGTGTAGCTTGGAGGTAGAATGCCTCTGGGTTCAATGCCCAGTATTACGCACAAGCAAAGAAGGAAGGAAGGAAGGAAGGAAGGAAAGATGGACGGAAGGATAGATGTTTTCTCACATTCGAAACTCTTTCTGATTTTATTCCATTTTGTAAGGAAGACCTTTGGGAAGTGGAGAGCGGTATGTGGCAATGGGGATTTAGGTAGAGCTCTGCGGACCCCTGAATCGACTGTCTTGAGCTGATTTCATTGTTACTTTTGTCAGAATCCAGAGTTCTGATGGGTTTTACCGCTCCCAGCTCCGTGATTTTTGCTAAGTCACCCACCTCTTGCAGCCTTAAGTTTCTCATCTGTATTTTCTTTTTTTCCTTTTTGGTGGTACTGGGGTTCCTGGAAACCCCTCTACCTCCGGGCTACATTCCAAGACCTATTTTATACTTTTTTAAAATTTGAAAACAGGGTCTCTTAAGCCAGCGCGGCTGGCTTCGAACCTGCTCGATCCTCCTGTCTCCGCCTCCCAAGCGTGGGGATTACAAGCGTGCGCCACCACGCCGGGCCTCTCATCCGTATCTCGAAAGATCCTGATGGATGGACATTTGTCCACGTTTATCCCACCAGCATCATGTAGTGCTTGCTTAAAAATGTGACTTCTGGCCCCTACTCCAGACCCTCCAACTGCTGGGGTGAAGCCTGAGAGCCCGCATGTTGAACTCATCTGAGGTGTGGATCATGCACCCAATGGCCTGGGGACCACCCACTGGGGAGACTCTGAGGCTTTCTGTGACCTCAGAGTCCAGGCTGCCAGATGGGGCAGAGTGCAGATGGTGGCTGATACAGGGGCATGTACTGGCAGTTGGGGCTGGACTTAGCTGACAGCAGGTGCCTTGTGAGGTATAATTTCAGGAGAAGGGGGTATTTTCTCTCCAATGATGGGGAAGAGTGGGACCCAGTATCTCATGGTATCTGTTCTCATTTCCCTGATACATCTCTCCTCCAGCTACGGTAAGTCTGCAAAACTGTGTGCCCAGGAGGAGAAGCATGGTCAACACCCTGGAGTTTACTCAGTCCCTTGTACGCGGAACGTTCTGATGATTAACTTTACCCTCATGATATTTGGACATTCTGTAGATGCAGTCTTTGTCTCCCAAGCCGTGTGACATTGGAAGGGTCCTTCTCCCTCTGCCTTTCCTCCTATCCCTTTCTCCCTCCGTCTCATCGCTTTCCCTACTCAGACATTCCTGATCTCCATGACTGGCCATCTGGGAAGGCAGGCGATTTTGTCTCTTACCAGGCCTGCCTGCTGGAATTAGAAAACTAAGACTTTCTTGCAGTCCATGATTTAATGCTTATTCACTGCCCCCAAAGCACAAGACCAGTGAGTAAATAACCTACCTGCTGCACCAAGAGATGTGATTTACTAATTAAGTATTGGCCAACACAAAACTGGGACTGAGGAATGAACAAGGTCATGTCACAATTTCAGGCCGACTCACTGGAGCAGGCACCTCTGTGCTGCCCCTGCCCCTGACTCACACTGTCCACGGTGCCTTGTTCTCTGGCAATCCCAAGCCCACCCCACTGCCTGGAATGTTCGCCTCCTTCACCAGATTGTGAACTCTCTGAGGTGGTCCAGTGCCCTCTTCTTCCTCCTATTGTCAATGCCCAGCAAGAGCCTGGCACATGGCTACCCAACATTTCGGTCTGCAAGAGCTGCTATAACAAAGAACCACCCCCTGGGGGGCTCCATCGGCAAGAACTTAGTTTCTCATGATGCTGGGGTCTAGAAACCCAAGGCCAAAGTATCAGCAAGGCTGGGTTCTTCTTTTGTTTATTTGGTGGTGCTGGGGATTGAGCCCAGGGCCTTCTGCATGCTAGGCAAGTGATCTGCTTCTGAGCTATATTCCCAGCCTGGGATTGGGCTTTTTTGAGGCCTTTCTGATTGGCTTGGTTAATGGCTGTTTTTTTTTTAATTTTTCTGTGTCTTCACGTCATCTCACCTCTGTCTAGGTTGATCCTAATCTCCTATTTGTTTTTATTTATTTATCATGGTATTGGGTGTTCAACCACTCCTAATCTACCTTCCTTTTTTTATGGTACTGAGGATTGAACCCAGAGGTATTCAGAGGTATAAACTTTGAGTTACATCAAAGCCTTTAAAAAAAATATTTGTTGTTGTTTTTCTTTTTGAAATAGGATCTCACAAGGTTTCTAAGAGTCTCACTACCTTGTCGAAACTGGCTTCAAACTTGTGACCCTCCTGTGTCAGCCTCCCAGGTACTGGAATTACAGGCATGCGCCCCCAAGCCCAGGTTAATCTTCTCTTCTTTAAGAACTCTGACCATGTTGGATTAAGGCTCTTCCTAATGACCTCATTTTAATTCAATTACCACTTTAATTTGATCTCTAAAAATAGATACATCCTAAGGCATTAGTGCTTAGGATTTGCATGTATGCATGTGTATTTTGAGGTGCTGAGAATCAAAACCAGGGCTCACGTACGACTTAGCTACCTCTAGTCCAAATCTATGAATTTCTGAGAACAGAGTTGTTTCCATAACATCCACTACTAAATGTTTTGTCAAGGATTAAATAAATGAACTAGTAAGATAGCAATCTATGAATATGCATTCTTAAAGGGGTTCTTTTTTTTTTTGTCTTTTTTGGAACCAGGGATCGAACCCAGAGCATCACACCTGCAAAGCAGGTGCTTTGCCACTGAGCTACATCCTGGCCCCTGAATATGCTTTCTTTATAAACAAATTTGTCTCCTTCCTTATCCCTTCTACATATGTATAACTAGGGATGGATATTTTATTGGATCATTACAAACAAGAGGGCATGTATGTATGTATGTATGTATATGCATATTAATATAATATAATATATGCTACTAGGGATTGAATCTAGAGGTGTTTTACCTCTGAGGTAATCTACCAGCCCTATCTTTTCACATGTTTTATTTTGAAACAGGGCCTTGCTAAGTTGCTGAGACTGGCCTTGAACCTACGATCCCAGGAGAGAATATTTTAAAAGTAAAATCGAGGTGATTGATGGTCCAAGCGGACTTCTCAGAAGACCAGGTGGCTGCAGACTGCAATTGGTCTCCCTGGCTTCCTGTTCTCAAGCTCCTCCGGGGCTCAGTAGCTGGCCTTTTAGCACGGGACTTTCCAGGGAGAGACAAGAATTTCTCTGCATCACGTCTTTCCATGTGATTTTCCACTTCCCATTGATAAGGGTATATGCAGGTGGGTATGTTTCTGTTGAAAGCCTGCGCTACAGGAGAGCTAAGAACTTGAAATCATGGTAAGGAAATTCTCAAGCCCCAGACTTTCTGTGAGGCTGAAGCACCTGGGCACTGACCGTGCTTTCCCTAAACTACCAGTCTGTGAATTTCCAAGAATGTTTCTTATTTACCAATGCCACTGTCACCATTGCCCTGGGCTTACTTTCTGTTTTTTTTATTTCTTTTTCTTTCTTTCTTTTTTTTTTTTTTTTTACAACACCTTGCGTTTTACCTTGTATTTATGTCTATAGTACTTCGGGGATTTCATATCAACTTCAAGAGGTAAGGAAAGAGAGCAACATTTTCTCCTTCTCTAGATGAGGTGAATAGAGAGATTAAATGATTAGCGCAACTTTCCTGATTTGAACTTTTCCTTTGCTGTCTTCTGACCTCCAGAGCGCTTCACTCAGATGTTTCCAGGGTCTTTCCTCTGCTCACCTCTTCTCTGCTCCTTGAAGGCAGGGGCCGTCCATTTCACCTGCACGTAACAGGTGCTCAGTCGCAGTTGCTGAGTGCCTTCATCTGCTTTTCCATTGTCGGGACAGGAATGCTTGACAGCAACAATATAGAGGAGTCAAGGTTTATGTAGGCGCGTGGCTTCTGAGCTGCAGTCCATAGCTGGCAGACTCCAAGGCAGGCTCGAGGTGGCACTACTTGTGGCAGAAGACACAGTTTATTTCGTGGCAGTTGGAAAGCTGGAGACTGATAGAGTCCCCAGGTCACGCTCCAGTGACCTCCCTCCCTCAGCCATGTGCCACCATAACCACCAAACCCATCCAGATTATGAGTCCTTCAGTGGGTTTAACCACTGTGAGATTAGAACCCTGATCAGTTAATTCACCTCCGAGCATCTTTGTAGTGCCAATACAGGAGCTTTTCCGGGGGACATTCTATATTCAGATGTAGCACTGAATGGACAAGTCTATAGCACACATAGTACGATGTGTTGAGGGGCTCCTGCGTGCTGACCACTAGGCTCTGCCTTCAAACGGACTTTTATCTCATTTCATTCTGCAGCTTTTGCAGTGGTGGACTTTTTATTCTCATTTAACATATCGGAAAACCGAGGCTTTGCAAGGTTAGATGATTTGGTCGTAGAGCTGCTAAGTGATGGAGCCAGGATCTGAATCTGAGTAGCCCATCTGGTCCAGCTCCCAACCACGCTTCATTATTGCCCGGTATGGAATGGGCAACATAGGGATTAGGATCAGCGTGGACTAGCTGCCAGGTTTTCTTCCTCTGGAATCAGTACCCAGAGACCTGGTACAGCTGATGAGCATCCTTGGAAACAATCCACCGTGCACTGTTTTTACAAATAGCTCGGATTTCACGTCGCCGCGTCCTTTCCCAAGCTCATTCTAGTTATTTTGGATGCAAAGTTGCCTGTTCGAGGACACACGCACACACGTGCATGTACATGTTCACACGGTTCAGATTTGAGAACTCACGGCCAAGCTTGAGAACAAATCTTGATATCTCTGAGTTTCAGTCTTTTCTCAAATGTTTCTTCCCAATCCTTTCTACCTGCTCCAACCTCAGGGAGCTAGCACAGAAATCAGGAACTTTCAAATTGTATTCCTTTCTTTTTTTCTTTCTTTTTTTTTTTTTTCCAGGTCTGGGGATAGAACCCAGAGGCATTTGACCTCCGAGCTACATCCCCTGCCCTATTTTTAATTCATTATTTTGAAACAGGGTCTCACTGAGTTGCAGAGAGCCTCACAAGTAGCTGAGGCTGACCGCGAACCGCGATTCTCCAGTCTCAGCCTCCCGAATGCCGGGATTTCAAATTGTATTCCTTTCCAAGGGCACAGGAACCGTTCCTGCTGTCACTTTAGAAGACTCAATCTGCAAGGCAGGCAGTGAAAGAAATAAAATATCACGTTTCCTCTTGAAATTAGCAGAAAAAGAGTCTCACTTCAGTGGGCAATTCATTGGCAGAATATATTATTAGTAATAAAATTCTCAAAGTGCATTTCGGAAATTATAGTTGGAAGAAAGAGTAACATCTCCATTTTCCACTTCCTCCAACAACAAGCACTGATTAGCCCGGGGAGGGGGTGGCGCCCACTCTCAGCTGGCCCAGAAGAATCCTGCCGTTCCCTGTGTTTCCGTAGCTCGTGCTGCTGGGAGCCAGGTGTGTACTTTTGCAGGCTGAATTTGGCTGTAAATTATGTTTTGTTTTCTGTCAGCTGCCTGACAGCTAGAATCATATTTGCTGTCAGAGGTGACAGGGGCCACAATGGTGATGTATGAAAGGGCCGCAGAGTCGCCGGGGAGCAGCTAGGCGGGTTCCTCTTACACATCTGCTGTCACCTGTGTGTGGCCCAAGCCGGGGTGCCCAGGGTTCCTGTGGCCCCAAACCAAGCCTAGGTGGTCACGTTGCGCTTTGCAGGAGACCACCATAAATGAGATCCGGCCTCATCCAAGTCATTGACTATGTGGCCAGCTTCCCTACAGATCTCTTAATAGGCTTACGATGCTGGCTAAATTCTACCCCTTAATTGCATTGTGTGACAAAATGCAAAATCCATCACTGTAATTACTTTCAAGCACTGGATTCCAAAGCATTTTGACTATTTTCAAATGGATATTTTAACTCATAAACATCTTTAATTTTCCCCAAAGGACTGGTTATTTCATGCTGTTGTTCCTGCTCCCACCCCCAGCCCCACTGGGTATCTGATTTTTCATTTTTAGAGACTCAAGTGTCTTCTTGCCTGGTGACATGCACAACCTTATGACCTCTCCATTCACTCGATAGAAATGTGATGCTCGCCGGCCCGTCCCCAGCCTCCAGAAACTAGTCTCTGTGCGTTCTTTTTATGTATGTATTTGTTTAAATTTCTCTTTCTCTTTCTTGGATTCTTACCGGATTCGCGGGGCACCTGGTCGGATTGGCTCTGGCTTCCAAGCTCCTGTTGCTGAAAACTCATCACTTTATCAGTGACAGCTGCCACTTACAGAGCGCTCAGGGGCCCAGCCATTGTGTGTGCACGTGAGCTCCATCTTCACTTCACCCAGGGTATGAACTCAGGCCTGGCTCGCCTGCAAAGCCATGCACTCTGCACTCTGCTCTCTGCTGCGGACCATGGCTCACGTGCTGAGCGCCAGCTGTCTTTGTTCTGAAGAACTGGTATGTTGAGACATTTGGCCATAGGTCTTTTGCTCAGAGAGGTCTCATGTTTGGAGTTTGATGCTCTATGGTCGCAGGCTATTGAAATTCTTTTTTGGGGGGTTGGGGGAGGTCGTGGTTGTAGTACTAGGGATTGAACCTAGGGGCTGCATCCCTAGCTCTTTTTAATTTTTATTTTGAAACAGGGTCTCACTAGGTTGCTGAGAACCTTGCTAAGTTGCTGAGGCTAGTTTCTAACCTGTGATCCTCCTATCTCAGACTCCCAAGTACTGGGATTACACGTATGTGCCACCAAGACTCTTGAAATTCTTAATCATCTTGTCTTGGGGTTTATGTTTTGTTCGCAAAGTCCAATGGGACAACGGTACATTCCTTGGACACTTGGAGACTTGGCCCAACATAGTACTATCAGCTGTTGTCTCCCTGCCTTCTCTGGACAGGTTTCCAGCTGCTTTTTTCTCAGAGCCCTGGTGTGACATGCCCTGCTCAGACTCCCCTTGTCTTGACCGCTTCCACTCTCTGATTGGATAGAGAGAGGTTAAGACAAGAATGAGGTAAGTATAAACTTCGGTTCCCATGTGCTCTCTGGAGATGCCCATCTTTCTGAGTGGAATGAAATTATAATGTTTGGTTTGGACCTTGAAGACAAGGCAGCCACTTCCTCTCTTAGTGGACTGAAGAGGCTCCAATCTACATGCTGTGAGATGCCAAGTCAAAGCACGGGTCCGTGGAGGCCATTACTGAACTGTGACAGCTTTAAGGGGTTTTCAGGAGCAGCTCTGGTCGACAGCGATTCTCCTCTTTTGGCGCTGATTTAAGAAACCAATCCTGATAAGATTGCAATTACCACCATGTTATTCTCATTGTAGAAATAGTGACCTCTGATATTCAGAGGGAAAAATTCCTTCCTGAAGGTCACATAGTTAGCGTATGGTCGAGTTGGGCTTTCGTCATGAGTCTAGGCCTAGAAGACTCCAAAATCTGTGCCCGGGTATCCATAATTTGCTACTGGGTCAAAGGGAAATTAAGTGTTATGTCCCACCCCAATTTTTAAATCTAAACTCCTAGAGTCTGGGGAGAGACTGGAATGGGGAACCTGTTTTCCCTCTAGAAGGAAAAATATTTATTCTTTATTCAAACTCACTTTGTATCTAGAGAGAATTAGCTATGAAGCAGCCCGACCTGGGACTAGTTCTTATCTTTCTCCTGCTCTCTTGGGTTTTAGAGTCAACCCAAATGACAGAGAGGACCATCCCACTTCACCAACAGCAAAGGCCATTGAAAAGGGCTCTGGGGCTGGGCGTGGCGGCGACCGCTTGTAATCTTAGTCCTTGGGAGGCTGAGACAGGAGGATCTCGGGTTCACAGCCAGCCTCAGCTACTTAGTGAGGCTCTCCAGAACTTAGTGAGAACCTGTTTCAAAATAAAGACCAAAAATTTAATTAATTAATTAAAAAACAGGGCTGGGGTTGTAGATCAGAGGTAGAATGCCCCTGAGTCTAATCCCCAGTACCACCACCACAACAAAAAGGGCTCTATTTTCTTCACAGGCATGTTCTAGGAAGAAGTTTCTAAAAAACTCAACATTTCTAATCTTTGGCTAATGTCAGAGGAGGTGTCAAGGATAGAAATCTATTAGAACAAGAACTTTACTTTACTTGCAGCTGAGATAGAAAGAAGATATAGAACCAACCTAGGTGTCCACCAACAGATGAACGGATAGCAAAATAATGGAAAATACACACAATGGAATTCTACTCAGCAATAAAGAACAAAATCATGTCATTTGCAAGAAGATGGAGACCTAGAGAACATCATGGTAAGTGAGATTAGCCAAGTACAGAAAGAGAAGGGACATATATGTTTTCTCTGATATGCTAAAGCTAAGGAGTATTAGGGATACCAGAGCGACTCCAGATAATGGAGGGGAAACCTCAGCAAAGCCAGAAAGGAGGGGTAGGGGAGGAAAAAGGCTGAGGTTAATTAATGGAAAAGCTACATTCGAATGTGTGTATACATGTAAATATAACATTGTTAACCTGGACGCTCAGTATTGGGAGGTAGGGAAAAGGGGAAGGGGGGAGCACAAGTACTGTGTGAATACATGCCACTGTCAACCTGATTCTCATTATGATATGAGACTAGAGTGTACCAATAAAAATAAAAAATATAAATCCTAAAAATAAATAAATAAAAGTTAAAAATCCAACTCATACATGTCTTCCAAAAAGAAAAAAGAAAGAGAAGAAGCAGAGACGTTACCAAGACCCCCACCAAACCAAGTAGTAGAAGGTGGAATTTTAGGATCTATCAGGTGGGCTGGTTTTGGGTACTGACTTCAAAGTCAAGTCCATTTGCTTGATATCTCTCTATAGCATCTTATCTAAGGAAGTTCACGTTCATGCAATCTCTGATGTTCTGTTCTTTACTTCCTCTTTAAGTTTACAAAAGGTTGGGAGGTCAGGGCATCCAAGCAGTGCCTCCAAATTTATGTGGATAATAAAACAACACCTTATGTCCGAATAGCAACCCTTTGTAACCGCTCACCTACACTGACCCTGACGGAGTCCACGGTGCTCACTCTGCATTTGTGATTCCTTTTCAACATAGGTGCTTGGAATTCAAAGGAAACAGAATTGACGAGGGATTGATTTCTTCCCTTTTGAAAACTGGAAGAGAAGAGGCCTGGGAGTGTCTGATTGAGGGGGCTGGGCCAAGCAGGCTTGGCCCTCGCCAGTGGAAAACACCAGCCATCGGGAACTGCCTCTCCCCTTGGGGACATTCCAACATGGCTCCAGTTGCAACTGGGGATGCTGAGGGCTGCCCTCCTGCCACCTTCCCCTCCCTGCCTCTGGAGAATGGGGAACCAGCAAAAGAGCACTAGGGAGGCTGCAGGACCAAGCTTCCACTTTAATGTCAGAGAGAACTGAGTCCAGATCCAGACCCAGACACTGAGGTGTTTGACCTCTGGCAAGTGCTTTAACCTTGCTCAGACTCAGTTTCCTCATCAGTGGAAGTGGATAATAAGACCTCCTGCTTAGGGTGGTTGTGAAAATAAAAACAAATAATGCATGTAGAGTTCTTGGCTGTCACCAGGGCTCCAGAAATGGAAGCGATGATGATTCCGATGGCCTGTGTGAAACCAAGTTGGGGGCAGTGCTTGTATTTGGCATCTGGATTGCAGATGACTCCAGATGAGTTCATGGGAGGCCCCTGGCTGGGCCAGCATGGGTGCAGCAGGCTGGGACACCTCTGGTAATAACCTAGCTGTCATCATCCCTGAGCAGGTTGGGGAGGGCTGGCCACTTTGAAGCAGCATTTTATTTTATTTAGTTATTTAGTTATTTTTGCGGTACTGGGGATGGAACCCAGCGGCATTCTACCTCCAAGCTATATCCCCAGTCCTACTTTTTATTTTTTATTTTGAAGCAGGGTCTCACTGAGTTGCAAAGAGCCTCAATAAGTAGTAGCTAAGGCTGTCCATGAATCATGATCTTCCTGTCTCAGCCTCCCGAATGCTGGGATTCCATGAGTGTGCCACCATGCCCAGCTAGAAGCAATATGTTAGTCTCAGAAAGTGCTTAGACTATGCAGAAAACAGTTGTGCCAACCTTGGCACTCTTGAAGAGCATTAGCAGATCTCTTAGATGCCGTGCCGACGTACCATGGCTATGTGTCTCTGAGGCTGGTGGAAGAGTGAATCCCATCCCTATTGGGGTCAAGACAACAGTGACAACTCAGCAGCCTATCCTTCTGGAGGGAGTCTAGGGGTTCAGACGTATCACCCCCAGGGGCACAAGAACTAGGTTCTTTGGAATGTCATGGGGAATGTTCAGTGGCATTTTCTGTGCCATTAAAATCAGCAACAAGAGACAATAGGTGATGATAACGTTTCTAAAGAGAGTTTAAAATGGGTGTTAGAATGCCCAATAAACGGCCCACCAAGAGCTGACCAAGTGGCCCTGTTGCGTACCCCACCTCAGAGCCCTGTCCTCACACCTGCCCTCCCTCCGTCAATGTAAAGAAAGGACTGGGCTGAAAGTCAGAGGAGAAATAAGTAGGGCCAGTAGGATCTGGAGACTGAGGGTCCAAGGAAGATCACTGTGATCCCCTCTTCTAACAGGGGACGGGAAACGGATGGAGATTATACAAAATCCCTCAAGGAGACTGTGGACATCTGAGAACAGGGAAGCCTGTCTGGCTTTCCCACTGTCTGGCTCTTCCATGCTCATGCAGCAGGTGTGATGATCAAGCCCCTGACGTGACTGAGGAGGGGAGAAGGGACTTGGGGAGAGCCCACAGCAGAGAGGGAGAGCAGAACAGAACCTTGTGCTCTTGCCATTGGTGGCGAGGTTGAATGAATCGACAGGATGATGGGAGATGGCTGGGCTTGAGTGCTGAAACCCACTCAGAGATAGGAGCTGGCCGGGGCGGGTGCCTGGGGTAGGGATCCATTTTCCCCAGCCCAGATTTCCCTCAATAACTCCCACATGTACTCAAGCTAGGGTTAGTGAAGTGTAAGCTAGTAGAGAAGGAAAGAGTGTCCCAAGGACTGCCCAGGGGGAGGAAGGAACAGGCAATCCTGGAATGCTCCAGTCCACGTCCTTCATACTGGGAATAGGAGAGTGTGTGCTTACGTTTCCATTTGCCATGAGCTGCAGTGTGGCTTGGCATGGTGCTGCTTCCTGCTCCTGGGGGCAGGGATGCCTGCGTCCTGCAGGGGACAGCTGGGTGGCAACCAGGGCATCTACTACACCCAAGAAGAAGGAAAGGCAGGCTGAGGACTAACGTGGTTAGATCTCACAGTCTGGGTGCTTAACTGCCTCCCTTTACTGCTGAGAAACATCCAGAGGAGGAAGTTCCAGGGACAGGAAGGATGGAAGGCACAGAGGATGGCACTCAGCAAAGACAGAAAAGGCCAGACACTGCCCCGGATCTATTCACTGTGCTATAACCTGTGAGTGCCAACAGGCTGCAAACAGCTGGATCACCCTGTTCTGGGTCTGCGCCTATGGGCATGCAGACCCTTCTGGGCTCAGGTCAGAAGAGAAGGGAGGCTGCTTAGCTACTGAGAAGGCTACTGTGCTGCCACGAACACCGTCTAACCAAGGTCATGATGTCCAAGGGTAAGGGCTGTTTGTTCATCCCTCTCTTTCCATCAATCTGGCGGTTTGAGTGATGTAAGGCTCTTGCATGGACATGTTCCCAACTGCTTCAATGATAAATCGGGTAGGTTTTATGTCCCCGGTGCTGGATCTCTGAACTTGAGGCCGATGAGCTCCAGGCTGGCTGGCTGGATGGGTGGTCCTCTTACATTGACCTCTACCCTTCATCCCCAAGATGGCCTCCTCAAGGCCGCCTGAGTAATTCATGCCTCACTTCTGGGGCCTTGATTTCCACTCCCCTCATCCACTGACAGAACCTAAAACAGCAACAACCTTCCTTCTCTGAACCATTATAAATTCCCAGCTTAGCCGACTTCAGACTGATGGCCTGGGCACAGTTGTCTGTGTAAAAGAGCATCCTCCCCCATGACGGATGGCCCCATGCTCTGGACATACATTTTACCTAACTGGAAGCACCACTGCTAACTATTTAACAATGCTGTTTCTCAGCTAACTTCCTTGGATGGTCCCTGGGCCGATGGTTTCTAATCAATAAGATTCGTCAGTGGGCTCTAGTAACTCCTCACCTTTCATAGAATGACGGAGGATGGATCTTGGCTTTGAGCTCCGATAGCCCCTGGCCTTCTGAATAAACATGACGCCAAAGGTCATTCTCTGTTCTTCCCGGTAAGCCTAAATTTAGCAAAATTAGGATATGGATTTTCCTTTATTCTCTGTGATCACAGATGTAATGTCAGATTTTTTTTCCCAGAGAGCTCTCTGTCCCACCTCTGCTCCATGTCAAGGTTGTCAGAAACATAATTTATTCATACTTTTGACCTCTGGGGAGGACAATATACAAAGGGTCAGGGAGCGTTATTGGATGTCAGGATGAAAATTCACTGCCCCATCTCTCTCTACAACATTGCATTTAATCAGCTCCACACAAATGTGGCCCGGGCCTTGCTGCTGTAATTACCCCTGAAGGGCTACCCCTCCGGATTGGTGATTGTGCAATATGTACTCATTTCCCAAAGTCCTCCATGTGGAAGACCAGCAGAGTCCGTTTGGTTTTATCTGTAAGAAAATGAAAGTGTGTGATTTTTGTCCCTCTTCTTGGGCCACCACGGAGACCTCCCAGGAGCTGCGGTGAGGCCAGGCTGGGGGCAAGGGCGACCTGGAGCATCCTGCAGTGGGCAGGGCCATCTGGTTTGTGCGGTCCCCTTACATGTCTGCTTAGACCTGGCTTATTCCAGGAGCGCTCACAGCACAGCCCCTCTACCCAGAGTGCCAAAGCCCAGGCAACCCTTGAAGCATAATGATTTTCTTAGAACTGTGCAGAGAGGCCTGGAGGGCTGGAGGAACAATTAATCAATGCTAAATAATAACAATCGTTATTCTCTGACTCATGGATGGAATAAATCCCTCATACCTGTGCAGATACAGCCCAGATGTGCACAGCAGAGCCTGAAGCCTCCTTAGAATTCTTGTCAAGTGGCACCATGCATGTCTTCCAGAGGGTTCTGTAAAAGGCTTGGAAAGAGCTTCGGTCAACCTCATTGGGTTTCAATGGTGGCATCCCAGGGACAAGGTCCTGATCATTCAGAGAGGGGGCAAGAGTCAGGCTCAGGGCTCTGGAACCTGTGGTCCCGGATTTGTGAACTGACCCTATCGCTTTCCTCTGCTGTAACCTTAATCATGTCCTGTAACCTTTCTGAGCCTCGGCTTTCCTATTTTACAAAATGAAGGCAAGGATTGTGCCAACCCATAGGCTGATGAGAAGACTGTGTGAGGTACTAAATATGAATTGAGGTGAAGAGCATTTGCTTTCCTTCTGATATAAAACTGATGTAAAACAGAACTAGTGGGAGGAGAGGATAGCTTGATAGCATTCAGGTACCACTTGAGGTTGAGCTTGCAGGCCTGGGCATCTGTGTCCAGGCTTCAGAGGAAGTAGATGCTGCCCAGGAAAAGACAGGAGAGGAAGTGGGAGGTGAGGTGGGCTTGGGGTGGAGACATCCCAGGTGTGGATACAGAGGAAAGGTAAATGAAATGAGGAATGATATGCAAAGCCCTTCCAAGACACCTTTTCCCCTAAATTTTCCTGAGAGCCTGAAACAGTTCAGAAGTTCTTGGTGAGGTGGTACCCTTCCTGGACACTGGCGAAGAGCAGGAGCTTTGGATCATGGTCTAGAGCTTAGCGATGGCTGAGGGCAATGAGCGAGGGGCAGCCTGAGCTCCCACAGAAGGTCCTAGAGGCCTCAGCAAGGACTTGGGCTTCTTACAAGGGGGTGGGTGGTGATCAATGTAGTGCCATCTTGGGGTCAAGGGCGCCCAGTAGATGTTTAGCCCAGAGTGTGGCTTCTGAGAGCAGGTACAGTACATGATCAGTTTGACAAATGTTAGGATTATCTTTAGTCTGGATGAGCCACCATAGGTGGCTGATCTCCGAGGGAAACCAGGGCTGAATAAGCAGACTATTGCCCACAGCCTTTGAGAAAGAGCAGACAGAACTGAAGCCCATTAACAGTACCTAAAAAGGTGGGCCATCGAGAAACAGACTCCCTGGGAAATCTTATCCACCATTCTACAGGTCTTAGGTGCCTTCTGTATCTGTGAGTTTGTCTTTTCAGTCATTGCACCTGCTATAGCTTCCAGAAAGCTAAGGAGGGTGAAGACACTCCCCCCACGTTGCTTTGTGTCTAGGAAGCATAACAAGGGTTTCTCTAGCAGTTCTCTCTGCTTGTAATGCCCACTCCTCATCTCTGCAGGGCTGAACCCCATTGAATCTTCCAGTTTCAAGATGGAGTTATTTCGACATAATGATTTCCCTGACTCTACTGACATGCGCCCTGCAGCCAGAGGGTGCACGGAGAGCGTGACATTTGACACATTTTTCAGGGCACAATGGCTAAGCAGCCAACTTGTGTCATTCACAAAGATGAGCCCAGGATCTTCACAGATGCCCAAACCACGTTCCCATTCATCACTATGAATACTACTTCCATGCTGCCTTGCTCTAGTCAAGAACAATCTTGGCTTCCTTTTCCTCACCTCCCCTGTCCAAGCACTTCTTATGGGAAATATTTTAGTTAGTTAGTTAGTTAGTTAGTTAGTTAGTTAGTTGTGGTATTGGGGGTTGAATCTAGGGATGTTCTACTTCTGAGCTAGACTCTCAGCCCCATTTTTTTTTTAAATTTTGAAACAGGGTCTCTTTAAGTTACTGAGACTGGTCTTAAACCTGCAATTTTCCTGTCTCAGCCTCCCAAGTACTGGGATTACGAGCAAGCATGACCACACCTGGCTGGAACCATTTTGCTTTGGCGAACCATCCTGTTTTCCCCTGCACTGGAGCCACTACATGGACCAGAGCTGTCTAATAGAACTTTCTTCAATGACAGAAATTATCTCTCTCTTTGCCACCTAAAGGGCTATCTACATCTGCCACTGAGCACCTGAAATGTGGCTAACGTGACTGCAGAATTGTACATATGATTTCATTCTGTATTAATTAATTTAATGTTCAATTTAAATAGCTCCATATGGCAAGTGACTAACACTTTGACCACTCAAGGCAGAGGTGCTGATAAGCAGAGAATTTCATGCCTGGGTGGCACACATATCCTGGAAGGGCACATGATCAAATATATACCTTAGAATTTCAACTCACCTCCTAAAATGGAGAAAGCAAGACTTTAAAATCTCAGGATGCCAAAGACCAGATGTTTTCTGATTTTATCACCATCACCATTACTTTGGGCAAACACTTTTTTTTTTTTTTTTTTTTTTGGTGGTACCGAGGTTCCTGGAAACCCTTCTACCTCCGGGCTACACTCCAAGACCTATTTTATATTTTTTATTTGGAAACAGGGTCTCTTAAGCCAGCGAGGCTGGCTTCGAACCTGCGTGATCTTCCTGTCTCCGCCTCCCAAGCGCGGGGATTACAAGCGTGCGCCACCACGCCCGGCGGGCAAACACCTTTTAATAAATGCTAATGCTCCTACAGTGCTTAGCATAGTGTCTTCCAAAGAGTATGTGGATAATAAATATTGGAGGAGGAAATGAGTGGAGACTTTGTGAAACAAAGCAGCATTTTTAAGAGGCTTAGCTGACACTGTAAATTTTAAAAACAGGTACAAAGATGTTTGGGATGAGGATATCAGGAGACTGGAAAGAATCATTTAAGCATCCGAAAGAATGAAAGTTAGAATAGTAACGCATGTATACCCATGTTTATAGCAGTGCGATTCACAGTAGCCAAATATGGAACCAGCCTAGGTACCCATCAACAGACAAATGGGTAACAAAAGTGTGGTACACACACACACACACACACACACACAATGGAATTGTACTCAGCCATAAAGCAGAACAAAATTATGTCATCCGCAGCAAAACAGATGAAACTGGAGAACATTATGCTACGTGAAGTCAGCCAGTCTCAGAAAGTCAAAGGCCACATGTCTTCTCTCATATGTGACAGTTAGAACGAAAATAGGAGGCAAAGGAGGAGAGAGACCAGCAGAATCGTGGAGGGGCTCAAAGGCGAGGGGGTGAAATGAAGACTGGGGAAGGAAGCACTTCAAATGAGGTTACATCCATCTATACACAAAGGTTTCACTACCAACTTCACTAGCTGTAGAGAGAGGGAGGAAGAGGAAGCATTGCGTGTGCGTGCGTGTGTGTGTGTGTGTGTGTGTGTGTGTGTGTGTGTACAGGTATGTTTGCATAACTTTGAATCTCACTATGATGTGTAATTACGTTGCACACACGTATGTATTCACATATATACGTGTGTATTTGTGTGTGCAGGTATGTGCATAACTTTGAATCTCACTATCATGTATAATTACATTGCACATATATGCATACATAATACACCTCTGTGTGTGTATTTGTGTGCGTGCACATGGGAGGAGAGAGAAAGAATACTGAAAGCCTTGTGTGGGCGTATGGAGCCGGTGAGCACGGGACAGCACCCTGGTCTGTACCCTATGTGACTCTGATCCCTTCCAGAATCAGATGTAAGATGTGTCATGAGTGTGTTGTACATCCTGGATCACTTTCTCTTACATCAGAGAGGGCAGTTCAGGGGACCAGGCTAGGTAGGGGACTAACAGCCTCCACTGCCAACCTTACAGCTCTAAGGCCTCCATTTTGCATCTGCCGGGTGGCGAGGGATGAGTGGGTTCCCAGGATGGCGGTGGAGCCAACTTGCCTCCAAAGATAGCATGGAATTTGGTGAGATTTGCTTTCTTTCGATCTCTGCAGCCTAGAGAAGGTCGGAGTAGGCCTGCCAGGTTCTAAGTTGAAAAGGACCAATCAAATAAAGTTGGCACCTTGGCTGGGATCAGAAAATCCCCAAAGGAGGCGAATAAACTGCAGGAACAGCCTCCTCTTTATAAGAGCTTCCTTCCGTCCTTGCTACTTTCTGTCCTATTTAGAGCTAAACAGACCTAACACCCTCATGCTCCCATCCCGTGGCCCAGAGCTCACTTGGAAATACGTTTCGATCAAATGTGAGCAGGTTCGCCTCATTAAGTTTTCCTGCGCATCCCTGTCAGGATTTCCCAGCTGACCACCGTAGCATTATGTCCTTGGCTGGCCATCTCAGGGGAGAAGGGGGCAGTGGCGGGGAGGCCTTCGCTGAGACAGGGACGGTTTAACAAGAGGCCGCTTGTCCCGTGTCGCCCACGGAAACAACACATTTATTTTAACAAGGACATCAGACTGCCAGTCCTGGTGACCCGTCCCCCTCTCCCTTTCCACAGCTCCCTGCTCCACAGCCCTGACCCCTCTGGGGAAGTAGAGATGAAGCCCTCGCATTGAACCTGGACAGGAAACCAGCTTCTCTGTGCTTGATTCCCTCTGCACACGCGCCCTTAGCGCCCTCTCCTTCCAAAGGACAATTTACGGCTCCAATTTCCACGATTTACATCTTTCATTTAATATTCCAGCCTCCTTTCCCCAAGGCTTCTCGCACTGCTCATGTCAGAAGGGACTACTTATTTCCCGAACACTTTTTGCATTATTAGTTTCATTTATTATTTTTATGTTTTCTATGGGGTCCATCTACATATCATCTCTGAGATCCCCTGAAGAACTGAGGAGGAGCCGAGATCTCGACGTTTCTAGGTTGTGATTTTAAAAGTAGCCCAAATTAACCCCTCATGGCCGGCCCAGAGGTGCCCACACCCAAGCCATTTCCTTCGGTTCAAGTGTATTCCAGACAGGAGGATGGAAGAGGGCAAAGTGTGAAATTTTGACTTCTCAGCTGAAAAGCTTGTCTTCCTCATCCAATGATATTGTGGAAATACTCAAGGTCTGGGAAGAGTGGAGATTAAAAACCCCAGAGCTGTTTAAACTAGAAAGGCAAACTGATCTCACTTTATCTTTGAAAATCATGGTATTTCTATGAAATAAAGGTGGGACAGTGACAGCAGCTATAGGCGCCGCTGGGACATTGCAAGGGGCCTGGTAACAAGGTTGTGCTTGGAAGCAGTTGTTATTTCTAGGTGCCTCAAGTTTCTTTTAGAACCAGCACAGCCCTTGGACAAAGTCTCCTTTCTAGTCTGATATTTAGCAGGCATTTTGTTGTTGATTTTGTTTTGTTTTGGTATTGGTGACTGAACCCAAGAGTGCTCTACCACTGAGCCACGTCCCCAGCCCTTTATATTTTTATTTCTTTGCAGTAGTCAGTATTGAGCCCAGGAATATTCTACCTTCGATTTATACGCCTAGACCTATCTTTTATTCTTTATTTTGAAACAGAGTCTCACTAAGTTGCAGAGGGCCTCACTCAATAGCAGAGGCTGTCCTCAAACCTGTGATCCTCCTGTCTCAGCCTCCCAAGCACTGGGATTACAATTGTGTACCACCGCAACACATCCAACTCATTTTATTTTATTTGTTTATTTATTGATTTTTGCAGTACTAGGGATAGAACACAAGGGCATTCCACCTCCGAGCTACACCCCCAGACCTATTTTTTATTTTTTATTTTGAAACAGGGTCTCACTAATTTGCAACGGGCCTCACTAAGTAGGTGAGGCTGGCTGTGAACCTGCATTCCTCCTTTCTCAGCCTCTCAAGTACTGCGATTACAAGTGTGTGCCACCAGACCAAGCCTAGTTCATTTTATTTTATTTAATTTTTTTAAGACAGGGTTTCACTAAGTTGTCCAGGGTGGCTTTGAACTTATGATACTTTGCCTCAGTCTCCCAAATAGCTGGGATTCCAGACATGCACCATTGTGCCTGGCTACCAAATAAAATTTTGAGTTTTCCTAAGTATAAATAATTTTTTACTTGGCTCGGAAGTGGTAATAGCTTCTTGGAAGTGCTTCTGTTTTTGTGCAAGAGGATTGCTTAGAGAACCTGTTCCAGTAACTCATGATAGAACACTAGTTCTGTGGAGTTTGGAAAGACTCAGGAGCATCACAGTGAGATTCTGTCTGTCGACAGGTGCCAGACCACTGTGAGCACTTTGCTGGGTCTATTCATGACCTTTACAGCTTTTGCCTTATTCTGGGTCATGTATTCAGAACGCACCTAATGTTTACTGTATCTATTTCATCACTTTCATCTTCTTCTACTGGTGTAAAGGGTAACAGGGGGTTAGCAGGAGTGGCTCCGAAACATGGGCTTGAGGAGACAGGTCCCTCCTTGACTTGAGGACAGTTCTCGTCACGTTAGGTCCACTACCATCTCTCCTATTGCCTGGACTGCCTGTCAGATCCTCCTCTGAACAGGCCCATCCTATGTGGTTGTGGAGTTCTGGGGAAGCCACCTACGAAAGGCCCAGTCTCAGCAACACACACACACACACACACACACACACACACACACCACGTATGGCTTTTTAACCTTGAGAATGGACTTTGGTTGCTGTTGAGATCAGTGACAAGGTTCAATGTGTTACCCAACCCCAGAAACATGGTAAGTCTCAGGAAGTAGTGACAGTAACACTATTACCATCTGCCGTGGGGTCCTTCACTCCTTTTTTCAATTAAAAAAGGCCCGTGCTCTATTAACCTTTCGTCCGCGGCTCCATCCTTCATGCTGCCGTTGGCCTGAGATGAGGAGCCACGTATTAAAAGAGGCATACATTACTGCATGCCACTCCAGCTCCTCCGTCATTAGAAAGATGAAGTATCGTTTTTTTCATTTAAAAATATGAGACAGTTTGTCATACTCACAACTGCTGGGCCTGTCTGCAATCTCTTTGTTACAGGAGATGAGAAGTAACTCACAGGTTCATCTGACCCCTCTCCACCGAAGCTGGTCCGAGGAAGGGTGCTGTTCTCAGGAGACACAGCTGCAATCCAATGAAATTTTTTTCTGACAACTGCTCTTAGGTGGCACACTGGCCTTGGTTTATCAGATGCCACAGCAGAACAATAAAACTGCACATATTCCAAAACATCAGCAGCTACGCCGAACATCAGGTGGCCTTCTGGGTCTCCTTCCTGGCTTCTCATGTGGGAAGCAGAGAGCTTCTCAAGAAAGCAGAAAGTCTAGACCATATGTCTATACCCTGATCTCACTTGCCTCCAAGACTTGCGAGGAGCTGTGAGAGTGACCAAGCAGCGATCAGTCATGCCACCAGGTTCCTGCCAACCTAGGAGGGGAGCAGGGCCAGGTGTCCACAGCTCTGGCCCCATTGTTGTCTTCATGGTGTTAGGTGACCGCCATTGAGGGTTAATGTTGTGGCTTCAAGTTCCCAGAGCAATTATGAGTTGCCTTTTTTCTCAGTCCAACTAAGAGGGGAAAGCACCAGGCTCGTCAATTCTTGGGGGATACAGCTTGGTAATGTTGACTTGGGTTCAGGGAGAGATTTGACTGGGACTCTTAAAATCTTTGTTGGGATGCAGCTTGCTGGATGTCCACAGAACCCTCTACGTGTCCTCCTGCCAACCTCATGAGTAAGGCTGATCCAGTGGAGGACGGTAAAGAGTCCCAGCTCCACCTCTCCATGTCTCTCCTGCCATCAGGAGGGATCTCCTAACCATCACCCAGGGCTCTCCTAACCCCTGCAGCCACCCCAGTTAAGACTGACCCATAGGAAAGAAGCTAACACGTCATTCGACTGGACAAACATTTATAGACCATGTTGATGGTCACCAGGACCCATTTACAACTTTGCCCTTCACCTTGAACACTGTGAAGTGATTCTTTTCTTCATCCTTAATTGAGTACCTTTCACCAGTCCATTCATTAGTGTTTCCAAACTCTGCTATCTTTCCTCACAAAAGGGACAAAACTGTCATACCGCTGGCTGCCATGTGTCAGACCGTGCAGGCTACAATTTTGTGCAGTAGTTAATAGAGGTGCCAGACTGCTCAAGTTCCAATTCTGGCTTTATTGAGTACCAGCTCTATCTATGCACATGAAAAAGTTACTTGACCGCTCCGAGGTAGTTTTCTCACCTGTTTTATTGGGATATAATAGAATTTACCTCGTGAGGCTACTGCGAGAATTAAATGAGACTTTCACAGAAGGCGCTTAGCCTGTGCCTGGCTCGTAGGTAAGGGCTCCAAATAGCTAGCTGATATTATTTCAGCGATCACAATCACACAATTAACTTTTGAATCCTCATGAGAATCCCTTGAAGTAGACATTTACTCTAAGTTTCATCGATGAGGGAAATTTAGGCTGGTTTTTAGAACTTATCTGTGTGTTCCTAAAGGCACTGTTTGCACTGTTGCCTGAGATTCGTTGGTTCCCAACTCCCGTCTCTGGCCTAGATGCTCAGCAGATGGTATCTATTAAAAAATGGGTCTCCACTCCTAAAGCCAGGACTTCTTTCCCCCCAATACCCCTCTATTCTTTCTGTAAACATTATGACCCTCCATCTCTATTCCATTCCAGGGAAGTCATTATTCTGCTTTATTAAGTCCTTTTCAGCTTCTTTCAGGACTTGGGTTCAATAATTTTAAGGTACTTTTGCTCACATATCTTCTATCTCTTCTTCAATTACCAACACTGGCTCTGATGTGAAACTGTGAGCCGATGCAGATTGTCTTAGCTATTGACGCTCTCATTTGGGGGTAGCCACAAGCAGTTGACTGACAGGCATCAGAAACGTTGATCTGAAGAAAGAAGCAGGAGAAAGATGCAGAGAAAAATGAGAAACATCAGTGAAACCTAAGAGATGCAGAGATTTTAATTTTTTGACATAAACAATGCTTTGATGAACAGCCTTATACATACATATCTTCATATAAATATTTTTTCTTAAATAATGATTTATGAAGATGGAATTTCTGGGCCAAAGAAGATTCACATGTTGTTGTTATAGGTTGTCCAGTGCCCCTGAAAAAGTTGCATAATTTTTTACTCCTGGTCTGTCTGTGTCTTGGCTCTTGCGCTCTTATAGTCTCTAGATGTGATGCTTTAATGAAAAAACTGGGGTGAGGCATGGTGGTGCATGCCTGTAATCCTAGTAGTTGAGAGGCTGAGACAGGAAGATTGCAGGTTTGAGGCCAACCTTAGCAATGGAGTGAAACTCATAGAAAAAAAAAGAGCTGAGGTAGAATGCCCTTGGGTTCAATTCTCAGTAACCACACACACATGAAAAAATTGGGGGAATAAAATATTTAGTAAGAAAGAAAAATGGCTACTTAATAGAGGAAAGATTCTCAAACTCAGTTATGATGAGAGAAATGCAAATTAACATAGTCTGGAAGTCCTACTTTTCACCCATTTACTTGGTAAGTTCCAGAAGTTTCATAACACACTGGCAATACTGTAGAGAAATGCCCATGCATGCATTTGGGTGGATGTGTACATTGATAAAGCCCTTGTAGAAGGCAATTTGGCAACAGCTTTCAAAATTAAAAATGCATAAGTCCCTGGTCCTAGTAATTTCACTTCTTGGAACTAATCCTATGATATTCTGGCATAATTAAAAGGACATATATTCATATATATATATATATATGTTGTTTATAGACTAAAAGACTAGAAATTAAGTAAATTATTATTTGTTAAACAATGAAAATTTATTTAATGATAAGAAAGAAACTCTTATACTTTTTTTTTTGGTACTGGGTATAGAACCCAGGGGTGTTCTACCTCTGAGCTATATCTCAAGCCCTATTTCATTTTATTTTGAAATAGGGTCTCATCAAGTTACAGAAGGCCTTGGTATAAGTTGCTGAGACTGGCTTCAAACCTCTGATTCTCCTGTCTCAGTGTCCTAAATACTGGGGTTACAGGTGTGTGTCACCACGCCTGGCTTATACTCTTATTAGTGCAGTGCAGTTATGAATCATAGAAGTGCAAACCTACAGACACGCTGCTCTTGGTGTATTTCTTTGAAACTTTTAATACACACATATGAAAAGTTCTCTAATATAATTGTTATGAAGAAAAAGCAAGCTGGGCGTGGTGACGTATGCTTGTAGCCCCAGCATTTGGGAGGTGGAGACAGGAGGATCTCAGTTCTCAGACAGCATCAGCTACTTAATGAGGCCCTTTGCAACTCAATGAGACCTTGTTTAAAAATAAAGAATACCCCAGTACGAGAGAGAGAGAGAGAGAGAGAGAGAGAGAGAGAGAGAGAGAGAGAGGGGCATGGCGTAAAACTGTATAATATATAGTATATAGTACCTTTTATTTTATTTAAAAGAGATGAAAATCTCAAAGGATGATGCCTACTGATAATTTCTCGTGATTACAAAAAAAAAAAAAAAAAACTTTGAAAAGGTCCACGAGGTACTTACAATAGTAGTTACCTGTCTGGAGTGTGGTGAGTCTTAGGCACTTAAGGGACAGAATGGGAGAAAGACTGCTCATTGTATTCTTTGTTTTTTTGATTTTTGAAATATGTAAATATATTTACCATTCAAAAATATAATTAATGAGCCAGGCGTGGTGGTACATGCTTGTAATCCCAGCATTCGGGAGGCTGAGACCTGAGGATCGCGGTTAGCTGACAGCCTCAGCTACTTAGTGAGGCCCACTGCAACTCAGTGAGACCCGGTTTCAAAATAAAGAATAAAAAATAGGGCAGGGGGAGTAGCTCGGAGGTCGAATGCCCCTGGGTTCCATCCCTAGACCCGCAAAAAACAAAAACAAAAACAAAACACTCCCGCAAAAAACAAAAACAAAAACAAAACACTCTCTCTCTCTCTCTCTCTCTCTCTCTCTCTCTCTATATATATATATATATATATATATTATTTTTTTTTAATGTAAAACACTCACTTTTTTAAAAAAATTAATTTTTCTTTAAAATAGTTTCATGAGTTTGACCATGTCTTTTCATAGATAATTGCATTTTGACCATTTGAATTTTTAATTTGAGAATTACACCATTCGTGTCCTTTGCTAGTTTTTTTAAGAATTGAAGATTTTTTTCTTATTGATCGTAACTGCATCCTATATATTAAAATTACTAACATCTGTCTTTTGTATTGTCTCAAATGCTTTCCCCAGCTTGTTATTTATTGCTTAAATTTAAATTTTAATGATATTTGATTTTATTTATAGGTATTTAGATTTTTTTATGGAGCTAAATTTTTCTGTTTTGCTATTAGTGAACCATCCTTTTCAAATATAGAGAACAATGAGCTTTTCTAACGTTCAGCTATATTTTCTTCTAGTTTAAAAGAATTCTTAGGTAAATCCTTAATTTTTTGGTATTTTTCATTTATTTATTTTGTGATCCTGGGGATTGAACCCAGGGGCAGTCTACCTCAAAGATACACCCCCAGCCCCTATTATTTTTATTTCAAGACAGGATCTCCCTAATTTGCCAATGGTCTTGCGAAGTTGCTGTGACTGTCCTCGAATCTGTGATCCTCCTGTCTCAGCCTTCCAAGAACTGGAATTAAAGTATGTGGCACTAGGCCCAGATGAAAAAAATTTTTTTCTTATCTTTTGTATGAAGCCAGGATATAACTCTTCTTTTCATCCAGTGGCTACCCAGTTGTCCCCAAACTATTTAGCAACTAAGTCATCCTATGTCTATTATTTTTATACTTGGCCCTGTTTCTGGGCTTTCTCTCTGACTCTTTGATTGATCTGTCTACTAGACCAGCAGCAGACCAACCTAGCACTTAATAAAACCTCATGTCCCTTGGAGCTTAGGCCTGGGTTCTTCTTAGACCTCAGTCTTCTTAGACCTTGGTTCTTCCACACGGCTCCCGTCAAGCTCGGGCAGCACCTGAGCCCTTTTCCTACACCCATTGACAAGCCTCATCAAGTGCTCTGTTGTAGATGGGAACACGGGTCCTTCACTCCCACTGCATCTGAAAGGTGCATTATAGCTACTGAACTGTGAGTCCTTCAAGGAAAGGCCGAATCTCCTATTTTCCACACCGCTCACATACGCCTCCTGTCAGGAAAAGAACATGCTATTATCAATCAGCTATGGAAAAACAGAGACCCCACTAATTTCCACTTTGTCTAGTTAACAGCATTCGTTGTGTGTTTTTTTTCTTGAAAGTCTTGTATCCACGCTGCCCATTGAGAGCTTTGCCGTTGACACGAGGATCCTAATCCAGTAATCCTTACTTCACAAAACTGGTGTGAATACTAAAATGAGCAATCCTCTTAAGTATTCCTGGCACCGGCCTAGTGCATAGGGATGTTTTATGAAAGGTTCATTTATTCATTCAAGATAATTGTTCATCGAGCATATATATTGGATTGATTTGTTCTTTTCTCCACCATCACTTGGCTTGGCTGTGTTATGTGGAATTAACTTCTCCCATAATGGCTTCTTAAGCAAGAGAGGAAGTATGCCTGCCTATGGGTTCCAAACAGCTTCAAATCAGATAAGGTTCCAACCTTCCTTCAGATGGAATTTGGACTATTTTGAGGTGTATATAATAAGAAAGACAAGATAAAGGACACTGAGATTATTGGGTAAGTAAAAGGCTTTTATATGTGTGCATGTCTGCAGATGTGTGTGTGTGTGTGTGTGTGTGTGTGTGTGTGTGTGTGTGTGTGTATGCACGCTTTTGGTTTGTTGATTCCAGAATACACACACCAGGGGAGTGTGTAGTCTACAGAGAGCAAGAGAGATGTGGTCTTAGGTGGGTCCAGGTAAGCGGTCCATTTTATATTTTCTCTCTCTTCCCGATTCTTTCCTCCTACTTCTATTTTTCTACCTCCTACACCTTTTGATCTTTCCAGAAGGTTCAGAGCTGCTATCCTATTTTGGTGACAGCTCTCAGAGCTTCTAAGCTGAGCTGCCAGTCAAATTTTCTTTCTCCTCCTAAGAGCGTGGTGACATCTGTCAGCATAATGGAAGAGGGAGTGGAGGTGGGCTGAGGCCCCCGGGTGTCAAGTGTGAACATGCAGGAACATCTGTGAGAGTGGAGAGCGGGCTGCAGAACGCCTACCCCACCTCCCTGGGCGCACTGGCTCTCTCCCTCCCGACTCTGCAGACTTGGCCCGCTCCTTGGCTCAGCTCTGTGACTCTCTGCCTGTGAATCCGTTTTCTCTCCAGGTAGTGAGCTCCTCAGGACCAAGGGTTAATTCTTTGTTAACCCTCAGGTGCCTGGGATGTCGTAGACACGCAGCAAACACTTGCTGGGCGGATGAGCAAATGAATGAGTGTCCTGTAGGGTTGTTGGTGGCTCGTGAGTTTTCCACACCACTATACAAGCATGCTGCTCGTGATTTTTGGTATGGCACGGTTAAGGATAAGCCGTAGCCCATGAATGACCCATGGAACTTCTTTCTGTATCAAAAAGGTGTTTTTGTTTTTCCTCTCTGTTTTGGAGTAGACACATGGAAGCATTACATCCTGGCTTCTGGGATCTGTGAAGAAGTCACAGATTCATGCAGTTCTGACCTCCCCCACTTCATTATGAAGAATCTACCGTACAGTTTATAATAATTTTTTTTTGGTGGTACTGGGGTTCCTGGAAGCCCTTCTACCTCTGGGCTACATTCCCAGACCTATTTTTACATTTTTATTTGGAAACAGGGTCTCCTAAGCCAGCACACATGGCTGGCTTCGAACCTGCGTGATCCTCCTGTCTCTGCCTCCCAAGGGCGGGGATTACAAGCGTGCACCACCATGCCCAGCCAGTTTATAATAATTTAAAAATGGGAACCAGGCGTGGTGGTGCACGCTTGTAACCCCAGTACTTGGGCGGCTGAGACAGGAGAATTGCAGGTTCAAGACCAGCTTCAGTAACCTAGTGAGACCCTCGGCAGCTTAGACTCTGTTTCAAAATAAAAAATAAAATAAAATTGGACTTGAGGTGTAGCTTAGAGGTAGAATGCACCTGGGTTCAATCCCCAGGATTACTAAAAGGGAAAAAAAAATGGAGATTTTAGAGTGAGATCAAGGGGATCAAATAATGCTTCTTCTAGGTAAATGCCTCTGACTTACGATGTCACTGCTACTATTTTAGGTACCTTTAAAGTGAAGAATAGGGTGTGTTCATTTCGAGTCACCCCCCATGCCATTTTGGCATGGGGCTGTATTTCTATTTTCTGTATTTCTGTCTTTCTAATAAACTTCTTTAAATCTTCAAAAAAAAAAAAGTGAAGAATAGAATCCATCTCAAAAATTGACACATGGCGAGCTGGGCATGATGGATCATACCTCTAATTACAGTGCTTGGGAGGCTAAATCAGGAGGATCACAAGTTTGAGGCCAGGTTCAGCAATGTTGTGAGCCTCTCATCAACTTAGCAAAGCCCTGTTTCAAAATTAAATATATATATAAATATATATAAAATAATATATATGAATATATATATTAGGACTGGGAGTGTAGGTCACAGGGAGCATGTCCCTGGGTTCAATTATAATCCCTTGTACACACACACACACACACACACACACACACACACACACACACAGAAAGCACTATGAACAGTATATTGAGTATTCAGTAAACACTCAGTAAAACTAACAATTATTTGTATACATGAAGTCATGAGCGAATATATATAGTGGCGTAGAGGCAAGAGAGGTTGCAGGTACTGAGACCAGTTGCTGGGCTTCTCCCTTCTGATTCTGGAAGACACACGGTGTGTTCTTTTCCAAGCCTATAATCATAGCACCTGAGAGTTCTCATCTAGGTCAATGAGTCTCAACTTTTTTTTTTTTTTTTTTTTTTTTTTTTTTTTGGTTTGGAGCGCTTAACAAAGTTCTGGAGCTAGAATGATTTCCATATTGATCACTAGCTGCACATTGATTGAACACCTACTGTCTGCCAGGGGATACAAAGATGAATTAGACACAGCTCCTGCCCCCCGAGGAGTTTTCAACATACTTGCAGAAACAAGGTAAAAACTCCGAAAAAAAAATGCCGTCTTGACCCAAGCACTGGAAAACAGCTCAAAAGATCTTAACACAGGGGCAGTGCGTGGTTTCTGCTTCATGAGCAGTGATGCGCAGGACTCTGGCCACGGGAAAGGAGAGATCCAGGTGGATGGGCAGCTAACAGAAGTTATCCTGAAGAGGTTTGAGGTGGAATCCGGACCCCAAGAAGGAAGGAGTTCAAGACACAGCAGTGGAGAACAGGAATTTGTGTTCTGGGGGCATGAGTGGGCTGCTCTGGATGGAAAGGTTGGCTTATGAAATAGGAAAGCAGCCTGGTTGGCCCGTCCTATTGTTTTGACCTTGAACAGTGAAACAGGACATTTATTTATTTTTAGGCCAGTTAAGTTTTATTTATTTTTCTCTTTTAAATTCTTTATTGGTGCATTGCAGTCAGACATCTTAGCGGGGTACAAGATGGTAGAGGCATACAGGCACACGTCACTCATTTAGCCCTTCCCCAATTCCCACCCCATTCCCTCCCTCTACCTCCTCGCGTATGGCTTATGATTGACTTTGATGTCTTTGTGAGTGCACGTCACGTACGTTATGGAATTTCCCTCTTCTCCCTCTCATACCCCTCAGTTAGGTTGCCTTATTTGCTTATCTATGGTTTCTCCTTCTTCGTCTAGAGTCCTCCTATAACCCATTTTCTCCCTACCTACCGCATATTAGGAGAGCATCTGATTTTTTACTTATGTGACTGAAACAGGATATTTAGAAGAGCTTCAGAACTCTGGGCAGCTTTTGACCAGGGAAGTAACACAGTAAATGTGGCATTTTCCGAACTGTCATCTAGGAAATTTCTGTGGCTATGAGAGTCATACTAAGAAGAAGCTGAATGTTCCTAACTGGGGGCTCTTCTCCCCCCACCCCCAAAGATGCTGGTTGCTACTCACTCAAACCCATATCCTGTTTACCCAGGGTCTGTTTTCTAACATTTTTGGTGGTTGAAGAGTCCTGGGTTCATTTGGTCCTCACGGTACCTCCCTGTAGAACAAGATGTATAGATAACCGGCCTGGTCTACACATAACTTCCTGGTGGATTCTGGACTCAGTGCGTTTCCTTATGTCCCAAATCCCTCATGGAGGGACTGTCCTGAGAGTGCGGATACAAGAAACTAATATAAGCAAAGTTTCTGCTTAGAAGGGCATTCTACAAAATTCCAATAAATGCTATTTCCTCCAAATTTGCCTTCAAAATGATGTCAGATATTCAGTTAAGAAATGATACTTCAAAGTACCTCAGTCTCTCCCCCACCACAATTGGCTGGTGTTTGCCCATCAATCTCAGTGGGTGGGACTAAGCAGACAACTGGCGGTCAATGGGTAGCCCTCATCTGGTGGGCCTGGCGGCAAAGAAGGGGATTTATTGCTGGAGTCAACAGTTGCCTTGGAAACAGCTGGCTTAGCCCTGGGGCCCCCTGAGTAAGGCCCAGGAAAAAGCTCATTTCAACCCCTTCATGGCCTTTTTTTTGAGCCAGGCCTGGAGACTATCCAAGAAGTAAGTAGGAAATCGAGGAGACAGCAGCCCAATTTGGCAATTAGCCCACCTCGGCTGGACAAGATGGATTTTTGGCTTCAAGGAAATTGGCAAGAAGAGCAGAGGGAATCCTTATATTTTTCTTTCCTATTCTGTGTCTCTTTCCAATGAATTGGAAAAAAAATCTATTTTGCTAAATGTAAGGGTCCAGAATGAAACCAAACCCAAGGAGAGTTTTTGCCATTTGATAGATCGTTCTCTTTATTTAAAAAGATGAAAGAGAGAAAATGTTTTTCAAAGTGACATCATTTATCTTATGATAATCAATGAGCCCTTCATACACTAATATATTAAAGAAAACATTTAAGCGCGAATCAAGCCGAAACGCAAGAGAAGTCTTAGAAATAACCCCGAGCTGTATCTAAATCCACTTGCCCCGTTTTTTAAGGTAGCTGTGTTTAGACATCTGGATTTTCTAGATCCTCTCTCCTGCCTGCCAAGATGTCTGAGAGCTAATAAACTACAAGGACACTGACTCTTACCCTGTTGTACTGAAATAAATATAACGAGACCCACTTGACACCCTGCTACCTGGTTACTGACCTTGATTACCGTATAACTGCAGAGCCTCTGGCCAGAGCTTTTCCAGGGAAGCCGGCCAAGCAGGTTTGATTTTCCTGGAAATCCTTGGCCAGTAGACTGTGGGGCCTCAAGCTAAGGCGGGTTCATCTTTTTCCTTCATTGCTATGCAAGGCGCAAGCTGTTTATTCACATTCTCCCCATTTTGCCTGGCAGCGAGAAGGTGTTGGGAACAAAACTTTCCTCTCCTCTCCCACCTGTGCTTCACCGGCGTGTGGGGGAGGCCGCCCAGGAATCTGTCAAGAGAATCGCTGCAGAGTTTCCATTTTTGATAGTTGCTGACCCAGTTTAGCAGGCAGACACCCCAGATGAAGCGAAACTCCTGCAATATGGCGGGTTTGCATCCTGACGAGGTGGTTATAGGGAAGAGTTTTCTCTCTCTCTTCTTTTTGGAACAGGAAGGCTTCAAGGCAGGCATAGCATCACCTGGAGGCAGAGAGAGCCTTGTATCTCCCTGATTGTGATCTGAGGAGACTAGGAAGACTTCCTTCCACCAAATGCCTTCCTTCCTAAAGTGCCTTGGGACCTGAAGTCTCCCTGCTCCAAGCCTTGTGCACATGACTTAAGCCTTTCTTTTCTCTCAAGTTTCCTTTCTCCCTTTGTTTCCTTCCCTCACTCCCTTCTCTCCAGCATGTGTATTGGGTCTCTGCTCTTGGGCAACGCCTCAGCATCTTCCTGGAAGCCACAAGCCTTCGGAGGGCAGTATGACTTTTTTCACTTAATATACCTTTATTGGTGCATTGTAATCTCACATCATAGTGAAATTTAGGTGCTTAGATGCACACAGCACTTGGTGAGCTTCCCCCCTCCCAGATTCCTTATATGTTGAGTCAGTAGAATCTCAGGGTGAACTGACAGGGTACTTTCTCCTTGAGCCCTGGGGTAACAGGCTTCCTCCTGTGTCCCATAGACCCTATACAGTATTTGATGTTTCTAGGCCACAGTGGAAATTTCTGCTGGCTTCTGTTATAATCATACTCTAATGATGTTTCAGGGACTAGACTTGACCCTCTATATGCACAAATGTGTTTATTTGCCAGAATATGAGTTTCAAGAAAGTAGGACTTTGTGACACTTTTATTAGCGCTAACACATAGTCCTTAGAACAGCAGGAGCTCAAAAATACCTGTTTGATCAGTGAGTTCTTCCAACAATCTTCTGTGGTTCATAATCATCCTCTTCATTATTTAAGAAAAGCCAGCTGTACTTTAGAAAGATTAAGTCCTGTCTTCAAAGTCTCCCAGTACCTTTTTTGTAAAGATAATAATCAAACTCAGATCTATGTAACCCCAAGGCAGTAAGCAAATAGCAGAACTCACAGAGAGTCTTGAGGACAAGGTGAAACTCAGCTCCAATATTTTTCTATCTCACCAACTCTCTGCCAAGAGAAACCAAACAAATGTGGTCCATGTCATTTCTCATTTTGTGATACTGGGGATTGAACTCAGGGGCATTCTACCTCTGAGCTACACCGCAGCCCTATTTTATTTTTGGAGTAGAAGATCACGAAGTTGTTGAGGGTTTCTGTAAGTTTCTGACACTGGTCTTGAACCTATCTCAGCCTACTAAGTACTGGGCTTACAAGCATGTGCCACCACATCTGGCTCAAGTCATTCTTCTTGCACCTGCTCCAAGCTCAGTTATGGGTCAGATGCAGATGTAACTTGGTGATGGAGTAAAAAGTTGAAGTTCTGGTCCCAAAATGTTTGTCACGTGATGATCCCCAGACAAATACGCTCTGGCCATTCCAATCCCAATGACAATAGTCCGGTCACCAGCTGAAATCGATGGACCTGCTAGAGAAATGTTTCCTTCTTCCTTCTCCTTTAAGAACAAACATCTGGGTATGGTGGTGTCCACCTGTAACCCCAGCACTTGGGAGACGGAGATAGGAGGATCACATGTTCAAAGCGAGTCTCTGCAACTTAGAATCTTTTTCAAAATGGAAGGTCTGAGGGTATAGCATGGAGGTAAAATGCCCTTGAGTTCAATCCCCAGTACCACACACACACACACAAAAAAAAAAAAAAAAAAAAAAAGGAAGGAAGGAAGGAAAGAAGGGCTGCATATTTTGGGAAAAACATGGCATATTAGCTCACAAAATAGCATGCTACTCTCTATACCAAAAAAGTACATTAGGAAAAGTGGGAACGAGAATGATAGAAGGAACTTCCCTCTCCCCAAATCCTCACAGTGAAAATTTTCACAACTAACTGCTTCTGTTGCATTAATTTATTCTCATTTCTCAGCGGCAATCGACTCTTAAAATTATATCCACATCTCCCTGGCAATTCTTATTATGGTGCTGAGCTCACAGGAGAGATGAATACACATGCAAATGTAGTAACTAATTTAATTTTTAGAGTATTCTTCAGAAAAAGAAGAAAAAACACAAGTATTTTTTAGCAGAATAAGAGCTCCCTGAAGACAAGACCTGTGTTTTATTTATCTTTCTTTTCTGGGGCTGGTATGAAGACCAGCACATAGTAGATTCTTATGTAATGTGTGCTGAGTGGATGGATTCTATTATTTAATGTTGATTCTAAGCACTGTTGTTCACACAATACTAATTGTGGTGGTTGGTGGTTGGTGTGTGGTGAGAAAGTGAGTATTAGAAAAAGATTGATCTCTTGGGGCTGGATTTAATCCAGAGTGTCAGTTTATCATGCTTTACTCTCCCAAAAGGACACCGTCACTCAGCTCCAGAATCTTGTCAGTCCTCGATGAGAACCAGGACACTGACCTATTGAAGGAGCTCAGCTCCTATTTAGTGCAGTCAATTCCTTACCTTGCAGAGATATCACCCAACATTGTCAGGCTCTCCATCTTTTTAAAGAGAACTTCAAAATGTATGCTTTTAAGTAAAATCTCCCAATTTTAATATTTTGGCAATTATAGTAGGGATTGTAAATCATCCCTAAAATGACTTTCGCCTTTTTCCAGAGTGCAATGATTTTTATTTGAGCAGAAGGTCACTAAGAATAAAGATTACATTGCTCAGCCTCCCTTGCAGCCAACATTTCCCATGTGGCTAAATTAGGGCCAATAGAATAAAAGTGAAAATGTGCGCATACGTCCCAGCCCTTGAAAGGAGGGGTGCGCCCTGCCTCCTCTCCCCTCATTCCCAATTTTATTGGCAGGTAAGCAGGCAAGCTGGGGACCATTTTAGTGTCCATGGACAAATTAAACACATCAGGAATGGCAGAGAAGCAGGACTGCTGGAGATTGGTTCCCTTGATGTCACAGAAGTCTGTGCTCCCCTAAGCTTAATATAAGATAGAAATAAATGTGTCTTGCTTCTTATTTTAAATAATTGGTGAATTATAGTCACACATCATAATGTAAATCATAATGATCATGACATGCATGCACACTGCACGTGTTGGAATTTCCCCTGGCTCCCTCCCCATTGCCCCCTTCCCCATACAGGGCATCAAGACTGACATTGGAATTACCACATATGTACATGTTGATGGTGGTGATTCCTCCACTGATCCTCACTCTTCCCCTCCCCTTCCCCTAGACCACTCCCTGGCTCCACTGAGATTCCTCCTCCGTTATCTGAAGCCCTTCTGCTGTCCCTGTTACTCTAGCTTGAGCATATTAGAGAAAACATAAAATCCTCCACTTTCTGTGACTGGCTAACCCCACTGAATGTAATGTTCTTCAGGCCCATCTATTTTCCCGCAAATGGCATTATTTTATTCTTCTCTATTGCTGAGTAGAATTCCATTGCGTGTAAATTCCATAATTTTGTAATCCATTCATCGTTTGATGGACTTCTAGGTTGGTTCCATAATTTGGCTATTGTGAATTATGCTGCTATGAACATGGATATACATAAATTCCTGTTAATTCTCTGGTTTCACTCCTTTTGAAAAAAACCAGAAATAGTATAACTCGAATGGGTATCTTATTTAAGCATTCTTATTTTGGGTTTGTCACTGGTGATCTTGTAACTATATAAGATAGTAAGGCACTTCTTTTTAGAAAATGCCTTTGTGAGTTAAAGAAAACACCTCTGTGTCTATAGAGAAATGACTTTTGTGACTCTTGCTCTGCCATACCACCACCCCAGAGAATTCTGGAAATTGCTGGTTTGAAGAGAAGACCCAGAATGCACAGTTCTTTAAAACTGACATTATCTAGAAAGTCCTGGAAGAGGGGTGGAGAAATTGCATTCTGCCACCTGTCCAGCAGAGTAATTTGGTTACCTTTGCCAGTGGCCAAGGGAAATGGAATATCAGGGTACATATTTTTCTTCCTCTAGATCAACCTTAGGAGCTGGAGACCATGATTTCCTCTTCTAGCTCCCCTCCTCCAATTCCTTCTTCTCTTTTTCCCATTTTCCTCCTCTTTGCCTGCTTTTCCTTCTCCTTCTCTGTCTCCTTTTCCTTCTCCTCCTCCTCTTCTTCCTCCTCCTCCTTTTCTTTGTATTTTAAACCAAGATTTCTTTACAGGGCTTGTGTTAGGAGCAGCTGGATGTGGGGTGGCGGAAAAGGCTTTGGGTGGGAGACCATGGGAGCAGACTGCTTTTAGCCTTTCCCTAGGCTGAAGTGCATGGTTGTTTGTTCTGCAGGAGGATAGTGAAGAATTTACTGACCTAGAACACAAGGAGCTCTAGATGAGACAGCTGCTCATCTATAAGAAGGAGGTTGCTGTTATCACTCTGTTGCCATGAGAATGATAAGGATGGGCTATGACAGGATGGGGTCTGTTGCCCAGGAGTGGATCTGAGCCAAAAGAAAGAGTTGCCCCCCAACTCTTTATAATACTGAATTTGACTTTTTAAATGTTTGTCATCTTTATACTTTTCTTGTGCATTATACTTTCACAAAATAACTCCTCTTTTTTCTTTCTATTACCCCCTAGTTGCTGAGGCTAAGCAGGAACCTGCCATCCTCCTGTCTCAGCATCCCAAGCACTTGGATTACAGGTATGCCCTGCCATGTCCAACATCACTGTGTTATTTCTTATCCTCCAGAGAACCTGTGATGGAAGCAGAGAGAAAACTGAGGACTCTGGGCCCAGCTGCTGTTGAAGTTCCCACAGATGGTTAGTATGGAGTGTCATCTCTTTGTCTCAATCTACTCTCTGTCTCTATGCATTTGACTACTTTATGGATCTCTTATAAGAGGAATTATACAATGTCTGTTCTTTTATGCCTGGCTTCTTTCACTTAGCCAAGGCACAGACCGTGATGTCTTTAAGGTTCACTCAAACTGTATCATGTACCAGAACTTTATTATTTTTTATGGATGAATAGTATTTCATGATTATTCAGGAGGATGTGCAGATGTGCTGGGGGACTTAACAGGCACAGTGGAGGACTGTCCAAGACAGAGACATCAGAGGGAATATTTTATGTCTCAAAAAAGTACTGTAAGAGGTCTGTGCTCACAATTGGTTGTCAGGCCATCACTCACTAGATCTCATAGTTACCCCCAATTTGTTAAGTATCTTCTTAAGTTCAGAGACCATGTTAGGCACTGAGGGTAGATAGATGAGGTGCCTTCCTTCTTTCCTTCCTTCCTCCCACCCCTTCCTTCCTTCCTTCCTTTCCTCTTCTTCCTCCCCCTTTCCTCCTCCTCCTCCTCCTCCTCCTCTCCTCCTCCTCCTCCTCATCTTCTTCTTCCTTCTTCCTTCTTCTTCTTCTTCTCTTCTTCTTCTTCTTCTTCTTCTTCTTCTTCTTCTTCTTCTTTTCTTCCTCCTCCTCTCCTCCTCCTCCTCCTCCTCTCCTCCTCCTCCTCCTCTCCTCCTCCTCCTCCTCTCCTCCTCCTCCTCCTCTCCTCCTCCTCCTCCTCTCCTCCTCCTCCTCTCCTCCTCCTCCTCTTCTCCTCCTCCTCCTCCCCCCCCTTTCTCTCTCTCAACTAGAATTGAATCCAAGGACATTCTACCTCCAAGCTATACCCCCAGCCCTCTTTTTTATTTTTTATTTTGAAACAGGGTCTCACGAAGTTGTGGAGGGCCTCACTAGATAGTTGAGGCCATCCATGAACCTCCTGTGATCCTCTTGTCTCAGCCTCCCAAGTACTAGGATTATAAGGGTGCACCACCAAGTCTGGCTTCCCCTTCTCCCTCCTCCTCCTCCTCCTCCTCTTTCTCCTCCTCCTCCTCCTCCTCCTCCTCCTCCTCCTTCTTCTTCTTCTTCTTCTTCCTCTCTCTCTCTCTCTCTCTCTCTCTCTCTCTCTTGAGGCACTGGGGATTGAACCCAGGAGCACTCTAGCTCCCAGCTATACTCCCAGTATTTAATTAATTAATTAATCAATTTATTTATTTATAAATAGGCTCTCACTCAGTTGCTGAGGCTGCGCAGGAACCTGCCAACCTCCGTCTCAGCCTCTCAAGCACCGGGATTACAGGGATGCCCCACCATGTCCAGCATCACTGTGTTATTTCTCATCCTCCAGAGAAACTGTGATGGAAGCCGAAAGAAAACCGAGGACTCTGGACCCCCCTGCTGCTGACGTTCCCACAGGTGGTTCGGTGGTTAGTGTGGAGTGGCATCTCTGGCCTCACGGGTAGGAGGCCCTACTCTAAAGAGGGGCTGGCTCTCTGGTGCCTCGGACCCTCTTGGAGACTGGAGCTGCTCAGCATGGCCTCCTGAGCTTCCATGGCACCTCTAAGCTCCTCCCACTTTCCCTCGGAATGTGGTACCTGGCCAGCAGCTGCCTCTTGCTCCACACTAATGAAACGTGTTCTGTGGGGGAGCTGGGGGTTCCACTTCAATTTTCAGGACTTACAAATAACACTCCATAGCACATTGTCTTCTAGAAATTGCCTGGAGCTCAGCTCTTCCGTGTTCACTATGCTATGCCGAAGGAAGCCGCAACAGCGATGGATGGGTCTTCTGTGGTCTCCGATGGTCCACTAGCTCTAATTTTGCCAGTTGTGCTTTGCTTATGCAGCCCCAGCTGTGATTATCAATACACGCACTCAAATTGCCCCTGGCTCTGATTGTACAATAAGAGGTTTGGGGTATGGGAGGTGTTGAGCTATCTCTTTGCCAAGGTTACAGTGTCTGGGTTTAGAGAGGGGAACAGAGAGAAGCAGAGAGGAAGGAGGGAGCAGCTCTGAGAGGAGGACTAGGGAGAAGGGCTGGAGAAGAGAAAGGAGGGGCAGGCAGCCAGCTTGGGTACCATTCATGCAGATGCGTATGTATTATCTCATAAGTGCTATATAAACCAAACTCATCCACCTTTGAATTCAGACTCTCCTTCACACACTGAATACCCTCTCGCCAGCTGTTCCCTGTTACCCCTTAAATCCTTTAAATACAGTCAGATAAAACCCCAGAAGTTGCAGGATAAATTAACATGTTCAAGCAATTATCTAGGCTTTATGATAATTCAAGTACAAGGTGGTAAGCCTTGGGTCTGAAGGAAACAAGAATGAAGTTCAGAATACCTGTCACTGTTTTGTTAAAAAAAAAAAAAGAAATATTTTTCCTGGTGGAGTGAGGATCAAGGTGGACGTTAGGCTGGCTGACTCATTTACAATTCCCAAGCTGGTCTGGAATTGCATTTCAACTTTTCAATAAAATGATTTATTCAGCAAGCACCTGTACATGTAAATTGGGCAGGTGTTCCTATTCATCCCACCTGCAACTCATCGAGGCAAGCATTTAGATTTATGAGGCCCTTGGATATTCAAAGTCAGTCAATAGTTGTCTATGGCACCAGATAGACCTAAAAAGGCCACAGGGTGTGTAGGCGAGTGCCGTGTGTGTAGCTGCATATATTGCTAGAAGAAGTTATTATTCGAGTCAGATGAGGCAAAGGAGACATGCAATCGGTTATTATATTAATATCCATGCAAGTTACAGAGTCCTAACAGAGAGGAAAATTTAAAAAAAAATCAGAAGGGAATGGAATGGCAAATAGATTACTGAATCCGATCAAGTGTGTGGTTACCTGGAGAAAAGTTATAGACACTGTATGACTTAAAAATTAACTTAACTCATAACCTAGGGCAAGGGAGAATTGGGGTCAGGCTGGGACCATCCTGATACTTATTTTTTCTCTTTCTTTCTTTCTTTCTATCTTTCTCTCTTTCTTTTTTCTTTCTTTTTTTGTAATGCTGGGAATTGAACTCAGGGACATTTTACCTTCAAACTATACCCTTTTTAATTTTTTTTTTAATTTTTTGAGACAGTTGCTGAGTTGCTGAGGCTGACCTCAAACCTGCAATCCTCCTGTCTTAGCCTTCTAAATACTGAGATTACAGGCATGTGCCACCAGTGATCTTTTTGTTTTGAAAATCATGACATAGTGATTATAATAGTGGTCTTGGGCCGGGCATGGTGATGCTTGTAATCCCAGCATTCAGGAGGCTGAGACTGGAGGATCGCAGTTCTCAGACAGCCTCAGTTACTTAATGAGGTCCTTTGGAACTCAGTGAGACCCTGTTTCAAAAATAAAAACACTAAAAAATAGGACTGAGGGAGTAGCACGGAGGTAGAATGCCCCTAGGCTCCATCTACAGTACCACACGCACACACAAAAGGTGGTCTTGGTATGGATACACAGTTGTAGATAAGAATCTGATCAAATTATGGTGAAAACCCCTGGTCACTTAAGAAACTTAAGCTATTTCATAGTTGCACAATTCATGATTGTCAAACCAACCAAGATGTCCAACAACAGATGATTGGATCCCAAAACTATGAAATATGTGCACAATGGAATTTTACTCAGCCATAAAGAAGAACAAAATTATGTCATTTGCAGGAAAATGGATGGAACTGGAGAACATTATGCTAAGTGAGATTAGTCAGTCACAAAAAGTAAAAAAAATAAAATAAAAAAACCCTTGATGTGCAGAAGCTAAGGAGAAAATGGGTCAGAGGAGGAACTCTAGACAAAGAGAAGAAACCATAGATGAGCAAATAAGATGACCTGAGGGAATGGGAGGGGGAAGAGGAAAATTCCCTAATGTACATGATGTACATTCACAAACATATCAAAGTCAATCACTAAGCCAAACATGAGAAGGAGGGAGGATGAAAGAAATAGGGTGGGAATTGGGGAAGGACTACATATGAGTGATGTGTGCTTGTGCGCCTCTTACCATCTTGTACCCCATTAGGATGTGTGACAACAATACACCAATTTTAAAAAAGCCTTAGCTAGTAGAGAGGAAAAAAGAAAAACTAAACTGAGAACAGTAACCCCAAGTTTATTTAGGATGACAGAATTTTTTCCTTAGAGTACAAGTATTTTGGGGCCCTAGGAATGTTTTGAAATTAAACATATAAATATATGCAATAATCTAGTACCATAGTATTTAAATATTTATCTAAACATTTAATTAAATGACATATAAATTTTTCAAAACATAGATTTTTTTGCATTTTTATTTATTTTTTATTTTTAAACAATTTTTTAATTGAACATAAATAGTATACATTTAAACTATATTTGGTGCCCTCTCCCCCTGCCCCCATTTTCCCTTCCCCCCTCCCACCAATGGTTGTCCAGGTTAGCCATGTCATATTCATAATTTTACACATATTCAGATGTAGACCCTCATTAATCAAGGTCAGCCTTCCTCCTCTCCTATCTTTCCATTCAAACTTTGCTGGTATTTCCCCTCCATTATCTGGAGTCCCACTGGTATCCTCTGTGTTTCCTAGTTTGGGCATATTAGAGGAAACATATGTACCTTCTCCTTCTGTGCTTGGCTGATCTCACTTAAAATAATGTTCTCCAGGGCTTTCCATCTTCTTGCAAATGATATAATTTTGTTCTTCTTTATGGCTGAATAGAATTCCATTGTGTGTATTTCCCAAAGTTTTGCTATCCATTCATCTGTTGATGGAGATCTAGGTTGGTTCCATATTTTGGCTATTACGAATTGCACTGAGGCATTACAATCCCAGACTTCAAACTATACTATAGAGCAATAGTAGTAAAAACAGCATGGTACTGGCACAATAACAGATATACTGACCAGTGGATTAGAATAGAAGATACAGAAACAAATCCACACATCTTTAGTCAATTAATCTTTGACAAAGGGGCCAAACTCATACGCTGGAGAAAAGACAGCCTTTTCAACAAATGGTGCTGGGAGAACTGGCTAACCATTTGTAAAAAGATGAATCTAAACCCCTATATCTCACCATGCACAGGAATCAACTCAAGATGGATCAAAGACTTAGAAATTAGACCTGAGACTGTGAAGTTAGTAGAGGAGAGCATAGGTTCAACACTACAACATATTGGCACAGGCAGTAACTTTCTCAACAAAACCTCCAAAGCTCAGGAAATTAAAGCAAGAATAAACAAGTGGGATAACATCAAACTAAAAAGTTTCTTCTCATCAAAGGAAACTATCAATAACCTACAGAGGAAGCCTACAGAATGGGAAAAGATCTTTACCAGCCACCATTCTGATAGGGGGCTAATATCCAGAATATACAAAGAGATCAAAAGACTCTACACTAGCAAAACAAACAACCCAATCAAGAAATGGGCAAATGAACTGAATAGACACTTCACAAAAGAAGAGATACAAATGGCCAATGGATACATGAAAAGATGTTCTACATCACTGGCCATCAGGGAGATGCAAATCAAAACTTCACTGAGATTCCATCTAACCCCAGTCAGAGTGGCAAGCACAGAAAAATCAAATAATAACAAATGCTGGCGAGGATGTGGGGAAAGAGGAACTCTTTTACACTGTTAGTGGGAATGCAAACTAGTTCAGCCACTATGGAGATCTGTGTGGAGATTCCTAAGTAAGGTGGGAATAGATCCACCATACGATCCAGCCCTACCACTCCTGGGTATCTTTCCAAAGGGGTTGAATTCAGAGAAATACAGCAACAAAACATAGATTTTTAAAACGATCAAGCTGGGCATGCTGGTGTACACCTGTAATCCCAGTGTTTAGGAGGCTGAGACAGGAGAATCAAAGATTTGAAGACAGCCTCAGAGAGTTAACAAGGCTTTCAGCAACTTAGTGAGACCATATTTCAAAATAAAAAATGAAATAGGGATGGGGATGTAGCTCAGATGTAAAACGCCCCTGGGCTTAATTTCCGGCAACAAAGTAAGTAAATAAATAAAAAGAAAAGGCTCAAACCACAAGTAGCACTGGTGTTTTTGTCCTAGGGAATTCTGTGCATATTTGGTGTCCTCAGTTCATAATGCTTAAGAGAATTTTCCCTCTGTCATTGCTGTTCAATCTTGTATTACTTTAAAATGTAAACTTGGTGATTTATTAGACTTGTAATCTCAGGCGAATAGATTACAAAATTAACACATGGTTATTAAAACATGTTGGAGGACTTAGGGTATAAGTTTAATTTATCGGATTTAAAAATGTAGGTATTTGGGAAGATTTTTATCTGTCAAAGGAGGTTCTTAAAAGGGAACTAGGACATGTTAAATTTATAACTGTAGTTTGAAATGTTTTAAGGAGTTTAATTAACCAAGCTTATAAATGGAACCAACCCTGAACCAAAGTTGCCCTTAAAGTAGTGTTAACATTTGCTAGACTTATAGAATAATGAGATATATAAAGTAAACTTAAAAGTTTAAGGAAGAAGTCAGTTTTTAGACTTGACTTTCTGACGAGAAACAGTAGAACAGGGTGCTTAAGAGTTTGGTAGCTGAAGCCAAATTGCCAGGTTTTAAGACATCCTTGCTGTCTCACTGCTGTGTGACCCTGGGCAGGTAACTCAACCTGGCTGTTCCTCAGCATCCTCACCAGTACTAAGGGAGCGCTGACACTCAACTGGATAGTAACAGAGCCCTAGATGAAATAACAGGTGCATGTAACCACTTAGAGCAATTCCTGCACGATGAGAAGAACTCATCCAATGTTAAAATTTCTTACTCTAGGTTGAAAATCATATTTCTAAAGTCAAACCTGAAATAGTCTTTTCTGAACATGAAAGCCTACTCATGAGAACATTAAGGACCCCACAGAGACGGGCACGTTCATACAGGGCACTTCCTACATAGCTCCAAGATGTGCCTTAAAAAGCAAAAATTTCACTCAATCCAGCTCTCCGTTCCTTTCTTCTAAGTACTCAGCCCTAACTTGCCTGGCTTGTCTGGGCTGGCTGAGTGTGGGCTGCGTGGGCACAGGTGGCTTCACCTCTGCTGTGGCCCCAAAGCTTTCCAGCCGGTTTCCACAGCACCTCTGCTCTACGTCAGGAAACGTTCTGTGTGACTTTTTAAAGGAAGTCACAACTTTCTAAATATATTTGAAAAATTGTTATACTCACAAGAGAAGAAATAAGATAGTTAGCAAATCTACGAACATTTGTCCATCACCAGTTATCAAAGAGGCAGCAATTTGATACCATTTGCTACCCTAGATTATAAGAGAGAATTTTTTTTTTCACAATGAGAGCTTCCCTGCTGGTGAGATTTATAAACTAGAACATTTGTGAAGGGCACTTTGGAAATCCATATAAAAAACCTTGGGTAGGAGCCGAGCGTGGTGGTGCACGCTTGTAATCCCCACACTTGGGAGGCTGAGACAGGAGGATCACGCAGGTTCGAAGCCAGCCTCAGCTAGAGAGGCTCTCAGCAACTTAGTGAGACCCTGTTTCCAAATAAAATATAAAATAGGTCTAGGAGTATAGCCTGGAGGTAGAAAGCTTCTGGGTTCCACCCGAAGTACCACCAAAAACAAAACAAAACAAAACAAAAAACCCAAAAAACCCTTGGATAGGTATGAGTACCTAGTGATTCCACCTCTCAGAGTTTAACCTGAGAAAAAGACCAAACAGGTGTGGTAAGATGGAGGAGGATGCATATCAAACCACTGTTAACCAAAGTGGGCACTTGGAAACTGTATTTTAAAAAGCTTCAAAGCTGGGCATGGTGGTGCACGCTTGTAATCCCAGCATTCGGGAGGCTGGGACCAGAGGATCCAGGTTCGGGGCCAGCTTCAGCTACTTAGTGAGGCCCTTTGCAACTTAGTGAAACCCTGTTTCAAAATAAAGAATAATAAATAGGGCTGGGAGTGTAGCTCGGAGGTAGGGTGCCCCTGAGTTCAAGCCCCAGTACAGAAAAAATAAAAAAAGGAAGGGCTGGGGATATAGTTTAGAGGCAGAAAAGCCCTAGGTTCAATCCCCAGTATAACATTAAACAAACAAACAAACAAATAAATAAATAAGTAATTTGTATGTGTGTGTGTGTTACTGGGGATGGAATCTAGGGGCCTTCTAACTCCAGGCTATACTCCCAGACCTATTTTATATTTTATTTGGAAACACGGTCTCGTTAAGCTGCTGAGAGCCTCACTGAGTAGCTGAGACTGGCTTTGAACCTGCGCGATCCTCCCCTCTCAGCCTCCCAAGTGCGGGGATTACAAATATGTGCCACCACGCCCGGCTAATAAATATTTTAAGGTGCTGAAGGTATAGCTTAGTTGTAGAATGCCCCTAGGTGCAATCCCCAGTACAACACACACACACACACACACACACACACACACACACACACAAATTGTTCATCATCTCCTGGGACTACTTCTAAATAGCAACTGACTATATGAAGACTTTTTATGCGCCTTGATGGTTTAGCACATATTTACCCTTTTGTTGTTGTTGTTCCATTAGCTTTGAGATTCCAGGCATTTTCTCGAACTCTAAGGCCTCAAGTTGGAAACTATTTGGAGAACTGGAGCCATGTTACTTCCATGATGCATGCAAGAAGTAGGTAAAGAGAAGTGGTAATTAAATATCTGGAGCGAGAAGAAAGAGAACTAATGTTCAGCTGTGGAATTATATAGAAGGTATTCAGAAGCCAGACACAGCTCGTTGGCAGAATCTACCGCAACTCTAGGATGAGCCCTTAGAATTGCAGGAGCCAACCACAGTCCAAAAAACTAGGAGTTAGATTCGAGGATGTTCATCCCTACTGGAGAGAGAATGCTGATTTAAATGCTAATCTCTAGCCGGCTGTGGTGGTGCATGCTCTTAATCCCAGCATTTGGGAGGCTGAGACAGGAGGATCTTGGTTTGAGGACAGCCTCAGCTACTTAGTGAAGCTCTTTGCAACTCAGTGAGACCCTGTTTCAAAATAAAGAATAAAAATAGGGCTGGGGATATAGCTTGGAGGTAGAATGCCCCTGGGTTCCGTCCCCAGTACTGTAAAAAAAAAAAAAAATTAAAATTAAATGCTAATCTCTCTCAGAAACACCCCCACAGACACATACTAAAGTATGCAATTAGCCGGGCGTGGTGGCGCACGCTTGTAATCCCAGCATTCGGGAGGCTGAGACCGGAGGATCGCGGTTCGCAAACAGCCTCAGCTACTTAGTGAGGCCCTCAGTGACTTAGTGAGACCCTGTTTCAAAATAGAGTAAAAAATAGGGCAGAGAGTGTAGCTCGGGGGTCGAATGCCCCTGGGTTCCATCCCCAAACCCACAAATAAATAAATAAATAAATAAATAAAGCACGCACTTGAACAAAGGGGACAGCCAGCTCTTCAGTCTCCCTTCCCTCAACTCCACTTTCTTTACTGACATTATCTTTCTTGTTCTCACCTCAACCTATTTGCCCCTCTCATCCTGCCCCTTAAAACACATTCACCACACACACACACACACACACACACACACACACACACACACACACACTCAGTATGATTTCATGTATGTTATAATAAATAAATAAATCTATCTTATGCTAATTGCCCTCAAAGGTGAAAGACAACTATATCAGAATTGCAGCTCAGTACTTGGGAGGTTGAGACAGGAGAATTACAGGTTCGAGGCCAGCCTCAGCAACTTAGTAAGACCCTGTTTCAAAATTAAAAAGTTAAAAAAGAGTTCGAGGTGTAGCTCAGAGGTAGAATGCCTCTGTGTTCAATTCCCAATACATACACACCAGAAAAATACAGTGGTATAAAGCTAGGTGACTTCTTTGGTATCATCGTAGTCAAACTCTCCAATTTACAAATGATGATACTGTAGTTCAGGTCATACCAACCATGTTGGTGTTTGCCTGTAATCCCAGTACTTGGGAGGCTGAGGAGACAGGAGGATTGCAGGTTCAAGGACAGCCTCAGAGCCGGACGTGGTGGCGCACGCTTGTAATCCCAGCATTCGGGAAGCTGAGACCGGAGCATCGCGGTTCGCGGACAGCCTTAGCTACTTAGTGAGGGCCTCTGCAACTCAGTGAGACCCGGTTTCAAAATAAAGAATTAAAAAGCCAGGCGTGGTGGCGCACGCTTGTAATCCCTGCGCTTGGGAGGCTGAGACAGGAGGATCGCTCAGGTTCGAAGCCAGCCTCAGCTACTTAGTGAGGCTCTCAGCTACTTAGTGAGACCCTGTTTCCAAATAAAATATAAAATAGGTCTGGGAGTATAGCCCGGAGGGTAGAAAGCCTCTGGGTTCCACCCCCAGTACCACCAAAAAAAAAAAAAATAAATAAATAAAAAAAATAAAAAAAGAATAGGGCAGGGGGTGTAGCTCGGAGGTCGAATGCCCCTGGGTTCCACCTTCAGACCCACCAAAAAAAAAAAAAAAAAAAAAAAGGCAGCCTCAGCAACTTATAAAGGCTCTCAGTAACCTAGGGAGACTCTGTTTCAAAACAAAAATTAAAAGAAGGGATGGAGTGTAGCTTGGAGGTAGAATGACCCTGAGTTCAATCTCTAGCACCACCACCAATAAATAAATAAATAAATAAATAAATAAATAAATAAGTCACTGATAACTAGCCCAGAGTCAAGTTGGAGCTACTGGCTACAGACTTCAGATGCAAACCCAAGGTACCATTCTCCAGGGTTGATTCGATCACCTTGCATTACCAGGTCAAGAATACTGGGTTTTCCTTTGGGTTCATGAAAATTCTTTGGACCAAGATGTGATACATGAACGACAATGCAAATGCATTAAAAGCCACGGAAACGTACTTATCCTCCCTCCCTCCTTTACCCTCTCTTTCCTTTCTCCCTCCCTTCCTTCTTTCCTTCTTACTTCAATTCTAAGGATTGAACCCAGGACCTAGTCATGCTAAGCAAGCAGTCTACCAGTGAGCCACAGTCCCACTCGCAGCCCTGAAATGTGTACTTTAAAATGACTGTTTTATGTTAAATGAATTTCACTTCAGTAAAAAGAAGGGGGAAAAAAAAAAACCTCTAGGAAAAAATACATTGAGAATGAATTCTATCAGAGCCCATCACTAATTGTACAAGAGTAAGTCCACTCGCACAGTGTTAACCCCCAAGGCCAACATTGCTAATTCAGTCCCTCCCCAGCATGGCAGCATGGTGGTCTGCGGTGCAACGCTGGGTAAACGAGGCTCTCCACGTTGGCTTTCATCTCTTCGGTTTTAAGACCGGCAGTCTTGTTTCCACTGTACCGTAATGTCAGGGAATTATATTTAAGCCGTCCTTAGCCCCTACAGCCCACATTGATCTTTCCCTTGTCTCCAACTCCAGCACTTAGAGCCTGAACGAGATGATTTAGAACTTAATTAGGTCCCATCTTGTGCTGTTCTTTAATTGTTTGATGTAGGATAATCTCGCCTTGCCATCAGATTGTAAGACCTTTGAAGCTACAGACGGTGTCTCATGTTCATTTATTAAAGCCTTCGTGCATTCACCCGTGCACGCGTGCAATAAACACTTTTCACGACCTATGATGTGCCAGGGGCTGGGGGCACAAAAAGACCAAGATGCATTACCAGAGACAAGGATTCAGCATCTTCAAAACCTGGCCTGGCGCAGCGCGTGTGGTCCGCCACCAATCCAGCCTTACAGTTAAGGGACTTGATCTCACTCCTCATTTCCTTTTCCCTGGTTCCCCAATTCGGTCAATTGTCTTTCTCAGTTTCCTCCCCACTCCCACCAGTACTCCCCGGTGCACCTCTTCTCTGGGCTCTGTAGGAGGTTCCCGCCTTCTCTCTCCCTGCCCATCTGTCCACTGCCAACTCCCTCTCCTTATTCCAGACAGAAAGACATTTCTCCAGCACAGCTCCAAGTACAATCATTCCCTTATCTGGACATTTCCCATTCTTCTCTCAGTGACTTTGGAGAGAGGACGCCCAACCCCTCTATCATTTGGAGTGTTGCAGCCTCTTGAACTCTGTTCCACTTGCCCCTGCATCCATCGTCCAAGTTCTTGCCCTCTTAAACCTCTTCCTCATGCTCTGCCCGGCTCTGTCTGGCTTCTGAAACGTTGCCTATGTTCTTGTTTCTTTCTGCAGCTTCTCTCCTTCCTCTCCCCCCCTTCCCTCTCACTGACTCCAGCTCCCCGTCTCGGTTTTACCTTGGACATTACTGCTCACTTCCTGACCTTCACCAGGAGCTTTGAGGCCCTTCTGCAACCTCTGCTTTCACGTGTCAGTGTCCTTTTCATACTTTATTACAGTGTTCTCTTTCCAGCCAGTTGTGGTGGCGCATGCCTATAATCCCAGTACTTGGGAGGCTGAGACAGGAGGATCACAAGTTTGAGCCCAGTCTCAGCAATTTAGTGAGACCCCGTTTCAAAATAAAAAATAAAAAATAGAGCCCGAGGTGTAGCTCAGAGGTAGAATGTCCCTGGGTTCCACCCCGAGTACTGCAAAAAAAAAAAAAAAAAAAAAAAAAAAAAACCAAACTAACCAACCAAACAAACAAAAAAACAAAGAAAGAAAAGAAAAGAAAAAGAAGAAAAAAAGCTGAGAGTGCAGCTCAGAAGTGGAATGTCCCTGAGCTAAATCCCTCCCCGCAAAAGAATATTCTGTTTCCGTGTGTCCCCAGTCATCTACATTCAGTGCCCCAGGAGGGCAGGGACTAGGTTGACTTGTTCGCAGCTGTCATCCTCGCGCCTGGCACATCATAAATGCCCAGTGAATATCTGCTGAAGGAATTGAATTGGTTGACATAGAAGATATGAAAAAAATACTGCAATGGATACACACCCTCAAAACAGGCAGCATCTTCTCCCCAGATGAAGGAGTCAGAGACTAGCTCCTTGACTTTCTTGAACCTGAGACGTTTCCCACTAGCGTCTGAGTCCCTGAGCCCCAGATGTGACAACCTGCAGTAAAGAAGTTCAGAGTAAACAGAATTTGAATCTGATGAAAGCACTGGGAGCCCAAGTCCAGAAAGGGCAGCCCGGGTGTGTGGGGTTATCAGAAGAGCTGTGTGCCAACATCAAAAGTCTCGCTTGCTGAAGGGAGTGCAGCGTGTGGGCTCCTTCCTGCACCCACAATGAGCTTTGGGCGCTGGGATGGCGTCGGCGACCATGAGCCAGCACCATATGGCACTTCCTAGCCATCGGCTGCAGGCACAGTGGCTCAGCCTGCCCCCAGGGCCAAGGAGTAAGGGGCCTGCCAGGTGAGGGTGTCTAACACCATTAGGGCCCTCAGGCGACCTGCCCACAGCTCATCACCCGCTGCCACCAGAAAACCCGGGCATCCAAAAGTGTCCCCCATGTCCTCAAGCCCCACCCCACCACCTGGTTGTAGCTCTGCCCTGCATCTGGAGGCTTGGAGTGTAGGTAAAACAGTTTCCTCTTGGGCAGTCGCCTGTTGGAGGGTGAGAGAGATCCAAGGTCCAGCTCCAGGAGGCTGTGGAGACCCCCAGGGAAGAGGACAGGAGCCAGGCAGGAGGGTGTGGGCAGCTCTCAGATAGGGCGGGACTCCTTAGCAGCAAGGTCAAAGCTCTTCTCTATAAGGGCCAGTTCTCACCTCTCGGACTCCTGTTGAGCTCAGTGACTTTGGGTGCAGGCTGCTTCCTGCCCTCAGGGAAGTCTGAACCCTCCCTCACTCCTAATTCCCTCTCGTGTTTAATGTACTGCAGAACACTTTACCCCAAGACAGAGGGTTTTCTGTGGGGAATAAGAAACACCAGGCAGGGAGTAAAGTGTGATAAAATTCTGAACCTGGAGCCATTGAGACAAAGCTCAGTGTGAGGTTCACCCCTCCGTAGGGTGAAAACACAAGATAACAAATCGCACTCTCTTAAGGAGAGAAGCTGTACTTTTTTTTTTTATGATACTGGAGGTTGGGCCCAGAGGCAGTCTACCTCTGAGCTCTACCTTCAACCCTATTTTTACTTTTTGTTCTGAAACAGGGCCTTGCTAAGTTGCTGATGCTGGTCTTGAACCTGCAATCCGTCTGTCTCAGCCTCCCAAGTACTGGGAATACACGTATGGGGCACCGTCACCTGGCTGAAAGTGTTCTTCACCAGGGCAGAGGAAGAAGGGCTGGGGGGCCTTCCCTTGGCTCCTCTGGTCTTTGCAGGAGGAGGAGGGGTCTTTGGGTTTGGCAGAAGCTCATCTCCCTTGCAGCACTTCAGAAGGCAGAACCTGCTCAAACCACAGACCTCCTTTTCTTTTCTTTTTTTCTTTTCTTTTCTTTTCTTTTTCTTTTTGCAATACTGGGAATGGAACCCAGGGGCATTCTACCTCTGAGCTACATCCCCAGCCCTATTTTTTTTTTTTTTATTCTTTATTTTGAAACAGGGTCTCACTGAGTTGCAAAGGGCCTCACTAAGTAGCTGGGGCTGTCTGCGAACTGCGATCCTCCGTCCTCAGCCTCCCAAATGCTGGGATTACAAGCGTGTGCCACCATGTCCGGCTCTGAGGCTGTCTTTGAACCTGCAATCCTCCTGTCTCCTCACCGGTTCTTCTCTATTCAAATCATTTTCCTACCTCCTTTTCCGTGTGTGTGTGTGTGTGTGTGTGTGTGTGTGTGTGTACATACATGCATACATGTGTGTGCTGGGGATTGAACCCAGGGGCATTCTACCTCAAAGCTACCCTCTCAGCCCTATTTCAGCCTATTTAATTTGGAAATAGGGTCTTGCTAAGTTGCTGAGGCTGGCCTGTAGCCTGTGATCACCCTGTCTCAGCCTCCCAAGTACTGTGATTCCAGGCATGTGCACCACACCCAGTGACATTTCCTCTGTTTGGGGGCCACAGAGTCAGGGGTTTTTCCCAAGGCTCGATCAAGCAGGGAGTGTAGCTTTAGGGGGTCGCAGACTCACTTTGGCGCGTCCACGCCTCTCAGAAGTGATAGAGTGGTGGGTAAGTCCGTACCCCCGCTGCTTCTCCACCTCCCTGGCTATTAAGTTTCTCAGAGGGGAGCTCGAGGGGTCCGATGGAAATCTGATTTATCTACCTCCCTCCGTGGGGTTTCTTTGCTGCCTCAGCCTCCTGGCTAAAAAAGTAATTGGGGTCCAGGCTGTGGTGGGTGGACAGTGCGGGTGAGAGAAGGGCCCCTCAGCAGGAGCGGGAGGGCTTTTTCCTTCCCCCTTGTCAGCGCCCTCCCGAATGATATCACAGTGTGTTATTTTACATCACAGCCTGTCAGAAATCGATAGGCCGCACGGGTGGTTGGCAGGAAGCTGGCTGTGGCTTTGCCAGGAGTCTGGGCTTTGAACTTTAAATCTCCCTTATCATATCCCCACCACACAGGGAGACATGCTTATCTGCTTAATATTTGCCTTCCCCCCTACCCCACCAATGGTAAATTCCATAAGGGTAGAGGTCAGGAGTGAACAAATGAATGCACGAATGAATGAATGAGCTGACGGTGGGGAGAGACGTAGGGCGTGAGCCCGCAGTTCATTGCGTGTCGTAAAAAATGATTATTTTACATTTAAGTATACTTGCGTGGTAACTGAAATATGTTCCATAAAGCACAAAGTGATATCTGTATACAACATAAACCACTGGGTTCATTAATAATTCAGTTTGTCTTGGGACAATTTGTCTATGTATTGGAAATCTGGATTAACTGCTTTTGTGCCCAAACGGACTGAAACAGCTTTGTGTTTTGATCGCGTATGGCTGTTGCGTCTGGTTTAAGCAGATCCATTCTGGATAGGACTGTTCATTCTCTGATATGAGCCCCGGCTCTCGATCATTTAGAGAAGCCCTTGGTGACAGCTCTGTCCTGCTGGGCAGTTCTGCTGCCACAGAGTCCTAGGAATGCTGAGCGGGAAGTTAGAAAGACTTGATTCTGATGGGGTCTACACCCTGCACCAACATGGCGGCCAGCTACTGTGCAAGCCCCCGTACTCAGTCGGTTTCTGAGAGGGAGTGAGACTCAAGCCTCAGCTCTTCTGGTCCCCTGCAGACTCACCAATCCATCTGTCCATTCCTTCTAAGTTAAGCCACCTGCTGACCCAGTGCTTGGAGACTGGGCCTCGCTCCCATGAACTCTTCTTAGGAGCGGACACATTACTTTTGTGTTGCTGTTCAGCTTCTTTGCATAAGGCGTTTTGATGTGTTTGTGCGTCTCTTTCTTTATCTGCTGTATCCCTGCTCAGGAAAAGAAAATTCAAGCTGTTATGTGGCTACTGAGTAAGTAGGAGCCCACGTCGAGACCTCTTCTTCCTACTCAGCCTTGAAGGTCTCTCACGCCCGTCCTTTTGGCCTCAGTCTCACCCAGGGGTGAGCAACGGCAAGAGGCTAGCACAGGTGTCCAGGCGCCCAGAGGGGATCGCCCGGGTGTATCCCCAAGGATCTCCTCAACCCCTGTGCCGGCCGTGGAGCTTGGACTTCTGTGGTTCTGGGCGCCACTCCTCCAGCCATTGTAGGGTTGTGCGTCTCTAGCATGGCTCTGTCCAGTAACACGCTCAGCCACAGACCTCCTAAAGTGATAGCCCTCTGGGGAAGAAAAGGCATCGAGTTTAGAAGGAAGAGGGTCAGTGGAAGAGGCTTGCCAACACGGCCTGTGGGGTCCCTGGGAGAGAAGGGGCCAGGCATTGCCAGGAGGAGGAAGCCAGTGACCCGGAAGCAGACACTCTCTACATCAGTTGAAGGGTTTCAGGCTCAAGGGAGTATCCAGTACACACCCAGCTACGATGCTCCTGATGCCTGGACTGTCCCACCTCCCATCGGGGTACTATCCTGGAACTCACCCCAGGATGACAGAGACACGCCTTTTAAACACCGCATGTCACATTTCCTTTCTGTTCGGGTTCCCTCCCTTAGCCTTTTGCCCCGAGATTTATTATTCTACAGCGATTGCGTTGAATTGCATTCGAAATCAATTAGCACAGGTACTCAAAGATGAATGCTTTGACTCTGAAGAAGGGTGATGAAAACATACCATTTAAATAGAAATCAATTTTCCTTTCATGTCTTTCTTCCTTGCTGCTGCCCCAAATTAATAGTTTTTAGATATTTTTGTGTAAAGAGGAGAGTTGGTTCACATAAACTATTCTTACCTCTGCTTCCTGTTGCCTTTCTGGCTTGCATCGAAAGGTATGATCTGCAGCTTATAATGTTCCTATCACTGTCTCCATGACAATATTTTATGCAAATCCTATTTATTTACTTATTTATTTATTAATCAGTACTGGTGATGGAATCCAGGAGCACTCTACCTCGGAGCTACACCGTCCTGTCTTTCCTTCCTTCCTTCTTTCTTTCTTTCTTTCTTTCTTTCTTTCTTTCTTTCTTTCTTCCTTTCCTTCCTTCCTTCCTTCCTTCCTTCCTTTCTTCTCCTCCCTCCCTCTCTCCTTCCCTCCCTTCCTTCCATCCTTCCTTTTTTTTTTGTGGTACTGGAGATGAAACTCAGGGGCATTCTACCTTTGAGCTATACCTCCAGCCCTACTTTTTATTTTTTATTTTGAAATAGGGTCTCACTGAGTTGTGAAAGGCCTCACTAAGTAGCTGAGGCTGTCTGCGAACCTCCTGTCTCAGCCTCCCAAATGCTGGGATTACAAGGGTATGCCACCATGCCCGGCTTTCTTTCTTTCTTTCTTTCTTTCTTTCTTTCTTTCTTTCTTTCTTTCTTTCTTTCCCTTCCTTCCTTCTTTCCTTCCTTTCTTCCTTCTCTTTCTTTCTTTCTTTCTTTCTTTCTTTCTTTCTTCTCTCTCTTTCTCTCCCTATCTCTCTTTCTCCCTTTCTTTTTTTTTTGTGGTACTGGGGATGGAACCCAGGGACATTCTTCTACCACCAAGCTACACCCCCAGCCCTATTTTTCATTTTTCATTTATTTATTTGAAACAGGGTCTCACCAAGTTGCAAAGGACCTCAGCAAGTAGCTGAGGCTGTCTGCGAACCACGATTCTCCTGTCTCAGCCTCCCAAATGCAGGGACTACAAGCATGCGCCACCATGCCCGGAGTTATTTTTCATTTTGAAACAAGATCTCACTAAGTTGCTGAGGAAACTCGCTAGTTGCTGAGGCTGGCCTTGAACCTGCTATCCTCCTGTCTTTGCTTTCCCAAGTACTAAGATTACAGGTGTGCACCACAAGGCCTGGCTGCCAGCGTCATTTGAATAAGCACAGTGGATCCAAGAGGGGAAACGCTTTGGGCTCCTCATTTTGTCAACAGCAGGTAGATGGTTTGGAGGAAGCCATTTGATTCTTGCAATACCTAGCAAAGTCCCCACGCCCTGCCCAGGCCTCTTTTTGTATTGGTTTGATCAGAAACTCTAAGTAGAGAGGAAAAAAAAATATATATATATATCTATATATATATATATATATTGCAGTACTGGAAATGGAACCCAGCTACACCCCAAGCCCTATTTTTCATTCTTTACTTTGAAACAGGGTCTCACTGAGTTGCAAAGGGCCTCACTAGGTAGCTGGGGCTGTCCATGTACTGCGATCCTCCGGTCTCAGCCTCCCAAATGCTGGGATTACAAGCGTGTGCCACCACACCCAGCTGAGCAATTATATTTTTAATAAAGAAAGGTTCCTGTTTCTCGAAAGGAAGGAAATAATTTGTCACCCAGAGGAGTCAGAGCCGTTTCAAGTTGTAGATTTCAGGGCTGCTGTAAAAGGAGAGTACGGGTGCGGGCGTGGCAGCAGGTGTTTAAGGCAGAGCTGAGTTAGCTCAGGAAGCCCCTCCGACTCCAACTTGTCCTGACCTACCTCTTCCTGCCCTAGGAGCTGGAGTGCTAACTCCACCCCAGACGCTCTACTATGCATTCTGTATATGTGTCCGCTCTTAAACCTCTCACCACCTTGACTGAGCCTTGGTTCAACCTTATTCTGTATGTGTGCGGTGGGGGAGAGGACTTCTAGATGAGGCTAACATTTGAATCTGTTGATTGAGCAATCTGAGGAGGGAGGTGCCCGTCCAATGCACTGACGGCATCATCGTGAGCACAGCCCGAGGCAGAGAGGACTCGTTCTCTGCCTGCTGTTGTTGGAGCAGAGACGTCGGCCCCCTGGTTCCACTCTGACCAGTGTCCACCGTGAGCTCTCCTGGTTCTCAGGCTTTGCTCTGCACATCGTGTGGTTTCTCAGCCTCCATTATCAGGCGAGAGATGGGGCAGCAGCCAATAGGTACTCCGAGTCGGCCTCAGCTGCCCAAGAAAACATCTGGAATAGCTGACCTGCCTGGAGGAATACAGAGGAGGTACTGGACATTTAAGGCCAAGGCTAGTCAGGCGTAGTGGTGCAGGCCTATAATTCGAGTACTCGGAAGTCTAAGAGAGGAGGATCACGGGTTCAAAGCCAGCCTCAGCAACTTAGTAAAGCCCTCCAAAACTTAGTGAGACCCTGTTTCACATAAAATAGGACTGAGGAGCCTGGCGTGGTGGCACATGCTTGTATAATCCCAGCATTTGGGAGGCTGAGACAGGAGGATTGCAGTTCACGGTCAGTCTCAGCTACCTAGTGAGGCTCTTTGCAACTCAGGGAGACCCTGTTTCAAAATAAAAAATAAGCTGGGTGTGGTGGCGCTCACTTGTAATCCCCGCACTTGGGAGGTGGAGACAGGAGGATTGCGCAGGTTCAAAGCCAGCCGCGCTGGCTTAAGAGACCCTGTTTCCAAATAAAAAATAGGTCTAGGAGTGTAGCCCAGAGGTAGAAGGGCTTCCAGGAACCCTAGTACCACCAAAAAATAAAATAAAATAAATAAAGAATAAAAAAATAGGGCGGGGGGTGTAGCTTGAAGGTAGAATGCCTTTGGGTCCCATTCCCAGTACCACAAAATATAATAAAGCAGGACTGAGGATGTAGTTCAGAAGTAGAATGGCTCTGGGTCCCATCCCTAGTACAATAAAATAAAATAAAATAAAATAAAATAGGACTGAGGATGTAACTCAGAGGTAGAATGGCTCTGGGTTTAATCCCTGATAACAACACACACACACACACACACACACATACACACACACACACACACACACACACACCTTAGGCTATGCCTTCTCCAGGGAGCATCTGGACCAGATGAGTGCACTAGCGCTCCCTGGGAGTGTCAATAGCACCATCCTTCCTGATGGTCGCCCTCTGAGACCTGAGATGTAGCTCATACTCTTTGGTAGTGGACAAGATGTGGCCTGACTCAGGAGGATCAAACTGCCAGCCAGACATCACCAACCTCTGAGTCACAGGGAGACACCTGATCCACTCTACCCATCCCAATTCCCCCAAGGCTGAGGAGGTTCGTTGGACCCTACTGTCTTCTCTTATAGTTTTAGAATTCAGCAGAGGGAGAAATCTGTTGTGAGACAGCTCTGAATGTGCCCCACTTTTCACTGAGTTTGGTTAATCTTGTCTCTTTTTTGTAAAAGGGGAGGGCACGTGAAGCTCTGGCTAGATTTGGAGTTGTGCTCCTTTGAGTTGTGTTTTCAGGGACATACAGTCCTCTCCTGCCAGCCCAATAAGAAGCAGGCAGAGCAGAGCATTTCCTTAATTTCACTGTGGAATAGAATTATTGTTCAGAGCCATCTAGATACATCTGGCACTCATTTTCTCTCCTTGTCCTTCCCTGTTAAAGCATGTTAAGAAATGAAAGGTTTGGCACAAGTGGGAAGAAAAACATCTCAGGACCCAAAGGCAGCCTGTGTCAATGGTCCCCGCAGAACCCAGGAGCCATTGGCTGGGTGCTTAGGACTACAGACAGATCTGAACCTTTACCCACCGAGGGTGGTGTCGACCTGGTCAACTCACTAGGCTCACCTGTATATATATTGGCTTCTGGTGAAACCAACCAGTATATTTGGACATGAAAAAATACTGTGATTCCCATATCCAGAGGCTGAATCAGTTCTGGATCCAAGCAGCTTAAGACAGGGGTCCTGCTGAATGCTCCAAGGGCCACTCAGTTCTCTTCTGTGTAACCCTGGCTGGCAATCTAAGATCCAAACAGCACCTGGATGGCGACACTTAAAAAGACCGAGGATACCAAGTGTTGGCATTAACAAAGAGCACAAGGAACGATCCTGGATTAATGCTGGGGATGCAAAATGAAATGGCCACTTTGGAAAACAGTTTGGCAATGTTTTATAAAGTTAGATATAGGCAACCAGGCAACCACGTAAATAATCCCATTCTTTTTGGTGGTACTAGGGATTGAACCCCGGGGTATTCCACCTCTGAGATAGAAGCCCAGCCCTATTCTATTTTAGAACAGGATCTCATTAAATTGCTGAAGCTGGCCTCAAATTGTGGTCTTCCTGTCTCAGTCTTCCAAGTGCTGGGATTACCACCATGTGCCACCATGCCCAGCTAATAATTTGATTCTTAGTTTGTTCGAGAGAACCAAAAACATGTGCCCATGCATAGATTTGTTTGTGAAAGTTCATAGCAGCTTTATTCATAAGAGTTTCAGACTAGAAGTGACCCAAATTTCCATTAGCAGATAAATGTACAAACAAGTATGATATGTCCATTTACTGGAATATTCTTTGGCATTAAAAGGAATGAGCTACTGATACACAGTGACGAATGAATTTTGAAACGTCTTAAATAAAAAAACACAAACATAAAAGAGGATGTGATCACATTAATCAGACTCTAAGAAAGATAAAACTAACAGTGATAGAAAGTAAATCAGTAGGTACCAATGGGGGAAGGGCAAGAACTGATGGTTGCCTGGGGAAGGCAGAGAGGGACTTTAGGATGTGGAAAATGCCCTCCACCTTTCTTGTGATGGTGATAACATGGGTGCATAAATTTGTCACAACTTGCCAAAATGTGTACCTAAATGCATTTTATTATATAACAATTATACCTCAATACATTCCACTTTCAAGGTAAAGTGTGTGTCTCACGGTCCTGGGATTGAATGAGGACCTTGGAGTTTTCTTAGTTCCTGCCTCTTACTTAACAGGGACACTTGTCCCTTCTCATCTGGTTTTCTAACTCACAGCGCCATCTTCTTTCCAAAAGCTCTGGATTTTTGGTGAAAGTGAAAGCTGCTAGATACCCTAAACTACCTGTGTGTTGCAGAAAAGGAACACAACACCTTGATGTCCAGCATGGAGACCTGAGTGTGGGCCCCTCTGCCTATCTTGGGGAGACATCTCCAGGCCTTCTCTCCTCTCCCTCATCTCCCCTTCTTTACCCAACTCTTCCATATTCCCAAGGCTCACCTCTTAACCGATGCCTCCTGGGATCACCTCAGTACTGGCTCTTTCTTTGAAACCCCACATTTGATGTATGTTGGACGAGTAACTTGCAGTGAAATATCTTGAATCACTAATTACCTCCTTCTCTACTATTTTTTTAACTTTTTTTTTGCTTTTTCTTTTTGGTGGTACTGGGGATGGAACCCTTCTACCTCCGGGCTACACTCCCAGACCTATTTTTTATATTTTATTTGGAAACAGGGTCTCTTAAGCCAGAGAGGCTGGCTTCGAACCTGCACAATCCTCCTGTCTCCGCCTCCCAAGGGTGGGGATAACAAGTGTGCGCCACCACGCCCGGCTCTATTTTTTAACTTTTATGTTAGTGTATCTTGTCTCCCCAATTTCACGGCAGGACTGTGTACAATGAATGATTTTATATCCCCCACATCTGATGCATGCAAAAGTCCATGAATACTTCTTGAATAGATGAGGCATCTGTGTAGAACAACATCTGTCTCTGCCCGGTGGTTTCAGATGCTGATGAAACTACAGGAGCTCAGTACCAGGTGCCTGGAAGCAGAGACTCAAAGCAAGGGTTGATGATGAAACCCATTGGGAGTGATTCTCAACTTGACTGCACACAGGAATCTCATTGGAAGCTCTAAAAATAAATGCAGAGCCCTGGGTTCCATTTGGAACCTATACTGATATAAATGGTTAGGATGGGGGCCTAGGCATTCAGAGATATTTACATTTCTCCAGTTGATTTGAATATATAGCTAAGGTGAAAATCACTGAAATAAAAGGTATAATTCGCCTTCCTCACCCCACTCATGAGCAAAAAATGAGATGAAGTAATCAGAAAGGGGGCATCTTTTCCTCCCCACATTTCTAAAGAAAATGTATGACATCCTCCCGCAACATTCACCCCGTCAGCTGCTCCATTAGCATTTCCAAGAGAATATTGAGAACTCCAGCATGTTCATTAAAGGCTTTGGCAGGCACCAGCAGACAAGATTAGAATTAGACAAGAACTCTTGTTTTTGTTTGGCAAAAAGAGAAAAAAAATAAAAGGCTATTTACAGCCCAGGAAGCCGCTCCTGGAAGGGAAGTATGGAACTGGGTGATTGTTTCAAGGTTAATGGTGCCATTCAGTTCAGCTTCCTTAAGGAGATTATTACAGGTGAGTCGAACCCTGTCCCTTCCACACTTGCATGAGTTTCTCACTTATCCCTATGGGAAGGTCTGGGTTTCTGGCCAAAGTTAGATTCATCATCCCAGGACCCAGCGAAGAAACCAGGGATTGGTAGAATGATCTCTCAGGACTTTCTGAATTTAGATAGCCTTCTTGAGGGAAAATGGATCTTCTATCATTCCTTATTCTAGTTGGTTCAACACCTGAAAACTGTGTTTATCAAAGTCCCAAATCACCTTGGAGACGTCTTAAAAATTCAAATTTTTGATTCTTACCCCAAATCATCTATATCAGAGATACTTTGGGGGTGGGGACCTGGAATCTGCACTTTACTTTTGCTATACTTTTATTGGGACATGCTAAGTATACATCATCATGAGTTCAGAGAGATAGAAACATACATGCACATAGCACCTGGTGGGTTTCCCTCCAAGTTCTACCCTGCTTCTTCCTAGTCCCTGTACATGTTACTGATATTGGTGTTGGTAATTTTGAGTATGTACATATATCAGCTTTCTCCTCTACCTTGTTAATTTCCTTGCACTATTTTACTAAAATTTCTCATTTATCTGAAGTTCCTTTTGTTTCTCAAATACCCTCTAATCTCACTTTGCAAAATATTCTCTAGTTCCATCCATTTCCCTGCGAATGACCTAACTCTGTTCCTCTGGATGTCTGAGTTAAATTTTATTGTGTGTATATACACCCCAGTTTCACAATCCATGTATCTGTTGACAGATAATATTGCATGTCTTACTATAATATTCTGATTTCAATTGCTTTGGAAAGATGCCCAGGAGTGGTAGAACTGGGTCATACTGTGGTTCCATTCCCAGTCTTTGGAAGAACCTCCATACTGATCTCTATAACTTCTAAGGTGAATCTTTTGCCCTTTTTTTTGAGGTACTCCCCCAGCCCTATTTTTATTTTATTTTTGCCTGCGTATATCTTTAATTTCTCTGTGAGTCCAATATCCAATGACTAGGTCTCACAATACATAGAAAATAAGTATGTTACAGACAAGTGTCAAAAAAGCACTGGATTACAGTCATTTAACTAAAACTGTAATAACCACTAATTGATGAACTTTTTTGTGGTACTGGGGATGGAACCCAGGGGTATTCTACCTCTGGGCTATACCCCTGCCCTATTTTTTATTCTTTATCTTGAACAGGGTCTCACTGAGTTGCAAAGGGCCTCACTAAGTAGTTGAGGCTGGCCGCGAACCATGATCCTCCTGTGTCAGCTTCCCAAATGCTGGGATTGCAAGTGTGCGCCACCACGCCCAGTTCTTTTGCCCTTTTAAGTGCAATGACGACCAAGGCAATGGAATGAGCACTGGGCTTGACGTTAGAAGGCCTGAATGTATGTTTTTGACTCCTTGCTTATGAGCAGCATGACATGGAAGAGCTCAGCTACCTGAACCACCATATAGAAAGGGCTGTGACGAAGGGAAACCGGTCAGTTAGCTGTCCAGGTGGAGCCCCATGGTGTGGAGTAGGTTAACATGAAGGCCCCAGTGGGCTAATGATAGGAGATGGCACCAAAGGCAGGAGGGATGCGCACAAGGCAGTCAGAAGGCCCTGTGAAGACCCACGCTGACCTCAACATCTGACCTAGGCCCTGCTCTATGCCCTTAACAAGTTGCACCATTTTTCCCACTTCACTAATTCTGAGACAAAATATGGTTTTCCATCAACATCAACCAGCTCACCTGTTACAACAATGTCCTAATGCTTTCTACCCAGCTAATGCACCGTCTACTGCCTGATAAGGCCGGGGGTATCACCTGAGTTATGAGCTTAATTTGAAAATAGGCAGCGGTGCTCATTTTTCAACGTCCTAAAATCGTGTCCACTGAAATAAACTACTTTCTCGTGCCACCCCACTTCCTCCATCATCAGTGGTGAGGATGATGGAAAGCAGAATGCATTTTTGAGGATTCAAAGTTCTTTGTTCTCCTCATCTCCGGCAGCTGTAGCTCCACGTGGATCAGGACGTTCACTCCCTTGATTGGTGAAGAATTTTAAATAGCAATGACGTAGCAGTCGGCTTCTTCAGTCCTACTCTTCTTTCTTCCAGCATCCTTCTTAGCTTATTTTATTTGCTGCACCTGCTGAATACCTGCTATTCACAGGTTGCCAGGTATGGAGATGCAAAGATAAGCATAGTATCATCCCCTCCGTAAGGATCCCATAATCCAGGACAAGAGATGGACAGGTATGCAGATACATACTTATAAACCAAGTATTCAAGGTTTGGAAAGAAACCCCGCCGTCCTTGATGTAGTAGACCATGCCCTCCTCACCGATCTCCAGGGTTCCCTCTGTTCTGGAGGCAGAAGTGAAGTAGAAGGAGGTGAGGATCTTTTGTGCATCCTTATTTTCCTGGGAGAAAGATTTGAGCATTGATAAAATAGCTAATATTTACTAAGTGTTTACTACACGCCAGGGGCTTTCTAAGCATGTCATGCACATTACTCATTAATTCTCATCTCCTTTTTTCAAGAGAGGAAACTACAGCACAGAGATAGGTAGCTTGTCTGAGCTCAGAGAATCCAGGCAATCTAGCCCAGCAGCCATTTCTGCTTAGAAAGGAAGGCTCTGGTCATGTGCTCATGAACTAGCTGGCTCTGTTCAGTCCCCTAACATCCCTTACATTAATTTATCCTAAATAAAAGCTAAACCTGCCCAAGTCCAGGGTAAGTAAGCCCATGCAAGATGGAAAAAGAGGACAGGCATGGTTGCCATTCTTATTGGGTACTGTTAGGAAGGACAGGGTCTTACCCCAGTTAGAGAAGACAGATGCCTAACCTCAGTCAGAATGGCAACCATCAACAATACAAACAGCTGGGTGTGGTGGTGCACGCGTATAATACCAGCATTTGAGAGGCTGAGACAGGAGGATGGCGGTTCGTGGCCAGCCACAGCTACTTATTGAGACCCTTTGCAACTCAGTGAGACCCCGTTTCAAGTAAAGAATAAAAATAGGGCTGGAGGTATAGCTCAGAGGTTGAATGCCTCTGGATTCCATCCCCAGTACCGAAAAAAAAAAAAAATACAAACACTAGCTGGGTGTGGTGTTGCACGCCTATACTGCCAGTCTTTGGGAGGCTGAGACAGGAGGATCGCAGGTTTGAGAAAAGCTTTAGCAAGTAGTGGGCCTCTCATCAGCCTAGTAAGACCCTATTTTAAAATAAAAATAAAATGGGACTGGTGATATAGCTTGGAGGTAGAATGCCCTGGGTTCAATCTCCAATAACACACACACACACACACACACACACACACACACACACACACACTACAAACAGTAATAAATGCTGATGAGAATGTGGGGAAATAGAAACTCTTATACATTGTTGGTGGGACTACAAATTAGTGCAGCCACCTTGGAGATCAGTGTGGAGGGGCCTCATAAGACTCTGGATGGAATCATCATTTGATGCAGCTATGGCACTCTCCTGGACATCTTTTCAAATGAATTGAAGCCAGAATATTATAGTGATGAATGCATGTCCATGTTTATAGTAGTACAATTTGCAATAACTAAATTGCGGGACCAACCTAGGTGTCCATCCACATATGAACGGATTACAAAAGTATGAGATATACACACAACGGAATTCTATGCAGCCATAAAGAAGGACGAAATTATGCCATGTTCAGGAAAATGGATGGAGCTAGAGAATATTATTCCAAGTGAGATTAGCCCGTCACATACACAAACTGAAGAGCCATATGTTTTTTCTTATGTGTGGAAACTAGGGAGAAATCAGGATACAAGAGGAACTCCAGATAAAGGAGGAGAAACCCTAGTGGAGTGATACACGGGGTGTGGGGGAGAGAGTGGGGGCGAGGAGAGAGACTCGATGAAGGAACACTGCAACTGACACCGGGCACCTACACAAAGCGATCGATGCCTGTGCAGTGGAGTGCGGGTGCCCATAAGACCTAGGAGATTCCCGTTCCCATGGTGCCACCATCCTCAGTCCTCATTATCACACTCCCATGACGTGACCAGGCCTGTCGAGTAGGGGAGAGGAGCAAGGCCTGAGTGAGGCCCATTGGGAGAGAAGACAGACTACTGAGGAAGAGAGATGAGAGCCAGGAGGGTGGGGTTCAGGAAGGAAGAGTGAGCAAAGGTCACATACTGCAAGGAGGCCAGGAAGGACAAGACGAGGCTGGACAGTGGCCTGGGGTGTCTGGGTTTTGGAGGCCTTCGGGAGAACTGGCTGGGTGCAGTCTGACTCTGGTGTCCGGTCTTGGGGACTTTGATAAGAATACTAAGGATTTGTTTCTTGTTTCTTCTCTTGGGGCTAAGAACGAGAGAGAGAGAGAGAGAGAGAGAGAGAGAGAGAGAGAGAGAGAGAGAGGGAGAGAGAGAGAGAGGAAAGTGGGACTTGGTGGTGTGGAAGAGGGCTGGTCAAGGTGAGGCAGGTTCTAGAAGGTTTTGTGTAGATGAATTGTGGAGCTAAACGGCAGAAAATATGGCTAGAGGTGACTAGAGAGAGAAGGAGGGGGGATCAGAAAATGTCTGGAATGCCCAACAGTAGGGTAATACAGCCGGCAGATCTGTATGATGGCATGTTTTTTAGCCAAGGAGAAATTACGCTTTTGAAAGATATTTAACAATATGAGAAATAGCCCCATAAAATAATAAAGGGAAACCAAGTGTAGAAAACTACATGGCATGATGCCAGCTTCCTTGAAAACACGTGCCTGTTTGCACTGGCAGGAGAATATACCAGAATGCACGTGGTTCAAAAATTATTTTCTGTATGTTCCAGATTTTCTAAAATAAACAGGTGTTACTTTTCCAGTGATTAAAAGAGTACGGATGTCTGGTAGCCTTGGTTAAATTACAAGTCTCTCTGTGCCTTTTATTGTCATCTTCCTCTTTAGGAACTAGGAGGAAATGGCTTTTCCTTGAGGTTAGGTCCTCTGAGCCGTGGGACAGAATGGGCTGGTCATGCACTGCGTCCCCACAGCTCAGCCGCGTGATGGGTGCCAGGGATGGGAAAATGCAAAGCAGCTTCAGGCTTTGTTGGAGACAGTAGGATACACACACAACAGACCCCTGAAGATATGGTTTTTTGCCCTTTCAGAGAAGTGGCCGTCAGCTGGAGCGTGGAGTCAACCTTTATGTAAAATGGTTTCAATTGAAGCCGGGCGTGGTGGCGCACGCTTGTAATCCCAGCATTCGGGAGGCAGAGACCGGAGGATCACAGTTTGCAGACAGGCTCAGCTCCTTAGTGAGGCCCTTTACAACTTAGTGAGACCCTGTTTCAAAAATAAAAAGACTAAAAATACAGCTGGGGGTACAGCTCAGAGGTAGAATGCCCCTGGGTTCCATGCTCTGTACCGCAGAACAGCAACAACAATAACAACAAAAGTGTTTTCAGTTGTAAAACGGTTGCTTTGGGCTGCAGCCATTGGCCACTGGCTCCATTGGGGGAACCAGGGGGAAGCAGTGACTCTTCATAGATAACAGCAGGGGATCCTGGGGTCCCGATGCCTGCTGGAGTCATCCTCATTCCTGATTTTCTATGTTTCCTAGGTTTCTATGTTTCCTAGGTCACACCGGCCACCCCTAGGGTATAGGGTATAGGGAGCGGGGCCTGAAATGGTGGCTGTCTCATGGGTGTTGATCCTTCCACCTCTGCTACTTACTAACTCCAGGGGAGGACAGTCCCTGAGAGGTGACCACAGAGGAAAGGAAGCACGAGGCTGTTAGATAGCCCGGTAGCTCTGATTGGCCGGTGTGATGGGGGAGACGGAGTGTCAGAGTTGCGGGCATGTGGGACAGAGGGTTGTCACCTGCAGTCTCCATGCCTTTCAGTATCTGACTTCTGTGTGCCATGGGATGCTGCTTCTGGCGACTCTTTAGCTCCTCCCTGAGACTCCTCGCCCAGTGTGTAATCGGGGCAATCTCTCAGTGTTTAGTCACAGGGTCCACTTTGGGATGCTGCGGGGCTCAGGAGCTCTGTAGAATGGCCATGTCCTTCTGTTAACACGCTGAAGGTCACACAGCCAGTGAGAGGCAGAAATGGGACTGGGTTCCAAGCCTCCGGTCTTTCCCTTGCAGACAGGAAAGGAATGTGGTTAATTCCCAGTACTTGGGAGGCCAAGACAGAAGAAGGATGGCGGGTTCAAGGCCAGCCTCAGCAACTTAGCAAGATACTTGACAACTTAGTGAAACCCTGTTTCAAAATTAAAAAATAAAATAAGGCTGGGGGTGTAGCTTGGAGATAGAACATTTCTGGGTTCAATCATCAGTACCAAAAAAGAAAGAAAGAAAGAAAGAAAGAAAGAAAGAGAGAGAGAAAGAAAGAAAGAAAGAGGAAAGAAAAGAAGGGAAGCGAGGGAGGGAGGGAGGGAGGGAGGGAGGAAGGAAGGAAGGAAGGAAGGAAGGAAGGAAGGAAGGAAGGAAGGAAGGAATCTGGCAAATGACAGCCCTAGGTTTGAATCCAGGGTCTGCTTCCTATCATTGCAACACTGAGCAAATTCATTTACTCTTCTATAAAAGGGGGTGACAGGGCAGAGGTGACAGTGTCAAATGAGGCCACATCTACTAAAGTGCCCCCAAAGGTCCCTCGGGGTGCAGCATAAGCCCGAGCACCCCCCACCCCCTTTCCGTGCCTTTCTCCCCCCAGTGCTCCTATGCATATTTCTGTTTTCAGTTTTCTTCACCCCGTTCCCTGTTCATTTTCTTTCATGCCGTCTACAGCACTGGCCTTTCCTAGCCTGATGCCCAGCCTGGTAGCAGGTGATATCTTAGATACGTCACAGTTGTTTAGTCCGAGGGCTGGAAGGGAACTGTGCGTGATGTGTTGGGTCTGGTGTCCATGCAGTACAAAATGTAGGCTGAGGGCATTATTTGGAAGCCCTCATTTGACTTTCAGCAGGCTCCAACTGGCTCCTTTCATTGAAAAGGGGGCTAGTCTTTGCCTCCTCCTCACCCTGGAAACCTGTGTTCACAGCGAGCCACCTTCCGGCACACAGTGCACAGATCTCACAATAAAACATGGCCTTTTGGTTTCTTTTCTCTAAATATTGATCACTGTTCTGAATTTTCTGCTCCTGCTTTCTCCTGCTATGATTTATTTTTGAAAGAGGAGGCAGGTCGTTCCTCCTCCAGCTTCTTTCTCCTTTCCTTTGCTGTTTTTCATTTTTACCTTCCTACTAAGAAGAGGGAAAAAAATAGTTGTAGGATCCTAGAACATTAGAGACATAGCCCGGGAGACGACACACCTGGGGGCAGAGGCCTCTGTGGCCTGGAGTCAGGAGCCATTTTTACAATGCTTTGTATTTTAAAACATCCTTCAGCAGCATTGCGTTGCCCAGTGATTTAGAAGAGAAGAAACTAAAATTTACTAATTGCAAGATTCACATAATTTTTTTAGGTTAAAAAATTCAGGTGGTGTGTGTGTGTTTGTGTGTGTGTGTGTGTGTGTGTGTGTGTGTGTGTGTGTGTGTGTCTGTTGGAGACTGAACACAGGAACATTCTACCACTGAGCTACACTCTTAGTCCTTTGTATTTGTTTTTTTTTTGCAGAGGGCCTCGGTAAGTTACTGAAGCTGATCTCAGGCCTGTGATCCTCTTGTCTCAGCCTCTCAAATACTGGGATTACAGTTGCGTGCCACCAGGCCCGGCTGTCAAGGTCTTAATTCAGCTAAAGGAAGGGCAGGCTGTGGATCCCACGTGAAGGGTTGGCTTTTCCAGTGACCCTGGCTTGAGATTGAGGTTGTTTTTTCTGTATAGAAATCAAAAGGCCCAGAAAATAGACCATCCTTAATAACATGTGGGAATCTCCCCAATAAAAGGCACCTAATCTGTTATTTCTACTGCATATTTAAAGATGAACAAACAGGTCAGCATCACCCAAGTCGTGGCCATGGTGGGTTGGCACTCAGCTCTATTTCTGCCTTAATGTGGTCTATTTTCCTCTACTTTAAATTAAAACATGGTGTGTGTGTGTGTATGTGTGTGTGTGTGTGCGTGTGCGCATGTGCGCGCACGCGCACGCGTGCATTACTAGGGATTGGACCCAGGGACATCGTTTTACTTGCAAGGTCTTCAGACCCCCCCCTTTTAAATAGGGTCTCACTAGGTTGCTGAGAGTCTTGCTACATTGCTGAGGTTATGCTTGAACCTGAGATCCTTCTGTCTCAGCTTCCCAAGTCCTGGGATCACAGGCACATGCCACCACACTCTGGCTAGCCCTCGGCCTTTTTGGAAGGTGGAAAGAGATGGAGTCTCTCTTCCTGATGCTTTTGGGAGTGAGTTGGAACGGCTTCTGGATCCTTGCATTGCATATCTGCCAGTGTTCTGAAATTCAATTCTCTGTGTGGTAGCCTCAGACCATGGCTTTATTTGGAAGTAGAGTTGCTGCAGATTTAATGAGCAAGCTGAGTTCACCATCCTGGAGTAGGGTGAGACCCTCAACTAATAAAACCAATGTCCTTATTTTTTAAAAAATGCTACATGAAGTGACAGATGCACACAGAAGGAGAGGGCCACATGAAGACGGAGTGATGCTGTCATAAGCCAAGCGCTGGAAGAGAGGCTTGGCCTGGGTCTCCCTAGCATCGTCAGCGAGAGCAGAGCTCTCTGGACATCTGAGTCTCCAACATCCAGCCCCCTCAACGGCAATACAACACTTCTGTTGCTTAAGCTCCTTGATCTGTTGTCTAAGCTCCTTGTTTGCTTTGGAAATCGTGGCAAAATAATAGAAGAGAGGGAAAAGGGCATCAATAGATGACAGGAAAGGTGGGCCCGGAATGAAGAGGGCAGTTAAACTGGGAAGCAACCCACTCACTGGGGAGCAGGAAGACAGCGCCTCCAAAAATGGCGTCTTTGGGAGGAAAACCGAGCTCAGAGAGGAATTTTTCAAGTGGAAAGGAATGTAAGGAGAAGGTTCACAATTCTGTTGGAGAGCGCCGGAAGAATGGGTGATAGGTAGAGGAAACATGAAAGCAACAAGAACCCAAACCAAAAATGCACAAAGGAGACCATCATCAACTCCAGGCCAGACCCAAACAGGAAAAGCAATTACATTATACAACATCGGTTAAGAACAGGACAGTCATCCACAGCTACCTGACCACAGCACCGCGTACCCCGAATATCGACTTAACCAGAAACAGGGACATAACCATGTGAGGATGAGAAAACGCAAGCGGCTACGGGATGAGAGATAAATTATCTTGTCCCCAGATAAAAATTAATAGACAATATGAAAAATCAATAAAGGCAAGAAATGCAGCCTAAGCATATTATTTGAAGGTAAATAACTGAAGAAACAGCTAACAGACTTTTAAAGAAATGGCTGCTCAGGCTTGGGGAGGGGAGGGGAAGAATTAGTGTCCGGAACCCTGCTGTATTTTGATGTAAGCTTTACAGTGCTCTTAAATTTTATTCATTTACTTATTTTTTATTTTTTTAATTTTTATGTAGATCATACTGAAAATGGCATACATTCAGACTGTGCTTGGTGCCATCTCCCCCCCACACACACTTCCCTTTCCACCTCCCAACAATGAGTGTCCAGGTTAACTATGCTACATGTGCTCTTTAATTTTAAAGTGTATGTCTTAGGTGGAAAAAGACAAACTTTCAAAATTAAAAATTCTCCATCTCTGTTTTCCTTGCCCATGGGGGAGATGGACAAGGACACCATTCATGTGTCCTTGGTGACAGCTCTCACGCCAGACAGCCTTCTCTAGTGTATCTGCCTTAGCTAATTCTCTTGCAACTCAGATATTTCTCCGTCTATTTATTACTTTGATTGCTTTTTTTTGTGTGTGTGCCTCTTCTAGCTTCTCTTCATTCTTCTAAAGAAACGGGACTGGAAGCCCCGTTCCATTCTGGGGCGCTGAGGAACACTGGCTTCCTGCTTGGGGCCATTGACCTTGAGCCCTTCATTGAAGCCAAGTGGTCCCTGTCATTTGGGGTATGGCCTGACCAACCACCTCCACAAAGACCAGCTTTGTGCCTGAGCAGTCCAGTGACACTCCTGAGTCTCGTTCCACGTGACCCCATCATACCGATCTGTTTTTGAGCCTTGTTCAACTTGGTCCACATTGTTATTGCCTGTGGATGGTTGCTATTATTAAAATTTGTCATCTAGGCTACAGATAAAGCTGGGCAATCTGAATATAATTCTCTCTCTCTCTCTCTCTCTCTCTCTTTTGAGTTTAAAAAAAACAGCAAGCTTTGGGAGGCAAAAATACATGCTTTCAACTCAGCGCCCACCCAGTCTCAGTTTGGCATATATACAAAAGTGGATTCTGGCTTTTTTTTTTTTTTTTTTTTTTTGGTACTGGAACCCAGGGGAATTCTACCTTTGAGCTACACCCCTAGCCCTATTTTTTTTATTCTTTATTTTTGTCTTTTGTTTCTGGGTTTTTTTTTTTTTTTTTTTTTTTTTTTAGGTCTGGGGATGAAACCTAGAGGCATTCAACCTCCGAGCCACACCCTCTGCCCAATTTTTTATTCTTTATTTTGAAACAGGATCTCACTGAGTTGCAGAGGGCCTCACTAAGTAGCTGAGGCTGTCCGCAAACAGCGATCCTCCGGTCTCAGCCTCCCAAATGCTGGGATTACAAGCGTGCGCCACCACGCCCGGCTTTATTCTTTATTTTTGAAACAGGGTCTCACTGAGTTGCAAAGGGCCTCACTAAGTAGCTGAAGCTGTCCGCAAACCACGATCCTCCTGTCTTCAGCTTCCAGAATGCTGGAATTACAAACACGTGCCACCACACCTGGCTCGGATTCTGGCATTTTGAACGGATGGAGGCGCATACTGCTGAGGATTGGCTGGTTATCTGTTTTCAATGGAGGGGCTGGGTTGGGATTAAGCTCCCCGTGCTGACCTCCTAACGCTGCTACTCCCGAGCCTCAGTGTTCAGCCAGTGGTTTGTTCATCCATTAAGCATTTATTAAGTACCAACAGTGCATAAAACCAAAAACCAAGGGGAACAAGACAAGTGTTTGTCAAATAGAACAGTGTGATGATGACCCCCAGCTCACTGCAGCTATGGAATAGAGCAGAGCAGAGGAGCACTGAGTAGCAGAAACGGGGTCCCCTGCCATCTTGTGGAAGAGCTGCGGGGGTCGATGACCTCTGGCTTGAACTGTAGCCAGCTGGCTTGTTACTGAGCAGGTCACATGGGCAGAAGCAAATGCCTCGCTGAGGTCTCAGGTCGATTACATCTATTGCTTCCACCTTATCTACATAGCCTGTGCACTCTATCATAGAAGGAAATTAAATTGGTCCAACTTGATTCACTCTTTACACGGCTGTGTCCATAAGCTCCCGGGCCTTCCCCCCGCCCCTTCTGGCTGACTGCACATTGATTGCTTGATGATTTGTTCTAACACCTTCCCCAGAAGCCTGGTTAAGCTTTTCAGGCCAGGAGGAAGACGGTCATCTTTTCCTGCTTCCTGAAAGATGGGCTTCGTGTTTGCTCTTTGGGAAGCTTCGGAGGGGATGCCCTTTTCTGTGGATGCTCTGAATCATTCCTACTTTCTGCCCAAAGTCCCCTGCCAATTCCCCACCTCCATTCACTGAGGGTCCTGAGTCCCTGCAGATATAGCTTCAGACAGCTTTTCATAAGGGATGCTCAGGTCCATTTTAGGCCTGGGGGCCCTAGTCATAGCACATGGATGGCAAGCCCAAGGGTTAAACGCAAGCGAAGTACAAAGAAATATTCTACTGTGCCCATCAGCCCTGAGTAGGGCTGAAAAGGGGGTCAGAAATCTTGAGAATTACTGAGAACGGCTTCCCTGCGAGACAAAATGTCTGCTTGTGGTTGCTTTCTGAGTGTAACCCACAGACCTTACATCAAAATGTTACATCTTTTGGTAAACACAGAAGTAAAAATACACATTAAAACCTCTGCTACTTTGCATCCTTCTTTTACCTGCCTGCCCTCAGTCCACTGGGAATGGTGTTTTCCTTCTGTGTAATGTAAGTGAAGACTTCTGGTAACATTTCCTAAAAGCCTGTCTGACCTTACTTGCCCTGCGCCTCCACGATCAGGCCACTTTCTTGTTCCTCTGCAATTTGTGCTTTTCCTGGCTGGGCTCCCTCTTCTCTCCCTACCCCTCTTACCCTCCCCGTCCTTTTCTGTGCCCCTGGACTATGTCGCTACTCCACTGCCCCTCCTGTCTTCTTCTTTTTTCTGAATCTTCTGAGCTGATTATTTAAAAGGCAGTTTTTTTCCCCCATATTTCTTTACCTATTTGACTTTCTCCCTCCATTAGGTAGTAAGAAACCTCTCAGGGATGCTTTCGACTTATAGAAATCTCCTTTTAGAGGTATTTTCTGGGTCTCTTCTCCATTACCAACTTCTACTTATGATCATAGTTTTGTGCTCAGCTCTAAATAAATGAATCAAGGTAAACCCAATATAGAGGGACTAATTCTAATGTGCCAATAGAATTTGGCAATTCTTGTCTCAATTTATTCTGCAGATATTTCTAGTGTAGAAGATATGTTCTGCTTCAGTGCATACACATGTGCATACACACACACACACACACACACACACACACACACACACACACACCCTGCCAAGATCCTAAACTTCTATTTCTTTGAGGATTCATTTCTTAACAGCACCCCAGAGATCTGTAGGCTATCTGTGTGCTGTGGTTGAGTTCTTTCCCCTCAAAGGAATCCATAATCCCAGTACTTGCAAGGCAGAGACAGAAGGATAACAGGTTTGAAGTCAGCCTCAGCACCTTAGAGAGAGACTCAAAAAGCCGAATGTGGTGGTGTACACTTCTAATCCAAGGACTTGGGAGGCTAAGACAGGAGAATCACAGGTTAGAGAACAGCCTCAGCAATGTAACGGGACTCTCAGCAACCGAGTGAGATTTGATTCAAAATAAAAAAAAAAAGGGCTGCAGGTGTATCTTGGAGGTAGGATGTCTCTGAGTTCAATCCCTAGTACCAATAAATTAATACACACACACACACACACACCTCATACATAGATACATAAAAATAGGGCTGGGAGTGTAGCTTGGAGGTAGAATGCTCCTGAGTTTAACCCCTAATGATACACACACACACACACACACACACACACACCACCACCACCACCACCACCACCACATACAGAAAACTTAAATCATAGCCTAACATCTCCTTTCTAGCTCTGTTTCTTTCCCATCTTCTTCTTCCCTATCCAACATAATCCACCATGCACATGATGTCTCCCTGTTTCCCTTTTGACTTCTTCATGCTGATCCTGGGCAGATGAAGCCACTCTTGAGATGGGAGGCAAGTTAGAAGTGTTGTCTCTCATGACTCTCTACCCTGTCCTACTTCCTGTGTTTCTTAATTAGTACCACCTCTGGTGAAGCACCTGATCCTCAGAAAATGATGGGCCACATTTAACTCATGAAGCTACCACCACGCCCCAGTCCATCAGCTTGCAATCTGAAGAACTGGGGCACGGGACAAAAACCTTTTGGATAACCCAAGGTAAAAATTAATATTTCGTATGCCCCCCAGGGGAGGAGAGGCCAGACGGAGGGGCAGCATCATGGAGCCAGTTAGTCCTGAAGTCTAAACTCAAAACCAAGGTGAAATCCAAAGGCGAGGGGTGAGGACAAGTCCCTCAGTGACGCTTGGCTGGAGAGTCATCCCAGGTTTCTCCATAAAAAACTATTAGAGAAAAAATTAAATAACAAATTGAAAATTAAAAAAATTAAATAAAGAAATTCAACCTGAGCCATACTGCCACTGTTTGAGTATGTCCCCGCCAAAACTCACATAGAATTAAGAAGAGGGGCACACCTATAATTCCAACACTTGGGAGGCTGAGGGAGGAAGACTGCAGGTTGGGGGCCAGATTCAGCAACCTAATGAGATCTTGCATAAAAATAAAAAATAAAAAGAGCCCGGTGTATAGCTTGGGGGGAATACACCAATATCAAAAAAAGAAGAACAATAAGAATCACCCCAGGCCCTTTCTCATCAACGAGGTGGCCAAGCGGGTCGGAGGCTCAGACGCAGAGATGCGGATCTTCGTGAAGACCCTGACGGGCAAGACCATCACCCTCGAGGTTGAGCCCAGCGACACTATCAAGAACGTCAAAGCCAAAATCCAAGACAAGGAGGGCATCCCCCCTGACCAGCAGCGTCTGATTTTTGCGGGCAAACAGCTGGAGGATGGCCGCACCCTCTCAGACTACAACATCCAGAAGGAGTCCAGTCTGCACTTGGTGCTTCGCCTGCGGGGTGTCATCATCGAGCCGTCCCTGCGCCAGCTCGCCCAGAAGTACAATTGCGACAAGATGATCTGCCGCAAGTGTTATGCCCGGCTGCACCCACGCGCCGTCAACTGCCGCAAGAAGAAGTGCGGCCACACCAACAACCTGCACCCCAAGAAGAAGGTCAAGAAAGCCCTCCGCAGGCCTCCCGCTGGAGCCCCACGGTGGCCTCGGGACCTCAATAAAGCTTCCCTTACCTTGACTGGAGCAGCAAAAAAAAAAAAAAAAAAAAGAATCACCCCAGACTATACAACCAAGGTCATGAATGCTAGGAGAGACTGGTACGATGTGATTCATACCCTGGAAGAAAATAACTTCCAACCAAAGCTCATTTATCCAGCAAAACTACTATTCAAGATCAATGGAGAAACCAAAGTTTTTCAGGATAAACAGAATCTTAAAAAATTCATGAATTCAAAGCCAACACTAAAGAAAATTCTTAAAGAAATAAACCATAAGGAAGAAAAAAGAAGCAGACTTCAGAACCAGATAAGAGAGGAAGTTAATAAGTGGGCCATTTAAGTAAAGAAGAAAGATCAAACCACCCAAGAGTAAACAGAACACAAAATGGCAGAAAACAAAAATCATATTTCAATAATATCTCTTAATGTCAAAGGACTAAACTCACCAATCAAAAGACATAGACTGGCAATGTGGATTAGGAAACATAATCCAAATATATGCTGTCTGCAAGAAACTCACCTCACAGCCAAAGACATTCACAGACTGAAAGTGAAAGGATGGAAAAAGATATACCATGCCATTGGTGACCAAAAAAGAGCAGGGGTAGCAACCCTGATATCCAACAAAACAGACTTTAAACTAAAACACATCAAAAGAGACAAATCAGGGCACTTCCTTTTATTAAAAGGAACAATACACCAAGAAGGTATAATGATAGTAAATATTTATGCCCCAAATGTGGGTGCAACCACATTTGTAAAACAAATCCTTCTGGACATCAGATCCCAAATATACCCAAATACAATAATTCTGGGAGACTTTAATATGCCTCTCACACCACTGGACCAATCTTCAAGGCAAAAGATGAGTAAAGACGCTTTAGAACTAAAGGAAACCATAAACCAAATAGACCTAATAGACATTTTCAGAATATTTCAACCAGGAACCACAGAATACACATTCTTCTCAGCAGCCCATGGAACCTTCTCCAAAATAGATCACATCCTGGGACACAAAGAAAATACCAGCAAATTTAAAAGATGTAATATAATTCCTTGCATCTTTTCAGACCACAATGGAATAAAAGTAGAAATCAACAACAGGAAACTCGAAAGAAAGTATTCAAATTCATGGAGAATTAATGATACACTATTGAATGATGAATGGGTAAGAGCAGAAATTAGGGAAGAAATAAAGAAATTTATGGAAACAAATGAAAACAGAGAGACAACCTACCAAAATCTATGGGACACCATGAAGGCAGTATTAAGAGGAAAGTTTATTGCATTGAGTGCCCACATAAGAAGGACAGAGAACCACCAAGTAAAGAACCTAATGACACAACTCAAGGACCTAGAAACTCTGCAACAGTCTATTCCCAAAGACAGCAGAAGGCAAGAAATCATTAAAATTAGAGCAGAAATAAATGAAATAGAAAACAAAAAACAATTCAAAGAATCAATAAAACAAAAAGTTGCTTCTTTGAAAAGATTAATAGAATTGATAAACCCCTTGCCAAGCTAACCAAAAGGAAAAGAGAATCAACTCAAATTATCAAAATTAGAAATGAAAAAGGAGATATCACCACAGAAAATGAAGAAATTCAAAAGATTATCAGAAACTACTTTAAAAATTTATACTCCAATAGACTTGAAAACCTGGAAGAAATTGATAGATTTCTAAGCACAGTTAACCTTCCTACACTCAGCCAAGAGGACATAGCAAGCCTAAACCAACCAATTACAACCAAAGAAATAGAAATGGCAATAAAAATTCTTCCACCAAAGAAACGCCCAGCCCCAGATGGGTTCCCAGCTGAATTCTACAAAACCTTCAGTGAACAACTAATACCAATACTTCATAACTTGTTCCGGGAAATTGAAACAGATGGAACTCTCCCAAATTCCTTCTATGAGGCCAGTATCACATTAATCCCCAAACCAAATAAAGACACCTCAAGAAAGGAAAACTACAGACCAATATCCTTAATGAACATAGATGCAAAAATTCTAAACAAAATACTAGCTATACGCATTCAAAACTATATCAAGAGAATAATACATCATGACCAAGTCGCTTTCATCCCAGAAAAACAAGGCTGGTTCAACATATGCAAATCAATACATGTTATTCACCACATAAATAGAACCAAGAACAAAAACCACATCATCATAGCAATAGATGCTGAAAAAGCATTCAACAAAATCCAACACCCATTTATGTTAAAAACACTGCAAAAAATTGGGATAGAAGGAAAGTACTTCAACATCATTAAGGCAATATACTGTAAACCCAAAGCCAACATTATACTGAATGGGGAAAAACTGCAAGAATTTCCGCTAAAGTTAGGAACAACACAAAAATGCCCACTATCACCACTCCTTTTCAATATAGTCCTTGAGACTCTTGCTGCAGCAATAAGGCAAGAGAAAGAAATCAAAGGAATTCACATAGGAAGAGAGGAATTAAAATTATCCTTATTCGCAGATGACATGATCCTTTATCTGGAAGACCCAAAGAACTCAACCAAAAGACTTCTGGAGCTGATTGACAAATTCAGCAAAGTCGCAGGATAAAAAATCAACCTGAAGAAATTAGTGGCTTTTCTTTATGCCAACAATGAATTCACAATGAAAGAAACAAAGAAAACAATTCCATTCACTAAAATCTCAAAACCAATAAAATACCTAGGAATAAATCTAACCCAAGATGTATAAGACCTATACAACAAAAACTATAAAACATTAAAGAAAGAAATTGAAGAAGACCTTGGAAGATGGAAAGATCTCCTGTGCTCATGGATAGGCAGAAAAAATATCATCAAAATGGCCATTCTGCCAAAACTGATCTATAGATTCAATGCAATTCCCTTTAAAATACTAGCGACATTCTTCAGAGACCTAGAAAAATCAATCATGAACTTTATATGGAGAAAGAAAAGACCCAGAATAGCCAAAGCAATTCTCAGCAATAAGAAACATGCAGGAGGCATTACAATCCCAGACTTCAAACTATACTATAGAGCAATAGTAGTAAAAACAGCATGGTACTGGCACAATAACAGATATACTGACCAGTGGATTAGAATAGAAGATACAGAAACAAACCCACACATCTTTAGTCAATTAATCTTTGACAAAGGGGCCAAACTCATACGCTGGAGAAAAGACAGCCTTTTCAACAAATGGTGCTGGGAGAACTGGCTAGCCATTTGTAAAAAGATGAATCTAAACCCCTATATCTCACCATGCACAGGAATCAACTCAAGATGGATCAAAGACTTAGAAATTAGACCTGAGACTGTGAAGTTAGTAGAGGAGAGCATAGGTTCAACACTACAACATATTGGCACAGGCAGTAACTTTCTCAACAAAACCTCCAAAGCTCAGGAAATTAAAGCAAGAATAAACAAGTGGGATAGCATCAAACTAAAAAGTTTCTTCTCATCAAAGGAAACTATCAATAACCTAAAGAGGAAGCCTACAGAATGGGAAAAGATCTTTACCAGCCACCATTCTGATAGGGGGCTAATATCCAGAATATACAAAGAGCTCAAAAGTCTCTACACTAGCAAAACAAACAACCCAATCAAGAAATGGGCAAATGAACTAAATAGACACTTCACAAAAGAAGAGATACAAAGGGCCAATAGATACATGAAAAGATGTTCTTCATCACTGGCCATAAGGGAGATGCAAATCAAAACTACACTGAGATTCCATCTAACCCCAGTCAGAGTGGCAAGCATAAAGAAATCAAACAACAACAAATGCTGGTGAGGATGTGGGGAAAGAGGAACTCTTTTACACTGTTGGTGGGAATGCAAACTAGTTCAGCCACTATGAGATCTGTGTGGAGATTCCTTAGAAAGGTGGGAATAGATCCACCATATGATCCAGCTATACCACTCCTGGGTATCTTTCCAAAGGGGTTGAATTCAGAGAAATACAGCAACATATGCATACCTATGTTCATAGCAGCACAATTTGTAATAGCCAAAATATGGAACCAACCCAGACCACCATCAACAGATGAATGGATAGCAAAACTTTGGGAAATACACACAATGGAATTCTATTCAGCCATAAAGAAGAACAAAATTATATCATTTGCAAGAAGATGGAAAGCCCTGGAGAACATCATGTTAAGTGAGATCAGCCAAGCACAGAAGGAGAAGGTACATATGTTTCCTCTAATATGCCCAAACTAGGAAGCACAAAGGATAATGGGACTCCAGATAATGGAGGGGAAATACCAGCAAAGTTTGAATGGAGAGATAGGAGAGGAGGAAGGCTGACCTTGATTAATGAGGGTCTACATCTGAATATGTGTAAAATTATGAATATGACATGGCTAACCTGGACAACCATTGGTGGGAGGGGGGAAGGGAAAATGGGGGCAGGGGGAGAGGGCACCAAATATAGTTTAAATGTATACTATTTATGTTCAATAACAAATTGTTTTTAAAAATAAAATAAAATAGAATTGAAAAGAATAAAATATTTACTAATTTGTTTTTAAAAAAATTAAAAATTAAAAAAAATAAAGAAATTTAACCTGAGTCATACTGCCACTGTTTGAGTATGTCCCCGCCAAAACTCACATAGAATTAAGAGGAGGGGCACACCTATAATTCCAACACTTGGGAGGCTGAGGGAGGAAGACTGCAGGTTGGGGGCCAGATTCAGCAACCTAATGAGATCTTGCATAAAAATAAAAAATAAAAAGAGCCCGGTGTATAGCTTGGGGTGGAATACACCAATATCAAAAAAAGAAGAAAGAAAGAGAGAGAAAAAAGAAAGAGCAAGAAAGAAAAAAAAAGAAAGTAAAGGAGGGAGGGGGAAGGAAGGAGGCAAGAAGAAAGAGAGAGAAGGAAGAAAGAAAGGAAGGAAGGAAGGAAGGAAGGAAGGAAGGAAGGAAGGGAGGGAGGGAGGGAGGGAGGGAGGGAGGGAGAGAGGAAGGAGCCTTTAAGCAGTGACTAGGCCAGAAGGAGTCCCCATTTGTGAATGGGATTATAAGCTGTTTGGTGAGCTGGCCTTTCCACTTTCTGCCATGTGAGGACATGATGTTCTTCCTCTCCAGAGGATGCAGCAATGAGGTAAAAGTAATCAGCAGCCTTCACCAGAAACCTAACCAGCCAGTGCCTTGATCCTGGACTTCCTAAGCTCTAGACCTGCAAGAAATAAGTTTCTGTTCCTTATAAATTATCTGGTCTGTGGCATTTTGTTATAGAAGCACAAACAGACTGAGACATGCCAACACTGGGTACATGGTACAAATATTCCTGAAGTGGTTCTGCCTCAGTATTAAATTATTAAAGGGGAGCAGGGTGTGGTGTGCATGCTTACAATCTCAGCATTTGGGAGGCTGAGACAGGAGGATCCGGGTTCTCAGACACCCTCAGCTATTTAGTGAGTTCCTTTGCAACTCAGTGAGACGCTGTTTCAAAATAAAGAATAAAAAATAGGACTGGTGATATCGCTCAGAGGTAGAATGCCCCTGGGTTCCATCCCCAGAACTGTAAATATATATATTATATATTTATATATAGGTAGAAGACATCAACAGAGGAAATATGTTCTTCCACCCAGAGCTCTTTTCTCTTTGTCCTCTGAAGATCTAGAATCAGTCTGTTTTTCCCTCCAGTGTGACTCAGGGCATAAGCCCAAGATGAGCCCACTACAAGCCTGATTGTGTATTCTATGGGAGCTATTGGGCACTAAGTGTTCACCAGAACCCAGACCTAAGTGACCCACGTGGTCATGGGATTATGATCCTCACAGCCAACAGACCACGGGCCAGGCCCACTTTTGCTGGAGCTCCTTGTATGGTCGCATGCTGGACTTTACTGAATGCTGCCAATATTATTCAGTTAGTTTCAGTCTCTTCCTGCAACAACGCTCCTATATCTTTTGGTAAGGTCCTTACCTTCTATTTTGGTCAACATTCCCATTGCCATAATCCAAAACTCCAAGGGAGCACATACAACTTAGAGAAAGAAAGATTTATTTGCTCACAGTTCTGGAGATTTCAGAGTTTTAGTCCATGTCAGGTGGGTTCTGCGGGGCTTAGGCCTGGTGACAGGAAGTGGAGGGAGGGAGAGGGCAAGGGCTCTGCTCTTACGTCATGGAGGCTGGGAGCGAGAGAGAGCAAGAAATCAAGAGGATTCAAAGACAAAGGCACAGTCCCTAAGGCCACACTCCCAGGGACCCACCTTTTCTAGCCATACCTGCCTAGGTTGCCACCCACTAAATTCATTACAGTGGATTTATCCACTGATAAGATTACAACCCTCGTGAATTAATTACATCTACTCTGAACATTGATACGTGAGCTTTTCAGGGGACATTCTATATCCAGCTATGACTCCTTCCTGAAAGGATGCACTGGCTGTAATAGAACAGTAATAATCACAGCAGGTTATGTGTGTGCATTATGTTATTCAGATTTGAACCTGTGGGTAGGCATTATTAAATCCATGTAACAGACAAGGAGGTTGAGGAATAACAATATCAAGACATAGGCAATAAATGGCAGACCCAGGTTCAAGCCCAGGCCCATGTGTCCCTTGAAGTGTCCCTTGAAGTGTGCTCTGAGCTACATTGCTAATAGGTACTGTCCCAGATCCAGAGATGCACCACACCAGCAGCACCTCTCTAGAAAATCCCTTTCCACTGTGCGAGATGGATAGTCAGATTCAGTGGTTCCCAGCCAGAAACCTGCAGAAATGATAAACTTCTCTACCTTCTAAGAGTTTTTGATTTGGGGACCTGGAATGGGCCACAAATCTGATTTTTTTTTTAAACAAGGGTCATTGCTGACTCTGACACAGACAAATCGCCAACTGATATTTTGGAACTACCAGATGGAATGATCTTAAAATTCCTTTCCAGAGCTAAGACTCCATGGCAGGAGGACACTTGGGTACCCCTCACCTTGTCAGCTTTCCCCTCTCTAAACTCATGTCACTTGTCCCCTTCTTAAGCCCAGATACCACCTCACCCTTCCTAATTCCCTGCTGGCTGGAGCCGGGAGCTCAGCCACAGCACCCTGCCCGCTCTGGGCCCACCCTGCTGGCCTGCCTCTGCCTGAGAGCTCAGACGCAGTAGCTTGCCTTGGAGCTTAACTCCTACCCTTGACATTTCACCCTTCCAGGTCTGCATTTAAAAAAGAAAAGATGAGTGATATATACACATATTACAAATCTCCAAGCTTATAAAAGAGTATATTGAAAAAGAGTATATTGATAATCTCTACCAACCCTATCATTCTGCTACACAGGGGTCGTCTCCAAAGAGACCTCAAACATGTCTAACACACACACACACACACACACACACACACACACACACACACACACACACACATCATACTAAATAAATAAAGTTTAAGAAAAACAAAAATGGTAGCTCACTGTTCATTCCATTTTGCCTTTTGCTTATTTTGAGAAAAACACGCTCCAGATGAGTACCTAGGAACTTCTGCAGCTGAATTCTCCATCGCATGAGTTGGTCATACGAGCACACACAAAAACTCATCCTCCAGGGCAAATAATGTCATCGATATAACGAGACTCCTAGGCACATTTTTGTCCGGGTATGGAACTTCCTGAGATAATTTTGCTACAAGAGCTAACACTTCAATGGGGAAGGGAAAGGAGAGGGAAGGAGCCAGAGGGAAGGTCACCAAATGTCGTGTCCATAGATGTCCCTGTCACTCTGAACCACATTATGATGTGAGACTATAACGCACTGATAAAAGAATATTTTAAAAAAAAGAGTTGTAGCCAATCACAGAGAGCGAAGGGTCATACGGGTTCTTTAATATGTGTGATAAGGGAGCAAATGGGATACAAGAGAAACTCCAGATGATGAGGAGAAAACTCAGGGGAGCCAGAGAGGAGATATAAGGGTAGGGGTGGAGGAAGACGTAAGTTCATTCATAGAAATACTACCATGGACTATGTGTACGCATGTGAATGTATACCGACGTCGATCTGGTGCTCTGTATTGTGAGGGAGGGAAATGGGGAGGGGGCACCAAGATCATGTGCGTGTGTGTCACTGTCAGCATGAGTTACCTTATGATGTGAGACTAGAGTGTACCAATAAAAGCACACAAAATAAAAAAAAATTAAAAAGAGAATTGACACTTCAAGGATGGAAGTTCCCATGTCAAGGTGGGTTATGAATGGGATGTTTTAGGAAAGGGTGGTTCTCGAGGCAGCTATGCTCAGCAGAAAGAAAACCACAGAGAGAACGAATAAAGAGAACAGGGGTTCCAAGCCCCCACTTCTCACCCAATCGTCCCTTGACGGGCAGAACCTAATTTTTCCATAATACTCTCCTCTTGGCAATATTGAAGTCAACTAAGATAATTGGTAAGAAAGTGTTTGGGCCAAGGGTGGTGGTACATGCCTGCAATCCCAGTACCTGGGAGGCTGACGATCACGTGTTCAAGGACAGCCTCAGCAACCTAGTGAGACCCTGTTTCAGGACAGAGCAAAACAAAACAAAATAAACAGGGCTGGGGGACAGATCGGAGGTAGAATTCCCCCTGCTTCAATTCCTAGTACCCCCCCCCCCACACACACACACAAAGAAAAAGTATTTTGCAAGCACTATAGACTTGTTCTGGTATAAGATGTAGTCCCTCTACCTCCAGCATCCCACAAAGTCCAGAGCACTGAGCTACCCAAGAATATTAATCTCCTGCATGGCAGTCCCTGGCAAGAAAGAAATAGGACGAGATTTCTCCATCTTGTCTCTACCCCATTTTCAGAACGCACAATTGAGATGCCAGGAAAGTTCTTGCAAAGGTCCTTCCATCATCAAGTTCAGCTCTAATTTTTTTTTAACCTTGCCTCAAATTTAGTTTCTTAGATTTGTACAGGAACATCTTCACTTGTTACAGATAGATATTTAAGTTGAATTTGTTTTCATAAATGCTAGTCATGAGCTGGGTGTGATGATATATACCTGTAATCCCAAAACTTGGGAGACTGAGACAGGAGGATGGCAGGTTGGGGGTCAGCCTCAGCAACATAAAGAGACCCTATTTAAAAAAAATAGGGCTCGGTTCAATCCTCAGTATCATTAACTAAATAAATAATACATGTGAGTAGGCTTTGTGAATCCTATCAGTCTTCCCTAGTTTGGGGGCCAGGGAATGTTTCCTGTACCTGCTATTTTTTTTTGACCTCCGAGCTACACCCCCTGCCCTATTTTTTGTTCTTTTATTTTTGAAACCGGGTCTCACTGAGTTGCAGAGGGCCTCACTAAGTAGCTGAGGCTGTCTGTGAACCGCGATCCTCCAGGTCTCAGCCTCCCTAATGTTGGGATTACAAGCGTGCGCCACTACTCCCGGCTTGTACCTGCTGTTCAGACTGCATCTTTCTTGCTTCATTATTTTGCTGTGGAGTCCTGAGGATGCTGAGAAGTCTTGGGGAGTGGCCTGGAGCAAAGCTTTCCTCCTTGCTGACACAGGCTTCACAGAGCACTCTTGGCCGCAGCCTCCTTTCTGAACTGTACAGCCAGGGTCTCTGGATGTTGCTTTCTTTGCTTCTCTAGATTTTTCTCCTGTTTTTGTTCTGATATGCATATGTTCATAATTATTTGCCCAGGGTATTGCATTCTGAATGGTCTCCTCGGGAATGATAGAAGCATCTTGTCCTTAACAGAAATAATATTAAATAAAAAATTAAAGATCTTGTCCTACAATGACATTGGAGACAGCTTTGGCTTTTCTTCTCCCCAGACCAACCTAAAAGAAAAAATAATTTAAATATCTAAGAATTGTTCCTTTTCTTATTTCTCACAGCAAGACTATGAAAAGGCTTTCCTGGGGAAAGCCAGAATTCTGAGAAGTAAGAGGATATTTTAAAGGCCACATGGTCAGAAAGAAGCCTGACCAGGATCCAGGAGTGATACAAGGAAGATGAGTGTCCTTGAAACCTTTTAGCATTGAATCCAAGAAAAACGCTGGGCCAGCTGTGTGGTAAGAAGACTGCCTATTGTGAGAAAACTGGGTTTTCATAATTATTTCATATCCCAAGAGAGTTCTGCAACTGAATGATCAATAGTATGGGTGTGCCATAATTTACTTTCACCAAATGGAGGATTTGGTAATAATATCAAAATCATAGTAGCTAAATTTGCCACACATGTGTATAAGTATGGATGAATAATTAGGTTAACTATACTTGTATATCAATATCTATATACCATTCTATGTGTAAGGATAGTTATAGATATGATATATGCTCGCACAAGTAGTAAATTATCTCTTATTTGTTGTTCATTTGGAGGGGGGTTAAATGAATCTTCTTGTTCTTTCAGCCTCAGATTAAGAATTTATTCAAATTTTGTATACTTTTTTTTGTGCTACTGGGGTTCCTGGAAACAATTCTGCCTCTGGGATACACTCCCAGACCCATTTTTATACTTTTTTATTTGGAAACAGGGTCTCTTAAGCCAGTGCGGCTGGCTTTGAACTTACATGATCCTCCTGTCTCCGCCTCCCAAGTGCAGGGATTACAAGCGTGCGCCACCACGCCCAGTAAATTTTGTATGCTCTTTTAACCAATTGCTTCAATATCAAAATCTAGTCAAAATCCTTAAACGTGTGTGTGTGTGCGTGTGTGTGTGTGTGTGTGTGTGTGTGTGTGCGTGCGTGTGTGTGTGTGTGTGTGTTTTATGTAAACTTGTTGGCTTTGGTCTTTGGACTTTGTACTTACTCAGTTTCCCTTTCCCACCAACTCTCTAGAATAGGAATCTTACTATTTCAGGGAAACCATGGGGGTCATACAGTGTTTTCTCTGTTTGTCCACAATTATTTCAAGCCACAGGGCTCCAGCTTTGAGGGGAGAAAACTGAATTTACATTTGGATACATGAAGTTAGACACCCAAGATACGATTTGCATGGCTATCATCTGCTCCCAGGTCTCCCAAGTCTTCCAAGTCTAATCTTGGACTCCTTAGTTCTATCTTTGGGTGATATGGTATTCAAACTCCTCATCATCTTGTGTCCATACTCTAAGAAACACTCTATTCTTTTTTCAAGGTTTCTCTTGAATGTGGCACCTAGTGTTAAATACAGTTTTCAAATTGTAACTGATAGCCTGTGTGTGTTGTGTAACTCTGGGAAACTGCAGCAGAAGCCACTGTGCCTAGCCCGCGTGCCCTTGAGCCCCACCATTTTGGTGTCAGACAGATGACTTCTAGCCTGAAGCATCTCTATGTCTTGCCTGGTGGCTTTTCTGGCTGTCAGAACCCATTTTGCGCCACGGAGTCAGAGGCGCCAATGAACCAGAACCTCACCAATGACCAAGGTGAGTTGGTGTATAAATGTCATGGCTCCTCTCTCTCAGCTGGGATAACCCCGAGATTCACGTTCTCCTCCCTTCTCAGAACTGGCATCGTGCTCTCTTTATCCTCATGGTCACTGGCTTCATATCCACCCTGTGCTGGCTCCTTCCCTGTTGCTCTTCCCCTTCCGTACAGGAGAAGGCGTCTGGGATCATGTCCCGAATCGATGGCTTGTTCTGGAATTCTTATCTCCAGTTTGGCTTCTGACAGCACACAAACAAAACCAGAATCTAGCACTATCAGCTTTCTCTGCGTTCATATTTTGCTGTTTCTTTTCCTCATCTTATGATCATTAAAAAAAATGCACCATTTTTTCATGTCAACCACGACCAAGCCATATTTTCCCAATGCTTTGCATTTGCTATTGATTTTTTTTTTTTTGGTAACCTAAAGTCAGACTTTATGTTTATTCCTGTTAAACTCTTGGCTTATTTCCATATTCCAACCTAACAGAATAACTTTGAATATTGATTTGTTCTTTTGCTGTGTTATCTATCCCTCCCAGACATGAGTCATATTTGGAAATCTGATAAGCATGTCTTCTCTGCCTTCATATACTCATTTTATAAAAATGTTGAACAAGGCAGGATTAGGAACAGAGCTCTGAGCCCGACCTCCCGCCCCCTGCCTTGATTCAGTAATCAAGATTCTTGTAGTAAGAATTCCCGTTGATATTGATTCAAGCTACCTGCACAAATTCAGTCCAGACTTTATAAATTTGTTCAAAAGAATGTCAAACAGGATCAACACAGTGGTTTTGCTAGATTCAGGATGATCCATGATTTTTTTCATGCTTCCGGTCCTTAACTCCATCAGCAAAACAAACAAACAAACATGTGGTTAGTTTAGTTTGTTATTAACAATGTCATGTTACCTCCTAAGAACTACGGGCTTCATTTCTAAAGGCTCCCAATCTTCCTTTCAATGATCTGCTTTGTGCATGATGTGGTGGGGGGGGTAAGGAAAAATGTCTAGAATCTACCTTACCCCTTTATTTGATAATGGGGATTTTTAATTTTGTACTGAAGATTGAACCCAAGGGCATTCTACCTCCAAACTATACCCCCAGCCCTTTTTATTTTTCATTTGGAAATAGGGTCCCACTAAGTTGCTGAAGGTTTTGTTAAGTTGTTGAGGCTGGCCTTGAACCTACAATTCTCCTGCCTCAGCCTCCTAGGTACTTGGATAATAGACATGTACCACTGTGACCAGATGAGAAACAGGGACTTTTTACCAATATCTGTTTTCCTATCCTCATTCTTTAATTTCTTAACAATGGAAAGCAGTCTTTATTGCTACTAAGATCATACGAAAGGGCATGAGCATGCTTTTCTTTTTTTCTGGAGCCATCAGCCCATTTCACATGGTACATGTTTCTGTTATCCCGCCCCATTTTCTCTGCTGAGCTCTCTCCACCTCTGGGGAGATTTTATTTTTATTTTTATTTTTTAAGGTACTGAGGATTGAACCTAAAAGCATTCTACTTACAAGCTATACCCACAGCTTGATTTTATTTCTTTATTTGGAAACAGGGTCTCATTAAGTTTCTGAGTGCCTCGCTAAACTGCCAAGGGTGGCTTTGAACCTGTGATCCTCCTATCTCAGCCTCCCGAGCACTGGGATTACAAGCATGCACCACCACACCCGGAGAGGGCTGATTCTTTCTACAGAACCCAATTGCCCAGTAGCCAGCCCCTCAGTGCTGTCAAGTGTGGGGCCTCCCCTCCTCGTTTCTCTTTTTACAACAAACACCTGATGTAAAGCTTTAGCTATTCTCTAACTCTTTGGAAACTCAGATCCTCTGGCCTCAGACCTTCTACGCCCCACTGAAGCCCTCTCAACCCTGCACAGGACTGGACGCCCACCCTCTGCTGAGCTCCCTCTGCACCCCGGGGGTGGGGTTGTGTTGCCTCTCACGCTCTCTCTTATTTTCACGGGGCTCATCCACATTCAGCAATCCCATTCATTTCACTCTCTCCTATTGCTTATGAGAAATACTCCCCTTTATAATCTCTTATTCTAGGATTGAACTCCTTTTCCCAGTGAGCTGCTTGGGGCGCGGCAGGCATCTCTTAGCTTGATCTCTCTCACCCACTGCCAACCTTCCTCCTGGAAATTCCTCCATTCTGTCCTAACTGGAAGAAGAAGACTGCTGCAGTAGACTGAACTTACCCTGAGAACAGTCAATCATGGTTGTGCCCAGCACACAGCCTGACTCACCCAGGCCAGTGGCCGTTTCTTTTTTTTTTTTTTTTAATTTTTATACTTTTATGGTACATTACAATCATGCAGCATAGATTCAAAGTGATGCAAGCATGAACGCACACAGCACCTGCTGTATTTCCACCGCTCCCCTCTCCTCCCACCCTATGCACGCTGCTGAGAGTGGAGTGACGCCTTCTCATAGGAATATAACATTATTTGAATAGTTTTCTTCCTCAACCTTCTTTTCCCCTCTCCCCACCTCCCTTCCTCTATTCTACTGGTTTCTCTCCTCATCTATCCGAAGTCTCCTCATTTCCTATTTTTTCTCTAGCTTCCCTTATAGTAGATAGAAAACGTAAAACTCTTGACTTTCTGGGACTGGCTGAGCTCACATAGCATTTTATTCTCTTGTTCCAACCACTCCACCAGATGACTATATATACACTCCAGCTATACACTCCTTGGCATCTTTCCATAAGAATTAAAGTTGGAATACTACAGTGTTGCGCGCATACCCATGTCTGCAACACAATTCACAATAGCCAACTTTTGGAGCTAAACTATGTCCATCAACACATGAATGAATGAAGAAAAAGTGGGATGTAGATACAATGGAATTTTACTCGGCCACAAAGAAGAACAAAATTATGTCAGTCTCTGTATCTTGAGGAACAAAGTCAGGTGGCTCTTTCTTTGGTCCAGGAGTGGAGTGACTTGCCAGGAATGTTGTCTAGAATTGTGCTTGGTTGTGGCATCGGACTGGGGATGCTGCTGGGCACTAAGAAGCAAGAATTTGCTTTCCTGCTACGAGCTTCCTCACTTCCGAGCAGCTCAGCTTTCCTCCTCAGGAAGCCCTGGGAATCCAGCTGGCAAGGATGTCGACCATCAGGCTGTTTTCTGCTAAGTAACTCAGAAGGAGGAGGAAGAGGAGGAGGAGGAGGAGGAGGAGGAGGAGGAGGAGGAGGAGGAGAAAGCCAGCCTGCTATCCACAGAGAATATCCCCTGCCCAGGGATCTCTGACCTGCTCTGCTGAACCCTGCTCTACTAGATAGACACCTACCATTGTCAGCAGGAAACCAGACTGAGGAGAGGAAGGAAGGAGGGAGGAGAAAGGGGAGCAGAGAGGGAAGGAGGAGCCAGCCAAGATTCTTGACTCTACTCCCAAATCCCTTTGCAAAGCCATTACCAAAATTGATTTTAATAAGTGAAAGATTTACCTGGGTCGAACATCGTTTTTAACTGGCAGCAATTAATTAATTAACCATCACCAGCCTGGACATCATAATGGGATGATATTTTGATGCTAACACATTATTGAAAAGGACAAGCCATGTTTCCCCCCCCCCCGAAGTAATCAATTAATCAGTCCCAAATGAAGATTCAGACTGCTGCCTGAGCTCACAGGCGCTGTGTAGCTTCCGTGCCAGGCCTCCAGACCCCTGCTCGACGGCTCCATGCTAAGCAGTTTGAGTGGAGTCAGTCAATGTTAACTCAGTATTTTTAAAAAATCACAATAGTTAACTTTAAGAATCTCTGAAACATCTTCTTCATAATTAATAAATGAAAAATGTTCCTGCAGCTAATCAATAAAGTTGTTAGAGAAAATTGATCGGATGGGGAACTCTTTTTGTGGGTACAATTTTTCACCTATTCAGAACAAAAGACTCCCCAGAGGGCTGTCAACATGATAGACACTAAGGAGTCTGACCCAAAAGGAAAAAAAAAAAAAAAAAGGAAGACGATTAATTAAAATCTCTGGGAGTGACATCTTTCATTCTATGGGCAGAAGCTGGGTCAGGTGTAGAGGTGGCTAATAGCAAACAGGGAGAGGTTAGGGTAGTTCAGGTGAGTCCCTCCAAAGTGTGCCCTGAACAGACTAGACTCTTGTTCTCTTTGGAAATCAAAAACAGGACTAATCCATTGCGATCTGTGCCCCTCAGGTTGTCAGGAACTTGGGAACCTCATTTTTTTACATGGGATGCACCAAATGCGTAGAAATCTGCTGGAACAGAGCGATGTCTTCCGGATTAATTTGCTAATGGATTCAGCATGTCCCAGAGCAAGGAACCCAGAGTGTTCTGCTGGGTTCCAGGCCTGCCGGCTCTCCAGAATCATTGGCACAGATTCTAGGGCTCACACACATCTATCTATCGAGTCAGAGTCCCTGAGACTGGGGAATGTGTATTTTTAAAACGTGTCTTAAAGATTGAATCTGGCTTCCATTAGTGTGTAGTCACTACTGAGTTCATGGATTCTTGGTAAATGTAGGCAATGAATGGCACGCATCGTGTCCCCTCCCCTTTATTTTTTGCTGGACAGGGCACAAGTTGTGATATTTATTGAGCCCTTACCATGTGCCAGGCAACCTCCTGGGTACCTCATGTGTATTAGTCATTTAATCCCCACAGCAATCCTATATGATAAGTGACGTGATTATCACCATCTTACAGATGACTAAATAGAGACTCAAAAAGATGAAGTCATTTGCTAAAGGTCACACACAATAAGAGGCCCCAGGTTTTAAACCAGGCTTGCCTCGGTCCAGAGAATGTACCTTTCCCACTGTAACGTGCTGCTCCCAGCAAGCAATGAACAGCTGGGAGGACCCAGGGCAGGGCCTTGGGCCAGCAGCTCTAACCAGGCCGACGTTGCACAAAAGACCTCTAAGGCAAGTGGCCTCTTGCTTCCAGATACATACGGCTTTAGCTCATATGACTCAATGGATTAAAGTAATATTTTGTCCCTTTGCCAAATGCTTGCTAGCAGTCTCTTTCAAAAGACAAAATGATAAAAGTGGGAGAGAGGGTAGATCAGAAGAATGGCTGTAATTTTCCCAAAGCATTTTGGCCGGTGCATTTGCTCTATTACAACGGTAACTATAGTTTAAAGCAAACATACAGTATTCTTGGGCAACTCGGGCACATACCAACAATGCAGGTTCTAGGACCTACCGCAGGTCCACTGAAATAGCCAGGTGACTGGCATTTTTCAAAGCCTCCTAGGTTAAGTGTGAGCATCACTGATACAGATGTTTTTCCCAGTGACTCCATCTCCCATCCCCAAGGAGATGCTGGATGGTGAGACCTGGAGTGTATCAGACAGGGAAGATCGTAGTCTTTTATTACTGTGTTACAAACTACTCTAAAATCGCAGCCAAAGACCACCAAATGCCTAAAAACAAACATTTACCCATCCCATCACCAATCTGCAATGTGAGCAGAGCTTATAAGGCAGGACCATCTCTGCTCCGGGGAGCACCAGCTAGTGCTGAGGTAGAAATGGAGGCTCCTATTCTGAGATGGTTCATTCATATGACTGGTAAATTGGTACTGGCTATTGGCAGGGAGTTCAGCTGGGACCAAAAGCCAGGAATCTTGATTCTGCTCTTTGTGAATTTCTCCATGGGCATATAGGCTTCTAGGGCTTCCTCATAGCATGGTGGCTGGATTCCAGGAATATGAATTCCAAGAGACATAAAATGGCAGCTACCAGTTTCTCTAAGCCTTGGTTTGGAAAACTGCTAACTGTGAATTCTGCCACATTGTTCAATCAATCACAGAGCCCAAATTCCAGGACAAACAGACATGGGCCCACTCTTATGGTAGAAACACCAAAGAACTTGAGAGGCACAATCATGTATGTATGCATATATTTGTTTACTTATTTATTTATTTAGTAGTATTGGAGATGGAAGCCAGGGTCATTCTACCTTGGAGCTATACCCTATCCCTATTTTATTCTTTTATTTTGAAACAGAATCTCACTAAGTTCCAGAGGGCCTCACTAAGTTGCTGAGGCTAGCCACAAACCTGTAATCCTCCTGTCTCAGCCTCTCAGCCTCCCACGTTTTGGGGATTACACGCATGCATCACCAAACCTAGCTGAGAACCATGTTTAAAAACTACCACAGTCATGCTGGGCATGGTGGCGCACGCTTGTGATCCCCGCACTTGGGAGGCGGAGACAGGAGGATCGCGCGTGTTCAAAGCCAGCTGCGCTGGCTTAAGAGACCCTGTTTCCAAATTTTAAAAAATATAAAATAGGTCTGGGAGTGTAGCCTGGAGGTAGAAGGGCTCCCAGGAACCCCACTACCACCAAAACAAAACAAAAACAAAAACCTACCACAGTCAGAATGCGTCTTGGGCCCCTCTGCAGCTCCTGGCATCATCTTGAAGGAGCACCATTACCTTGCTAGTCTTGGGTTCTTTCATACATAATGGGGAGGTTGAGTCACACTATTATCTAAAGCTCTTTGATCTTCTATCCAGCATCATCAGTAAGAGATGCAAGGCATTTAGACACAAAGACACTCCTCTGTAAAAGTTGTCTTAGTTCCTTAACAGTTAATCCCATATTGAACTTCCTTCACACATGTCTGAAATCCATGTCCTTGTGGGGCTTATTTAGCTAGTGGCAGTTTTAGGTCTACTTCAGAAATCCCCCTGAGCTGCAAAGCAGGCCACAGAGGTCAACTATTGGGATGCAGGCTTAGTTATAGTGTCATCCTCTCTTCCAGACTGGCCAACCCAAGGACACGATCATACAGCAGCTGGCTCAGAATCTAAAGGTCATACTTGAGAAAAATATGGTGTGTGTGTGTGGGGGGGGAGAAGTGCTGTTTTGATGTTAAGTCTCTTACCCAAGAGAGCATCAAACATCCCCCACGTTAAGAAGGGTGGGAAGAAGGGATGGAGGGAGCTGGCTGCAACAGCTTATTTTCTCATTACAGCAGACAAGAAGGATGCTGCATCTCCCTCCTGCAATACTAGAGAGAGATCAGGCCAACACCTGGGACACATGATAAAGACCTCTTCCCATGATCTCGCGTAGGCATATGAGGGTAATATGAAAGTGAAACGCAGCCACCTGGCCCAAACCACCAAGAACACATGGTCAACCCAAAGATGAGACCCCCGAGTGCACAATGGTTTCCATGTGTAATTGATGTAGACCCCAATGTGGTTGTTTTCACTCTTCTGATGGCACCTCTTCGAAGAGGGTGATCAGGGGAAATAGGAAGAGCAAAAATGGACCAGAACTACCCTCATTTACTGGAGGATTTCTGAGTGCACCAGAGGAATCACAAATCACGAAGAAATGTGACCTCTCAGGGAAGAACGTTGACCCAGGCAAGTGGATTTTTAATACTCCTCTTCAATTCTTATTTGAATATACAGTTGTGTCATTTACAGTTTTATCTTTCTATATGCAACAGATGAGTTCCAAGTATAAGTTCCAAAGAAGTACTATGTGGAAATATTTTTCTGAATAGATTTTATTTTAGATGTTAAGTGAAAAGTGCTTGTTTAAAGGACCCTTGAGATAAATTATATGTCGAATGACCTGGATTGTTAACGTATATCTTTTTCTTCCATGCTTTTATCTGTAAAACAAAATCAAAATAATTCATAATATAACTTCCAGGTATTCTGTGATCCTAGAAACTTGTTAAAAATGTTTTAAGATGCTAAATTCAATTAACTAAAGAGACCAAGGAATGTCTGGGTTTAGAAAGTCCCGATACTGCTATGGCCGTTCAATGTTCCTTCTATGGACAGAGATACAAACCTTTCTAACAGTAATATAAAAGGCTAGTGGTTTCTACACATTTGGGAACCTATTTTCCTGTTTCAATTCAATGAAAACTAGAGACTCAGTTTGTCAGGGTTGTTATATTTAGTTTTGAATGACATAAACTGGATTCATCCTGATCTAAACAAATGAATGTGGGGGCAGACTTGATGGTTACTACAGGAAAGTTTAAGAGATGAATCATCAAGTGTTTGGGACACTGAGACAGGAGAATCGCAGGTTCATGGCCAGCCTCAGCTACATAGTGATGGCCTCCGCAACTTAGTGAGAGCCTGTTTCAAAAATAAAGAATACAAAATAAGGCTGGGGTTGTAAGCTCGGAGGTAGAATACATCTTGGTTTAATCCCCAGGGCAAAAAAAAAAAAAGATGAATCTTCAAGAAAAGATGGGGATGGGTTTGGTGGTGCACATTTGTAATCCTAGTACTTGAGAGCCTGAGAGCCTAGTACTTGAGAGGTTCAAGACTAGCCTCAGCAACTTAGTGAGACCGTGTTTCAATATAAAATATTAGCCGGGCGTGGTGGTGCACACTTGTAATCCCTGCACTTGGGAGGCGGAGACAGGAGGATTGCGCAGGTTCGAAGCCAGCCGCGCTGGCTTAAGAGACCCTGTTTCCAAAAATAAAAAAAAGTATAAAATAGGTCTGGGAGTGTAGCTTGGAGGTAGAAGGGATTCCAGGAACCCCAGTACCACAAAAAAATAAAAATAAAAATAAAATATTAAAAGGCTGGGCATGTAGCTCAGAGGTAAAATGCCTCTGGTTCAATCCCTAATATGAAAAAGAGAGAAGGAAAGGGAGAAGGAGGGAGAAGATGATAGATAGATAGATAGATAGATAGATAGATAGATAGATAGATAGATGGATGATAGATAGATAGAGACGTATGGAAATTACCTAAGGTTTTAGAACCTAACAGAAGGATAGTATTCAAATACCTCTTGGGTGTGTTGTCCTCTGTGTTGACTCTCTTCCTAGAATGTTCTCTATATGGTAGTGAAGACAGGCAGCAGCAAAGGCAGTCATGCACCAGTGAGGTAGCTGTGGCTGAAAGGATTTCGGACAAGTCTCAGGACATTACTTAGGCCTTGTGCCCAATTCTGTACAGAAACTGGTTGGGCCTGAGGGTGGAGTCCACTCTGCTCTGAACAACTCGGACTGACTGAGGAATCAGCAAGCTGGAGGAAAATCAGAATGCTATTACCAAAAGAAAAAAAGGAGTATCAGGCAGGCAAAAATAAAACCTTGGCCTCTACCTGTTGTATTCTAATAGCACATCCTCCACTTGTGACCATTAGAACATCTCCAGACATTGCCAAGTGGCCGCTGGTGTGTGTGTGGGAGGGGCAGGGTTTGTTCCCAGTAAAGAACCATTGGCCTCTATCACATCCAAGGTTCTGTCAAGTCATGTAGAGCCATTCCAGTGGTGCAGCAATCTCAGGGACATTTGCAGGGAAGTCTCCAAAGGCCACACATTCAAGGATGCTCATCACAGCTTGTTTGTTGCAATTGGGGTCCACTCCAGGTACCCATCACTGCAGGAGATTAGTAGAGAAAGTTGGTCTTGTAGTTTCCTTCTATCCCACATCCTCCTGTATCTTCAGACCCAATAGAATGCTCCATCCTTAACCACATCACTAGGCCAAGACTTCAAAGTGTCTCGGGCTCGTGGTGGCATCTGGAAGCCTACGTTCATAGGCAGCTTTCCCCAAGGCTCACATCCTTCTATTATTTGCAGGCAACTTTTTAGGGATGGAACTATATTCTGTCCATCTTTGCTTTCTACCAGGACCCGGTCCAGTGTCTTCTACTCAAACATCACTCAGTAATGCTAAATCTATTAAACGTGTAATACGATTACCTGGAATGTATTTGTTAATTCTATATAAGATATATTGAGATCACTTGTGATGAAAACAAATGCTTGAATCTTAAGAAAATAATCTATTTTTAGAAAGTAAATATAAGGTAACTTGGTTGCCCAGCATAAATAGGAAATCTGATTATTCTTTGATCTTACTTTTCCTTTTTAAAATTTAATTCACGGAGAGATGACCAATTACGGATGACCCCACAGCTTAATAATATATCTGTTAATGTTCTCGAAAAAAAAAAAAGAGCCAGTGAATTAAATTAAGTATTAACGGGGTTTGAATTGATTTGTGGAACTGAAGCAAATAGATAGCATACCCTATTGTGATATATATATATATATATATATATATATATATATATATATATATATATATATTTGCATGCTGACTTCAAGTTTGGAAATTAAGGGGACCCCTGTCCTTGCATCCTCAGAATCCATTTTCCTTGAGTAGATAATGGTATTGAACATTTGGTTACGTCCAATGAATATTAAAAGCACCAGCCAAATGCAAAGCACGGTTGGTGCATCCAATTCTTTCATTCATTCATTCCTCTTTGCGCCCATTGAGCAAACACCCAAAGTCAGCTGAGATATTGTTCTAAGTCCCAGGAATTTAGAGACAAGCCAGTAATAGTCCCATTCAGGCAAGGAGGAGTAGGCATGTAAGCGTACAGGGTGTATAAGATGGGAAGGCAAGCTTGGAGAACAGTGGGGATTTGAGTTGGGCAGATCTCCATTGGAAGAGTCGGAAAAGTCCTCACTGGAAAGCACAGACTGACTTGAAGAACATCTGGGACAGGCGTCCAGTGGGTGAGTAGATGTTGAAATTTAGCACGTAGAAGAGTGTTCAGCCCCAGAGACACTGCTTGGTAGCTCTCAGCTTTGAGGTGGGCACCTGGAAAATGTGCTTTATGGTTAGTTCCAAGCAAGATTCAGACAATGTCCACACATTGGATCTGGCTGATATGTCTGTTAATTGTCTTTCACTCTTATACAAAAGCAACCAAAAACCCTGCATTTGCACTGAGACCAAATGAGCCCCTGCCCACAGCCAGGCCTAAGCTCTTCTAGGCTTCTTGCCCTGTGGTCCTGGGTGCCCTCTGCTGCCCTTGGGCTTCTCCGAACACATGCATTGCACCCTACCTCCCTCTTCTAACAATGCTGCCAACAATATAGGCCTGGTTCGTTTCCGTGTGTTGAACTTAACACGGTGTAGTAGGTGCTCAGTGCATCTCTGCCACCTGATACTGTCCAGTCTAATCCTCTCCTAGGAGAGATTTTAGAGGAAGAAGAATACTCCTTAACAGACGCAGTACAAAGATTTCAAACAACAACAAGACGAAAATATTGGCAATGCATAAGGTAACAAACTCATATTAAATTCACTGTGTTAGGTACTGTTTCTGAGCACTTTTGTGTATAAACTTAATCCTTGCAATAACCACATGAGATAGGTACCATGCTCCCCATTGTACAGCTGGGGAAACTGAGATAGAAAGAAAGTGGCTTTTCAGCTGGAAGACAGTAGTGGTAGGTATGGAACTGGGCAGCCTGGCTCCTGACCTCTGCACCCTTTGCCTGGGACCCCAGTGCCCGCTCTATGGGTTAAGCTACGAGCCAAGGTTCCTACTTGGACCGCACAACAGACCTCAGCAAAGAGACAGGAGCTGATGTCGTAGTAATTGACTTTGATACTGGATGGGAGGCATAATGGGAAGGGGGAGGAGGATGACATAAACCCCCCAACACACACACACACACACACACACACACACACACACACACACACACACAGTCAGCTCAGCTTGAGGATGAGCGGCCCATGGGGCCAGGCTGGGAGCCCCAGGTCACTCTGCCTGGGGCAGCGCCCTTGGCCAGACCTTTCTACTGACAATTGCAAACGCTCTAGAAGCTAGATCCCATTGTCAATGCTTTAGTGCAGATCAGCTTTATCCGATTTTTGGATGACTGTAAAAACAAGAACTTTAAAATCAGAGACCAGTAAGGTACCGCAAATAGAGTTCCTGGGGGCAAAGCCAAGGTCATTCTTGTCATTCCTCAGCTTCCAGAGAGTGAGAGACAGAGATGTGGAGGATGTCCCTGGCCTCCCTGCCTGAAGGCCAGCCTCCAAAGGAGGCTGCCTCCTGTCGGGGATGGGCCCCGCAGCCTTGAAGGAATGGGCTTACTCAATGTGTAGTCTGGCATTTGGAGGAGGGCAGGCCCCGCCAGGCCTCGGTGCAGCTGGGAAGAGCTGTGGGGCCTGCTGACACTTCTCTGCCCTTTCCAAGGCTCTGACAACTGCTACCTGGGGGCCGCTGGGCCGGAGCAACTGCCCCCACAAGGTGGTGACCTTCTGAATCCGGATCAGTTAATAAACCTGGCCGCCCGGAGCCCCGAGGCGGCGCCCTCTGTAGTGGCTCCTGCCAAAATCCTCTTGTTGTTTTTTGATTCTCTTCTTTCTTCTTCCTCCTCCTCCCCCTTCCCATTATGCCTGACATTTCTAAGGCCAAGCTTTGTTACAAGCAATTAGCCTGTGTCAGGGATCTGGGGAGAGGAGCTGCGTGCAAAGACACAGGCTGAGCCCAGGGCAGCCTGGGAGGAGGGGGGCCCTGGAAGCCGGCCCTGCACAGACGCCCCTTCCCACTGACAGTGGAACGCCAGGGCTCACTCAAATGGGAGTCCACCGTCCCTGCTTTGAGCCTTCTTCCTGCTTCAAATCTAAAAATCCATCCTCCCCACCCTAGAGGTGCTCCAGGACAGTTGCCAGTCAATGTTCAATTTGAAAAAAGGAAAAAGAAGTCCTCTATTTATCCACAATAAGCTGTATAGTGTAGGCTAACAATATAGATATATTTAAACTTGCCTGGAATTATCCATCCATTCGATATAACTGTCTAGACACCCAGGTTGTCAGCTTTGCATGCTGAATAGCAGAACTAGAAACAAATCATTTCCGGGATAGATGACATCTCTCCCATGGAAGGAGGTAGTCCCTAGTTGGGGGGCACGAGGGAGGAAGGACAGGGCTGAAGCCGCTCCCATCGGTACCTTCTTCCTCAACTTAACCTCAGGTGCTTTCTAGTCTCTCCAGCTTCCCCCCTCGGCCTCATAGCTATTAAACCTGGTTTCCATCTCCTTGGGGCCAGGATATAATGAACCAACTTAAGAAATGTGCATGTGCTCCTGAGAGAGGCTCTGAGGATTCACCCAGCCCTCCAGATCATCACAGAGGAGTGGAGTCTCCAGGTAGTTTCTACCTTTGGTGTGGAGTCCTAGGCGAACATTTCAGAAGATGAGAAAACTGAGCCCCATGGTGGCTGTGTGAGCTGCCTTCTAAGGCCACACACAAACTTGTGTAGATGATCGTGACCTGAACTCGGGTGTCTGGCCTCCCAGCACAGGGCTCTTCTCATCTAGAGAACCACGCTGACTCCCCACCATTTGCATTTGGTCTGTGTTCCAAATCTACAGTCCATGAAGGAAATAGAAAAAGAGGGTCTGCACAACAGCAACAAGATCCAGAAACACAGACACACTCAGCCTCCATCCTAAAGCCAACAGTGCCCTCACAAGCTGGTCTGCAGCCCTGATCCTAAGCCCACCAGACAGCAGCAGGCTGCCCTGCTTTACAAGACCGAGGTGGAGAACAACGCAGGAAAGAAGAAGGAAGAGGAAGAGGAAGGGGAAGAGAAAGAAGAAAAGAAGAAGGAGGAGGAGGAGGAGGAGGAGGAGGAGGAGGAGGAGGGAGGTGTTGTCAGGCATGGTGGTATGTGCCTATAATCTCAGTACTTGGGAGGATTGCAGGGTTGAAGCCAGCCTCAGCAACTTAGCAAGGCTTCAGCAACATAGCAAAATTGTTTCTAAAAAATAAAAAATAAAGTAGGGTTGTGGGTATAACTTGAAGGTAGATGTACCTGGGTTCAATCCCAGAACCACTTAAGAAGTAGGATGAGGAAGAGAAGGAGGAGGAGGAAGAGGAGGAGGAAGAAGAGGAGAAGGAGGAGGAGGAGGAAGAGGAGGAGGAGGGGAGGAGGAGGAAGAGGAGGAGGAGAAGGGGAGGAAGAGGAGGGGAAGAGGAGGAGGAGAAAGAGGAGGAGGAAGAAGAGGAGTAGGAGGAGGGAGAGGAGGAGAAGGGGAAGAGGAGGAGGAGAAGGGGAGGAGGAGGAGGAAGAGGAGGAGGAAGAGGAAGAAGAGGAGGAAGAGGAGGAAGAGGAGGAGGAGAAGGGGAGGAGGAGGAGGCGGAAGAGGAGGAGAAGGGGAGGAGGAGGGGGAGGAGGAGGAGAAGGGGAGGAGGAGGGGGAGGAGGAGGAAGAGGAATCTTGGTAGGAGCTGAGGCCAAAGAGAGCTAGGTTACTTCTACTGTACTGTGCATATGGCTTGACTGGGATTCTTAGTGTTAGGGGTTTCTTCCTCCCTCACTGATTAGGTTCAGGAGGATTGCTGGCAACCATTCAGAGGTAGCAAGCCAAATATTCTTTCTTCCCTTGGGGAGAGCTGTGACTGTGGCCTGAGAGTAGACAGTGTTGGGTCACCTGACCTCCACGCCCGACTCCATGGGCGGCCAACCCCTTCCCACCTTACCCCACAGCACCCCTGACACCTCTGAGAGATCTTCTCACACCTCTTCTGGTACTCCTTTTTGTAGTGTTGCTTCCCTCTTCTTAGTTATCTTTATATAATTGGCCAGATTGGCTCTGTCCATTTGCAGCCCCAATGGGTGGTTTCTAGACCATAAGATATAACTACAACTCAGAAGTTTCCCTGTGAATGGTAGAGAAATTTCTCCTCTATGTTGTTCAGAATGGAAGAGTTGTGACCATTCAGAGTCCTTTCCCCACTTTTAGTTTGTTTTCTGTTCCTATACCCAAGAACCTGAGAATAGAGGCTTTATGAAGAAAAGAGGTTTATTTAGCTCACAGTTCTGGAGACTCAAGAGCATGTTGCCAGTATCTTCTGGGTTCTGGTCAGGGCATTCTGGCTATATCACCACATGGTGGATAGCATCATGGTGGAGTGCTGGTGAGAGCAAGAGACCACACAGTGACAGAAAGCCAGATAAACTCAGGGGCCATCTGTGCTCTTTGTATAATAACCCACTCTCACAGGAACCAACCAGGGTCCCGCAAGAACTCTATTACTCCATTCTGAAGGCCACACCTCGGGTGACCTCAATTAGCTTGCACCGTGCTCGGCCTTTTAAACATCCCACCCCCTCGACACCTGCGCGCTGAGGACTTACCAAGCCTCCAGCACGGGGGCCTCTGGGAACATACTCATGCAACCTTCAAACCATAGAAGAACCTGTTCAGTATTTTTGAGGTAGTTTATCAGCGTGGCAGCTTGTTTTTATAATCATGACTACTTTTTCTTAATTAAAGGAAGCAACAAAAATTGTATAATTAAGACATCAAGGGGAAACACTCCTTCCCCGGGTGCTGGCCCATCAACAACACAAGCTCCTCCCATGAATGGACTGGAGCTAGACCACACTCCCTCCTTCTCTGTCTGGGGAGATTCCCTTTGGATAACTTGTTTTCAGGCTCAAGCAGAGAGCTCGCTGGTTCTATCCGTGCCTGCCCTCAACCAACGACAGATGTAATGCTCCATTCCCAATTGAGCCCGTCTTGCTCTTTCTATCTGGGGTTCATTGATTTTCAGTCACTAGGTGGGGAGCAGGAAGAACACATTGGACCCTCCTCAATAAGAACAGAGCCCAAATCTGGTGTCCCCCCTCTCCTAACGGTACATTCACTGGATGGGACACAGAACAGGAAACGCTAATGTGAATAATTTAGACCTGCTGGATATTTATAATTTTCCATAAATTGGATGGGGAAATGATTTGGAATGGGAGTGGGAAAGAGCACCCAGGATATGATCGCTGAAATCCCAAAGACTGAGTCGATGGCAATAAGGAACTAGATAAAGCTCTCTTCTTCACCACCCACCCTGCCCAGCCCACCAGACAAAACAAAATTAAGTAACTAACAAATGTCATCTATTATGTTTAATAACAGTCTGGAAAATAGCCAGTTCAGAGAATTGGGGAGCAAGTGAATTAGGAGGGCGATGTTTTTGGTCCTCTGGGCAGTATCAGATAGACAGTGTCTCTCACGGTGCGTTTTTTGGACCAGCATCACTGGGACCTTGTTAGAAATGTGAATTCTGGAGGGCCACCCCAGACTCACCATGCTGGAAACTAGGCGTGAACTCTGTAACGTGTTTCTCAAGAAACACCCTCTCTGGTCAATGTCGAGAAGCCCTCACGACAGGTACACCCCAGTTTCCTGCATTGGGACCATCTAGAGGGGAGGGTGAAGCCCTCCATCCACCTGCTCCCTGCCTCAGCTGCTCCTGTCTGCTCCCAGCCCTCTTCCTTTTCATTCCCCTGGGCCTGTCTACCGTGGCATCATCCCCCATCTGTCTTGTCTGCTTCTCAGCTTTTCTCTGAAGAAGCCCTACTCAAGCCTCTCTTCCTTCAAAGGTACCTGCACCGGCTCAGCCCTGGGGTTGAAACATGGTCCATTCCAAAGTGTGTGCTGATATTTGCTGCTCTCCTTCCATCTATCAGGTTGGACACTGGTTTCCCCAAATCGGCTAGAAGTTTCTTTGGGGAAAGCCCTTGCCCTTAAAGCTGAGCTATCTCCCAATTCATGAGTCCCTGCACCCCCTGGATACCTCGTAGGTGCTCATTTCAGGAAGCTTTTCCTCCAGGGACACGCTTGCAAATAGACAAAGGAAGCCTGGACAGGGGCGGGGGCAGCCCTTATCACTTCTTTCTAGAATTGTCCTGCATCCCCTAGCTGAAGGCCGCGTCATGTGTCCCCACGTGGATTAAAAGCTGAGCACAAGCAGAATACAAAAGACAAAAGACAGAGAGCTAGCTTTGCTGTCAGAGTCTATAAAGGTTTCAGAAATGACAGGCAAGCCCCTGCCTGCTGCCACTGCCCTGCAACCCAGATAATCGATTTTAAACCAGGCGCGCTGGCACATGTCTATTATCTCAGTATTTGGGAGATGGAGGATCACAGGTTTGAAGTCAGCTTTGGCAACATAGAGAGACCCTGTTTCAAAATAATAATAAAATAGGGTTGAGGGTGTAGCTTAGGGGTAGAATGCTTCTGGGTTCAATCCCTAGTACTGAACAAGCAGGCAAACAAACACAGAAAAGAGCAGTCCTGACCCCCTCCCTGTTCTCTGACTTTCTGTCTTACAAGGAGATTGCTCTCTCTTTCTCTCTCGTATACATTTCCATCATGATAGCATCCTCCATGATGTGATATAGCCAAGGAGACTCTACACAGAATCAATGGGGCCACCTAAGCCTGGACCTTCAGCCTCCCAAACTGGGAGATAAATGAACTTCCTTTCTTCATAAAGTCCAAGTCTCGTGTATTTGGTTATAGCAATGAAAATCAGACTAAGATAATGAGTGTCCTATATTTTATCTGGCAATCTCATCCTAGGACAACTTAATCAATGAAGGGGAAGAGACACTGGTAGAGGAAAAAGAAAAAAAAAGCTTCTAAATGTTTATTATACTTTTTTACGTTACTTTTAAAAAATCAAACCAAAAATCTCTTCCGCAGCACACTTCTTAAAAGCAGAAATTAGGCTCCTTTTATGTGAGTGCAAAGGTAGGTGCCAAGCTGGGGTCTCAGAGTGATTTTAAATCTCAGAAAGAGCTCAGCTGTTTTTGCAAAAAGGAAAGTTGGCAAGTGACTAGTGCCAATGTGGCCTGGCTGCTCTTTTGTACTTTGGAAGAAACAATTAAAATGGCTGGGACATTAAACTTTAAAACGCTCGCTTGTTCATATTCAAGAAGCTAATTTTAAAAAGCAGGCTGGTACCTGGGAGAGGAAGGGATGTTTTTAAAGACAACATGGTCTCCGACCAGCCCTTCTGCCGTCAAGACTCTAAATTTTGGAAGTCCATTTAAATTATAGGCAAACATTACATATAATTGCTTATAGGAATAAGAAAGCATTTTTGCTTGGACATACACATACCAGATTTAAAATTATTTTCTTTCACCTTTTGTTTTAATCGAAGCCATAACGTGAGAAATTAAATGAATTCTGGAAATGACAGATTCAGAAGTAGTTTCTTATCTGCAAATTGCTTAGCCCCTGCTATCACACTGTGGAGTTGTGGGTGGGGGGGGGGGATAAAGCAAATACTTACCTTAGAGGAGGCTCACATTTAAACAGAGATGACAGATCTCTAAGCAGAGATGGCTTTCTGTAACGGGGCTAAAGGTGTGGGCTCCAGCACCTGCAGTGGTACATGCCTGTGATCCCAGTTTTTGGGAGGTTGAGAAAGGAGAATCACAGGTTCGAGGCTGGCCTCAACAACTTAGCAAGACTCTGCTTCAAAAATACATACATACATACATACATACATACATACATACATACATAATACATAAATAAATAAGGATGTAGCTCAGAGGTAGAATGTCCCTGGGTTCAATTCCAAATATCTCCCTCATCCCCAGAAGTGTGAGCTCCGTGCTAGATGTGGGCTTGAGTTCAGCTTTGCCACTTTGGTGGTTTCTGAGCTGGGTTTCCCGCTTATAAGATGAAAGTGGAGGTAGGCTTTCTTCATTGGGCTCTAGAGATTAACTGTGGCAAGTGAAGTCAGGAGCTCAGCACATCACCCCTCAACGTGGCAAATGCTTCAGATGTCTCAGCTACTGACGCAGGTGTTGGCAAACCTTTTGGGCTGTGTGAGAGCACAGAGGCTGTCACTGCCTGGTTGCAGGGATGGGGGAGGTTTCTTTCTGTGGAAAAGCACAGGAGTCTTCAACTCTAACCTGCAACAAAGTCCATTTTAAGAAGAGCTGGGTCAAATGCCACACTACGCTACTCAGCATCCTTTAGATGTGGGGGCCACTGACGAGCCTACAATGGAGGTATTGATCAACTGGTACCCCCGATGGGTGCCGACAGTCACCACTAAGAGCTGCAAATGGCAACTACACCCAGCTCTACCTGACAGGAAAGTGCAGGTGCACAGAAAGAAACCTCCTCCGTCTCTGCATCACGGCCTGGTTGCAGAGATAACAGGCAGCTCCCCTGAGGCTGGTTTAAAGCAGAGAGGACTTGAGGGCATCTTCTTCAAGGTGATGGAGAGGGTGTGGGACATGCAGAAATGTTGGGTGCTATGGTTGTCCTGTGTGGAATGACAGAGTCTGGATATCGGGGGGAATCAAAGACCCCAAAATTTCTGGCCTCATGAACCATGCCAGGTCCTCGACCTTCTAGAGATTTGCTGAACTCTGATGGCATTTACAGAGGATGGGGGTATAATAAGCATTTCTTAAAAGACCTCTAAGGATGGAGTGGGAAATGAATGAGGGGTAGGCACATGGGGAGGCAGGGGACAAATGGAGTGGCCATTTCAATGACCAGTGAAGAAGAGGAAATTGTGTGACACAAGAGATATGTATCGGATGAACACTTACATTGGTTTTCATAGTAATTAATCCTAACAGTCATATTGCAGTGTTTCATTCTGTGCTGAAAAATGTCCATTGCTGAACACATCTCTTCTTTTTACTTCTCCTCCCTGAGTCTTAAATAATGTGCTAAAATGGTTTTTCTGACTGACTCACTTGTGTATTATTTGTAATAATAGACATTAGGTTACCATAATTATCCCATCACCTCGCATCAGGGTTGAGGGCACAGGACAGTTCCCACTGAGGTCTCAAACCACTGCTCCTGGCTGCCTGGGAAACTAGCAAGCCACTGGAGTAACTTCACTGACCTCGAGCTGACCTGCAGGATCAATGAACAATTAATTACTATCATCCCGCTCCGGGAGAGATAGCTCACTGCCATTTCTCAATTACAACTAGAAGTGCCCGTTGGCTGACAGCTGCCTGTCGGCTAAACCAAGCCCATGACTGATTCTAACCAGCACCTCCCACCTCCAACTACACGCACACAGAGATGCGTCTGTACACAGCCTACCCGAGCCCACACCCACCCACAATCACACAGGCCACGCCATCTTCCTACCCACCACGCCTGCACCCACAGTCACCTGAGTGTCTGACTCAGGTCACACCAGCAGTCTTGATCACTATGGATTTTCCTGATGTATTGCGTGGGCACCTATATCATTGTCTAAGGCACAACTCAGGAAGACTGTCTTTGCTCTACTTCCTGTGACACCTCTACAGATACACTCTGAGGGATTTTCTGCCATCACCTCTGCCTGCATCGTCAGTGCTCCTCTCTCTATTCTAACACTCTGTTCCAAATTGTCCCCTGTCACCCCTACCACATAACTTACACATCTCCCAACCTCTCTCCCCCCATACAGCAAAATATCTTCAGCACACCCAGTCTTTTAGGGACCCCTGAAATGAGTGATGAAAGCTAGGCTGAAAAGCTCAATAAGCAATTCATGAGTGCTGATATCTTCAGCTACCACTACTAGAGATAACCAGAGTATTTCATCCTAGATTCAAAAGAGTAAGCATGGCAGTGACTCTAGGCGCTATTGTTTTGCCTGCAGGTGGAAGCGGGCTATTTTTCCTCATAGAGGTTCTGAGAACCCCTTCTATCTCGCTATGTGTCTATGTTTCCTACTCTATTTCCACAATCAACTTTGTAAAGACCCACACGTGCATCAGCCAAGACATTTTGGTTGTGCACAGCAGCTCAAAGAAGAACGGTGTTTAGACTCACTGGAAAAGCCAGAGGTCTGTCTGGCTCAGGCTCTGTGTGATTCAGGTGCCTTAACGACATTATCAGAACTTGATCTCTGCTCTAGACTGGCTTTCTTCCAGGGTTGCTATCTCCACAAGAGTCCTCTCCATCACTCTGGGTGTAGATTACCCATTCAGTTAGCAGCTTCTGCCAATGAAGAAACAGCCAGTCCCGAGAAGGAGAAATATGAAAAAAAAAAAAGTCCAGAAAGCATGTCTCTTTGTTGAACTTGACTCAGTCCCCATCCTTGAGGCGATCACACTGGCCAGTTGCCTGGAACACTTACCTACAAAAATTCCTCTCCTTCCCATTCTTCTGATTCTCTAATGTGTAACCTGTGGACAGCCATGGTCCTTGCTGACTGCACAGGGTGAAAAGCATTGTGCTAGCCTGAACCTTGAGCTTGGGAGGCCAGTGAATGGAGGAAATGGAAAATCTGTGATTTCTGGTCCCTTGTCAGAAATCAAAACCTTGCAAAGCCAATAATGTAGAGTATGGACTATGCTGATCAGATGCCTAGAGCTAGAAGGCACCCAATAGAATTGCAGTTGTTTGGCGTGGTGGCGCATGCTTGTAATCCCCGCGCTTGGGAGGCTGAGACAGTAGAATCGCACAGGTTTGAAGCCAGTCTCGGCTACTTAGTGAGGCTCTCAGTAACTTAGTGAGACCCTGTTTCCAAATAAAATATAAAATAGGTCTGGGAGTATATCCTGGAGGTAGAAAGCTTCTGGGTTCCACCCCCAGTACTACCAAAAAAAAAAAAAATAGAATTGCAGTTGTTAAGGAGATATGCTTATGCCCCTACTCCTTGTACACATGTTCACTTAGCCCTGTGCCGAGGAGAGAGCAATATTGGGATGAATGTCCTTGTAGCTTTCCACACCCTCATCACATGCTGCTCTAGGAAGAGGAGAAGAAGAGCAACTCATCTGCTTAGTGAGATACAGGAAGGCCAGGCAGTTCCACCGGCCCCATTTGCTAAGAGCCACATTCCTGAATGGAACACGGAAGCATCTTGCTAGTGTCCATGCCTGTCTGGCTTTACCTGGGGCGTGCGAACGCTCTTTCCCTCCTAGTCCCTGTGACAAGGGAGGGCTTCCTCTCTTTAGGTGGCATTGGCTGCGTGTGCAAGTCCAAGCTAGAAGGCCAAATGGAAGATCTGGTCCAGTTACAACAGAGAGCCCCATGCTTTGGGTGATATCATTGACCCTTTGATCTCATTCAGTTCTTTAATTGGTTAGAACCAAGTGGGGAGAAAGTGTCAGTAATTAGCACATCCATCCCTTCAAACACAACAATAGCAATTATTTCTGTTATTACATGGGCCCTCTTCTCAAACCCCAAAGCAGTAGGGGGCTAGACCAGCGGTGGTGGAGTTCTCTCACTTTTTCTCCCTGGAAGAATCTTCCCTGAGTGTCTCTCTACTGGGATTAAAGCTTGTCCTCAGCAGAGAACACAAAAAATAATTTGAAGCTCCCATCTCCAGCTTGCAGAAGTGCACCGGTCCCTTGAGCTTGGGCTCTAAATCATACCAGAAGACCATATATCTGCCCTGGGAAGGAGGAAGCAATTGAAGCCCAGTATTTAAAAACAGTCTCAGATTTATCCTCCTTCCTGACAGCCAACAAAACATTGGAGAATAGTCCCTGCCTTTCTCTGGACCATAAAACAGGTTCCATTGTCCAGAAATTGGCCCTGAGAAACTTCATGGCTCATTCTCCTGTGACCTTCCGAGAAACAAATTCTACAGGCCCCAACATGTCATTTTAGCAGTCTACTCATCTGCTAAATAAGGATTGTCCTTCCAGAATCCTAGAATGCTTGGCTTTTTGTGCATTTTGGGAGGGGGGGGTTACTGGAGATTGAACCCAGGGGTTTTCTACCTCCAAGATATACCCCTAGTCCTTTTCATTTTTTATTCTGACACAGGGTCTCGTTAAGTTGTTGAGGCTGGCCTCAAACCTGTAATCTTTCCGTCTCAGCCTCACAAATCCTGGGATTACAGCCATGCACAAGGGCACCCTGGTTTGTGCATCTTCATGAAGGCCAATCTCACCCACTAGCGTTTACCAGCATTCCACTCTTCCCCACCTCTCTCCTTCCCAACATGCTACCAGAAAGTGTTTTTAAGACCACATAATTTGGCTTATTTCCATTCAGAAAACTTCCCCCTTGTTCGGACATTAACGAACTAAAAGCCAAAGTTCTCAGCCAATTACCTCACCCCCGAATCCGACTTTGGAAATTTTCCGGCTCCGTATCCCGCTGATTACTGGCCACGGGTAATCAGTCATCACATCTTGTCTTGGGCAGGTAAGCCCAACAGAGCCAGGCCCAAGTCAACACAGGGCTGTGGCATCTGCAGAACAGGGCGGGCAACACATTACTGACAACTCCATTCCCAGTCTTGCAGTGGGGGCTCGCCTTATTGTTGACACTTAACCTGATCCAAGAAGTCCACATAAATTAATAACTTCGGCCAAAGAACAGAAATAAACAGTGCTTTGTGTGCAGCGATTAATGCATAGACAAGGACAGTTAATCCGGGTTTAGGGTTTACAATTGCAGCTCTCAGAGGTGGGAAGTTGTCAGTCAAAGATCAGGGACATTTCTGAGGATATAACTTCCAGAGATCCAGGCTGGGCGACCTGCCTGCTGTTGTCTGTTCTTTACCCCAGGTTTTTTTTTTTTTTTTTTTTCTTAACTTGGCATTTGAAGTCCATCTTAAGGCTTCTGGCTCAACACCCATCTTGACAGCCTGAGTTTCATAGACTTAGGGTTCTCAAAGGGTCCCCCTGGCTGCGGGCCTCTGCCCAGACATCACCTGTTCAGCAGCCCACCCTACCCCTTTCCCTCCCCTTTCCTCTTTTGCACTCAGATCCCAGCCCAAACATTCCTTGGTCCAGGAACCAAAGCTCCTTGGACCTCACGTCCTGCTCAAGGAGAGCCTTCAGCGTTCTCCTATAGGACTGGTATAACAGAGCACCACGCCAGGGTGGCGTAAGCAACAAAAATGGATTTTCTCACCATCAGGAGTCCAAGGTCAAGCTGTGGCAAGGTGGCTTCCTCCTGAGGGTGGGAGGGAAGGGTCGGTCCCAGGCCCCTCTCCTTGGCTTGGGGATGGCTGTCTCGTCCCTGTGCCTCTTCATATCACATCTCCCCTCTGGGAATGGCTCTGTGTCCACATTTCCTCTTTTTCTAAGGACACCAATCATATTGGATTGGGGCCCACCCTGACGACCTCACTTTAACCTGATAACTTCTGTTAAGGCTTCTTACCCATTTGGTACTTGCGATTAGGTCATTAGCAGATGAGTTTGGGGAGACCAAAACTCAGCCAATAACAGGGGCCTTATCACTCTGTATCCTTCGTAAAATGTTATCCAGTCTTATTCCTCTTCCATCTCCCTTGCTGATGCAGGATCAGGTCTCCCCTCCAGTCCCAGGGGCCGCCATGGTAGTTTTGAGTTTTGTCTGTCATCCACATGCCTTCTACTTTCTTCCTTTTCTTTATTTTTGCAATACCCCTCAATACTAACAGTGTGAGTCCTTGTAGCTACACCTGAGCTGCCCAGAGTGTGGGCAGGAGGGAGGCATGCTGGCTAGAGGGATGTGGGTGGAGGGATGCTGAGTAAAGGGGCATTGACTGGAGGCATGCTGGCTAGAGGGATGTTGGATGAAGGGATGCTGGGTTGCAGGGTTCAGGATGGAGAGGGGCTGTATGGAGAGATTCGTGATAGAGAAATGCTGGTGGAGGGGTTCAGGATGGAGGGGTTCTGGGTTGAGGGCTTCAGGATGGAGGGGTGCTGTGTGGAGGGATTCATGATGGAGGGGTGCTGGTGGATGGATGCTGAGCCTGGCTGCTGTTGACAGCTTTGTCCTGAGGACCTAGTCACACCCTCCCCGTCTGCCTCACCCTCCAGAGAGCCACCTCAGCGGGGACATATGTCCCTCCCTGGCACAGCGCACATCAGGCTACTTCTCTGGCTCCATTTCTTAATCATCCCGGCGGTTCCAGGAATCCAGCCACGTGCTCTAATGGCCCCTGTCATTAGAGGCTTGGCAACCGCTCCCACTCTGGGGCTCCTCAAAGCCCAGGAGAGCTGGCCAAGGGCTGAGAGGCACCAAGGCCATTTCCAAAAGCAAAAGGGCAGCAGGATCATAGTCCGACATTTTTTTGAAACCTGCATTTATTTAGTAAATAATGTATGTTAATGCAACATATGCTCTATTATGCAATAATTATGGAAGCAGCCGATCCTTCTGTCCTGACTTCACTTGTCTTCTGCAGTGGCTCAGCAGGAATCCTGCCTCTCCCTCCAGCCAAGGACTTTTCCTCGGGTTCAGGGAAGGCAATAAATGTTAGTGATCAGCCCCGGGCCACCCTGCTCCCTGAGCAAGTTGGCCTGTAATGACTTCCAGGCTCTTATCATCATGGCTCCGATGGCATTTGAGGGCCATTGCAATTCAACTTGTGTGTGTGTGTGTGTGTGTGTGTGTGTGTGTGTGTGTGTGTGTGATAGACAGACAGACAGACAGACACTGGGGACTTAACCCAGGGACATTCTACCTCTGAGCTATACTCCAGCCCCATCTCCCCCTTAAAAAAAAAAAAGAAGTGGCGTATGGTGGCACAGCCTTGTAATCCCAACATTTGGGAGGCTAAGACAGGAGGATTACGATTTCAGGACAGCCTCAGCTAATATTTAGGCCCTTTACAACTCAGTGAGACCCTGTATCAAAATAAAGAATAAAAAAAATAGGGCTGGGGTATGACTCGAAGATAGAATGTTTCTGTGTTCCATCCCCAGTACCACATGCAAACACACACACACACACACACACACACACACACACACACACCAGAATTTCACTAGGTTGCCAAGAGACTAAGTTGCCAAGTCTGTCCTTGAACCCACGATACTCCTGTCTCAGACTCCCAAGTACTGGGATTACCGATATATATCTCTACGCCCGGCCTTTCCACAGACCTGCTTTCTACCTTTTCTTCTGCAGGGTACCAGGACTTGCTAGAACCAAGCAAGAACTATTCTGAACCTGAATATGAAAAAGGCCCGTATTTTCTGGGAACATATGTACGGGACAGAGTGTGGGCAACTGGCCACCAAGGTCCATGAGGGAACTTTCTGGAGTCATGGCAACATTCTGATCCTAGACTGAGGTTGTGGTTGCCTGGAGGTACTCTAACCCGACCAAACTGTACTATTAAAATCTATATTTTGTGGTATGTAAATTGTACATCAATAAAGTTGATTTAAGAAAATAAAAACAACCTACTACCATCATAACTCAGAGTCAGGTACTCCTTGTGTTTGGATATGTAGAACCTCTAACCCCATCTCCAGTGGATTTTAGTCCTAACAATCAATGACTGTGATATAGTTGGCCCATGGTACTTGTTTGAATATGAGTCTGTCAATATAGCTCACGACATCAATTCAGGACAATGCTTTGGGTCCTACATTATTAGGAATTTTTTGCCTTAACATATTTATAAAATTCACATATTTTACTTTTTACTCACATCAAATTTACTCACCCAGCTCCCAACACCAGGAGCCTGGTTTTGTGTCTGAAACCCATGACATCTTTGAAGAATACTTACCCTCCGTGGTTCTCTGTCCCTTTAAGTATCAAGCGAGGCTTTAGATTAGCTAAGCTGCGACATTTCTTGGAACCCCGCAACTCAACAATCAGGCTGCACCGCTCCTATGTACTGATGAGGTGACCCAGCCACTGAAAAACTGGGTGCCAGTGACAGCCATCAAAACCTCAACACAAGCTGTGCGTGGGGGAGCACACCTGTAATCCCAGTACTTGAGAGGCTGAGCAGGAGGGTCGCAGGTTCAAGGACAGCCTCAGCAAGTAGTGAGGCTCTCATCAAACTACTGAGACCCTATTTCAAAATAAAATAAACATAGGCCTGGGCATTTGACTTGGAAGTAGAATGCCCCTGGGTTCAGCCCCTAGTATCACCAAAACCAAAGCAAAAAAAAAAAAAAAAATACCCCAACAGCTGCCTGCTCCCCACCAGCCTTTCTCTCCTCCTGAATTCTTCTTCCATCTCTCATGTATTCCTGGGTTCTTTTCTGGGGAAGTCTCTTTCTCTCTTGCTTTCTTACTCTTCTGGCAACTCTGAGATATGATGTTCTTTTTGTAGGGACCATAAAGCTACCAGCTTTTCAAATAATCTCCTCCCTTGCAACAAGAATTTATCTTTATTGAGCACTTACTGGGGATCATATCCTGAATGAGAACTTTATAAGCTCCATTATAATTTGCTCCTCACAACTCTATAGGGTAATTTTACTATTGTTTTCATTTTTCAGATAAAAAAAACTGAGCCATAAAAAAAAGTTCCAGGGACTTCCCTGAGCTCACCCAGGTCATGCATGGTAGTAAAGGGAGATTTTCAGTGTGCAGACCACAATGCTATTTTTCCCCAAGTAATTCTTTTTTTGTGGACAGGGGATTGAACCCAGGGACATTCTACCTCCGAGCCACACCCCAACCTTTTTTTATTCTTTATTTTGAAACACGGTCTCTCTGAGTTGCGAAGGGCCACGCTAAGTAGCTGAGGCTATCTGCGAACTACGAACCTCCTGTTTCAGCCTCCTGAATGCTGGGATTACAAGTGTGCGGGGCCTCCATGGCTCCACTGGGCCCCTTCCTCTCCTCAGCCCCACAAGCCCAGCCTGAACTCACAGCAGGCCCTTGGCCTGTGGTGCTGGGAAGAAATGCCTTGAGCCATCATGTCCAGCTCCCTAAGTACTTCTGAAAGATCCATAACACTGTTCTCTTTTCTTTATTAAGAAAAAATGCAACTTAATATGACAACCAAGATGAAAACATTCCTAGTACAAAATGGCTGGAAGGATAACTCCCAACTAATTTTTTTTTATGTTTTTATCTGCAGTCTTATGGTTGTTAGGATCAGGGAAGGGTTAATTTTGAAACTACAATCATCAAGGGACAAATATAGGTGGCTTCCAAGGCAGACCTCCCCCTCCCTCTCACCCTGCTAGAATCCCCACCCATGTTACAGAAACACCTCTTGGAGACTGATTGGAAAACTCCTTCCTTCCTTCCGATTGAATGCAGGAGCATTTTACCTCCAAGCTCCATCCAAGACCCATTTTTAAACTTTTTTGTTTTGAAACAGGGCCTCACTAGGTTGTTAGTCTCACTAAGTAGCTGAGGCTGGCCTTGAACCTGCGATCCTCCTGTCTCAGCTTCCCGAGTACTGGGATTACAGGCATGTGTCACCATGCCCCACATCTGATTGGGAAATTTAAAGACACATCAGCTCTAATTTAGAAAAACTCCAGAAAAGCATTTCTTAAATAAAACCTCTCTGAACATGTTTGGGAGCCATTACCATATATTCCTTGAATAGGAATTCATGGTCAAAGGAGTTTCAGCAATGCCAAGTTAAAAACACATCTTACTGGAATGTACTTCAGAGCTTTTGTGACGTCAGGTGACTTATGGCTTTCCAGATGGAGTTTGCCATGTTTTTTTTTTTTTCTGTTGTTATTTGTTTTGTTTTTTTGACCATGGACAATTGTTGTCAGTAGTGGTGGTGTATGTTATGTGTGTTGAGGGTAATATAGGAACAGGTAGTGGTTTGTGCCAAATGCCCAATAACATCTTGAGGAAAACCACAAAACAACATTCAGAAAAATATGTTTACAGTGGGAGGAAGACAGGGTGAGAATTCAGATAGGTTACTATGGTAGTCAACCTCCACGACGGCAGAAATGATGGAGTATGACTTCTGAGGCTAAGTCATAAAAGACATTTCAGCTGCGCCCTTGCTTTCTCTTGGGTCATTTAATTCTGGGAGAAGCCAGCTGCCCTCATGAAGAAATCAAAGAGCCCTGGGGTGTCCCTGTTGTAGAGACCTGGGATGCCTCACCAAGAGCCTGATTTGCTAGTCATGAGAGTGTGTCTTCTTAGAATCAGATCCTCTGGCCCTAGTGCACCCTTCAGATAACTGTGACCCCAGCTGCCATCCAGCCTTCTGGGAGACATGCAGCTAAGCCACTCTTGAGCTCCTGAACCATAGACACCATGTGAGATCACAGATGTTCCTTGTTGTTCAAGCCACTAGATTTGGGGAGCTTTTGTTAGGCAGCACTAGGTGACTAATACAGTTAGGCAGGATTTCCATGATGGCTCAGTGTCATGAGTCTTTGGGAAACCATTGAAACCTTTTAGAAATAAAGAGCAATGGCATTCCGGCCCGTTATATATTCTTCACAATTTGTTAGGATGAAAGTCTAAAAGAACTATAACCATCCTCTCCTCAGTCCTCTAAACTGTTTTTTCATTCTGCAAAATGGAAAAAATAACAAAGATGTTTCACTTGGGATGTCTTCCTAAACCAAAAAGAAGACCAGGGATGACTGACTAGCATTACCATGTGTCTCCCAATAAGTTTGTTTTCGTTCACTTTTCTTTTTCTAGGATTAAAAAGTTGGCTTGATTATATTGGTAGTGAGGACCAATAGTGGATGCTATGATCCCAACCCACTACCAGCCTGCCTTGACTATAAAAGCCTAGCTATAAGGTCAAGGACTTAGAACACCTGGGACAGAGGTTCTCGTTTTGCCTAAGGGCTCTGTTTAAGAAAAATGGAGCAGTGGGATCCAGAGCATCATTTAGTCCACCCATCAGCTCTTTTCTGGTTTCCTGAGAGTCAGTGAATCCACTCCTAAAATCCTATAACCAAGCTGGGCTTAGTGGCACATGTCTCTAATCCCAGAGTTTGGGAGGCTCAGACAGGATGATCACAGGTTTGAGGTCAGCCTCAGCTACTTAGTGAGCCTCTCAGCAACTTACAAAAACCCTGTGTCAAAATAAAAAATAATATAATGGACCTGGGGATGTATCTCAGAGGTAGAAGGCCTCTAGATTCAATCCCTAGTACCCCATCCCAACCACACACATCCCTAAGACCAAGGAAATCTCATAATTTCAACAAGACATCACATTCTCTTAATATTTTTATATTTGCTTTGCTACAATAAGGTTTTGCTATATTCTGAGAGGAATTTTGAGTTGTTGACCAGAAGAGGAGATATGGTATAAAACAGGAGATTTAAAGATTTGGCACTAAATAATGCTAATAACAACAATACAGCGCCTGGTCTGGATTTTCTTGAAAAATAACAATTCAAAAAGAGATAAGTCACAATAGAAAAACATGGCCACAAACCGCCAAGTTAAATAAGGGAGGCTGCATTTCCCCGAGCCTTGGAACAAGGATAATAAAATAGTGCTTCTGTAGAGCCCCTTTCTTGGAAGGAGAGCTCATAAAACTTTATCATACACATATTTGCTCTTACTAATGTAATCATTTAATCTTCCTCCTGCTGTTTCTGAAGGCATCTTTACTACCATGTGGCAGGGACCCCAGACTAATTGTGTTTACAGACAATATCAAGTCATCTACTGGAAAGGCCTGATTTTCTGAGGGAATTAACAGGGGGAAAAATACCACATGATTTTTCCCCCTTTTATCAATAAACATTCTTAGGTTTCATAAGATTGTAACCAGTGTCCGTAGGAAGCCACCAGCCTATCGTGACAATTAACCTTATCTTTCGTCTGGGTCTCACAGGGACCGTGGGAGAGCAAACACTACCCTGGCCTTAACTTGTCGCCCTTTCTAATCTTCCTGTCGGGGCTCCTAGCAACTGTCTTGCCCCAAGAACCCAGGTAAAAAAAAGGGGGGGGGGCGTGAACTCAGACAAAGGAACTAGGTCTTTGACCAATATCAGCCCAGAAGAGGAAAGCTGGGAGAATTCATCCCCCCATCTTCTCAAAGAAGCAGCTCAGGGGAGTTGGCAGCACCCCCACCCCAGGCTTGACACCGGATCCAGCAGTGTGTCCACCACACCGCTTGGGTCCCTCTGTTGCTCCACTTTCCCCAGAGACCTGAGAAGCGGGACCTGCACACAGGGATGCTCTCTGTCCATACTGAGATTTTATCCTTTTGGCCTTTAATGAAAAGACAGAAAAGATACAACTAGCACAGCTTAGGGGCCAAGAGAGCATTCCCAAAGCCAATGCCCGCATGTCTCTAGTCATCTTTGTCCAGTTCTCTCTCCTCATGGAGATGGTTATAGCTCTCGATCTGACTATAGCCCCATGTCCATGCTTCCTCTCTCTGCTCTGGACCGAAGCCAGAAGATAGAACTGAAGATAGAGCTGTAGGTGGTTTGGATGAATAAATACTATTGTTTTCTCATGGAAGATATCATTCCATCTTCAGAGCGACCTAGTGAGATAGGCAAGGCACGGATTCCTCCTTTCTGTCTTGTTTTCCTTCCTTCCTTCCTTCCTTCCTCCCTTCCTCCCTTCATCCCTCCCTCCTTCCATCCCTTCCTCCCTCCTGCCTTCCTTCCTTGCTTCCTTCCTTTTTTTTTTTTTGTACTAGGGATCAAACATAGGGATATTCTATCCCTGAACTACACTCCAAGCCCTTCCTATTTTTTATTTTGAAACAGGGTCTTACTAAGTTGCTGAGGCTGACCTCAAACCTGTGATCTTCCTGGCTATTCCTCCCCTCTCCTTTCCTTCCTTCCTTCCTTCCTTCCTTCCTTCCTTCCTTCCTTCCTTCCTTTCTTTCTCTCTCCTTTCTTTCTTTCTCTCTCCTTTCTTTCTTTCTCTCTCCTTTCTTTCTCTCCCTCTTTCTTTCTCTTTCTCTCCCTCTTTCTTTCTTTCTTTCTTTCTTTCTTTCTTTCTTTCTTTCTTTCTTTCTTTCTTTCTTTTCTTTCTTTCTTTCTTGTAGTACTGGAAGTGAAACCCAGGAAAATTTTACTTCCAAACTCTATCCCAGCCCTATTTTACTCTTTATTTTGAAAAGGCCTCAGTAAGTTGTGGAAGGCCTCATGAGTTGCTGAGGCTGTCTGCAAACCTGTGATCCTCCTGTCTCAACCTCCCACATCCTGGGATTACACACATGTACCACCACGCCTGGCCATTCCTCCCCTTTCTAATAGATGTGAGACTGAGGGGTGAAGGAACTTGCAGCATCCCAAGACTACACAGACAATGAGTAACGCTGGCTTAGAACACACAGTGCTCTTTCTACCTCGGAAGAAAACACGAGAAGCAGGGTAAGAGCATGCCCTGCCCACGTGTGTTTTTAGTTGAGTCACTTAATTGGCCCATACTTAGGTGGGCTCCCTGCTGGTATGGCCCCTTTTCCCTCTCTACGCTGTTACTGCCACACATTCCAGATACTTCCATTCTAAGCCAGGCTCAGAAAGTCAAGGATCATGTGTTTTCTCTCATATATGGAAGCTAGAGCAAAAATCAAAAACAAAAGGGAACTCAGATAAATGAGAGACTGGTAGAAAGAATAATAGAAGTGGGTAGAGGGAGGGAGAAGGGGTGATACGAAGACACAGTGCGAAGAATGCTAGAACCGTGTCATCAGAAAAATCTACAAAAAGCTATAAGAAACTCCACCAGCAAAGGCGGAGCTTTGGAAACAAGAACAATGCAGGGCCCCACCTGGTAGGACAGACCCAGTTCTCGGCCACTAAAGTGAATGCACAAGAACTCCGCCTCTTAGTCCCTGGGGGACCTGGGAGTTATGCAACCCCCGAAGGTCCTCTTTCTTCATATAGGAAATTGGGGAGGGCTAAGTTTAGAAGAAAAGGCTGTAGATCCACTGCCTCCAGCATCTGGATACTTCAAAAGTAAGCAAAGCAGCCGGGTGGGGACCGCAGTCCCCAAGAGTGCACGGGGCTGCTACCTCCCTGTTCCCCCTGTAGAAAGAGATCTGGAGGAGCCAGCCAGAGCTTCCAAGTCTTCAAGAAAGCCTCTCTCAAACTTTATTTTTCTCTGAAACCTCCTGATATCTAAATATTAACAATGGATCCAGCTTAAACCAAGAATCAAGCTAAAGAAGACATGGTTAAAAAAAAAAAAAAGACTATGGGTCAAAACAGACGTGTTTGTTTGGGAGATCTTCCTGGACATCGGTTCATAACAATTAGATTATTTGGCCTCTGATGTCTCTTCTAGCTCTGAAGCTTTGCAGATAACTGGAGATTGCTTGTTTCTCCTCTTGTGACGTCACATGTACCATAGGAAGGGCCAGCCAAGGGGCTTTTTGTTCTCAGGTGATACTGCTGAAAGCTGAGACCCATGCCACATGACATCCAGAGGATGAACTTTACCTCCACACCTCTCCCACAGCTGGGCTCACCCTCTCGTGTTCAACAGAGCTGGACACTTGGCGCTGCCATCCTCCTGAAGCTCCAGTGTCAAACAGTGACCTTTGTCACCCCCAGTGCCTCTGGGTATGTAAACAATGAGAACCTTTTCTTCCAACCTGGATGCATAAAGTGTACTACACTTGCACGTCACAAAGCAGATATATGTAGTCAAATCCCAGTTTCAGGGGACCAGAAGGTTCTGGAAATATTTTGTAAAAAGAAAATTGTGTAAGTATGAGAAGGGTCATCAGATAATATCAGCTTTTACAGATTGGGCTGCTCAGAAGGGAGTCTATAAAACACTCTCCACAGAGACTCAAAAGGAGTATTGATTTTTTTTTTTTTTAGGAGCAGAGGGGGTCAAAATTACATGGCTTGCACAACGGCGGCCTCTGTTCTGCCACTCTGGACCTTTCTAACAAAGAACAAGCCAGAAAAAGGCAGAAAGATGGAGCTGGAATGGGGAACAAAGAGGAAAGCATTGTCCGGCCCCTGAAAACCTTCCCCAGGCCACGACACCGAGCTAGGACGAATTTCTTCAACAAAACCAGAACCTGGCTTCGTGTGGCGGCTGCTGCAGTTGACAGCCGTCTCCAGGGACTCTCCTTTGTGTCTGCAGGAAGGCAGTAGGAAAGGTCATCGTAGGGCGGGCTGTGGCCCGATGGCACTGGCTGCCAAAGATTTCAGAGGTCGATTCGCCTACCCCGTCAAGCACAGAAACGTTCCAGAGACTCCAGGCACTGGTGCAAGATCCCAATGAAATCAGCATTGCACAAGCCCGATGGCATGCCCCTCGTGACCAGAATAGGGATGCTAGCTGGCACCTTTTGTACTGAAAAGACAGACAGGGACAGGAAGGAAGAAAGGCAGGAAGGCGGGCAGGCAGGCAGGCAGGAAGGAAGGAAGGAAGGAGAGAGAGAAGAAGGAAGGAAGAAGGGAGGAAAGGAAGGAGGAAGGGAGGGAGGAAGGGAGGGAGGAAGAAGGAAAAAGGGAGGAAGGAAGGAAGGAAGGAAGGAAGGAAGGAAGGAGAAAGGGAGGAAGGAAGGAGAAAGGGAGGAAGGAAGGAAGGAAGGAAGGAAGGAAGGAAGGAAGGAGAAAAGGAAGGAGGAAGGGAGGGAGGAAGGGAGGAAGGAAGAAGGAAGGAAGGAAGGAAGGAAGGAAGGAAGGAAGGAAGGAAGGAAGTTACTCGTGCTATTGCAAAAGCTGACTGGTCACTAGTGTCCATCATGTGGGCTGAGAGAGATCCTTGGCTCAAAGTAGTAGAGAAGGGTTTTTTTTTTTTTCTTCTATACTGGGGATGGAACCCAGGGTCATTCTATCTCTGAGCTACACCCCCAGCCCTGTTTTTTATTCTTTATTTGGAAACAGGGTCTCACTGAGTTACAAAAGACCTCCCTCACTAAGTAGCTGAGGCTGGCCATGAACCACGATCCTCCGGTCTCAGACTCCTGAATATTGGGATTACAAGCATGTGCCACCACGCCCAGCAATAGAGGAGGCTTTCTTGGAAGGCAGCTCTGCTCACCACTATACCACCAGTGTAAGGGGAGGCTTTCTTAAGAGGGAAGTGGGGCTTATGAATCCAAGCCCATTTTCCTGGTGGCTGCAGCCAGGAAGCTATCTGAATGACCTGAACAGAGACATCCCTGGTGATCGGCAGCAGAGAGGTCCAGCGATCAGAGGCCTCTGCATTCTGGCTACTTGTTGGAAGTGTGGAGGGGCTCTCTCCTAATGATTCCTCCCGCTCAGGTTCTTCTCCATGGACAATGAGACCCAGAGTACTGGCTGATAAACTCAATGTTTAAGTCCCCCAAAAAGGTTGTCCAGAGAGCCTGGCAGGGTCATCTGCCATCCCAACTTGAGTTGGGGGTCTCGGGCCTGAGCAGAGAATTTGGAATTGAAAACATTGTGTAGTAGAGAGTGGAAGGAATTGGAGAGGAACTAGAAAGATCGGTCATGGTGCCTGCGGTTCAGCGGAGCCATCCTGGCTAGTGGTGGATCCTGCCAAACAGCCTTGAGAAGGTGCAGGTCAGACAATGCGTCACTCTACGAGTTCATACGGAAATAGGGAGACAAGGAAGATGAAGGTTCCCCACTCCTCACAGACATACTGTGGAGCAGGGCAGGACCCCCTGAGTGGGAAAAGCAGATATAAAAAGGACCAACCTATAACATTAGACAGTAGCTTAAAACAGAGCAGGCTCAGCAGGCTACAGCTTAGCCGTGCTGCCCACTGGCAATGGGAGTCAGCCCGCAGGGTGATACCACCAGACAAAGTGCAAGCTGGGGAGGAGCGTAAGAATTAGGGTACGTGGAGTCAGGAAAGAAGCAAGAAGAGACAGAAGGGTGGCCATGGTCAGGAAGAGCCTGCAGTCCAGCACGAGCTCCCCTTGAAAGATCTCTTCTCACCCCTTGTGAGTGCCCCCATGATTCTTTTCTCCAAAGCTTGATCTCCAAGCCTGGCCTCTGGGTGCAAGGAGGATGTAGATATGGTAAAGCTACCGGCATGCAAGGGAGAGCCTAGAACCAGCACCAGTTGAAGGCCAGCGAGGCTGGGGAGTCGGTAATCACAGTGTTACCGAGGCAATAAGGGAGGAGGTGGGGATCACAGATTCAAAGTTGGAGGCGGGGGCAAAAAAAGCAGGGTCTGATGAGAAAGTGAGAACCGTCATGTGGTGGCTGCAGGGGGGAAAAACTCTGATTCAGATACCAACTTCCCATACATCAAGCTCCCAAGGATATCCAAGCAGGTCTCATCCAAGACTCAGGACTCCTCAGGGCTTGATTTGAATGAGTCTGACCAAGATGGTAGCATCCTCTCACAGCCTATGAGCACCCTGTTCCAGGGGAGCATTCTGTCTCAGATGACTTGACGGTAGAAGGAGCCCCCTATCTTGGAACCCCATGGAGCTTCTTCCCCAGCCTAGAGTTTTGTGAGGGTTCTCTGTAGTTTGAACTTTCAGGAAAATGGTAATGGCCATGACAAAATGGCTCAAGGATGGGGTAAGAAGAAATATGTGACTTTCCCTCAGCAAAGCAAGACACTTCTACACAACAGCAAATTCTTTTCATCTGTGTTTCTCAATTTGGTGAGACCTTGACCACTCCAATCTCCTTACTAGGACCCTGTCCATTTTTCTGTATATATATATACTCCCTCAGTCCTCCCTTAGTCATTGCTTTAGGCTCAACCCTGAACTTGAGCTAAAATAATTATAAGAAGAAATGATGAACAAAGTTCATTAATTAAGGTTGTGTTTACACTTGTGTTACCAACCAACAGTAGTCTTTCATTAACTAAGTTCTCCTCTCTTACCCCCAGTCATTAGTGCTGATCACTGAAAGGTTGAGAAGATCCGTTCCCCGCGTTGATCCAGGGGCTTAGGTCTCACAGCTGAGCGTGCACTAAGGTCCATCTTCCGAGCAACCCGACCCTCAGGAAAGCTCGGGGCTTACTTCAAGTAGTAAACAGGTATCTGTTGCGACAGCACCACAGCAGGAACTTTAATGGCTCCTGGTTTATGGGATTTGACCTAATCTTTCCCACTAGCAATTTCTCCTCTGTCTATCCAGGGTTCCCCAGCTGGCCCACCACCCTCCCCAGCAAACATTAGTCATAGGAAGAAAGGAAATTAGAGGATCTCAGTCAAGTTGAGAAACTGAACACAGAGAAGACATGTTGATCCTGCAAAAGGTCTCTTATAAAAGATGGGAACTCTAAAACCTCACTCTAAATTTATCCACCCAACAATGGAATTGGGTTCTATAAGAAAGGGACTTTTCAGTGTCATGGAGCTGAACAGGAGCCCAGGTTGGACTTCCCACTCTACACTTTTCTTTTCTTTTCTTTTCTTTTCTTTCCTTTTCTTTTTCCTTCCTTCCTTCCTTCCTTCCTTCCTTCCTTCCTTCCTTCCTTCCTTCCTTCCTTCCTTTTTTAACTGAGGATGGAACCCAGGGGCATTCTACCTCTGAGCTATACCCCCACCCCTACTCCCCCCCCCACAGGTCTAGGGATGGAACCCAGAGACATTCGACCTCCAAGCCACACCCCCTGCCCATTTTTTATTCTTTATTTTGAAACAGGGTCTCACTGAATTGCAGAGGGCCTCACTAAGTAGCTGAGGCTGTCCGCGAACAGCGATCCTCCAGTCTCAGCCTCCCAAATGCTGGGATTACAAGCGTGCGGCACCACACCCGGCCCCAGCCCTACTTTTTATTCTTTATGTTGAAACAGGGTCTCACTGAGTTGCAGAGGGCCTCACTAAGTAGCTGAGGCTGTCCACACACCGCGATCCTCCTGTTTCAGCCTCCTGAATGCTGGGATTACAAGGGTGCACCACCACGCCCGGTTACATTCCTATTTTCACTTCACTGCATGTTCTTGCAAAATGGAACATGGCTATGGAGTGTGCTGCCCTACAGAAAAACACTAGAACCTAAAATCAAGACCTCACATAGCTCTGTAGGGAGAAGCCTGGGAGTGGAGGCTGCAAGTCAGCTTCTCTGAAAAGATGTCCTGTGTCTCCGTCAGCATTCAACTTCCATAATCCAAAATGCCTGACCACAAAACTGAGAGGAAGGAGCGTTTATTTGCTCACAGTTTCTTGGAGATTTTGGGTTCTTGAGGCCAGAGTCTGAAGCTCAGGGCATCACAGCAGGAAGTAGAGAGTGGGAGAGTGCGAGGTTCTATTCTCACATCACACAAGAGAGAACAGCAAAGGAGGGGATTCAAAGATACAAGCACAATGCCTACGGCCGGCCGCAACCCCAGGAACCATCTTCTCCAGCCAGATGCCACCAGCCTAGGTTTCCACCCAGAGAAACCCATCACAATGGACTGATCTACAGGTGCGATTACAACACTCAAGACCCACTGGCATCAACTCCAAACACCCATTTATGAACTCTTAAGGGGATATTCCATATCTAACATTAACAATGGGCTTTATGAATATTTCTCCCTCAGCTTTGAATGACCTAAAGATCCATCTCACAAGTGAAGAAACTACGTTCAGGGAAGTTAAAAGGCCACCTTGCTAGTGAACTGAGTGAAATAAAGATCTTGGGGTTCCTTCCCTAAGCCAGTGCTCTCTTCTGCACTATACCCCCACATTCCACAAGTTCAGTTAATGAGTGTATTTCTGTTTCTTACTATCTCAAAGAAAAAGAACATGTATGGATTCATTTTTAAGTGGAGACTCAGTAGTTCTAGGAAGTCAACCTCTGATATACTCTCATGTCTGGGGAACAGTGTGTGTACAAGATTAGACACCCAAGATTTTTTTTGCAAATACTAATGGTTGAAAAGGACGGAAATGTTCTTTTTATTTATTTATTTTGTGGCGCTGGGGATTGAACCCAGGGGCATTCTATGTGTGAGCTGCACCCCTTTTTTATTTTTGTCTTTCAAACAGGGTCTTGCTTGGTTGCTGAGTCCTGCTACTTGCTGAAGCTGTGATCCTCTTGTCTCAGCCTCTCAAATACTGAGATTACAGGAGTGTGTGTGTGTGTGTGTGTGTATGTGCGTGTGTGTGTGTGTGTGTGACAAATCCTGCCTCTCAATGTTCTTTAATAGTGGATTGCTGATATAAATGGTAATATGCCTATGCTGCAGAATACTCTGCAACTGTTAAAAAGAATGAAGCCGCTGTACTGAAGTGTGTGTATTAATATGAAAAAACCTACAAAATAAAATGTTATGCAAGAGACACAACAGTGTGAATGTTATGCTTCCAGTTCTGCTGTGTGTGTGTGTGTTGTGTTGTGTTTGAATATATAGGATAATTCAAGAAAACATTTAGGACACTGGAAACAGTGTTTTCTTTGGGGTACCAATGTTTGATCTGTAGTAGGCATCCGATGAATACTTGTTATTGGAGGAACAGAGTCTGCTCTAGCCTTACTGGCTTTCCACATATCATGAGATTGAACTTTTTTGGGTCAAATTATTCTTATTCACCAACATCAACACCAGCACCCTGGCCTGGGTTCCTAGGCTTCATGGAGTGAATGTTTGTAGCAATATCTTTTCAGCTTGACACAGCTAACTGGTTTATAGCGAAGAGTGGAAAACCCAGCCTCGGGGGCTGCAGTACTTAGTTCATAAAGCCAGGAGGAGAAACTCACCAGCCACTTTCACATCCCACAGGAACACTTAAAATGAAGATATTCTCTTCAGTACAAAATACATGCAAAAGTGGCCCATAGGCTCCAGTAAAAAAAGACTCCTTCCTCAAGACCACAGGAGCCTTAGCCAGGCATGGCGGTGCACAATTATAATTCCAGTACTTGGGAGGCTGAGACAGGAGGATTGCAGTTTTGCAGCCAGCCTCAGCTATTTAGTGAGGTCCTCTCCAACTTAGTGAGAACCTGTTTCAAAATAAAAAAATAAAAAAAATAGGGCTGGGGGTATAACTCGGGGGTAGAATGTTGTTTTGTAGAAAACAAAACAACAACAACCAAAAAAACCACAGGAGCTAAAATCTGAATTCTGAAACGTGTGTGTGTGTGTGTGTGTGTGTGTGTGTGTGTGTGTGTGTGTGTGTTTTGCTGGGGATTGAACCCAGGACTTTGCTCATTCTAAGTGAAGCAGCTTTTCTAAGTTTCTCATTTAATCTTGCCCTTGTGCCGGCAAGATCACTGCCTCCCCACCCACCCCTGGACACACCAGCCTCCAGGCTCATCCACCTCACATCTCTACAGATTCCTTGTGTCTCTTTCCTGAAATAACAAATAGATAAGAACTGAATAAATGAAGCATATTAATTAGAGAGTGGACACGTGGCAATGTCCCAATGGGTTATATTGTCCAAAAGTTGAATTAATTTTTATTGGTGCACTATAGTGTCACATCATAATGTGGATCACGTTGACAATGGAATATATTCACATAGTACTTGTTGCCCCACCCCGCTTCCCCTTTACCTTCTCCCTCTGAATGCTGAGTGTCCAGGTTAACAATTTTATATTCACATCACAGAGTCACATGTAGCTTTTCCTTTAATGAACCTCAGCCTTCTTCCTCCTCCACCCTTCCTTTCTGGCTTCGCTGAGGTTTCCCCTCCATTATCTGGGGTCCCTAATACTCCCTAGTTTGAGCATATTAGAGATAACATATGTCCCTTCTCTTTCTGTGCTTGGCTGATCTCGCTTAACATAATGTTCTCCAGGTCTTTCCATCTTCTTACAAGTGACATGATTTTATTCTTCATTGCTGAGTGGAATTCCACTGTGTGTATTTCCCATAATTTTGCAAATCCATTCATCTGTTGATGTAGACCTAGGCTGGTTCTATATTTTGGCTATTACAAATTGTGCTGCTATGGACATGAGTATGCATATACTGCTGTAGTTCTCTGATTTCACTCTCTTTGGACAGATACCCAGGAATGGTATAGCCGGATCGTATGGTGGATCCATTCCCAGTTTTCTAAGGAATCTCCATGCTGATCCCCATAGCAGCTGAACTACTTTGTATTCCCACCAACAGTGTAGAAAGAGTTGAATATTTTACCAGTAGCAAACCAACAAGACCTAACACCAAAACGAACAGTAGCCTGTACTCACATGGCAATGTGAGGTTGCGGGCCCAATTCGAAGCCTCTTACCCAAGAGCTTACTTAATCTTGCTAACAATGCAAAGAGGTCAGTAATGCAATGGTATAATAAACGACTGTTACAAGTGATTGACCTCACTTAGATGAGGAAACTGAGGTTAATTAGCTTGTTCCACTTTAATAAGTGGTAGAGCCAGAATTTGAACCTAGTGAGTCCTTCAAAAGATTCTGTGCTGTTAACTCTAATGCTAGAGGTGACAGGAAGATTTAAGGGGCTGAGGCAATCCAGTAAAGACACAGTTATTCCTGGCAGCACAGCAACCAGAGCTGACACGGACCCCTCCTGCTCCACACACAAAGACGTGCTCAATAAAATATAACTAACAATTTTTTTTTGGCAATCCCAAGGATTGACCCAGGGGCATTCTACCTCCGAGCTATACCCCCAGCCCTATTTTTAATTCTTTATTTGGAAAGAGCATCTCACTAAGTTACAGAGGGCCTTACTAAGTAGCCAAGGCTGTCCACAAACCTGCAATCCTCCTGTCTCAGCCTCCCAAGTACTGGGATTACAAGCGTGCACCACACACACCTGACTAGATGTTTTAAATGTATGCCCAAGCTAAAAAAAAAAAAAAAAGAAAGGCCATTCCTCAAGTGATGGAGAAGACACAGGAGGATGCAAAATGGAACTAGGGAGTGCTAGAGAGTCAGGGGCATATTGAGTCTGGATACTGAGTATGTCAGTGGCTTGGCTAAAACAGACTGCAAATGACGGGAGACCGGGCTCGCTTGATACAGGATAAAACAATGGATAAAGGACTGAATAAATGATGGATAATGAGGCCATCTGCCATGCCAAGACCACTTACTCCCCACAGAGGTGAAGTCCAAACCTAAGGCACTTGTATGGTGGCCGAAGTCTAAGCCAAGGTGTTCACATAAAACCATTTGCAAACTAGTGAGTCTTGGTGCACCCAGCAGGAGCAAATGCAAAAGATCTCCGTCTATATGCTTCTACCGCCCAGGGCAAGGGGATGCTCGCCAGAAAATGAGCTCCCCCGAGGAGGAGGCAAGACCAGAAGACAAGGTCAGGAGGAGAAGTCCAAGCTAAGGAGGGTGGCCGCAGCACCCCGGTTCTTTCAGGATTCCATTTCTATTTTCCTTTAGCACACTCATATTCGTTCATTTTTCATTTGTCATCCTCACTAGAATTTGGGCTCAGGTGTTGAGATTCTGGTTTCTATGGCTCTATTCTCACCACCTAGAACTGTGGTTGTTGAATTCAATATTTATTGATCATTGGTAAAAACAATAAATAACATATAGTATTTATGGAGAGCACAAAAAATCATTGAGTTATGTCAGGAAAGAAGCTCCCCTGGGCAGAGAGAAGAAACATACGGAGTTAGGTGGCAACCGTACCATCCATCTATAATGATATTTCTTAAAAAATATATATATATGTGAAAGACAAACCTGGCGTGGTGGCGCACGCTTGTAATCCCAGCATTTGGGAGGCTGAGACAGGAGGATCGCAGTTTGCAGACAGCCTCAGCTCCTTAGTGAGGCCCTTTGCAACTCAGTGAGACCCTGTTTCAAAATAAAGAATAAAACATAGGGCTGGGGGTGTAGCTCAGAGATAGAATGTCCCTGGGTTCCATCCCCAGTATAGGAAAAAAGAAAAGAAAACCTTCTCTATTACTTTGAGCTAAGGATCTCTTCCAGCCCACATGATGGACACTAGTGAAACTGGGTTCCATCCCCAGTACCATTAAATTAATTAATTAATTAATTAGTTAAATAGGTAAAGGCCAACTTGGCATGGCTGAGAAACTCAGCAATTTAACAAGACCATGTCAAAAAAATAAAAAATAAAAAGGGCTAGGGGTATACCTCAGAGGTAGAATGCCCGAGTTCAATCTCCATTCCTCCAAAAGAAAAAAAAAAAAGACAGCATTATGTGAAACATTAATGTTTGTTACCTCTGGGTAGTGAGTACATGGGAGTCTAACAGTATTCTGTGTGTGTGTGTGTGTGTGTGTGTGTGTGTGTGTGTGTACATGTGTGCAAGCTGCAAATATTTTGTAATTTTTAAATAAAAAAAAAGAAGGCCAGGCATGGTGACACATGCCTGTAATTTCAGTACTTGGGAGGCTAACACAGGAAGATCGTGGGTTCCGGGCCAGCCTCATCAATTTAGCAAAGACCCTCTCAACTTAGCAAGACTCTGTTTCAAAATAAAATATAAAATAGGGTTCGGGGTTCAATGGCGGGAAGGAAGGGAGGGAAGGAGGGAGGGAGTTAGCAAAACTAAAGGGCTCTGTAGAAGGTACCATGGGGCCTGGAGGCTGCCCCGTTCCGCATCCGAATGCACACACCACCCTGATTAAGGGTGTTGGCTCAGAGTATGCCCGATTTGCCCTCAGACCTTTTGGGCAGCAGAGGAGGGGCAGGTTTCAGAGACCTGGCTTTCCCACACAAGGTGAACCAGTCTCAACTGCGACTGTGCCTCAGGGTACCTCTGGGAAGGAGTGAGGCTGCTCCTACCATTGCTTTAGGATTTATACAAATGACCACTCACAACCCTTGCAACAAAAATGCAGGCTTCCGGTTAAGGACAGCTAGGAGGGCCAGCTGTAGTGCCCAGGGATTTCTGTGGGGCCCAGGGTCCAGCGGATCTCAGGGCGCTTTCAACAGCCAGGGAGTGGAGCCTGGCCTTGGAACCCCCTCAGGAGGAGCGGTCTGCCCAGCACAGTGGGTGGTGCAGGTCTGAGAAAGTACACCCCTTACTGGGCGCCTCCCTGGGCTGGGTCGGGTCTCAGTGACCACCTGCCCCCAGTGACCTGCGCTCAGTACCTGCGCAGCACCCTCAGTACTGGAGGCTGCGGGCTCTGGGTAGAGCACCCCGAGCTGCACTCCAATGGTCTCGCTAGGTTGCTGAGTGGCCTCCTAAGTTGCTAAGGCTGTCCTTGAACCTTTGATCCTCCTGTCTCAGCTTCCCAAGTATGGGGATTACAGATTTGCAGCTCTTTAGTGAATTATTATGTGCGCTCATTTATCCTGGCCATGGAGGCAGGTTTAAGTAACTCTGCCCCAAGGAAAAAGAACCCCAACCCACCAACACTAACCATATGCATCCTTTTACTCTTTCAGTAGCCACATTCTTAGATTTGCAAAGTTGCAATAAGCATAAAGTTCTCATATTCCTACCCCTCACACCTACACACATTTCCCCTATCGATATCTCAGATTGGTATGCCACACTTGTCATAACTAATGAGTTAAGACTTGTACATTATTATTAACTAAAGCCCATAATTTACATCAGGGTTCATTCTTTGTTCTATGAGTTTTGACGTATGTAGGAAAGTCATATATCACCATTATATCATAGGAATTTTTCTGCCCTAACCCCAATATTTTGTAGTGTGTGTGTGTGTGTGTGTGTGTGTGTGTGTGTGTGTGTGTGTGATAGGCCTCAGAACTACCCTGTGCTTCAACTACAACATCTAAAGTATTGGCTTAAATTCCTGTGTTCCATCTGCTCATGCCTCCCTGCCCCTCCCCCGCCCCTGACAACCACTAATCTTTTATTACACTCAGAGACTTGCCTCATCCAGAATGTTGCATAGCCAGAATCTTGTAGTATATAGCATTTTCTAGTTTGGTTTCTCTCACTTAGCAATGTGCACTTAAGGTTTTCCCTTGTCTTTTCATGAATCGGTAGCCCCTTTCTTTTTAACCTTGAATAATACCCTGTGGTGTGAATACCTCCAGCTTTTGTTTTTAGCCAGTCACCTCCTGAAGATTATTTGGGTTGCAGAATTAGTTTAATAACACTGTATTTAACTTGATAAATTCAAAGCATTATTTCAACCTGCAATCCACAGGTAAAACTTACTGAGATATTTTACATTCTTTTTCATACCGAGTCATTTATTTATTTATTTATTTATTTATTTATTTATTTATTTATGTATGTATGTATTGGTGGTACTGGGGTTCCTGGAAGCCCTTCTACCTCCGGGCTACACTCCCAGACCTATTTTATATTTTTTATTTAGAAACAGGGTCTCTTAAGCCAGCGCGGCTGGCTTCAAACCTGCGCGATCCTCCTGTCTCCGCCTCCCAAGCGCGGGGATTACAAGCGTGGGCCACCACACCCGGCTTTACTGAGTCTTTTAAATCCCCATTGCATGTCAGGCTCATCTCGGCTTGACCTGCCACCTTACAAGTGCTCGGCAGCCCCAGTGGCTGTTGTATTGGGCCACGCAGATCCAAAGAAAGAGGAACAGAATCCTAATCTCCGGGTGTCTACCATTTTATCAAAATATTCCTTTCCTCACTCCCCAATGGCTTTGAAATTGTCCGCATCCTTTTATACAACACAAATATGGTCAAAATTTTGCTAAGTTTTTGCTTGTACTTTGTTTTGCTTTTTATGATAGTCCCCCCCCCCCCCCCCCGCCAGTACTGGGAACCAAACCTTGGACATGACAGGAAAGCATTCTACTATTGAGCTATACTCCTAACCCCGATAATTGTGTGTGTGTGTGTGTGTGTGTGTGTGTGTGTGTGTGAGAGAGAGAGAGAGAGAGAGAGAGAAAGAGAGAGAGAGAGAGAGAGAGAGAGAGAGAGAGAGAGAGAGCGCGCTCAGAACTACCCTGTGCTCCAAAACTTGAACCATAGTGCAACATCTGAAGTATTGGCTTGAATCCCATAGAACAACCCAGCACGGGTAAATGGTACCTCTTCTCAGCTACCAGAAACTTCCACATTTCTCTTAAAGATTTTCACATTAAAAGTGGTTCTATTCAACAGGTACTAACTGAATATCCAGTACAGCTGTTTACAGAGCAGGTCTAGGGAGCCCAGGAGCCCCTACGATGCTCCCAGGGGCCCGCAGGGTCAAACCTACATTCATAATGCTAGGCTGCCTTTACCTTCTCGTTCTAATTCTCTCCTGAGTGTGCTGTAGAGTGTTTTTTTTATAGTTTTTCATAAAGATAGGCATTGATACAGGATGGAACACCAGAAACAGATGTGACTCTAGGTATTTATTAAGGCAGATATTAAAATGTGTGTGTGTGTGTGTGTGTGTGTGTGTGTGTGTGTGTTAGTTACTGAGGACTGAATCCAGGGACATTCTACCTCCTAGCTACACCCCTAGTCCTATTTTATTTTTCATTTTGAAACAGTGTCTCACTAAGTTGTGGAGGGCCTCACTAAGTTGCTGAGGCTGGCAGTGAACGTGTGATCCTTCTGTCTCAGCCTCCCAAGTACTGGGCTTACAAGTGTGTGCCACCATGCTGGGCTAAAAGGGATTTTAAAAAATGTAAATCAAGTCAGGTGTGGTGGTGCATGCTTGTAAGCCTAGTACTTAGGAGGTAGAGACAAGAGGATTGCACAGGTTCAAAGCCAGCCTCAGCTACTTATTTAGTGAGGGTCTCAATAACTTAGTGAGACCCTGTTTCCAAATAAAATATAAAATAGGTCTGGGAGTATAGCCCGGAGGTTGAAAGCCCCTGGATTCCATCCCCAGTACCACACACACACACACACACACACACACACACACACACACAATGTAAATCAATGGCACTCTTTTTGATGCATTTATTATTTTTCCTTTTTATATACTGGTGCATTTTATTGGTGCATTATAGCCTCACATCATAATATAAGTCATAGTGATAGTGCTCTCAATGCATTTAAATCAGGCCTCGCTCTTCACCACTTGACTTTTGGTAAACTACATGCACCACAATATAGTTGTATTTTTAAGACATTTCTTTTAACATTTAATGTGTTCTCATTACTGTTTTAAGTGAATTAATATACATTTAAATGTTTTCTTAGTTTTAATTTTTTGTTGTTATTTTTCAGAGAGACACAGATTTATTTAGGAAAGTAGGTATGCATGTATCCAAGAGAGAATGCAGGCTATAGAGCAAGAGAGAGAGAGAGAGAGAGAGAGAGAGAGAGAGAGAGAGAGAGAGACAGACAGACAGACAGACAGACGGACAGACAGACCAGAGACACAGAAAGAGAGAGAGAGAAGGACATTTTTGGAGGTTAACTATGAAATACACATTCAAGGGAGAAAGCAGATTATCAAGAGAGAAAGAGGGAGTCCAAGTTTTAATTTATAATGTAGTAAATATGTTAGGTATAATCCACATAAGCAAAAGCTCTTTGGAGCCCTCAATAAATTTTTAATGCAAAAGGATTCTGAGCCCAAAGAGTGTGTCCGGGGTTCCAAGTTAAGCTCTGAGGGAACCAAGAGAAATGACCTTGTAGCTCAGTGAGGTAAATCACACAAGAAGCCTGTGAAGTCTCCTCACACGGTCTCTCCCCCCATCCACTTGGCTTGCTACAATGTCATATGAAGAAATACCTGGGTCACATGATGCGAATGAAGGTGTCCTGCCTCCAGGGCCAGGTAATTGGGGGACCAAACAATGAATTGCTCAAACCAGAGTACTCTGAGACAACAGGAATAGCTGTTCATGGCTAGAAAGGACATTCATCCTGTGACAGCCCCTACAGGAAAGCTTCTCCATGCTCTTAAAAATAACTGAGAGAGCAGCTGGGTATGGTGGTGCACGTCTATAATTCCAGTACTTGGCAGGCCAACATAGAAGGATCACAGATTCAAGGCCAGCCTCGGCAACTTAGCGAGACCCTCAATAACTTAACAATACCCTGTTTCAAAATTATAAGTAAAACGGGGCTGGGGGTGTAGCTCAGAGGCAGGATGTCCCGGGGTTCAGTACTCACTACCAAATAAATAATTGAGATGTACAAGTGGAAAGAAGACATTTGGTCACTAGGTATATGTAGGGAGAATTCTACATCCCTCCAGAGCAGAAAGAAGGTCTAAGGGATGGACAGCTAGAGGGGAACCAGAGAGGGAGGTTCCAACCAGAAGAGGCCATAGTTTTTGGCGGGCCTGGTGTCCTTGGGCCGTGGCCCGCCTGAGCTCAGGGTAAGCTGGGCTCTTTCCAGCTGATTTTCCTTTACCAAAATTAAATTAAGAAGAAACACAACTATTTCTGGGTTACCCAGTGGCAGGACCACGGATAAGGTGCAGTTCATTCTAGAAGACTCCTTGTAGGTACCAGGCCAACAGGAAAGACCTCTGGTGATGTGGACTGGGTTCCCCTCATCACCGGCCAAGAGCCAGCAAGTAAGTCCCAAGTTTTTGTTTCATTTCCTTGCAAAAATCCAAGTTAACTGCTAAGCTGAGTGGAATTTTAGGAATGGCACATATTTTTTATTATCCTGAAGTGGTAAAGAGTGAGTGGGTGTTGAGAGGAAAAACAAGAAGCACCGTTGCCAGGTTTGTCCCCAAAAGTTGACAGCGTTTGACACAGATGATGTCATATGGCATGAGCTGAGCATCATCAGCCTGGGTATCGCCAGCATCTCAACGAGGCCTGAAACTGAGCTCGAAGCCCAGCTGTCTGCAGCCTACTGCACGCATTTAACCCGTCCCCAGAGGTGAGATGCCTCCGGAGCCCAGGAACAGCCCGCCATGCTGAGTCCTAGCCCAGCCCAGTCACTCCTGAGCTGTAGGTCTTGCCTTTTAATTCTTTTTTTTTTTCTGCATCAGATAATTTGAGGTAATATAAAGTCTTTCTAGGATGTTATAGCTAGAGGTGAGTTTGTCAAAGTGCTTGACATGTAAGACAGCTCCCACTATATTATATGCAAAATTAAACCTACAGCAGAGATTTCCTAAAAGCCAATTGAAGGTCTTGCTTTAATCAAATAATGATTCCATCACAACTTGGAAAATGACCACCCTTCTTTTAATGGCTGCCTACAATGTAAAAAAAAAAAAAAGATAAATAAGAGCTGAAGGTCGAGGGGAAATAGGAGGAAGAGAGGGTGAAGATAAAATTAGAAAGACAAGATTGGCTCCTTTAGCTCGGAATCCAATCCTGTCATCTCCTTGACAACTGGCCCTGCTGAGGGACAAGGGGGCAGAGGTCAGGTCCCAGGGGCTCACCTGCCTCTGCAGACGTGCAGGCCTGGGGCCTGGCTGCTCGGCAAGCTGGAAAACCTGAAGTGGGAAGCCCGTGGCCAGCCTGTGCGCCGATGCCCCCTGCCTCAGTCCCACCTTGGGGAGAAGGTGCAGCCAGTCCACAGCGCTGCCGCCTCCTGGGGCTGGGAGATGGGAGAGTGTGCCCACTGGAGCCAGGCAGGGCAAAGCTCCCAGCAATGCAGCCTCAGGCCCTGGCCAAGATTACAGGAAAGTCTGCTCTGGACTCAGAATCTAGAGAGAATTCCAGAGCTCTGTCTATAGAGAGCCAGTGACCTCTGCGCCCCTTTCCCCAGGAGTCAGAAAATAATAATGCGTGGCCATTGTGACCTGCAGCAGCTTTTTAAGCCAATTCACATTAGGCCTGACTCAGGAGGGGGTGGCACTGTCAGAACCCAGCCCTGGTACCTTTTGGTCCCCTAAGCAACATTCATGTTCAGAATAAATTCATACGAAGCCAAAGCTTTGGATCAAATATGACTTTAGTACTTGTACATTCTGAATATTTGTGCACCTGAAAATTCATGTTAAAATTTAATCCCATCTAGGGCTAAAAGCACATGCCTGTAATCCTGGTGCTTGGGAGGCTGAGACAGGAGGATCAAGTCCAGCGACTTAGCAATATCCTAAATAAACGATATGTATATAAAAGAAATGAATCCCCAGTATGCTAGCGTTAAGAAGTGGAGGCTTTTAGGAAATGATCAGGTCACAAGGAATTAGGATGAAGGAGTCGGGCACGGTGACCCATGCTTACAATCCAAGTGCTCTGGAGGTTGAGACAGGAGGATCCCAGGTTCGAGGCCTGCCTCAGCAAGTTAGTAAAATCCTTAGCAGCTTAGCGAGACCCTATTTCAAAGTAAAATACAATACAGTACAATGCAATAAAACAAAACAAAACAAAATAGGGCTATGGGTGTAGCTCAAAGGTACAGCATCCCTTGGTTAACTCCTAGTACTAAAAAAAGAAGAGGTTGAAGGGAGCTGTCTTGACCCTTCCACCACATGGGGACACAACGAGACACTGTGAGGAATAAATTGCTCAGCTTAAGGTGTTTGTTACAGCAGCCTGAAAGCACTAAGACAAGGGAACAGAGGTACAGTGCTGTCAAAGGCCCCTCCAACACTTCTCTTCTCCAGCCCTGCCTCTTTGTCTAAGGGAGCGCCTTCCCAACTCCCTTTCCGGACCCACAGCTCTGCAGATCATCTGGGAAACCCTAGGGATGTTTATTGACAATGGATCCCAAATCTGGCCTCAAGGCAGAAGTGCTTCTGGGTACTTTCTCAGGTCCTAGTTTTCAGTCTAGCTCAGACACCTGGGTCAAAACGTCATGAAGGCTGAGCAGCTGCTTAAGTGGTTTGTTTCGGAAGGGGTATGTGTGGGAGGGGTCCTGGGGATTGATCCCAGGGACTTTCTCTCTCTGAGCATCCTATCTCAGGTTCTTGCTAGGTTGCTAAGAGTCTTGCTAAATTGTTGAGGCCGGCCTCAACTCTCAGCCTCCCAAGTACTAGGATTACAGGCGTGCAACACCGCACTCAGCTTTTCCCAGCGATTTTTTGATGCAGCTGGGCTTGGAGCAGTCGGGAACCCCTACTCTAAGCCAGAGATTGATCATTACTGATCTTCCAGTGGCATCAAATTTTTATGCTTTCTAAATAAATCATTTGGAGTATGCACACATCACAGCCTAGGTCGCAAATTTTGTGTGAACTTTCAGAGGGAAAAAAAAGTCAAAGAAATTCCTCACTTGCTCTTCCCTGAGGTTCCATCCATAGACCCAACCAAGATATTCGCACCCACTCCTTGCTACGTTAGGAGCTACAGGAAAAACTGAGACATGGCAGGCCTGGTATGAGATGGTTCTCCCATGAAAACTTGCCCCTTCGGAGGACCTCAGGGGGAATAGCATGTGCGATGAAATTGGCATAAATAAGTGAAGATATTGATAGCACTGTAGATGGGGTGCATCTGACAATGTTAGGGAATGATTCAAGAGCCCTTAACTCACCTAGGCAAACAAATAATAATCAAAGAACAACTGACGTTTATTGAGCGCCTAATAAGTACATACAGCCTCTCTGCAGGAAGAGCACCACGGCCCGTACTTTATCCATCACCAAGCCCACCCTGAGAGCAAGCCAGCGGCCAACATCGCACTGAGGAAGAAAGATCTGACTCCAGTTGCCAGAGCCCTGGTTCTTCTCTTACCACAGTGGGAAGGGTAAGCTGACTGTAGACCCAAGACTCACCCTCAAAGTAGCCTCTGCTTCCAAGACCCATGTGGGTGAAAATGGCCTTTTAATGTCAGGAACTCCAGGGGGAAATCAGGAAGGTTTGGACCCCACAAGAAACTAATCCCTAGCAAAGGCAGGAACTGAATACAACATCTTTAAGCGAATTCTCCTGCTTAGGGCGCTTCCTATTAACCTACTGGCTATTACCCAAGCAGCCCCATCCCTGTGTGTTAAGACCAAAAGAGGGACCATAATTAGCTTTCCAGCTGTTCATAGCATTATTCTTGGATCATATTTGGGTTATTCCCTTGAAGCTGGGGTAATGACCTCTCCCTGTAACAGGCCCCACACCCCTCTAAAGGCTGAACCCCTCTTTGTGACAGATGTGTGAATTTTTCTGACAGCTGTGTGAATATTGAGGGGAAATGGAGACTTCTATCAGACATCTGGTTCACAGTACCATCAAGAACAAAGAAATGAAGTGGGAAACGGAGCCTGGTCTTTGTACCTCTCTGATAAAACCTCCTGGACCACTAGCCTTTTTGAAAAATCAATGGCAGAGAGAATGAGGTGGATAATGTCCGGGGACCAGGTCCCCAGAGTGGGAGCCCCAGGAGCCAAGCTTGCCTGGCTCTACCAGGTTTTATGTAGTTCTTACCCTGAGGCCTCTGCCAGAAGCCAGTTACAAACCTTCCAAATCTCCCTCTAGTCTCATTACTATGCAGACCAATTTTTCATTCATCTGGAATCCACTGTAGCATTTTAATGTGGAAAGTCTGCTTCTCCATTTCTCTCCCCTGAAGAAAAATGGCTTAATTTCTCCAGCTGATAGATTTTTTTCCCCTGATCCTTCAGACAGTAGAAAAAGACTCTGGAAAATCAGCCGTTGGACTATCCGCAGACATTTTATGATGCCCATAAACAGGGCTGTGGTCAAATGACATGCCAGGCAGCATCCTGATCAGTGGTCTCAACACCGTTATTATCAACCTTCTGCAAAAAAATGATCGATGGCTAGGTGGAAGGATGCGTGCACAGATGATAGATAGATAGATAGATAGATAGATAGATAGATAGATAGATAAACAATGATAGGCGCTGAGGCTACTCACCATATTTGGGGAGTATAATCCCTCCCCACATTTTTTCCTGCAAACACGTGAGAAACCCTTTAACACCAAATCAGTCCACCTGCCCACCCACCATTGGAGGATTGAGATGGATTTCATCAGGAGGGGAAAAATCTACTTAGAAAGGAAATTAGAGGCACAATTGGGGTTAATCATTTTAGCTGTGCTTTCTATTGTTCAACCCGCAAGGCTCAGATAAATGTGACCGGCCCATCTTGTCTGTGGCTCTTCCTCTGAGGCTGGGGATGGCCTGGTCTGATCTGGGGTAGAAGGGGGCCAGGGACAGAGGAAGACCAGGGCCACCTCTGGATGAAAGGACTGGAGTGTCATGAGAAGAGTGCGCAATAGGACCTGGAAGGGTACTGCTTGGGTTCAAGTCCCAGACTCGCCACATGCTAACTGGCTGACTTTGACAAGTTACTTAACTTCTCTGGGTCTCAGCTTCCCCACTTATAAAGTGGGAATGATAGTACATACCTCATACAGTTGGAATGAGGATTAATGAGGCGGTGAACTATGCAAAGCTAAGTCAAGCCTTCCTTTAGCCCTTTTCCCAAAATAAGCAAGCTTACTACACAAAAGATGAGGTTGTAACCCCAGAAAGAAGAATCAATTTTTAACTAACTTGGCTTTGGGCTCAAGGCCAAAGGTTTTACTTAAGCATAACCCTCATCCCTTATTCTATTTACTGATCTTCCTCAGGAACCAAAGCAACATTCATTCAAATCAGTGGCCCAATCTGGGTCTAGACTTGAATGGAGAGGATGTGAGTGATAAGCCTGGGACCCTAAGCCAAGCCCTCAGCCCAAGGGCCGGTACTCCTGGAGCAAAAGGGTCTACCTGCAGCCTTTGTGGCCTTGAAAAACCACCTGGGCAACAGGATAGACCTCAGAAACCACAGAATGCATGCATATCTATACTCAGCCATTTGTTGAAGAGGCTATCTTTTTCAGTGTAAGTTTTTGGCCCCTTTGTCAAAAAAATCAATTGGCTGTAAGTGTGCGATTTGTTTCTGAGTCTTCTATTCTACATTGTCGGTGGGATTGCAAATTAGTACAGCCACTTTGGAAAACAATATGGAGGATCCTCAGAAAAATGGGAATGAACCTACCATATTACCCAGAGATACCACTTCTGGGTATCTACCCAAAAGAATGGAAAGCAAACTACCAAACTAATACATGTGTACCTATGATTGTAGCTGCACAATTCACCATTGCCAAACTATGGAGCCAGCCAAGATGTCTATCAACAGATGAATGGATTACAAAAATATGGGATAGGTACACAGTGGAATTCTACTCAGCCATAAAGAAAAACACAATTATGTCATTTACAGGGAAGTGGATGGAACTGGAGAACATTATGCTAAGTGAGATTAGTCAGTCACAAAAAAAAAGAAATAGGATGGTCTCCCTAATATGTAGAAGCTGGGGAGATAAAGGGCCATAGGAGGAACTCTAGAAAAGAAGAGGAAACCAGGGATGAGCAAATAAGGCAACCTAACTGAGGGGGATGGAGGGGGAAAGAGGTAAATTCCCTAAAGTACATGATATACATTCACAAACACATCAAAGTCTATCACTAAGCCAGACATGAGGAGGAGGGAGGGGGAGGGAATGGGGTGGGAATTGGGGGAGGGCTAAATGAGCGATGCGTGCATGTACGCCTCCACCATATTGTACCCCATTAAGATGTATAACTACAGTGCACCAATAAAAATAAATGAAAAAGAAACCCTGCCTTTAATATTTCAAAAAAATAAACCACTGAAGAGTTAGAAGACTTGTTCCTGCTGCTGCATAATCCAAATGCCTATGTTCTTTTTAAGCATTACTTAGGGATTGTCTTGATGTCTGCATAATATTATTTGTTTTTTGCTTGAATGTGCCAGCTGATGTGTGTCTCATTGGGGTGTCTGGAAGAGCTGAGGGTGATAAAAGCAGAGGACTGGTGAGTGTTAGCACTGAACTTCACCACTGTCTCAGTCCAGCCCTCGCTCCTGCCCACACAAGTCACAGTGACCTATTCAAGATTCACTTCCAAAACTAAAAGCTCTGGTTACTGATAATCCTTTATTTCCTACACACCCACAATGCGAGCCTGCCAGAGCTCTCCCTGACAGCTTGCATTTATGACAACCATTTTGCAGGACACCAGGACATTGTCTTTACAGAACAGGATGTAAAACTAGAGCTTGTCAACATGATGGAGTATTATGTTGCCATAAAAACGAAAAGCCTGTGGATTGTGTCGATATATGGAAATGAGTATGTAAAGTAATGTTAAATGGTAACAAAGAGAACACCCAATAATTTGCACAGACTGATTGCACCTCCACCAATAATGACGCCTGCACACTCATCACCAAGGACTAAAAGCAAATTTAGAGTGGTGAAAATAGGGAATTGTTTACTGGATTCTTTTTGCTCCCGTAGAATCTTATATATTGTTATTTTTATGAGAAGAACAAGAAGTTTGGACTGCGATCAACAGGAGAAGCAGTTAGCTGCTGACACTATTGCTTAGATAGGAAGGGACATTTGTAGTGGTTGAAAATATGCATCAAGGAAAGTTGTGTGCCTGGAAATATACTTGGTTTATGTGCCCTGCAGACCCTGGTCCTCTCAGGCGGGCTGCTGTTCTAGATTGAATGGAGATTTTAGCATCATCCTCCCAGAAGGGCAGAGAACCAAGCTCAGGAGTACAGATCACAGAGGAGGCTGCAAATAGACCCAGTGTTATTTCTCTACTCTGCCCACACTTTGTCTTAAAGGCAGGTGCCCAGGTGGGTGCAGTAGTGCATGCCTGTAATCTTAGTATTTGGGAGGCTGAGACAGGAAGATCACAGGTTCAAAGCCAGCCTCAGCAACTTAACAAATTTTTTAAAAATGATAAGATAAAATAAGAAGGGCTATGGGGTATATCTCAGAGATAGAGAGTGTCTGGGTTCAATCCCCAGAACCAAAATAAATAAAATAAAAATAAATAAAAAGGAAGGTGATTAGTTTGTCTTGATTTTCTGGTTGTCCTAATAAAATGTTACTCACATTCCCTTTTAGCTCAAAAACTTCCCTGCTAAGATACTAAAGTATAAACACTCTCTAGGTATTTATTTATTTATTTATTTATTTATTTATTTATTTATTGTGGTACTGGGGATGGAACCCAGGGGTATTCTACCTCCAAGCTACACCCCAGCCCTATTTTTTATTCTTTTTTGTGGTACTATGGGTGGAATGTAGGGGCTTTTTACCTCTGGACTATACTCCCAGACCTATTTTGTATTTTATTTGGAAAGAGGGTCTCACTAAGTTGCTGAGAGCCTCACTAAGTATTTGAGGCTGGCTTCGAACCTATGCAATCCTCCTGTCTCAGGCTCCCAAGTGTGGGGATTACAAGCGTGCGCTACCACACCTGACTTTATTCTTTATTTGGAAACAGGGTCTCACTGAGTTGCAAAAGGCCTCACTGAATAGCTGAGGCTGTCTACGAACCTCCATCCTCCTGAATCCTGGGATTACAAGCATGCGCCACCATCCCTGGCTCAGAGACTCTCTAGTTAATAGAGTCACTCAGGCCCCTGCTTGTTGCCCAAAACTGTTAAGTAAGACTTGTCCTTAAAAAGACCCATGTGAGCCGGGAGTGGTGGCACACGCTTGTAATCCCCATGCTTGGGAGGCGGAGACAGGAGGATTGTGCAGGTTTGAAGCCAGCCACACTGGCTTAAGAGACCCTGTTTCCAAATAAAAAAGTATAAAATAGGTCTGGGAGTGTAGCCCAGAGGTAGAAGGGTTTCTAGGAACCCCAGTACCACCAAAAAAAACAAAAAACAAAAAAAAACCCATGTGAGCTCACAAAAACCAGGGTGTCCGGATAGCAGTTTTGTCTCCAGTTTATAAGGACACCTCTCTGCAGATTGCATTGGGATTGCTGCCAGTGCTATGCTGGAGCCAGTAGTACCCACTTGTATACAAACCCAAGTTGTATATCTCCCCCCCATTTCCATTTAGAGATATCATAGTGATTGCTTGAAATTGGCATCGATGGTGGGCATTTTTACCATGTAAGTCAGGAGATGCCAAAAAATCTGGACTTTTTGCTTTTCCAAGGAGCTGGTTGTAAAATAGTTAGCAGCATATCATGATTGTTGGACTCACCAAAGCTGGGTGTAAATTATTTTACAGGGAGGGCTCTCTGGTCAGAGAGTCCTATATTTAGTATCCAGCTAATGCTTATGGCCACATTTCACGCAGAGCTTCAAAAAGTACCCAGAAACCATAGAAAGCCCATCCCTTGCAGATGGGAGATGTAGAAAAGCATCCGTTTTAATTTCCCATGATGTTAGAGACACAATGAGAATGCAAACACAAATCAAGTGTCTTGGAATATGACAGCTTGACTCAGCCCAGCCCACCTTCTACCTGGCAAGGTTACTTGTATCCTCTTAAAGCAGAGGACCAGTGGGCTATCGATGCGCCAGTGAGTGTTTTCACCATGACAACATTGGAATCATGACCAATTTTCTCATCAAAGGACTCCCTGAAAAACCCCGTAACAATTGACACCAAAGCGCGGGTTCCCCTGTACAAAGTGGCCTATTCTTTGGAACCAACACCTTGCTATTTTCTGCTCTCCTTGTCCCCACCTCATTCAGCAGCAACTCAGTATAGTGCTGGGCAGAAGCCATAGTTCATAGTCATGGACACGACCGTGTCATGCACTATTTACTGTCAGAACAAAGTTACCTTTTGGAACTCATAACAAGGAAATGATGGACTTCTACAAAATGAAGGCAGGATCTTTAAGGGACCTACGTCTGCACGTCAGCACTTTGTTGATGAGTCATCTAAAAGCAAAAAGGTCAAGGGGAGAGCAGAAGATGAAGAAAATTCAGATCTGACCAGGGAACCAGAGAGAGATGGTGCCCAAAACAGATTCTGCAGCAATCATGGTTAGTCTGCAGTGAGGACTTATAAGAAGAAATGAGCCCACATCTCCAATAATCTGGCAATGCCTGTGCACCACAGGAAAATCCAGAAAAATTAGGGTATGTGTTCTCTGCTTTCATAAACTAGTCAGAAGAGGGAGGATGGAGGCAGAGAAAATAACAATTTTCTAGTGAATGGAAGAGGGTAGACAAACCAAAATGGTGCTCTTTACTTATCATAGTGATAGAGAAAAGCCAAATTAACTTGGTGCACGTGTCTGGATCTTCTAGAAAGGGGATTTTGAGTAGGGCTTTTAGATGTACTCTACTAGAAGTTATATACTTATACCAAGAGTAAATGAAAATGAACTAAAATTATAAAATTATATAATCCTAGAGATGGGAAAAGATTTGAGCAAAGTTTTTTTTGGAGAATAAACCTGTCCTTTTTTTTTTTTTTTTTTTTTTTTTTTTTTTTTTTTTAGTACTAGGGATTGAACCCAGGGACATTCTACCTCTGAGCTACACCCCTGACCTTTTAAATTTATTTTTGTTTTGAAACAGGGTCTGCCTTTCTAGATTGCCGAGAAGCTTGCTAAGTTGCTGAGGCTGGTCTTGAAGCTACACTCCTCCTATCTCAGCCTTCCATTTACTGGGATTACAGGCATGTGCCACCATGCCCAGCTCTCTCCACCTTTTTGCAATGAAAATTCCACTATTATCAAAGTTTCCTCAAGGTGTGAACATGTCTAGGACCTCTGTGAAAAATTAGTATTGTTAATATATAATCTTTGGAGAAACAACCAGGATGCTGCTGTGTTGTAGTTATTTGTTTACTCTCCAGTTCTACCCCCAGTCTGTGGGGGAAATTCTGTCAAGAAGTGGACATCACGCCAGGCTCTGTGACCATGATGCATGCAGTGCCTCATATAGTGAGATCAAAGGGCAAGCCCTGGCCTGTCTTGAAGGCTTGGGTGAATGGTCATGTCTGACACCTTAGTCACTGGGATCAGTGATTTATTAATTATTTTTAACCATGTGCAAGTCCTCGCAGCTACATCAAATAAACACTCGGGTTTAGACAGGACAAGGAATATGACCAAGGTCACTCAGCAAGTTGGCAGCAGAGCCAGGGCAAGACCTATTCAGTTCTCTGCTTATCAGACCATGATATCGGCCTAGGATACCACCTTCTGTTTTTTTTTTTTTTTTTTTTCTGATCTCTCTTACTCTTCCTCCCACTTCCGGTGATTCAGCTATTTCTTGACCTTCTATTTCGTATTTCAGCCATCTATTTTACCATGGGACATTAACCTTTCACCTGATTTCTTACTCCTGCCTTCCTGAATTGTAATGCTGAAATTTATGCTCCCGCTTTTGTTTACACCCAGGGTGCCTTTGGGTCTCTGCTTTTACCCTCACATTCGAAACCTGGGTGCCTTAGCAAAGGGCCTGGATATTAGTAGGTATTGATTTACTTATTCCTTCGCCCTAGATTTCTCGCTGTCTTCTCTTTTTTAACACACAGTAAAGTCCAGATCACCTTTGTGGCATTTGGGATTCTAATAGCGGCCACTATATGGATTTGCTGGCGCTGTCCACGGTGCTGATATTAGCACCATCGACGGCTGTATAGCCTGACTGGGAAAAAATAGTTAAGATTTTTCCCCCTTTTCTTTCCTTTCTGCTTTCTTTCCTTTCTCCTTCCTTCCTTCTTTCCTTCCTTCCTTCCTTCCTTCCTTCCTTCCTTCCTTCCTTCCTTTACCTTTTGGTTTCTTTGTTTATGGTACTAAGAATAAAATCCAGGGATGCTGTGCCTCTGACCTATACCCTGGGCGCGCGCGCTCTCTCTTCTCTTCTCCTCTCTTCTCTTCTCTTCTCTTCTCTTCTCTTCTCTTCTCTTCCTCTCTCTCTCTCTCTCTCTCTCTCTCTCTCTCTCTCTCTCTCTCTCTCTTTGTGGTGCTGGGTATGGAACCCTTCTACCTCCAGACTACACTCCCAGACCTATTTTATATATATATTTTTTTTATTTGGAAACAGGGTCTCTTAAGCCAGTGAGGCTGGCTTCATACCTTTGCGATCCTCCTGTTTCCACCTCCCAAGCATGGGGATTACAAGTGTGAGCCACCATGCCCGACTTGAGCTCTCTTTTAAATTATTGTTTTAAAATCTAGTCTTGCTAGATTTCTGAGAGTTTCAATATGTTGCTGAGGATGTCCTTGAATCCATGATCCTCCTGTCTTAGCCTTCACAAATATGTTATCACCATGCCTGGCTGTGAAGGATTCGGTTGTTTTTGGTGGTCAAAACATAAAAATAAAATAAAATAATAATTAGAATTTACAAACTGGGCACATTCTTGTAATCCTGGTACATGAAAGCCTGAAACAGAAGGGTTGCAGGTTCACAGCCTGCCTCAGCAACTTAGTGAGGCCCTCCACAACTCAATGAGATCTCGTTTCAAAATAAAATATAAAAATAGGGAGTGTAGTTCTGAGAGAGAATGCCCCTGGGTTCAAACTCCAGTATCACAATAATTATAAGGAAAAGAACTTATAAATATAGTAATGATAATACATAATAATTAGGACTTATTAAATCTCAACCAAACATATCAAAGTTGGTTGTATTTTTAAATGTCTTTCCAGGGAAAGAACTGTCATATCAAGGAGGTAATTGTTTTCTAAGTGCTGGTAAATATTTAACAAATGGCTCTCTGAGAAAGAAAAGTAAGACGAGAAATATTTCCCAAACCCCATGATGTAAATAGTTCCCACCCTCCATCTATCCTGGCCAAATTCATGTTCCTCACTGGACACTACTGAATATGACGTTGAAAGCTCTCATGGCACAAGTTGCCCTCATTCTACTATTAGCCAGAGCTCAACATTATGTCTTGCATTACCCAAACCAGGACTTACCCAAGATGTAACTTGCCCAGGTCAAGATGGTTAAGAGCAAAAATGTCTGGAGGGAAGCATTCCTGAGGTCAAGCTCTTCAGTGATACCTGTAAAGCCAAGAGAACAATAGATGTGTCAAGCCCAGAAAGGCAGACAGAAGTCTCAAAAGGGAAATATGAGCTGGGTGTGGTGGTGCACGTCTGTAATCTCAGTACTTGGAAGGCTGAGACAGGAGGGTCACAGTTTCAGGGACAGCCTCAGCAAGTAGTGAGACTTTCATCAACCTAGCAAAACTCTGTTTCAAAATAAAAATAAAATAGGGCTGGAGGTATAGCTCATAGGTAGAATGCCTCTGAGTTCAATCCCCAGTACCACCAAAAGGGGGAAGAACATGATAAGTGGTATGGGAGATATTTCTGAAAAACAGGAAAGGATCAGACCAAACACGAGCTTGGTAAAACATGAGCTGTAAAAGGAGTTGGAGTCTGTCTTCACTGTCAGCAAATGGGTAGGTGTGGACATGTTAAGCTGACACAATGGCCCATGGCCAAGGCAAATACCCACAGTTTTTCCTATAGCATGATCTCCTCAGCTGTGGATATGAAGAGTGCTAGCCAAGAAATCTGTTGAGATTTGTTTTGCAATCACCAATAAAATTCCATTTTGTATACACTCTTTTAATTTTTAGTTTTTTAAAATTAAAAACCACTTTTGAGCTTAGAGATATAGTGATGATTGGGAATACCTTTGGGTTCAAAATGGAAAAGACCAACTTGATCTAGGAAAATGGACATGTATTGGAAGAAAACTGGGGTATCTTATAGAACAACCAGGACTCTAAAAGGGCAAAGATGAATCTGGGATTCAGGAATAATGGGTACCCAGAATATGACAACATAAAAATAGATCTGTCTCTTGTGTCTGCATCATCTGGGTGTTAGATACTTTCTTTCTTCTCTCCAGTTTTTTATATCCTATTTCCCCACATAGCAGAAATCCACAACCTTGAACCAAGCTTTCAAGCTTTCAACCTTTATGAAATGAGGAAGAGAAAGGGGAGAGAGAGAGGGAGAGGGGGGGTGGGGCTATGTGTGGATACAGTGAGAAGGTAACCAAGCAACTGTCTGCAAGCCAGGAAGAGAGTCTTTGCCAGAAACCAAATCACCTAGCACCTTGATCTTGGATCTCCCAGATTCTAGAATTATGCGGAAAATATTTTTGTTGTTTAACCATCTAGTTCACAGTATATTGTTATAGCGTCCTGAGTAGGCTAATACTTTCTCAAATCCAAAAATCTCAAAGATGAGATTCATTATTCCATAGCCAATATATGGGGTCAACTTAGGTATTCATCAACGGATAAATAAAGTAAAAAGTTATATATATAATATATATAATATATATATAATATGTGTGTGTACATGTGTGTGTATATACACACACAGAGTGGAATATTATTCAGCCATAATAAAAATAATATACTAAGTGAAATAAATCAGATGCAAAAAGACAAATGCTGCCTGTTCTCCCTTATATGTAGAAACTGAAGTTTGTCTCAAAGAATTAAAGCACAGAGTAGCAGTGACCAGAGCTTGGGAAAGGGATGTGGGAGGGAGGTATGGAGAGAGGATAAACAATAGATATGAGGGCACTATTGCATAGGAGGAATAGCTTCTAGTGTTCTATAGTTCCAAGATGTATTTCAAGTGTTTATTATTATGTCTCAAAAATTAATCCATATCGTGGGCTTTCTACATTGTTCCAGTAGAACAATCCAGGTCCTGGCCGGGCTTGGTGGCGCACGCTTGTAATCCCCGTGCTTGGGAGGCAGAAACAGGAGGATTGCGCAGGTTCGAAGCCAGCTGCACTGGCTCAAGAGACCCTGTTTCCAAATAAAAAGTATAAAATAGGTCTGGGAGTGTAGGCCAGAGGTAGAAGGGCTTCCAGGAACCCCAGGAAAAAAAAAAAAAAAAACAACCCAGGTCTCAAATCCACGCAGGAGATCAGAGCATGTTTCCACCCTTGCTTCATGAAAACTCACAAATATTTTGCACAAATATTTTCCCTTTGACTTCCTAAACTATTTGTCTGATTTTGCTCCTACTACTTTACTGTTCACAGCCTGTCTGTCCCCCCATAAATCACCATATCTTGTTTTCCACTATTTCCTGCTGCCTGTCTTCTTAGTCTCAATATGTCTGCCTTCTTTCTTGACTCTCTGCAGGAAACCAAAGTTTCAGATTTCCCTTCTAACTGAAGCCAAGTTAAGCCACCTGACCAAAGCCATCTTTTCTATGCATAGCAGAGCATCAAAAAGCCCTTCAGATTTTAATGTCCACCATCACTTGTGCTTGTATGCAGCCATCCTGAAGGGTATCCCAGCTCTGGGCAATACTCAGACATTGGTCAGAGAAGGCAAAGCTGAGCCTGGGAAGCGGGTGGCATGAGGCGCCTCATCCCAGGCTGCGTGGAGCCTTTGCCTGTGTGGGGTGTGGGGTTGTACCTCGTCCAAAGCTTTTGCCTTTGTCCAGCTAAGTGGGGTTGGCCACTCAGATTTGCTGCTTTGAGCCAATGTGCCTTACTTGTGAAGAAAATGGTACTTTTCACCTTTAAAATAAAGTTCTCATGAGTGTTCTCAACATTTCTCTCTTACCAGTGCCAAAACTTAAGATGGGAGAAGAACTAGGAAGAAGGGTAATTTGTTTCCCCCAGGAAATGCAGCAAGTCAGCAAATTCTAAAATTTGATCTTGGTAAGCCAACCAACTGTTGCTCCTCTGAATCATACCAGAGTTCTGGTCTCCTCGGAGGCTGCCAGGGCCCTTCTGCTTGCTAGTATCAGAGCCTGTTTGGGTGCTCCGCACTCTGACTCCCAGGCCAGCCACTTTGCATCTATCCCTCCATACTTTCCAAAGATAAGGCACCCTTCCAAAAATTTTCCAGCATTGGAAGTCACTAAAGAGGGGGCCTAAATACGGAAGAGCAAGAGTCTTTGGGAAGGGCTCTCTCCGTGGGATCCAAGGATAACTGAAGGACCCGTGGACACTCCCTTGAGGAAGCTGTGCATGGTTTGCTTCTGCTCATGAGAAGTCCAGACCAGGGAAAATGGGAGATGAGAGGAAGAGCTAAGTGACAGCCAGCGCCCAAAACTTTGACTCAAGAGCCGAGGAAGCCAAGGAAGGGGTGTGGAGAGGGAACAATAGGCAGGAGCGGTGTGACTGGAGCCCAGGCAAGAGGCGATGCCTCTCCAAGGCAAGGGACATGCAAGGCTGAGGCAGAGAGTGGTAGATCAGGTATAGGTGCAAGTAGGGACCACGTAGGAGAGCAGAGGGCGACTGGTCTGCAGGGGATGTGGGGTGCGCCTCTGAGTGGAGAGAGGGCACTTGATTAGATCCACCCTAGGCTCTCTGGGGAGGCTTGGGGTTCCTCTATCTGACCCCTGGTAGGGAGGCTGGGGACCACACTCCAGCTGGCTCAAGGGGGAGCAAAGCCCTGATCTCCCTGGGGGCAGAGGATTCTGAGAAGAGCCTGAGGCTTTGCAAAGTACAGAGTGATCAATATAGCATAATATGAAGGTGGAGGGGGGGAGAGAGAGAGAGAGAGAGAGAGAGAGAGAGAGAGAGAGAGAGAGAGAGAGAGAGAGAGAGAGAGAGAGAAAGTGAGTGGTGGGCAGCCAGAGTTTGGCAAGCAGAGGGGCTGGGGCCTGGAGAGCAAGGCAGAGCCCCCACCACGCCATCTCCCTTCCTGCCACCTTGCCTCTCTTACTTTCTCCTTTACCACCCTCCCTCTTCTACTGTCCTGGAACAGCTATGTTTTAGTTTCTCACCCTCTGTTTCCTCAAGTTAAAATTTAGGTTTGTCTCCTCCCCATTCAGGTGGCTGTACTCCTTGACACAATAGAGAGGGGCACAGGAGCCCCTCTTTCCTGGGAACAATCTTGGCATCTCCTTTTTGCAAAAGATTGCTTCACATTGTGCCTGGTAGGAATCTGCAGTGTGTGTGTGTGTGTATGTGTTCATGTGTGCATGCTCATGTATATGCATGTGTGTTTGAGTGTGTGTGCATGCTCCTGTATATGTGTGTGTTTAAGTGTGCGTGTGTGTGCATGCTGTGCATATGTGTGTATGTGTGCATGCTCATATGTATGCATGTGTGTTTGAGTGTGTATATGCATGTGTGTATATGTTTGGCCATGTGTTCATGTTTGTGCATATGCATATCTGTGTGCATGTTCATATATATGCATCTCAGATGCCTGTGAGCCTCTACTGACATCTGTGTAGTCAATCAATGTTCTCCTCCAACTGCCTTTGAAAAATGCAAGCACACCACCCAGCAGTGTCATGAAAACCTTTTAGTATCTGCCTGTATTCACTTGTTAGTTTTAATCACAAGGTCCTAAAAGAATGGGTCTTAAGATACAGAGAGCTTCCAAAACAATAATTGCAGTTATGGTCCAGGTGAGGGGGCCGAGTGCCAGCAGGTGAGAGATGGGCTGGGAGTCCCTGGGGGCATCTTAGTACCAAAGCGGAAGCCAGAGAGAAAAACACAGGGGGGATTCTGCACACTTGGCCACCTTGCCTAGGGTCACCAGTCCAACCCTGGTATCTGCCAATGGACAGACATTTCTCCTTCTGTGTCCAATTCCATGACGGCTCTGACCAACGAACTGAGTGGGAAATATACTCTGTGACTTCTGAGGCTCGACCATAAGTCTATGCAGCTTCCATCTTGGTGGCTGGGAACACGCCTTCTTGGAGCCCTCAGTCTTCATGGGAGAAGTTTGACCATATGAGCCCAACATGCTGGAGAGACCACATGCCAGCGCTCAATTAAACAACACTGAGGGAAGAATAGAGGCGGGTGGGTAGGGGCCATACAAACCTAGTGACAGGGTGGGGATGGGTAGGGGTGACAAGCAGTGCTCTGTGGGCCCCTGATCCACTAGTGACCCTGTCCTGCATGCTGTGGTGACAAGCTGTCCACAAAAACTTCATTTCCTTCTCCCTACCAGCCCTACAGAATAGCATCTTGGTTCTGTGAACACTTACACAAATACACAACACACAGAAACACCAGGGTGGATAAACATCCTGTGGTTAAAATCTGAGGGGGGGCACTCTGGAGGTTTGCAGAGCCTCCCACACAAATGTCTCCCAAGCTGCAGAGTGCAGGGATCGCCTGGGGTTCACCAAGACACAAGGTCTCAAGCTTCAGGCTGGATCTGATGGCCCTCTATTCTCTCTGGGTCCCAGGCAATGCCAAGGCCACTAGTCCCAGACCACACTCTGGGCAGCAGTGAGGACCTGCAATCCTTCTGTCCCTACTGCATCAGTGCACAGGTCCCTGAGAGCCATCTGGGCAGGTTCTGGATGAAGTAGTGACATCGCCTTCACTCCTAGACAGCCCTACAGCCATTTGACCATGGGGTGGGAGTGAGGGGAGAGCTGACCATCTCCTCTCCCTTTCCCCTACCCCAGCAAAGTAGGATGAAGGAAATCTCAGTGGCTTGGTTCTATTTTTATGTGACACAGAAGGCTCTCAACTTCTTCCCAAGAGCACACTTGAAGCTGCCCTCCCAGCCTTTCACCTCGTGTCTTCTCCTCCCCGGGCTGCCTTTCTGCCTCTGCCCAGCTCAGTGGCAGGATATAAGAAGAAAGCAGGTCTCCCTGGGTGTCTCACATCGGCCAGCTTCTCGCCACTGTCACCCCCAGGCCAGACGGGTGAATGATCCCAGACAAACGTCATTATCTCCTGAGAAGTTCGTTCCCTGGGGATTCTTCTACCTCCGCCAGGCAAATCTTTGGTGAGATGGGAGATGAAGAGAAAAGGCCTCTCTTTGATTTTTAAGATCCAAGAAAAGAAAATGATGGAGATAATAACCAGAAGTGATGGTACCTGTCTATAAGCCTAGTACTCGGGGACCAGAGAATCACAGGTCTGAAGCCAGCCTCAGCAACTGAGCCATACCCTGCTTCCAAGTAAAAATAAATAATAAATAAATAAATAAATAAATAAGCATTGGGATGTAGTTTAGAGATAGAATGCTCCTAAGTTCAACCCCCCAGCATCACAAAAAAGAAGGAGGAGGAGGAAGAGAAGAGAAAATATGCCGAAAACATAAAAAGAAAGCAAGTCAGGATGGAGAGACAAGCAATCCATATTCTCTCCAAAACGATTCTGAATTTCCCTCCCTTCTTTCCTTTTTTCCTTCTTTTCTTTATTCCCTCCTTCCTTTATGGTGTTACTGAGGATTAAGCCTAGGGGCATTCTACCTCTAAACTATGCCCCCCAGCCTTTATTTAATTAATTAATTAATTTATTTATTTATTTATTTATTTTTGAGATAGGGTCTTTCCCAATTGCTGAAAGTCTCGATAAGTTGCCGAGGCTGGCTTCCAACCTGTGATTATCTTGTCTCAGTTTTCCAAGTACTAGGATTACACTTAACTCTGAATTTCTTCAATATCTTGACTCCCAAGTCATTTCCCACCTTTACAAGATTTAGAGTTGGCATTTATACACAGGTGAGATATCCTAGTTCGCCTCCACCTTAACACCATGTGGCTTGGTGTATTTGGAAGAGGAGATAGAGGAGATGATGTATCTGGATTGCCAGGTTTACCAGTGAGGATCCCCAACTGTACTTACAGATTCAAGGAACCAGTTCCAAAAAATATGACATTATACAGGCTCATTGGGGAAGGGGAGGTCTCGGGAGGTTTGGAGAAGAAACCTGCTTAGGCATCCTGTTGAACTGACCAGTTTCCATGTTCATTGAGTACAGTCTACAAGCTTTCTGGTTCTCTTTCCTCATAAGCTGATACCCTGATGGCTGGACTTGGTCTTTCATTTCCTTCTGCCTTGCTTCTCAAACCTGGTTTTGAGGAAGAACTCCTAGTAGTATTATAAACTTATCATAAATTAAAATATTTGGGGATCAAACTCAGATACCCTAGCCACCTCATCTCAAATAGCTACCCTGTTGGAATTGCATGGTCTCATTCTAATTCTTCCTAGTAGCTATCTGTCTTGTTCGGGTACTTGTGAATTTCTCTTCTGTCTCACTGGCACACGAGCTATAACCCCTCCAAATTTTATTTTTTTTTTACACCACTCAGTCTTTTCTTCTCTGGTGTTGCTGCTACAGGATCCAGGATCCCGCCCCACCTCTCCCCCTAAGTGAAACTGCTGGACCATGTCCATCTTTATCTCTACTTGCTCTACTTATTCTTTACTTCATTTGCACATGAATTTCCCCTCATAGAATCATTAATCATAAGGTTAGAACCTCTTGGCCTGGGCCGTCCCAGGGGGTGCATGGACATTGTAGCCTTTTCCCAAATCTTAACTCTACTTCGTCAGACTCAGTGTCCTTAGTTATCCCTCTGCATCCAGCTGGACGAATGCAAATCACTTTGCAGGTCAACCTTTCCCATCTGTGCCCATGTCAGCTTGCATCAATGTGCGCATCCTTTCCAAAATGCCTTGCCTAGACTCATTCCATTTTTACAAATTCACCATGATCTTTTCCTTCCTTCAATACTAACAAATCCCACTTCTGAGTAATACTGCTCACTTGACAGCCAGATAGCACTGGGAGAGTGGGATTGCAGGGCACTGAACTCTGACACTGGAGTTGAAGACAGATGAAAAAGAACCTAGAAAGAGGGTAAAAGAGATCATTAGACTATATATGCCTCAGTTTCCGATGCCCCTGTCTTAGCTAACTTTCTTCTCATTGGGGCAGAAAGCAAGTCAAAATGGGAACACAGGGGGAAGTGAGTAATTATAAGGATATAGGGTATCTCTTGACCCAACTAAGGCTGAAAAAGACCCGTGGTTCTTTTCCTGAGAGGCGAGAATCAAACATGGGACACTGAACAGGGACCTTTCCGGCATGCATGTTCTCTCCCCATGCTTACTCTGTCTTCTCTGTCTCTGGCTCTCTCTCCCCATTTCCTCTGCCTCCCTGTGTGGATCAGGCAGACAAGCAACTTTACGACTCTTAGCATTACACATGTGCATGACACAGAGGCTAACAGAGACTTCTCAGTCCCAGTCCTAAATATTCAGGGGGAAAAGGGGGACTCAGTTTCTGAATGTCCATATTTTTTATTATCTCAGATTTAGAACACCTATGAAAACTTAAATTGAGCAATATGCCACTTATAACTTTAAGATAATATTTAAATATTTATTATGTTTGTAAAATTGAAAACTTAGGACTTAATGAGTTGATAATATTTGAGGCATGCGACCTCCGAGCTACACCCCAGCCTTTTTTTTAGTTTTTTGTTTATGAAACAGGATCTCACTTGGTTGCTGAGTCTCACTAAGTTGCTGAGGCTGTCCTCGAACCCACACTCCTCCTATCTCAGTCTCCCAAGTCCTGGGATGACACACATGCGTCACTATGCCCGACTGGGTTAATACCCTTTAAAGAAAGCAATCACTGAGAAGTTCTCCTGCTGAACTAAGGGAGCTTAATGATCATCCTGCCACAACGTGAGGACACCCCACCATGAACGGGAAGCAGATAGAAATGTGAAACAATCAGTGCTTTCTATTTCCTAGTTCATCCATTCATCCCATATCTCAGTCTTCCAGCTGAATTGTCCCTTCAATCAAGCTGTTTTGTTTAATTTTGTTTTCTTGCTCTCTTGTTCATACTGAAGAAACGAGAGATTGAGAGAGAAAATTAGCATAATAAAACACTAACATATAACAAGAAGAGTATATACACAGAACACACGAGGAACTAAAGTGTTAGCTGAAGGAGGGGAAAATCAGACACCCAGGGATGGAGCCGGGGCTGGTGGCACACACCTGCCAATACTTTGGCAGCCGAATCAGGAGGATTGAAGATCTAAAACTAGCCTCAGAAATTTATTGAGTCTCTCAGCAACCTAGCAACACGGCTTCAAAAGAATATTTTAAAAGAGGGGGAGTGGGGATATAGATGGGAGGTAGATTGCCTCTGGGTTCAATCCTCAGTAGAGAGGAGGGAAAGAGAGAGAGAGAGAAAGAAAAAGAAGAAGGAGGAGGAGAAGGAGGAGGAGGAGGAGGCAGAGGAGGAGGAAGGAAGGAAGGAAGGAAGGAAGGAAGGAAGGAAGGAAGGGAGGGAGGGAGGGAGGGAGGGAGGGAGGCAGGCAGGCAGGCAGGCAGGCGGGTGATATTTAGTGAAGTCCTGTGTCAGTTATCGACCCTCACCCTATGCTGGTAAAGGTCACACTCAAAGCCTCGACGGCACTCAACAAGAGGCACCTGCTCACACGCAAAGGCCTGGCATCAGTGAAGGAGCAGCTTCATGGTTCTGCAGAGCCATGAAAGGCTCACAGGTCCGGGCCAGCTGATCTTGGCTTGGCTCCTGCAGGCACTGCAGTTCAGCTGGCTTGCTCAGGCATCTGCTGATGTCCCATTGGCCAAAGCAAGCCATGTGTCTGAGTCCATTGCTAAAGGGCAGGCCAGCGTGCAGAGGGAGGGTGCTCAAACGCACACGACAAAGGGTATGGCTCTGGGAAGGGTGAAGAATTGGGGCTGTGGTTGCTAAGGAGCATGAGTACCATGCTCAGCAAAAGTTCAAGAGCAACCACTTCATCTGCAGTGGCCACTGCTCTCCAGCTCTTATCTCTTGGCTCTGGATGAACCGAGAATAGGGCCACTTTCTACAGCTCTGGTGGGTAAAGACATGCTGTGTGACTGGGGGGGCTGAACCTTTGGAAACAGGATGCCAGCCGTATGCAGACAGCAGGAGTAGTGGCAAGCACACTGAGATCGTGTGTCTTGGTCCACTTTGTGCTGCTACAACAGAATACACAGACTAGGTCACTGATAAAGAATAGAAGCGCATTTCCTCACAGCTCTGGAGGCTGGGAAGTCTAACATCATGGTGGTGCATCTGGCAAGGACCTTCTGGTTGCATCATCCCATCAAGGAAGGCAAGAGAGGACTTTCGAGCGAAAAACAGCCCAACTCCCTTTCATAACAAACACGTGTTTGCAATAACAAAGCTTTGCTCGCAATAATGGCGATGATCCATTCATGAGGGCAGAGGCTTCACCTGGTCACCACTCACAGGTCCCACCTCTTAGCACTGCTGCATTAGGGATCAAGTTTCCAACATACCAACGATGGGTGATACCATAGCATTGTCAAACCATAGCATTGTGGATTTACCTTCACAGCTTCAGGTTGTGGCTCAGTGCCCTGAAGACCCTTTCTACACAAAGGCATGTTTCCCTGGGGGCAGTTGAAGTCATCATGTGATCACTCAGTGGGTCCTGAAAAAAATAATAACTATGCCGGGTGTGGTGGCGCATACCTGTAATCAGGTATGTGTGGGAGGCTGAACAGAAAGATTGCAGGTTCAAGATCAGCCTTAGCAACTTTTGAGACCCTGTAGATGAGCAAATAAGGTGAGCTAACTGAGGGGGATGGAAAGGGGGAAAGAGGGAAATTCTCTAATGTACATGATGTACATTCGCAAACATATCAAAGTCAATCACCAAGCCAAACATGAGAAAAGGGGAAGGGGGAGGGAATGAGGTGGGAATCGGGGAAGGGCTACATGAGTGATGTGAGCATGTATGCCCCTACTACCTTGTACTCTGTTAAGATATATGACTACAATGCACCAATAAAAATTAGAGTTAAAAGCCAGGCATGTTGGCTCACGCTTGTAATCCCAGTACTTGGAAGGCCGAGACAGGAGAATTGCAGGTTCACAGCCTCAGCTACCTAGTGAGGTGTTCCAGAACTTAATAAGAGCTTGTTAAAAAATAAAGAATAAAAAATAGGGCTGGGAGTAAAGAATCCCCCTAGGTTCAATCCCCAGTACCACAAAAAGAAAAAAAATTAAAGTAAAAAAAAAAAAGGCTGGGGGTGTAGCTCAGAGGTAGAATCCCTGGTTTAATCACCAGTACCACAAAAAATTAATGTCTAATGTTAAAATAAATATATTAAATATATTTAAATATATTTTTCTGCTTTCCTCTCCAAATAAGTAATATTAAACACACTTATAAAACATGGTACCGGAAAAGTTTTTCTAATTCTTATGTCATACAACCTTTGTTTACAGCCTCTCAACAAGACTGAGGCAAATGCCTCTTCAAATTTTCATTTGTTCTTTCTGGAGACCATAATCGTCAGGATAGCATTACAGTGCCCATAGGCTTCTTTTCTGAAGTATTAGGATCCTTTCTTTTTCAGACACATAGTTAGGCTGTGTGTGTGTGTGTGTGTGTGTGTGTGTGTGTGTGGTACTGGGGATGGAATCCAGGGGGCATTCTACCTCCGAGCTATACCCCCATCTCTAATTTTTATTCTTTACTTTTGAAACAGGGTCTCACTGAGTTGCAAAGGGCCTAAGTAGTAGCTGAGGCTGGAGGAGAGCCTGTGATCCTCCTGTCTCCGCCTCCCAAATTCTAGGATTACAAGCGTGCACCACCAAGCCCGGCTACCATAGTTCGGCATTTAAAACTAACTAAAATGGGTTCTATATTCCTTAAAAGAAAAAATGGAGTGCAGTACTGATGAACACATCATGCTAAATGAAAGAAATTGAAAACTCCGGGCTAAATGAACGAAACCATGTACAAAGGACTCTAGAGTGTATGATTCTTCTTGTGTGAAATACCAGAATAAATAACTCATAGAGACATAAATTAGTGGTTTCCTTGGGATTGGAGAGATAGAGAAATTTAGGAGTAACGCCTAAAAGGTTGGGGTTTCTTTGGGGGTGGGGTGATGTCCTAAAACTAATGGGGATAATGGAAGCACAAATCTGTGAATATACTAAAAGCCACTGAACTGCAGCCACCCTCCCCCGCGGATCTGGGGATAGAACCCAGAGGCATTTGACCTTCAAGCTACACCCCCTGCCCAATATTTTATTCTTTTATTTTGAAACAGGGTCTCACTATGTTGCAGAGGGCCTCACTAAGTAGCTGAGGCTGTCCTCCAGTCTCAGCCTCCCAAATGATGGGATTAAAAGCGTGCGCCACCACGCCCGGCTTGTAGGCTTTTTAAAATGTGTGTGTGGTACTGGGGGTGGAACTCAGGGGCTTTTCTACCTGCGGGCTATACTCCCAGACCTATTTTATACTTTTTATTTGGAAACAGGGTCTCACTAAGTTGCTGAGAGCCTCACTAAGTAGCTGAGGCTGGCTTCGAACCTGTGTGATCCTCCTGTTTCAGCCTCCCAAGCACTGGGATTACAAGCGTGCGCCACAACGCCCGGCTGACTGTAGGCTTTAAATGGGTGCCTTGAGCCGGTGAAGCCAGCCTCAGCAACTTAGTGAGACCCTTTTTCCAACAAAACGTATAAAATAGGGCTGGAGTGGGTAGCCTGGAGGTAGAAAGCTTCTGAGTTCCACCCCCCCCCCAGTACCACACACACACAAAAAAAATGGGTGCCTTGTATGGTGTGAGAATTATATCTCAATGCAGTTTAAAGAAAAAAACTTGCTGTGATGGTTAATAGGGATTGTCAACTTGATTGGACCGAGAAACACCCAGGATGAAGAGATTCACCTTTGGAAACAGAGGGTGTTTCCAAAGGTGAGTGACAGGTGGAAGAGCAAATTGAGGGAGAAGTCCCGCCCTGATTGTGGGCAGCACTGTCCAATAGGCTGGGGGCCCGGATGGAACAAAAGGTAGAAGGAGGATACAGCTTGAAGGCAAGCTGGATTCTGAGGTGGAGCATCTATTGCTGCTGCTCTCGCCCAAGGACATGGGACTCCAGCTCCTTCGTGCTTCCAACATGGAGGCTCAACAATTATGCTCAAGGCAGTTTCCAGACCTTTGGTCTTGAACTGGGGCTGCATCATTGGTCCCTGGTATTTGGAGCCTCCAGTTTCTTGGGCTGAACAGCTACTGGTTCTGTTGGCTCTCCAGGGGGCAGGGGGCCATTTTCAGAGCAAGCAGCTCCTAAGCATGTAAGCCAATTTAACAAATCCCCTTTTATAACAAATATTATATTTGATAGATTGTATATTGACAAATACCATTTTATAATGTTCTGTGGGTTCTGTTCTTCTAGAGAACCTTGACTAATATATTTGTTTTCCTAAGGCTCCAGTTGATCCAGGAATCCATGCCACTGTCTCCCATCTTAGTAACTTTTCTGCAATGCAGCTGAAGATAGAAAGGAGGAAAAGAGTCACACAGAACATACATTTAATAAGAAAATCCCCTAGGAATAACCTCTTACATCAGAAAGAAGTGGTGCTCCTTTTTTTTGGTGGCACTGGTGATTGAACTCAGGGGCATTCTGCCTCTGAGCTATATCCTTTATTTTATTTATTTATTTTTTTAATTTTGAAACAGGATCTAATTTGTGGAGGGCTTCTTTTAGCTGCTTAAGAACCTTTCTTAGTTGCTTAGCTAATCACAAACCTGCCTCCTCCTGTCTTGGCCTCCTAAGTACTGTGATTACAGGTGTGCACCACCATACTTGGCTTATCATTTTAATTTTTAAACTATTATTGATGTCCAGTGGTGACTCTTGCACAAAAGCCCCATAGTCCGACATCAACCGTGATGTGGTGCTTCCTTCTACCTGCTAAAGGGCTTAAGGCCACAAGAAGTCTTGTCAGGAACCATATTCTATAGGAACTTTTGTATCACTTCCAATTTAGAAAAAGGACTGCCCAGGACAGGCTTGCCTGGATCACACTGTGCCTGCATCTTTATTCATCTGCTCTCTGCTCACTTTATTTATTAAAAGATTGACTTGAAAGAAGGAAGCATCCTGTGGCCCTCAGCCATCGCAGTTTGTACCCTACTCAAAAGTGCATTGACAAATTTTATTGGGATATAATATCTATGAGGACCAATCGTGCTAATGTACCACGAGCTATAGATGAACTTTCACAGTGGAGTTTCCTAAGACCTGCACGTTATTTCAGAGTTTCCTCTAGAATAAACACTCTGAGGAATACTGTCAAGAGAGCGAGGGAAGTTGGGGGTAGTAGAGCCGGGGATAACGAAGGGAATGGCTGGGTTCTGAGCTGGCAGCTTCGGAGTACGAAAGAGCAAGCATTGGCTGAGAGACATCATAGGAGTGCCGGGTGCCTCTGAGGGCTCCTCTGAGATCAGAGTTTGTAAATTATAGTGGTATCCGACTGCCCCATTGAGAGACTCTCCCCCAAAAGCCCCCAGCAACTTGAATGCCAGCAGATAATTGGGTTCACCCAAGGTTGGCATGCATTGAAAAGACGGAAGAAACAGAGAGTTTCATCTATTGAAAAGGGTATTGATAAAATGATGTACCATGGCAGTCTTTTCTTTTTTAACAAAGAGGAAAAGGGGTAAAACCTGAAAGCCAAGTGGGACACTTAGAAGACATTCACTGCTGGCCCCGCATCTCTGAAGCCAGTTCTATAACAACACAGTCAGGAGCAGTTTTCTGGCCCAGCACTGGAAGAGGTGGGCATAAGAGGGCTGCCTGCCCTTCTCTTTAGCCCTCAGCTGGGCCCAGAGCTAAGGTGAGTGGGAGGAGTTACTGGCTGGCCCGCTGATGAGCATCCATCCAACATGAGCTGTCCTGATGTATCTCTATCACAGGTGGCTGGCCTGCAGGGCTAGCTTTGAAGCCAGGAACCAGAGCCGTATTCAAAGCAGGCTGGTGTGGAGGGACCCAGACAAAATCTGAGAGGACATCTGGGTCTCCCCAGCAGGTGTGGCCTGAAAACAGAGACAGACTCACAAAGTCCTCAGGCAGAAAAAGTGTTGCCAGTGACTGTTGTGTCTCCTCTTTCAGAAAAGAGCTCACGTGAGTGAGTCAGTGCTATCCAAAAAATATTTCTGGTTCTGCCTCCAGGCACGTGGAAGAATTATACTCCCAGCTCCCCTGAAGTTATATGTGGCCATGTGACTTATTCATAATAGGGAAAAAACGGATGGAAACATACGTGTCCCTTCTGAGTAGGAGATTTCAGAGAGTACCAGTCCATGATAGGTTCTCTTTGCTCTTCTGGACGCTAGAATGCAACACCCAAGACTGAGTAATTTATAAACAACAGACATTTATTGCTTGTAGTTGTGGAGTCTGAGAATACAAGGTCAAAGTGCCAGTGGATTCCATGTTTGGTGGGGACCTTCTTCATCATAGATGGTACCTTCTAGCTGTACCCTCACAGGGCACAAGGGGCAAACAAGCTTCCCCAGGCCTATTTTATAAGGAAATAATGCCCTTAATCACCTCTCCAAAGGTGCTACTGCTTAGTACCATTTCATAGAAGATTAAGTTTCAAAATTTGAATTTTGGGGAGCGATACAAGCACTTAAACCAAAGCAGAAGGGAAGGGAACTGCGGTGTATCGATCTCTTCTTTTGTGCTCTTTCTGCTTTCCCCGGGCTGCATATCTCTGCCCTCATCAATCACAGGTTGATTTCCGAGTTTAATCCTCCAAGGGCTGACCCAGTCTCCTTGTTCCCAAGCTCAGGGGGTGAGGGGTGGCGCCTGCTGCTGCCTGCAGGGGGAAAAGCCACCGCTGACTTTTAGGGAACGTCCATCTCAACAGCATCCTGTGCACGTGTTCTCAGCAGGGCGACTGGGAGTCACTGCTGAAAGAGGAAGGCTTTAGGAAGAGGCTGCCAAGTCTTTTCATGAAGAAAAGCCAGGAGACAACGGTGTGGTCACCACAGTGTACTGACACGCACCCAGAGCCTCAATGCACACACATTTTTTACTCACCTACAAGGGCCAGGCAGTTGTCTAAAGGCTTGGGGTAAAAAGAGCAAACAAATCAGCCAATACCCTTGACCTCTTGGACTCTCGGTCTAGTGGGGTAAGTAAAAGATTGTAATCACTGCTATCTTGAGAAGAAAGCAGGCGGCGGATACAGAACGTAGGGTGGGGGCCATGTGAAATAGAGCTGCCAGGAAAGGCCTCTCTGAGGCGGGTGACCCAGAAACCCAGCAGAGGGGACAGCGTATCCCAGGCTGAGAGAGCCTGTTCTTGGTACGTGCACCGGCGGGGACCTCGGGCCGTCAGCCCCCTCCTGCTCAACAGCACAGCTACTGAGCCACAAGCGTGTGTGTGGTTAGGAGGTGAGCTTCTTTGTACTGGGCTTTTGTTTTGTTTTTCACCCTGGATCTGAATCCAAGCCTGCATCTGGTGGTAGAGATGGGTCCTTTCTGTTTTGCTTATTTTTTTCTATATTGATTGATTGATTGATTGATTGATTGCAGTACTGGGGATGGAACCCAGGGGCATTCTACCTCTGAGCTACACCCCTGCCCTATTTTTTTTTTTTTTTTCTGTACTGGGGATGGAACCCAGGGGTATTCTACCTCTGAGCTAAAGCCCTGGTACCATTTTTTTTAAGAATTTATTTTTATTTATTTATTTATTTTATGTTTTTATTGGTGCCATTTTTTATTTTTGAAACAGGGTCTCAGTGAGTTGCGAAGGGCCTCGCTAAGTAGCTGAGGCTGTCGCAAACCGCCATCCTCCTGTCTCAGCCCCCGAATTCTGGGATTACAAGCCTGCGTCAGCACACCAGGCTCTCTGTTTTGCTATTGAAAGGCAGTGGCTGTAGCTCTGGCCAGTCCCCAGCCTGAATCCCCTTCCCCAAAGCCAGCCCCTTCTCCGGCCTGCAGCTCCCAAGGCCTCACCTGGCCACCAGGGCTGTTTCCTGAGGCTGCCTCTGTGTGTTGACCCAAGAGGTGGGGAGGGAAGGACAAGCAGAGGAGGCTGCGCTCAGGGAGCCGGCTGTGATGCAAACAGACTCAGCCCGGAGCCAGGAGGATGGATGGGCCAGGCGGGGTGATTGTCCATTAGTAACTCCAGACCCGTTTTCCAGCTTTACATTCTCAATTCATAAAGGTTTTAAAACTATGGATTTTCATTTTGCTTGTTGCACCTGTAACCTCCCCAAGTATCCTCCGGGCGTCGGGTGTCAGCGGCCAGCAGCCCAGCCTGCGAGGTAATGTAGCACCTCTGTGGGCGAGATGGGCGCTTGGGGAGAAAGGACATTAAACAGATCAACTACTGCAAATCAATCAGGCCTCGCTTCGCCTTTCAGGAACATTGGCTGTGGCTGTTTGGCCGGCCCTGTCAAGTTATAGAGGGTGCGTATTTAGGAGGCAAGAGATGGAAAATTCTAGAAAATGCCAGAGCTTCCAGCCCTGGCCAAGGTAAGGGGACACAGATCCAAATCTTCACTGCCAAAGAACGGAATCCATGGAAAGGCCAGTCCTTTTTTCCATCTCCCCTGGCCAGCTCACAGTGTGCGGGTCACACTGACGCCCTGGGCACAGCACCTCCCCCAGGCTCTTGCTGAGAGCACCCACTATTCTGAAAACCTGCGGGAACTTCCGTGGTCTCCTCCGCTCCATCGTCAGACCCGTGCACACACCCGGCCGCATGTAGGGCCCTGAGGGAGACCCCAGCCCCCTTCAGTACCCTCCTGGGACCCCATACGAGGGACCAAGGGACCGAGGAATCCCCAGCACACGGCTTTGCCCCTGTCACCTACACACAGAGGTCGGGGGGCGCGAGGCCGCTGTGACGTCAGTCTATAGGAAGCGGAGACTGAGGCAGCGGGGGCACCCCCGCGGACCCCTGCCCGCCAACCCCTCCTCCCGCTCGCCTAAGGCGCATGCGCAGACAGAGCCTGGCTAAATATTTCAGCAGATGAATGATTTTGGAGGGGGTGGGGAGAAGGCTAGAATAATGATTTATAGAATTTTAGAAAACTTGATTCCTTAAGTGTACTTCACAGCAGGCCCATCGCACACACAAAGGCGAGGCTCCATGATTGATTCTTTCAGGGAAGAAGAAAGGGACGCTGAGAGCCCTTTAAGCTTCATTTCTAGGGCACTTAGTGGCCGTTCAGGACGCACCCCCCTCCGCCCACCCCCACCTGGTGCTGGTCGCCTCTCTCTCTGCTCCATCCTTGACCAGGGAGCCTCCAGCGAGACCTTTAGGGCTTTCCTATGGGATTCTGGTTCTACTGGAGCTGGCCTCAGCGTTACTGAGCACTGAGCACTGTCTAAGGGAGCCCTGCCCCCCCCCAGGCTACTCCAGGTAGGCAAGTTACCTGCTTGGGGGTCTCCCTACACCCCCCATACAGAGAGACAGCTGTGCAGGCAGGAGCCCTGGAACAGAAGCCCTACCCCATGGGTATGCTTCTGAAAAGCCTCGGTCTTCTCATCTGTAAAATGGGTCCTACTTATGGGACAGAGCTCTGCGAGCTGCAGCAGACACCCATGTGGACCGGCTGGCTTGTGTTCATGCCTGATGTTCTTGTTGCAGGGGGAGGCGGGGCTGAAGGAACATTTCAAAAGATTTCACGGGATCCGGGAGTGGTGGCGCCCACTTGTAATCCCAGCATTCCAGAGGCTGAGACCAGTGGATCGCGGTTGGTTGACAGCCCCCCGCTACTTAGCGAGGCCCTTCTCAACTCAGTGAACCCTGTTTCAACCACAAAAAGACTAAAAAAATAGGGGTTGGGGGTGTAGCTCAGAAGTGCAATTCCCTGGGTTCCATCCGCAGTACCAAAAAAAAAAAAAAAAAAAAAAAAAAAAGATGTCAAAGAACAAACCTCTCAACTTTTGCTTCTGGAACCAAAGGTGGGAATGAGCCAACCCCAGGTCAGCCCAAGCAGCCCGTGGACAAAGGGACCCCACGGCTGCAATCTCCCCATGAGGCCCTGAGTCCAGGGGTGGCCCCTGCATGGGGCGGCCCGCCCTGACTCCCCTCGCCCTGGGAGGCCAGGCCCATCCTCTGCGTGGGAGACCGATGGGCCAGAGCCAGAGCAGAGGGTGGCCTGGGAGAAGCTGCTGGCGATGGCCTCCTTTGGGCCCAAGCACGCCTGGGTGCCGCAGGAAGGGACCCGGTGGCCAGAAAGAGGAGCCCGACCAAGAGGCCACGGCCCAGAACCATTTGTGAGCGCTTTCATGTTCGGGGGACCAATTAATTATCCAAACCTCCCGATTTGAAAAGAAGGATGTTTAATCTCCCTCCGTCCCCAGGGCCTCGGCCTTTTGACCTCTCTTCTTGACCTCTGCCCTTCCACCTTGCCAGGGTCTCTAGAGACCCAGATTCTGCTGCAGCTTTGTTTAGTAAACAGGGCTCCATGTGGGGGAGGTTCAAGGCAGCCGCTGCAGTGGCACCTCGGCACAAGCCACATTTCGCCATGGTGATGAGGCAGGCTGAGAAGGGGCTGAGCCTGGGAGGGTCGGTTGGTGCCACTAGCGACTCCCCACATTCTACCCCAGGTCCCCCAGGTGCGTCTTCTAGACAGAAGGAGAATGACAGGTCATTCTTTGTCCTTGGGGGTGAGGTTCATTGTGCAGAGAGCTGGCCAAAGGCCTCCCTTGCTGGGGACACAGATACAGGCAAAGTGAGCGAGGTCCGTGTATGGGGACAGGGGTCCTCTTGAATTCTCCAAGCTCTTAAACCTCCAGGAGCAGGTGCCTTTGGTTCTCTGGCTACCCCGATCCAGTGATTCCGAGCCAGGGCTGATCGTGCTCCCAGGGTAAAACTGGCAACATCTAGCCGGGTGTGGTGGCGCACTCTTGTAATCCTAGTACTCGGGAAGCTGAGACATAAGGATTGCAGGTTCGAGGACAGCTTCGGCAGCTTAGTGATGCTCTCAGCAACCTAATGAGACTTTGTTTCAAAATAAGAAAGAAAATCGGTCTGGGGGTGTAGCTTGGAGGTCAAATACTTTTAGGTTAAATTCCCAGTACCCCCCCCAAAAAAAATTGGCAACATCTGAGGAATTTGGGGTGATTGTAACTGAGGGAAGGATTGCTGCTGGCATCTGGTAGGTAAAATCTAGGGGTGCTGAGCCTAGGAGGATGGATTCACAGCACAGTCCTTCAGCACCCCTATAACAAAGGCAAATTCGCCCAAAATGTCAGTGCCGCTGAGGTTGAGAAAACCTGCCCAGAGCATCCATCAGGCCAGCGTGAGAAAGAGGGCCAGGACCAGGGGCACAGTTATCAGTCTCTTGCCTCCTGCCTGGCCCCTGGCCTCTGAGAACATGCAGCCTGCCTCCCCCTGGGCTCAGGAGACTAACTGGGGTGAGGGGTGCACTCCCGAGGTGTTTCATTCACCCACATTCCCTGAAGAATTCCCAGGAACAACAGCAACCCCTTGACCCAAATTATGTATCCCGAGAAGCCAGCTAGGATATGCAGTCATGTAAATCAATTAACAAAAACCAATGGCCGTGGCACCGGTTGCTAAACAAAACCTTGGAACTAATGTCTATAATTTGAAGTGTTCGCGAAAGAGATAAAATCCTATCTATCCAGAGTGGGGGCCTCCTCTGTCTCCCGGTGACACTTGAGTCTTTCTCCTGCCATCCAGCCTGACAACTCTGAAGGGGGAGATTCTGCACCGCTGGTCACCGGAGTCTCCTTTGGGGTTTAACCCTGGCTGAGCGTCCATCCTCTTCCAGAGACAAGGACCAAGAAGTGTCCTTTCTGCTTAGGCCCTGGTTACCTTGGTTACAGTCAGAGACTAACCAGACAACCTCCCTAAAGGGGGCGGGGCAGGTGTGGAGAAGAGAAGGATGCAAGAGAGGTTGTCCTTGAGATCTGTAGAACCTCTGGGATCCTTTCCTGAAAACGGAGACTGAGCAATACCATCTTGCAGTGGGCCACCTGACTTCCCAGGTGCTCTTTCCACGGATATCTCTTTGTCTGCCATTCAATGCTGCATTATTCCTGGAGCTGCTGAAACAAACACACAGCATGCCCAACCTCAAAACAAATCTTCACGCTATGCTTCTTCCAAAAACGATGACTGGAGAAAGTGCTAGATAAACGGGTATTTGCACGTCACCGTGTCCTGTCTTTCTGGTGGATTGCAACGATTATCTGAAAGTTGACCATCTCTGACCGTGAACAGATTTCATTACCAGGGAAGGCAAAAATTTGATCTTCGCCTGGAAATTATGTGCAAGGCATGAGACAGGCAATTAGAATCTTCATTCATTTTTTTAAATTTCTAAAATGGGAAACGATAATTATTTTGAAAAGCATTTGTCTTTCTGGGAGATGAGAGGGAGGGTTCCCCTAAGCCACAAGACTCTGATAATTTGGCCTTCTGTGTTCATCTGTTATACCACAGACTTAATTACAGCTCCTTTCCCCATATGCCTAGGAAGTTTGTCAAGCTGCTCTCAGTCTTTAATGAAATAGGGCTGGTTCTAGAACGGTGTTAGTCCCATCTTCCAACCTCAGTTTTTTGAAGGGATGTTGGTTACCTGGGCATGAGGGCACGTGCCGCTTAATCCCATACTTGGAAGGCTGAGACAGCAGGATAGTAGATTCAAGGCTAGCCTCAGCAACTTAGTGAGACCCTGTTTCAAAAATTTTAAAAAATAGAGCTGAGGTATAATTCAGATATAGAATGCCCCTGAGTTCAATCTCCAGCACCAGAAAAAAATAAATTAAAAATAAAGAGGTGTTGGCACACACTTTGTCTACATTAGGTTGAAGTAGCCAGTGCTTTTAGCTAAATAAATGCTAGACAGTCCTTGAGCCCTATAAAAACAAATACAACTTAGGTTGCTGAATTTTTTACACTTTGACCACTGGAGCTGGTATTCGTGTACAAATCCCTGCACCATTGGTGTGTCCCAGGCAAATCTCACCATCTAGCTGAGCTTTAGTGTCCTCACATGCAAGCCATGGAATAATAGGACTCATGAAGCTATTCTGAAAATTAAACTAGAGAGTGGCTAGAGAGCCCTCGGCAAAGCACCTGGATTCAGCCACTGCTAGATAACCATGCCACCGCATTCCTTAATCATCCTTTAAATGGCTCCCGCTATGTATGGGCAGAAAGAGGTTTCCAAGGTCATGTTTGCTGAGCTTCCCGGCTCCTATGACTTATTGTCCTGCTTATCTGATGGAAGAGAGAGCCTGAAGATGGGAGGAGGGTCTACTGGAGGCTCGACAGTGGAGCCTGTGTTTGTTATCTGGTGGGAAAGGCTGAGCTGCCCAGCTGGCCAACTATCATAGGCTAGAACTTAGTTCTCTGAGGGACGCTGTCTCCAAGCAGTTCAGCTTCCTGAATCTTGGCTTCCTGGTTCAGAACAGAAGAGGGTTGGATGAGAGGATCCCCAACCCAGAAGTTCTGTGATTTCAGAACCCATAGTCAAGCCAGGCGTGGTGGCGCACGCTTGTAATCCCAGTACTTGGGAGGCTGAGACAGGAGGATCGCACAGGTTCGAAGCCAGCCTCAGCTACTTAGTGAGGCTCTCAGCAACTTAGTGAGACCCTGTTTCCAAGTCAAATCTAAAATAAGCCTGGGAGTGAAGCTCAGAGGTAGAAAGTCCCTGGGTTCCATCCTTAGTAACACACACACACACACACACACACACACACACACACACACAGAAAAGAACCCATAGTCTGAGGACCTGATAGAAATTGGTGACTGCCTGCCCAGCTCTATCACCCTGCAGCAACGAGTGTAGTATTTCTCTGAATCCTCCATGCTGGCCAGCACCACGCTTTCCTGTGCTCAATAAATATCTACTGATCGATCTATTGGCCATATCCCAGAGCTCATGACTCCCAACTCTTTGCTCTTTTAATTTTAAAAAGTCAATCAATGGATCGATATATCTCTTACAATGCTGCAGTACCACTGTGCACGTTGGAAGGAAGCCAGCCCAGGCCAAATAACATTTCATCTCAACCCAACAGGTAGGTAAAGATCCTCGTACACGCATGCGCGCACGCACGCGCACACACACACACACACACACACACTCATATGCATGCATGTACACACACACACACTGAGACAAGAGGATCACGATCATGGTTCATGGCCAGCCTCAGCTACTTAGTGAGGCCCTTTGCAACTCAGTGAAACCCTGTTTCAAAATAAAGAATAAAAAATAGGGCTGGGGCTATAGCTCAGAGGTAGAATGCCCCTGGGTTCCATCCCCAGTACCGCAAAAATAAATAAATAAATAAATAAATAAATAAATAAATAAATAAATAAATAAAATAAAGATAAGCATTTCTGGAAGCCCTCTCGTTCGTGAAACATGCCCTTTTGTGGACTCACTGGGGGACCTTTCGAGGGGCTTTTGCCTAAGGTCAAATATACGGAGAAAAAAAATGATCCAACCAGAACACACAGTTTGCAAGATGGAGCCAAGAACTACGCACGCCCAGGCAAGTGGACGGGAGACAGCTCCACACATGTGACTGTGCCCAGAGCGCCGGGCGGGCCGGGGAGGCCTCGCTGTTGGGAAGATGATAGCTCCCTGGAAGATGGAAACGACTCTGAACAAGGGCCAGGGGTAGGGCGATCAGGCCTCTTCTGTCTCCAGCTTCCCCCACCCAAAGCTCATCCTCCTGACCCCCAACGCCCCCCATTTCCCAAGTCAGTGCATTTGGTGGGGACCCCTCGGGCTGACACCCTCGAGTTCGTCCCTGTCGTTGTGTAGGCAGGGGACTGCAGTCATTTCTTCATATCCGATTTTATAAAAGCTTCAGTGGAGGGCGGAGCTCCTGGATTTATTCTTTGGGCTTCCTCTCTCCCCCTCCCTCCGGCTCCGTCTCCCTCCCCCTCCTCCCTGGCCAGATCTGCTCCTCCGGCTCCGTCTCCCTCCCCCTCCTCCCTGGCCAGATCTGCTCCTCTCTGAAGTTAATGACTGTAAGAAGATTTCATTTTATTATATCTCCAACAGCCCCGATATTTTAAATTTGCCTTTGACAAACTTGGAGCCCTGAAATCATCATTTAGGAAACAAAGCTTCAACGCGAGCTTTTAAGAAGGTTTTTTTTTTTTTTCCTTTCAGTTTTAGCAGGCTAGCAAAAATCAATACCGGTGCGTTCCCATCTGCAGACCACCTGACGTCTCGTGAATGGGCAATGGAGCCTGTTTCTGGCTGCTGAAGCTCCTGCGAGAGACAGTGGCCGGCCCAGCCTCCCAGCCGAGTATCCGTATTTCTTTTCTGCCAATTTAAAGGCCTCTCTCACCCCATGGGACTCTCTTGGGGCCCTCCTTGTGGGGGCAAGTTGGGCCCTCTTGGGCAGAGTTTAGGATGGCTGAATCGAAGGCGGAAAAAACGGTGTGGTTGGGAAGGGGGAGATGTTATCTGAGCCCGGAGATGATCAAACCCTTTGTCCCTCAAAGGATTCGTTAAGTAGAACAAGCCAGGGTGGAGATTTGAGGGGTATTATTCCAGGGCAATTAGCTGTGTGCTCCAGGATTCAAAAAGCTGTCAATCGGTCCAGGCTTGTGCCGAAGGGTTTGGGATGCAAGCCCTGCCCAGTGATGCTCCGCAGCCCCTCAACCCATGGAAGGCAGGCAACACAATAATGGCACTGGGGCCCGGACACTCTCCTGCTTCCGGGTACCCTGAGGATGTGGGCCTGTGCCACTGCCCAGGAGCATCCGAGTGCGCCCTCCGCTGAGCAGCCACGGTGACCTTCCCGCAGCACCTGGCCAGAAACAAGTGCGACTCAGAGACAATGGAGACAGCTTGCAGGAGCCGCAGCGGCCTCCGAAAAGGGGCTGCGCAGAGGACAAGAGCCAACCCGAGGCGGGGAACATGAAACAGCCGCCCCCACCCCAGGCCTTTTCAAAGCCACACGCTGAACCATATTGTCACTCTCAGGCCAAGTTTAACTTCTAAAGAAATCTTTTCAAGATGTTCAAAGCAGCCGCGCGCCGTTTAGCTCTAAGCGTTACCATCTGCCGCCGCAGGCAGGCCCGTAATCCCGGGCTCGGGCAGAGGCCCCGCAGCAGGGTCGCCTGCTGTGCCCACCGGAGAATGCGCAGGGGCAGCAGGTGACGGGGCGGCAGGGCCTGGGCGGGGCTGGGCAGGCAGCACACCTGGGCCCACGCCAGGCCCGTCGTGGTCACGGTGTCCAGGGACCACAGCCACAGAAGGAAGCATCGGGGCTCAGCGGAGCAGCCTAGAACTCCTCGACTCCAGAAATTTCAGGGGCAAATTAATAGCGACGTATCAGATTCTACATGAAAACCCATCTTCTTCTGGTTTTTGTTTCTCTTTTCTTTTTCTGCTTGTATTTCTTCCTCCTCTAGAAAATGCTATCGTGAATTGGCACGGAATGAAATAGATGCTGCACGCCTGTAATCCCAGTACCGAGGAGGGTGAGATAGAAGGATTGTGGGTTCGAGACCAGCCTCGGCAACTTAGCGAGACTCAGCAACCTAGTGAGAGCCTGTTTAGAAAATAATAATAATAAAGCAATGCGTGGTGGCGCATTCTTGTAATCCCAGCATTTGGGAGGTGAGACAGGAAGATTGCATTCGCGGACAGCCTCCCGCTGCTTAGTGAGGCCCTTTGCAATTCGGTGAGACCCTGTTTAAAAATAAGGAATAAAAAATAGGGCTGGGGGTATAGCTCTGAGGTAGGATGCTCCTGGGTTCCGAACATCCCCAGTACCGCAAATACTACTACTACTACTAATAATAATAATAATAATAGGATTGAGGGTGTAGCTTGGAGGTAGAATGTCCCTGGGCTCAATCCACAGTACCACAAAGGAAAAAAAAAATAAGAAAAGAAAAAGAGAAAGAAAGCAGTTGCAGCATGACTCGTATTAACCTGAGGACCAGTAGTCTACAGTCTAAAATCTTCCTACACCATCAGCCATCTCATCTCATGTGTACAGTGTCGAGGATCCAGGCAGTCCAGGAGAACTGTTATTCCAGGGTCACGAGAGCGGTGTTGGTAGTCGCCTAGCCGACGGGAGGAGGAGGAGCAGGTGCCAGGACCATTAGGTAGAGGGGGAAGGGAGGGAGCTCAGGAGTGAAGGTCACCAATGGGGCCCAAAGGACACAGCAGAGTGGAAGAATCAGCCGGGGGACGTAACTTGGGCATGACAAGCAACTCAGACAGGCTCCGGAGCCTTCAGAAACACCCTGAGACCCAGAACAACCTCAGCAGGAGAGAGAGCCCAGGCCTCCAGGGCAGTGTCTGCCCCAGGCACAGGGTAGGGAGAGGGATCGTGGAGGACGCACGTCCCTACAGGCTGTGACCCTCAATCCTGGGCAGGGCTGTCTGATCTGGTGTCCCTTGCCCTGCGGAGGGACGCGGGGAGGCAGGTCAGAGTGGGGCCACGGAACTCCATGTTACTTTAAGGGCTAGAGACACAGATGCAGAAGTCGTTGCTGTATAACATGACCTGGGAAAATCACTTCCCCTTAGTCTTTCCATCTGTAAAATGGGTATAGCCCATGATAAATATCTACACTCAGATGGCTGTTAGAAGAGTTGATAGGTATAAAGGGAATGGAACCTTATCCAGGACATGGTAGATGGTAGGTGTCAGATGGGGAGCAGCCAGTATTTATTATTATTATTATTATTAGTAGTAGTAGTAGTAGTAGTAGTAGTATGTGTGTAGTACTGGAAATTGAGCTATGCTTCCAGCCCTATTTTATTTTCAATTTTGAAATGGGGTATTACTAAGTTGCTAAGGGCTTTACTAAGTTACTGAGGCTGGCCTCAAACCTGTGATCCTCCTGTCTCAGCCTCCCAACTACTAGGGTTACAGGCATGAGACACCATCCTGGATCATTCTCATTGTTAGTGTTCCTTTACTTATCACAGGAGTAAGATGGTGACCATCTCAGATGACATGTTGGCTGGTTGAGAAAACAGAAGGTAACTGTGGCCCCAAAACAGAGCTGAGCTCCTCTCCCAGAACCAGAGGCCGTGAGCCCCAGAGTTTATTCAGCAGCTTGTCTTCTTCCCTGGGCCTCTACTGGCCTGGGCACCCCTCAACTGGTGGCTTTGCACATCTGAGAACACCTGCCAGGAGGCTGGGAGCTAGATGCCCCTTGCAGATGCCAGTGGGAAGTTCTGCAGGAAGAAACCTGCCCCCTGGGCTCCCCACAAGTGCGGTCTCCAGGTGTAGCCTGGCAGTGAGGGTGTGTGGAATTCTGATTCAGATGGGGTACACCTAACTTGCAAAGAGCCTGGTGGGCTGTCAGCTTCGACCACAGAGGACAAGACTGCACTGCAAGAAGACAGAGATGGATTTGGTGTGGAGCCTCTTCTCTCTCTCTCTCTCTCTCTCTCTCTCTCTCTCTCTCTCTCTCCCTCTCCCTCTCCCTCTCCCTCTCCCTCTCCCTCTCCCTCTCCCTCTCCCTCTCCCTCTCATGCCAGATCAGTCTGGGTCATAAAAGTCAAAATTGTTGACAATCTTCAGCCAGCTGCTCCAGTCTGTCTCCTGTCTAGCAACGTCACAATGTTAGGACAGAATGCCACAGGAGCATCCAGCCCTTCCTCCATCCCTTCCTCTGTCCTGGGTTCTGTCGGGATCAGTGAAGCTGGGACCCGCAGAAGTGACCTGAACAGCTCCGCTCCCTGGAGGCCGCGCACCCCTGAACCACGTGACGGGTCCTCTGGAAAGGTGTGGGTGTCGCTCCTGGGAGTGTTTGATTATCACAATATTGGGTGGGGGAGACATCACTGGCATTTAGACAATGAGGTCTGGGGGTGCCAGAGGGCCAGCCCCTGGGTTCTAATCCCAGTTCGACCACTTAACGTGAATGTCTTTAGCCTCGGTTTCCTCTATAAAATGGGTATAATAATGGCACCTACCCCCTCAGATGGTTGTGTACATTCGGGGAGTTAATCTGCACCAAGCCCCAAGGACAGTACCTGGAACTTACACAGCATCAACTGGCATTTTCCTGCAATCTACGGGGCAGGCCCACAAAATCAGTGATGGTCCTGTGTCCAACATGACTGTCAAATGCTCCGCTGAACACTGGAATAGTTGAAAAGTGTCATCATAGTGATGTGAGCCTGAAACAACTCAATACAAGTTTCTCGAAGATTGTAGCCTAACGGAGTCTCCCAGGAATGCCACCACCATGCCAGACCCAACTCTCATGTGTCCAGGTTCCCTTGGCCTCCTGACTCTCAGCCTGCTGTTCCTCTTCACTCCGCAAATCGCCGGGGTTCTGCCCTTGGAGCCAACCAGCCATGTGTCTCCAGTCTCTGGGTTCTCCTCTTGCCTTGAAAGCTCACGCTCCAGTGGCTACAGTCTGGCTTTCTGAGCAGCCGCCAAACACAGCAGATGATATAACCCAGAGGTGCAGGGTTGTTACCTCCGCGTGGAGTAAACTCTGAGCACTGGGAATCTACGTGCCCTGTACCCAGCCCTCTCCCATGGACTGCCCTGAAGTTTGATTTTTCCATGTGCTAGCCAGAGACATCCAAAGAGGTCACGTCTACACATTCGCCTAGAGTTTTTCTGGACCATGGTTCACAAGACGTCTCGTCTGCATGATGTCACCTTCTCCCGCCGTCCTTCCTTCTCCATCACTCCTGCCGCGTGGGATTCACCCCCTGAGGAAAGCCTCTCTACTTTATCGCTGTGTTGAATTATACTCTAGGCTCCAGCTTGGGCTCAAATCTCCCTACAGAGCGGATAGTTGTCCTGTGGACAACTTTACAGAGTCCCCGACCATTTCAGAAAAATCACACGACCCACGGCAATGACACTTAGGGTTTAAGTCACGGACACAACAAGTCTCCATCTGCCTCTAGCTGTAGCCTGGCACTCATTTGAGGGTAGTCGTGCCTGTGTATTTACTTATTGAGCTACTTCATTATAAATGACTTCCTTTGTATTTCTCTTTTGTATTACATGTAGGGCAGTATATTGATTTTTTATTATGTATACAGGCAGGTTATGTTATCTGTAAATGTAATATCACGATAGTAAAGATGTCATTATACAATATTTGTCAGGAAAAGGGGAGGTGGGTTCATAGTGCCGAAAACTCAGGAGGAGAAGAGAGCCTCAGATTGGCCTTGGGCATCTGCCCAGCTGTGCCCTGGTTGATAAGACAGTGGCCTCCATGGATATTGGTTTCTCCTTCATGAAATAAAAAAGTTGAATGAGACAGTCTCTGGAGTCTTTTATGGTTCCACCATCCTGAAGTTTAACTTACAAGGGTGTCACTTACTTTAGTTTTTCTGGTGTGTTTTTTTCTCTTGTCAGCATCCACCCCAAACTGTCAGGCAGTGAGCAGATGTCCCCTTATGCTACAGCCCTCTCCAAAATCACACTCATACACAGGCCTGATGGCTGCAATCCAGACCCATGTGGATCACCTCACTGACTGTGGAAGCGGCCTATTATGTAAGCCAACTCACCTGTAGAACGATGGCGTCAGTCCTGTCCTGGGTCCCTGTGGGCTTCTTGACCCTCATTCTACTGAATATCCTACAAGAATGGCAGCTACCTGTGACGCTGGCCCCATTACTATCTCTGTTCCTCTAGATAGATAACCCGCTGTAATTCTGCTCCCAGGCCCAAGTGTCAGAAAAATAACAACAACAGCAACAAAACCCACACACAAGCGTCAAAGCCCAGTTCCCATGGCGGGAGTTGGAAGTCCTTCTCTGGAGAGCAGGAGGTTCATTAAATGACTATTAATCTTGTGTTTCTCCTAGGTTGGAAGTGGGGGCTTCTTCTGCTTTCTGGAAAACTGGAAGCCTAGTCACTAGATTCCAGTTTGTGGAATGGTTTCATGGATTAAAAAAAATGAAGTTCTCATGCATGTTACTTCATAATGAACCCTAAAAACACGACTTGAAGCAGACTCTATATAAAGTGGCCAGAATAGACAAATTCCTAGAAATTAATGATTGCTGGTAATGGGGGAAGGAGGGAGAAAAAAGGAATAGCTAATATTTTCAGGATTTGAGGGTGATAGAAATGTTCTAGAACTAGATAGTGGTGAAGGTTGCACCACATTGTAATTATACTAAAACCCACTGAATTGAATACTTTAAAATGGTGAGTTTTGTTTGATATAAAATTTCCCCATTATCATACCCAGCTCAACATCCCAGAAAACATCTCTGTGAATAGCATTTCCTTCTGAGCCCTAAGAGTAGCATTGTCGGGTCTCAGAACTGTTCTCTCCCTTTCTCCCCACAGCCACCTAAGCAGCTGTCAGAGTCTGTCAATTCCCTTCCAGTCTCTTCTTCCTCCCTTGTACTTCCCTGAGAAATATTTCTTCCAAGGCTTAGCCCCAAGCTGAGCTCTCTGCTTGGAACCCTCAATGGCTTCTTATTGCCTAGCAGAATTCTTTCCCATCCAGCTTCATGAAGCCAGCCACGCTGGCTTAAGAGACCCTGTTTCCAAATAAAAAAATATATAAAATAGGTCTGGGAGTATAGCCTGAAGGTAGAAGGGCTTCCAGGAACCCCAGTACCACCAAAAAAAAAAAAAAAAAGTCAAAGCCCAGGTCCCATGGCGGGAGTTGGAAGTCCTTCTCTGGAGAGCAGGAGGTTCGTTAAATAGACTATTAATCTTGTGTTTCTCCTAGGTTGGAAGTGGGGGCTTCTTTTGCTTTCTGGAAAACTGGAAGCCTAGTGACTAGGCTTCCAGTTTTCCAGACTCTCCCAGCACCATCTGACTCCTCCCTAGCTGGACAGAATTATGTCCAATCAGGTAGAAAGAGCTGGCAGGGTGGACATGGAAGGTCGTAAGGGAGAGTAATTAACTTTACTGCAAATTTTATTTAACTGGAAAATTGAGGCAGGGTTGGATGTATGCAGTTGGCTTTCAGAAGAGGGAGTTCTCTACAGCATCCGAGAACAGTTTGGCTTCCTGCAAAGGCAGAGACTCAGCCAGAAGAGATTTGGGGAGCTTTTAAAAGATGCTATTGTCCCACCCACATATACTCCCCATGAGGTTGTCAAGAGAATGTACCTGCAGACTCCAGCTGCATAGCCTATCTCCTGGGCTCAGGCGGGAAGGACACATGCAGAGGCAGTCTCCAGGTGCCAGGCTCAGATATCAGTGGTGGGAAGAGAAAAACCCCCAAAATGCATCAGGCATGCTGATGCACGGCTGTAATCTCGGCAACTCGGGAGGCTGGAGCAGGAAGATCACAGGTTTGAGGCCAGCCTGGGAAATTTAGCAAGAACTTTCCCCAATTTTAAAAAATGAAGCTGGGTGTGGTGGTGCTTGCCTGTAATCGCAGTACTTGGGAGGCTGAGACAGGAGGATTAGAGGTTCAAGGATATGGCAATCATTCAAAACACAAACAACAACAAATGCTGGCAAGAATGTGGAGAAGTGCAAACCCTAATACACACTTGGTAAGAGTGCAAATTAGTGAAACTACTTTGGAAAACAGTAGGGAGGATCTTCAGAAGAACAGAAGTGAACTTACCATATGATCCAGCAATACTACTTCTGGGTATCTAACCAAAAGAATGGAAGCCAAAATACCAAACCAATGCACATGCATCTATGTTCATAACTGCACAATTCACAATTGTCAACTATGGAACCAGCCAAGATGTCCATCAACAGATGAGTGGATTACAAAGCTGTGGGATATGCACACAATGGAACTTTACTCAGCCATAAAGAAAAACACAATGGTGTCCTTTACAGGGAAATGGATAGAACTGGAGGACATCATGCTAAGTGATTAGTCAGTCACAAAAAATAAGAAATCGGATGCTCTCCTTAGTATGCAGAAGCTAGGGAGAGAATGGGTCATAGGAGGAACTCTAACCAAAGAAGGAGATTCTGTAGATGAGCAAATAAGGTGACCTAACTGAGGAGAATATGGAGGGGAAGAGGGGAAACTCCCTAATGGACATGATGTACATTAACAAGCATATCAAAGTCAGTCACTAAGCCAAAAGGAGGGAGGGGAGGGAATGGGGTGGGAATTTGGTAAGGACTAATTGGGTGATGTGTGCATGCGTGCCTCTACCATCTTGTACTCCATTAAGATGTATGACTACAATGCACCAATAAAAAAATTAAAAACAAGATATCCTCAGCAACCTCGTGAGACTCTTAGCAGCCTAGTGAGAGTCTGTTTCCAAACAAAAACTTGTTTAAAAAACTGGAGATATAGCTCGGGGGCAGAATGCCCAGTATGAAATAAAGAAAGAAAAAGAAAAAAAAGAAGGAAAGAGAGATGGAAGGAAAGAATAAAGAGAGAAAAAAAGACTGGTGATGTAGCTCGGCAGTAAAGTGCCAATGGATTCATTCAGTCCCCAGTAACACACACACACACACACACACACACACACACACACACACACACACACACAAAGAAGAGACTTAGAATACCCAGTAACACATCAAGACAGTGCAAGTTTCTTGTAGCAAGGTTAGAGGAAGAAGGTTTAATGTCAGTTACTGCTGTTGATTGATGATCTGCCTATCAGATGTGAGACTCACTGTTCGGTTCCCTAATTAGTGTCCCAACCATTCTGTGCAGGAGAAACCAGGACTGTTATCCCCCTTTTATAAATGTATAAATCAAGCAACAACGCTTAGCAGCTTAGCAGAGGCAGCACCTTCCTCGGGTGGCCCAGGTGGTCATCCTGCAGAGGTGTGCAGATTCTCAGCACGCTCTGGCGTCGGAGTGAAGGACACAGGGGGAGTCAAGCCCCTATCCCCATTTCCCTGGTCTGCCTAGAGCAAACAGACACAGCCAGGTGGAGAGAAAGTCTGAGAATGTGGGCGTGAACCGGCATGTTGGAGTCTCCTGTCCTGGGTCGATGTCGGAACATTCAGAGGAGTCTGAGTTAGTGAATAATTCATGTCAACTCCATGGAACCCGGAGCGAGGTGGTGAGTGCTGTGCCGCAGGGCTCTGCCTGGGGCTTCACCTGTCCTGTATTTTTATCAATCACTTGGATGGATACAAGAGAATGTGGATGCACCAAATAGATCTAAGAACCTGATTAATAACTGGACAAAAGGCTACAGTAGACATTTGTTTGAAGAAGCTGGCCAACAGAAATATAAAACAGGCATTTCAAACATCACCTCATACTCATTAGGACATCTACTGTAAAGAAAGAAACAGGCAGCGGGGCGTGGTGGCACACTCCTGTAATCTTAGTTCTTGGGAGGCTGAGACAGGAGGATCGCAGGTTCGAGGACAGTGTCAGCAAGAAGTGAGAATCTTCTCAGCAACCCAGCACGATCTTGTTTCAAAATTTAAAATAAATAAATAAATAAATAAATAAATAAATAAATAAAATTGGACTGAGGTTGTGGCTGGGAGGTAGAATGCTCCTGAATTCGTTCTCCAGCGCCACACACACGTGAGTAAATAAGTAAGTAAACACACAAAAACAACAAAAGAGTAACACGTGTTGGTGAGGATGTAGAGAACGTGGAACCCTTGCTCACTATCAATGGAAAAGTAAATCGGAGCAGCCAGATGGAGTTTCCTCATAAAAATAAAAATGGAGGTTCCATATGATCTGATAGTTCCATTTCTAGCTGTATACCCAAAAGAATTAAAATCAGGGTCTCAAAGAGATATCTGCACACATATCCCTAGCAGCCTTAGCCACATAGCCAAGAGGTGGGCAAGCAAAATGTTTTGTATACATAGAGTGTATATTGTGCATGAACAGAAGGGTGCTGGGATTGAACCCAGGAGCATTCTTCCTCTGACCTACATCCCCAGCTCTGTTTTATTTTTTAAGAATTTGAAACAGGGTCTAAGTTGCTAAGACTAGCCTCAAACCTGCAATCCTCCTGTCTCAGCCATCAAGTGCTGGGATTATAGAGCTGAGCACCATCGCACCCAGCAGGAACACTTTTTTTTTTTTTTGGTGGTACTGGGATTCCTGAAAGCTCTTCTACCACTGGGCTACACTCCCAGACCCATTTTTAAAACTTATTTTTATTTGGAAACAGGGTCTCTTAAGCCAGCACGGCTGGCTTCGAACCTGCACGATCCTCCTGTCTCTGCCTCCCAAGCGCGGGGATTACAAGCGTGCGCCACCACGCCCAGCTTTTTCTTTTCTTTTCTTTCTTTCTTTCTTTTTTTTTTTGTGGTACCAGGAAACAGGGGATGGACTCAGGAGCATTCTACCTCCAAGCTACACTCCCTTCCCTATTTTTTATTTCTTAATTTGAAACAGGGTCTCACTGAGTTGCAAAGGGCCTCACTAAGGAGCTGAGGCTGTGTGCAAACCGGGATCCTCCTTGTCTCAGCCTCCCAAATGCTGGGATTACAAGCATGCACCACCACGCCTGGCAAGAGCCCTCTTTTTTAATCACTAGATTCTATAAAGCTTCAGCAATACCTGGGAAGTCTGTCATTGAATAAAGACAAGGAAGTGCTAAGTCAGGTCAGGAAGAAGTCTTTGTCAATGACACAGCTCCTGCAGAGAAAGGTGTTGGCTAAGGGGGAAGCCCCTCTTGGGGACTGAATGGCACCTTGAAAACAGAAGGCCTGAAACCTAAACCTTTGTCTCCAGGAGGGTCGCAAACCCTTTTGCGTGGCCTGGCTTCCCAGGCTGCAGAATCTCCACCTATCAGCTCTATTTCAGGAAACCCAGAGAGCAGATTAGATTTAAGGGATGGGGGCGGAGGACCCAGCTGCTACTGGGAGACCACAGCTGATTTTTCTTGAACCCTAAGTAAATCTTGGGGCAATATATTAGTTGTAAAATAAGCTATTTAGAAGCCTGGGTAGTTTTATGAGTGCTGTTTTTGTTTTTGTTTTGTGGTGCTGGGATGGAACCCAGGGCCATTTTACCTCCGAGCTACAGCTACAGCCCTATTTTTTAATCTTTATTTTGAAACAGGGTCTTACAGAGTTGCAAAGGGCCTCACTAAGTAGCTGAGGCTGGCCGCAAACAAACCTTGATCCTCCTGTCTCGGCCTCCCAAATCCTGGGATTACAAGCCTGCGCCACCACACCTGGCTTGCTTTTTCATATTAATAGAAAAAATAAGTAAATAATTAGCAGCATTCTTAAACTGGCCTCAGTGCTGTGTTCTCGTGGAGTTTGGGGGGTTCCAGCTAAAGAAACAGAACTAAGGAGGCTCAGAGGAGGCTCCAGGGCCTTGGCAATCCAACAGAGGCAGCTTCTTAGTAGGTTTAGTGAGATTTTTTCATGCAATAGGGGCTTGGGGGAAGCTTAGAGATTGCTAACAAGTTTTTGTAATGATGCTTTATTTAAACCAGAATTGACTGAGGCCCTGCTAGGCCTGGCTCTGTCCCAGGGGAGCCTGATTTGTTAAGAGGCTCGGGCAGTGACCGTGAAGCCTGCGAGCCTCTGCGTCTGAGCATCTCAGACCTGAGGCCCCTCCTGTGGCCTCCAAGCCAAGCCTGCAATTCAAAGCCTGTCATGGCTCTGTTGGCTCTGCTTTCTCCAAACTAGGACCACACATCAGAAAGCACCCGCTGGACACAGGGCAAGCCACATTGCAGTCACAGCCAGCCCTGGGCCCTGGCCAGAGAGTGCAAGGTGTCAGACATCTCCTACTGCAGAAGCTGGGGCAGCTGAGCCTGCCGGGAGGCCTGCTCATCATTGGGGCCCTCCCCTGGACCCTTGCAGGTGACCCAGGACATGTAGGTAGCAGAGCAACCAAGTTAGATGAGAAGGGGGACTTGGTTCCAATGACGATTCCTCCCAGGCCCTCTGCGTGGGCCTCTCTCTGGGAGGGTGACCGAGAAGCTGGGTCTTTGCGGTATATTCATTCACACTCCAGTTTGGACCATCATCCGGATGACTGCCCTGCTACAGGGGTCAAAGGGCCATGGACGAATCAATCCTATTGACTTTTAGAGCTGAAGGAATCGGGGTGGGGGGATCCCAGCTCACCAGGCCCTGCGGCAGGACACTGACTCGTCCCTCCTCCAGAGCCCGTTTCCTCAGGTCACCGAATTGCATCTCAGGCTGCGATGAACACGGGGCCAGACCAAATATCTGTCTTCAGGGAGCTACTGCTCCAGTGACCATGGTGCCTTATATTCAAATAACACTTGACTTAGAAAACAGCCACGTCACAGTCGCTCTGTGACTCACCAGCCTTTCGTCAGATTTATTATCCAACCCATTTTACAGACAGAGGAAGGGCCTGCCCAGGGTCTGGAAGCCTGTAGGAGCAGAAGGTTGAAGGCATCGCCTTCTGTCCCCCGGGCTGTCATGTGGAGACCCACCATGCCTCCTCTCTACAGAGCAGCAGAGCAGAGCGGTAGAACTCAACCAGCACATCCCAGGGGACACTTGGCAGGGTCTGGAGACATTATTTTGGTTGTCACAACTGGGGGTGCTACTGGCATCTAGTGGGTAGAAGCAGAGCGTGCAGCTAAACTTCCTACAAAATGCACCGTCAAGAATCATCCCCCGGCTGGGCGTGGGGGCGGACGCTTGTCATCCCAGCATTTGGGAGACTGAGACAGGAGGATCACAGGTTTGCAGACAGCCTCAGCTACTTAGTGAGGCCCTCTGCAACTCAGTGAGACCCTGTTTCAAAATAAAGAAAAAACAATAGGGCTGGGGGTGTAGCTTGGAGAATGCCCCTGACTTCCATCCCCAGTACCACAAAAAATAAAAATTAAATTAAAATTAAAAAAACACCAAATAACGTAACTGCCTGAGCCTGGCTAGCTCTTGCAAGAGCTGTTCTTCAATTTCCCACAGGAAAAAAACTAGAGGAACAGTTTACTAATGCCCCAATCCTCTTTCTAACTAGAAACAGGTAGAGCTGGGTTTTGAGCCACATCTGTTCAGCTCCAAGTGACTATGGTTTTGCTCTGAGCCTCTTAGTCATCTTCCACCAGGGGACTAGGATGAGGATGAAGAGGAGGTGGCCTGTGTGAGTGGGTGGGTGAGTAGGGGTTCTGGCAGGAAGTAGCTTAGAGAGGCACAGCACCCCTCTCCCAGCAGATCTCAGGGCCCTTTTTAGTTGCTTCTTTGGGGCCCCACCCAGTGCCAGCCAGCCCAGTCTCTTGGCTGCCAAGTTGCTTCATTTCCCACTAAGAAAGCAACCTTAAAATCCATTTGGGTTTTTGGTTTTTGCAGAAGCTGATCCTGGGGGGCCAGTCCTGAGCCTGGAATCCCATCAAAAGCCTCAGCTGGACGCATCTCCTTACCCTGATGCTGGTCTCTGGGTATGCTGTGTGGTGCCACAGTGGGTGCTTGGGTTCCTGCCCTGGGGGTGCTTGGAACCTCCCAATCACCAACTCCGCTGGTCCTGTTAAAGGACTTCCAGGCCACAGCTGCCTGGACTCACTGCACCCCTTCTCTGCAAGGGAGGGCTGGGAAAGGGCCCCCATTTCCTTGGAGGGGTAGGCTGGGACAGGAGGTAGGGAGATCTGTGATCAGTTCCTTTTAGTTCAGAGATAATGAGCCAGATGTGGTGGCACAAACCTGTGATCCCAGCGCGTGGGAGGCTGACACAGGGTCGAAGCCAGCCTCAGCAATTTAACGAGATACCCCCCCCCCGCCCCGCAAGCAACTTAGTGAGACCCAGCTTCAAGATAAAAAGGAGGAGGACTGAGGTGCACGGCCAGCCTCGGCTATGTAGTGATGCCCTTCGCAACTCAGTGAGAAACTATAGATGAGCAAATAAGGCGACCTAACTGAGGGGGTGGGGGAGGAAAATTCCCTAATGTACAAGGTGTACATTAACAAGCATATCGAAGTTAACCACTATGCCAGACGTGGGAAGGAGGGTGGAGGGAGGGAGTGGGGTGGGAATTGGGGAGGGGCTAAATGAGTGATATGTATATGTATGTCTCCACCACCTTGTACTCCATTAAGAAGTATGACTACAATGTGCCAATAAAAAAAATTAAAATAAAGAAAGAATTAAAAAAATAGGGCTAGGGGTGTCGCTCGAAGGTAGAATGCATCTTGGGTTTCATCCTCAGCACCGCCAGAAATAAATAAGCCAGGCGTGGTGGTGTATGCTTGTAATCCCCGCGCTTGGGAGGTGGAGACAGGAGGATCGTACTGGATCGACGCCAGCCTTGCTGGCTTAAGAGACCCTGTTTCCAAATAAAAAAAAATATATATAAAATGGGTCTGGGAGTGTAGCCCGGAGGGTTTCTAGGAACTCCAGTACCACCAAAAATAAATAAATAAATACGACTGGGGTTGTAGCTTGAAGGCAAATGCCCCTGGTTCAGTCCCCAGTAACAAGAAAATAAATAAATAAAAAATAAAAAGGAGAAGGAAGGGGAAGAAAATAATAAATAACAGATTTCTACAGAAAAGTCGCTTTCAGGGGAGTATGGCAGCACGGGCCCATGGGCACTGCTTCCGAGGGTTTGTGTGCAGACACTTACTGAGGCCTGTGGGCGGGGACGTGGCCTTGGCACCCAAGGCCTCCTGGGGTGTGCAGACAGTGGTGCAGCTGATTCCCTGGGGATGCGGGTCTAGACAAGGCTCCCTTCCTCTCCAGAGGGCAAGTGATGACCAGGGGCAGAGGGGCGGGCCAGAGGGGAGAGCCACCTCTCCTGCCCCTCTCCAAGCCCCTCTCCTTGGTGCACAGGGGGCCCCTCCCTGCCTCACCCTGTGCCCCCACCTCTGCTCTGAGTGACAAACAAGACACCACTTCCAGGACACACTCTTCTGCTTCCCCAAACCCCAGAAAGAGGAACATTCCAGAAGGGAGTGAGTCCTGAGCTTGGAGAGGAGATGGGGCTGGTGGGTCCAGGGGGCAGGAGAGGCCGCCAGCGCCCTGGCCCTTCAGCTCCAACAGGGCCAACGCCAGTGAAGCTGATGTGTGGGAAATGCTCAGTGGCAGGCTCTTCCCTGCTTGGATTTCTTTTTCTTTTCTTTTTTCTTTTTCTGTGATGCCAGGTGTTTGGCCAGGGTTCAGTCAGGGGAGCGGACCCCCCAGCGGTGATGTAGGATTCGGCCTCTGGGTGGGGCTGGCTGGCAGGGAGGGAGGTGGCAGGCGGTGTCCGCTGCTGCCCTGGCTGGGCGGAGCCACACAGCACCCGCCTGCACCCCGCAGAAGGAGCCTGGGTCCCTTCCCTCACCTCACCTGCCTGCACCAATGTCACCCCAAACTGCGCCCGAAGGGAACTGTTGTTCAGCGTAGCCAAGTGGTACCATTGCAAAAATCAACTCGATACGCTTTTATTCCAGGAATGTTTTTTTAATTTATATTTCCGTGTGTGTGTGTGTGTGTGTGTGTTCCCTTGAATTCAGTAAGCCTCTGCTTTTCTCACCTGACTTCCTGGGAAGACCCCTTTGAGTTCAGACAGGACACGATGAGTCTGCTGGACGAGGCGGGGAGGGTGTGGTGTTCGGCGCGTGTATATTTAGGATGTGCGTGAGTCTCTGCGGGCCCTGCTCCCACACACGCTGCCTGCTGGAGGTGGGAAGGGACCAGGAGAGGAGCCAGTTCAAGACAACAGCAAGGAGGGAAGCCGCAGCATCCCCAGACTGTGTGGAGGTCCCAAAGGTCAGAGATGACTATCACCTTAAAATGTAATCTGCGCCTGCCTGGAGCGGGCTCTGCTGGTCATCTGTAGCCACGCAGCATGCCAGGGGACCTTCGGGTCTCGTGGGCCACCCGGTCCACTTGTCCGTCCTCCTCAGCCCTGGCTGGCACTGAAAGAAGCCACACATTTCTGTGTCCCTTCCATGAGCATGGGCTCTCTCTGCTCATCTGACCTCCTTCCTCATTCTAGAATTACCTTCTGCTTCTTCTCCTAAACAAGTCTACCTGCTCCCAGGTGGAACCCGGAGCTGCACCGGCTGCATCTTGGAGACTCACTAGCTTGTCTTCCATAGTTCTTCCCGCTCTCTGCCTCTAGTCTGACAAACACAGCCTCCCCCTCTATGGCGGGCTCGTCTTGTGGATTTCAACCACCTGTGTTTGGACAGAGCGGAGCATGAGATGCGCCCGATACACCTGGAGCGTGAGATGCACCTGATACACCTGGAGCGTGAGATGCTCCCCGTACACCTGGAGCGTGAGATGCTCCCCGTACACCTGGAGCGTGAGATGCTCCCCGTACACCTGGAGCGTGAGATGCGCCCGGTACACCTGGAGCAGCACAGAGCTGCAGCACCTCGTGTCCTCACAGGCCCCCTCGCTGTCCCTGTCTCTAGCTGGCTGCTGACGTTGCCCCGTCCCCAGAAGGTTCTGCCTCCTGGAAATCAACTTCCTTTCACAAATCACCCTACTTCGGCTATTTAATGGTCCATGTGTCAACCGAAGATGCAGTATTTCCCAAAAGTCAGGAAGCAAATAAATTATTACAGTTTAAAAATGAATCTATTTATTGATCCCCGTCTTTTACACTTCTGATGCTAATTGTTTTTCATGGTGCATGCATTTCGGATTCATCAAGATGGATTCTTAACGAATTTCCAAACACAAAAATTATAGCAGGATGACGGATTGAGCCGAGTCGTCCCACCATTTCTCAAAGGCCTTCTGCTCCCAAGGACCCCAGCGGTGCGTCTGTCTGTAAGATGCAAGATATCAAAGCTGACACTGAGAGAAGAATGGGTGGAGGTTACACCTACCTACACTGTTTGAACACCTACTGTGTGCTGGGCCCGGGGCTGGGATGTTTCATTGAATCCTCCCAACAGCTTTGGGACTGTTGAATCATTCTAACTTTAGTAGGCAGCTGCGACCCAAAGTGGTTCGCACATCTATCAAGGAAAGGCGCCCACATACAAGACCCTTCTCTTTGGCTCTAAGGCACGTGCTTTTTCCACTTGGCCAGTCTCCATGCTAAGCAGGTATCACCCTGGCTACAGCAGGTTTGCTCGAACAGATTTAATTGCTAATTCTGCCTGTTGTCCTCCCCGGAGTAGACCTTGAGCCCTCCTAAGTCCAAACCACAACACATGCCTCATATCTTGGACTGGCCTGGCCCTCGGTGTGCATTCAACCAAGCAAAAGCCATCACTATGTCCTCCTGGTGAAACCTCCTCTTGTCCCCATTCCTTCCTCCAGTAGTTCAGCTGGACACTGGGTTCCAGTCAAAGACTACACCTCCCAGAGTTCCTTGCAGTTGGGTGCAGCCACTTGACTAGCAGGGTGCGAGCTGTCTCGATGCCAGCCACCTGTGGGTTTGGCCCTTTAAGGAAAGAAAGCACTTCTCATCTTCTCCATCTGTCTTCCTGATGTCTGGAATTCAGAGATGATGCAGGAGTGGAGTGAAACATACCCCGAGGCAGTGTTTCATGACGAGGACACCACTGTCACAGATTGAAGGAGACTGAGCCCCTGATGCTACAGGATTGTGGAGGGGGTTCACCCACACTCTGAACTGCATCATGACATTTGTTCCTGAGAGAGAATGGAATCTCCTTCGCGTTTAAGCCACTATTATTTTCATCCTCTTAAATGTCACAGCAGCAAACGTTTACCCTCAGTACTGTAAACGCCCAAAACAATGTAGTGGAGGAAGAGGAGGCGAGCTCAGCCATGAACCCAGGCAGAGGTCCGCATCCTAATCACCAGAACCTGTGAACAGGTTACCTCAAAGGGGACTTGCCTGATGTGATTGACTCACAGATCCTGAGACAGACAGGTCTTGGGGACCCAAGGAGGCAGGACTTCAGCTCCACAGCAAGAAAGCAGTATGAAGCCGGGTGTGGTGGCCATGCTTGTCATCCCAGCATCCGGGAGGCTGAGACAGGAGGATGGTTCATGACCAGCCTCAGCTACGTAGTGAGGCCTTCTGCAACTCAGTGAGACCCTGTTTCAAAATTAAGAATAAAAAGTTGGGCCGGGGCTGTAGCTCAGTGATCAAATGCCTCTGGGTTCCATCCCCAGACCCACACACACACAAAGATATATGACTACAATGCACCAATAAAATTTTTTTAATACAAATAAATAAATAATAAAAAAGGCTGGGAGTGTAGCTCAGAGATATAATGCCCCTGGGTTCAATTCCCAGAACCACATGTACACACACACACACACACACACACACACACGCACGCACACACATACACACACTTCACAGTTCACTGAATGCTTCCGTATTGCTGATTTTATTTTATCTGGCTACAGCCCCTCAACGAGGTCGCATTATCTACAGTCACTGGAGAAGAACTGAGGTCCAGGAGGTAAAGATGCCCAAGGTCATGGGATTACAAGTGGTACGTGGACCCGAGACTTGACTCGGAAGCCCGTATTTCCAAATCCCATTTGTCTTTCCAACTAAGACGAACTGGCTAAACACAATGCCCGGTGCTGAAGTCCTTTCTAAACAAGCAGAAAACCTGTTGAGAGACTTGGTCCTCACCAGCACCTGTGCTGGGGGTGGTCTGGTGGCTGCTATGACCCCACAAGCACACAAAGAAACCATGAACCATCAAAGAGAGATGGAGACCAATGCCCAGCCAGCCCCACAGTCCCTGCCGAGTCTGCCTTTCCCGAGGCTGAGGCTAAGCCTCTTTCTAGCAAGGACAGAGCTGAACCATGCTCCTGGGGCGGGAGAGAAGGCACTTAGGACTCTGTTGGGTTGGCCAGGAGCTGTGTTCTCTGCGGACTTTGGAGCCGTCCAGTTCTGGTTACCAATAGATCGACTCCAGTTCCCAGTCTACAAGAGAACTGTTAGAAACAGCACTGAACTGGCTGTGAGGCCCCGTGGGCCTCAGCACAGGTTTTTGGGGAATTCAGTCCTGGGTTTTCTAGGACTGACTTGAATTATGCTTGCTGTCTTGGTGTAGTGATTAATTGTTCCCCTTCACCCTCAAAAGTGTTAGAATTAGGACATAAACTCTATGGTCACTGTATGTAGGGATGATCTAATGGACCCTTTTTGTTTTTTGAGGCAAGAAAATAAGGACCAGAGAGGTAAAATAACTTGCCCAAGGCCACACAACCATTTAGAGACAGCGTCTCCAGTGGGCGGCAGTACCAACCCCAGGGTGACAGTTTTAACCATGCAGGCTGGGGCTTGGTGTGGGAGGGGTGCCGTCCCATCCAGGTCTCCGTTCACCGAAGTTGCCTTCTCTGGGCTACACCTCAGGCCCTGCACCAGAAGGAGTGGTTTGAGCCTTGCCTTCTCTTGGGATCGCTGTGGTGGCCTGCTACTTGGTGTTCCCAGACCCCATCTTTCTTGCCTTCAGTCCCACAAAGCATGAATCTGATCACAGCCCCTTCCTGATGAACAGAATGCCCTGGGCAAGGCTCGCTAGCCCTGGAGGCCTACAAGGCCTGGCCACACTCACAGACCACGTCTGCCACCCTCCTTCCTCCTGCCCCTCTTTCTACACACCCCAACTTAGCTTTCAGCCGCGGGGGCCTTGAGCTCTGTTTCCTCAACACAGCCCCTCTCCCAGCTGTCACAGGAACTTGGCACATGCGTCTCTCTCCCTTGGCCCAGAATGTGCTTCCCCCATTTTCCCTTTAGCTTGTAACCACCACCTAACGTCAGTGTCCCCCCTTCAGCTCGTATGTGAGGTCCACGAGGTGAGAGTCTTGGTTCACAGCTGCATCCCGGTGCCGCCTAGGCCGACTACCAAGTGCCATGGACAAAGGTGAACTCCGTGCAGTCTTGACGTCCTGATCCTGCAGAGTAAGGATTGCTCCCGAGAAGAAATTTTGACTCCACAGCTGGAGTGAGAATCAGCCCCTCAAGCCACCCAGCCCCAGTGAGAGCGTTTTCCCTGAGTCTGAGTCCCCAAGATTACATGATGAAAATACACATAACTAGAAAGATATCCAAATACATTCCACACAAAACTAAACATCCCAAATCTCTATATACCACCTTCAACTTCTTCTTCTTCTTCTTTTTTTTTTTTTTTTTGGCTGGGAATCAAACCCAGGGATACTCTACTTCTGAGCTGTACTTCTAATCCTTTTTATTTTGAAATAAGATCTCACTAAGTTGCTGGGACTGTCCTCAAACCTTTGATCTTCCTGTTTCAGCCTACAGGTATTACAGGTATGTGTCACCACACCCTCCTCCTCCTCCTCCTCCTCCTCTTCCTCCTCCTCCTCCTCTTCCTCCTCCTCCTCCTCCTCCTCCTCTTCTTCTTCTTCTTCTTCTTCTTCTTCTTCTTCTTCTTCTTCTTCTTCTTCTTCTTCTTCTCCTCCTCTTCCTCCTCCTCCTCTTCCTCCTCCTCCTCCTCCTCCTCTTCTTCTCCTCTCCTTCTCCCTCCTCTTCCTCCTCCTCCTCCTCCTCCTTCTCTCTTTTTTTTTTTTTGCAGTACTGGGGATTGAACCCAGGGACATTTTACCTTTGAGCTATACTCCCAGCCCAATTTTTTATTCTTTATTTTAAAACAGGGTAAGCCAGACATGGCGTAGCACATTTGTAATACCAGCATTTAGGAGGCTGAGAAAAGAGGATCACGGTTTGTGGACAGTTTCAGCTACTTAGTGAGGCTCTTTGCAACTCATTGAGACCCTGTTTCAAAATAAAGAATAAAAAATAGGACTGGAGGTGTAGCTTGAAGGTAGAATGCCCCTGGATTCCATCTCCAGCACTGCAAAAAGTAAAAAAAAATAAATAAATAAATAAAATAAAATAAATAAATAAATAAATAAAACAGGTCTCACTAAGTTGCAGAGGGACTCACTAAGTAGCTGAGGCTGTCCTTGAATCTGAGATCCTCCTGTCTCAGCCTCCTAAGTACTGGGATGACAAGCATGTGCCACTAGGCCCGGCTTACCAAGCAATTTTTTTTTAACTTTTATTTTTGAAACCAGGTCTTGGTAGGCTGTCCTTGAACCCATGATTTTCCTGTCTAAGCCTCCCAAGTACTGGGATTACAGACATGAACCACCATGACCAGCTTTTGGACATTTTGATGACCAGCTTTTGGGCATTTTCTGGAGGAACATCATAGCCTAATGCACCCCATTATGAGGTCAGGGTATAACCCAGGGTGGCCTACACTGGGGTCATTGCCCAGCCCCAGCCTCAGCCCAAACTAAAACCTAATGAAACTCTCAACAATCCCTATGGGATCCATCTGCATCTAATGAGGTGCTTCTCAAACTTAGGGTGTACAGGAACCTTCCAGGGAGCTTGACAAGTACAAATTCCCATCTGGGAAGTCCAGGGTGAGCTGGGATCCTTTCTTTCTTCCTTCCCCTTCCTCTCTCCCTTCCTTCCTTCCTTCCTTCCTCCTTCCTTCCTGTCTCCGCCTCCCAAGCGCGGGGATTACAAGCATGCACCGCCACACCCAGCCACAACTTTTATTTTTAATATTCTTTTATTGGTGCATTGTAACTATGCCTCATAATGAGATCTAGATAGGATCATACAAGCACAATTGGTGGGTTTCCCTCCAAATGTCACCCACTCCCTCCCCTTCCCATGCATAACACTGAGATTGGTATTGATAATCTCATAGATGTACACAGCCTCATCATTTGAACTTTTGCTTTCATTACATTTCCCCCCAACCCCAAACTCCATCCATCCACCCTTCTGGACCCTCTCCTAGAGTCTCTTCAGTTACCCAATTTCTCTCTAGCTTCCACAATATAAGAGAAAACAGTTTGCTTTCTGAGATTGGCTAATCTCACTTAGCAAAATTTTCTCTAGTTTCATCCATTTTTTGGCAACTGACATAATTTTGTTCTTTGTAGCTGAGTAAAATCCCATCGTGTGTATCTACCACAGTTTTGTAATGTACAATTTCTAAATGCCGTTGACATCGGATTCCTCATAGGAAACCTTTGACTGCCATGAAATTCTCCCGCAGCCCGAGAATGGGCTCAGTGGACGAGGCCTGGTTGGGGGGACGCGGTCCGGTCCTCCAGCTGTGGCCGTGCTGCACGGGCCTCCTCGCCCTCCCGCAGCCTCCTGCTCCTTCCCATTCGCTCCACCGCTTCCTCTGATGACTGGATCTCAGCCTTCTCGGTTTCTTCATTGCAGAGATTACAGTTTCACAGTTTGGTCCCCCCGCTCCCCGCACACTTCACTAGACTGCAAGGCCCCTGAGAGCAGGTTGCAGGATTAATCCATTCACCACTGTAACCCCAGTGCCCAGCTCACTGGCCGACTCGGGGAGACGCCCACTGCGTGTTGACCAAAGGGAGGCCTGACTTTAATTCTCACTCGAATCTGCCACAGTGTTTATGTTCAATGAATCTTTGTCTTCATGTCGCATTACTTCTCCCTCCCAGGCCAGACACTCATTTCCTTCTTCTGTCCCTTGTCCCTCTGGGCTTGGCTCACATATTTTAAGGATTAAAGAATCTGGAGATCAGGGCGAGAGAGAGGAAAAAAACAAAAAAACCAACAAAAAAAGAGAAAGGAATGAAGTCAGGGATCTGCAGGGTCTGGCAGCTGGACACCAGAGACAGCCTGGGCAGTTAGGGAAGCGGACAGAACCTGAGGGCACAGCCCAGTGCCTGTGTGCACCCAGGGAGCGCCCAGCCAAGCACAGTCACCAAGCACTTTCCTAACTTCCTCTGTAAGAAGCAAAGTGTGTGTGTGTGTGTGTGTGTGTGTGTGTGTGTGTGTGTGCACGTGCGTGTATGTGTGCACATGTACTAGATCTAATGGGTTTCACAAAATACATCACATTAGCTGGGTAGATTTTGAGATGCATAAATGATATGAATGCCTGGGCTGTATTAATTTAGCCCTCCCTAGAAACGCCTGGAAAAATAACAGGCATTCAATAAGTCATTGTGGAATAAATAAATGAAGATTGAATTTTGAGGTCCTTGGCATTTTATTGAGGTCAATATAAGAATAAAGCATGTCTCTTCAGCTACTATAAAACTGGCCTTGAAGACATTGTCCATTGATGGAGAAGAAAGAGCACTTTAGATTTTAATCCAAGGTCTATCACTTACCTAGCTGGTGTGAACTTAGCCCAATTACTTAACCTGCCAGTGTGTCAGTTTTCTAACCTACAGAATGTAGTCTAACTCACAGAATTTTCTTTGTGTGTGTGTGTTGTGCTGGGGATGAACCCAAGGGCATTCTACCTCTGAGCCACACCCCTACCCCTTCTTTTTAAAATTTATTTTGAAATAGCATCTCAAAATTAAGTTGCAGAGGCCTAAGTAGCTGAGGCTGGCCGCAAGTCTATGATCCTCCTGTCTCAGCTTCCCAAGAATTGAGATTACAAGCATGCACCACCGTGCCCAACTTTAAAACTCACATTTTAACCCAACCATTTCATGGGAAAATAATCCTGTTATTCACAACTAAGAATCATCGTAATTTTAATCCTTTAAAAATGTGATAGCATGGCTCTAAGTCCAAGGAGAATGAACAATAGCTTAAAGGAAGTCAAACCCTTTTCTTTCTTTTTTTTTTTTTCTTTTTTGGTGGTACTGGGTTTCCTGGAAGCCCTTCTACCTCCAGGCTACACTCCCAGACCTATTTTATACTTTTTTATTTGGAAATAGGGTCTCTTAAGCCTGCACTATCCTCCTGTCTCCGCCTCCCAAGCACGGGGATTACAAGCGTGCGCCACCACGCCTGACCAAACCCTTTTCTATTGGACCACATTTCTTCTGCTTCTCAGCTGTGGCTGGCCAGGCCCCAGCAGTCACATGAGGGACACTGGAAAAGCAAAACGAACAAAAAAACTGGACCTTGGTAATGGAGGGGGATTCGACGGTAGACTTGCCTTTTATTAGCTGTGCGATCGCAGTCATTTATCTATGTGCAGTGCATCCTTTTTATCTGTAAAAGGGAGATAACGATTCAAGGCTTTCAGAATCAAGAATAATTTTGCAGAGCAATGAATACACCTAGTGCGGTGCTTGGCACAGTACGTACTCAGAAATATCATCCCCGTGCAAGTTTCTTCCTTTTATGTGGTTGAAAAAGAAAGAAAAGACAGGAAAATAATGAACAGAAAGGTCTATCTTCCTACAACACAGAAACAGAAGGCGAAAATCTTAAAAAGCTCATAATTATCCCTTAAGTGGAAAAGACCAGCATGGTTAGTATTTATTGAATATTTACTAGGTGCAAGGTGTTCTATGGGCTCTGCATACATGAACTCTTTCTTCTTTTAACCCCTATAGTAGGATCACAAAATAGTCTGCTCATTACTCCCATTTTGCAGATGAAAACCGAGGCAGGAGGAGAGGTAAGTAACTGGGACACAGGGAGAGGTATTTGGCTAGTAAATGGCAGAACCAGATTTGAAACTTGGCAGGTTCATGTCCTAGGAAAGAGACTCTGAGACAGATTTGTTGGAAGGAGGTGTATTGGAAAGTACCCCTGGAATCATGACCACATGAAGCTGGGCTGTGATGCCCAACTCTCTCCTAACCTACTGGGCGTCATGGCGCTGGGATGGCCCTTCAGATATCCCGAGCTGAGGCAAGAAGTGGGGAGTCTTTGTATCCCTGTGACTGGTTATTGGCTGCTGCTCACATTAGGAAGGAAAGTTGGGCTTTGAGGAGAGTGTGGTTTTGTTGCAAGCAGTTCCTGGAGAAGGAGGCAGCTGAGAGCATCCGCTACAGTCACGCTTTGCCCCACTGACATCTATTAGCTCTGAATAAATTATAGAAGCACCTCTTCCAATATTCTGGGAGAAATTTAGAAATGTTTGTGGACTCTTTGGGGATATGGTTCTTTTCTTCTCTTATCCAGCCCAGCATTTCAGCAGCTGGATAAGAGTGACTCAACTCGAGTTAATGGGACTGATAGATGGGAGAGGAGGTGGGGACATGCGTTGCGTTGTCTTGCAATAGCAGACGCCTCTGTATTATACAAAGAGGCAGCACCAGCTTTTAACAGGGAGAAGTGCGTCCCTCCCACTCGGGTGTCAGTAGGTACAAGGAGGCTTCACCGGAATCTGAGGTTCAAGACGGTTCAAGCGCATCAACCCTGACGGCCCTTTCCAGCTCAGGTTGGGCTCTGACCCGGACAGCAGACCTTTGCAGGCTGATTTCCCCTCCTGTGGACCTCATTCTCAGCAGAAGTCCTGGGCCTGACCCAGCTTATCTTTGGCTGTAGATGAGGTTCTCCTTGGATAATGCCAAAGAGTCTCTCTGGCTTTTGCATTTAGCTTCAGATTGGTGCTTAATCACCCTAGCCTTTCAGCGTCTTTTTTCCAGTGCACCGAGAGAACAGTCATCCAAGTTCACTGTCCTCATCATGTCTATTTTCCTTAACTTCTCACGTGACTGTCGCGGCACACCCTCCAGCTCATCCTTTCCATAAGGGTGCCATTCTGAGTCATCATCACTTTTGAACATTTGCACAGCTCCAGTGTACCAAGCATCTGTGATCGCCTCCCACCAGCGATGGACTCCTCCTTGCTGTGGGTCAGTGGGTGGCTCCACTCCCAAGCCTTGTTTTAGGAGCTGTGTTCTTGGGCCACTCTTGGTATCCACTGTCATAGGTTGGGTTCTCTGGGATGAAGACTGTGTGTGAGAGAGGGATCTGCCCACAGGAAGTTTATATGGAGCAGTATTCTCAGGATGAATAGCTGCAGGGGAGGGAAGCAGAACTGGGTAGTGTAACAAAGCTTCAGCTAGCCTTCAGGGAAGTTCTGGGGCTGAGGGAACCCTTATTAATTGCTCTGAAATAGAATATGGGGCAAGGCTTTTATACCTCCTCCCTGGTCTATCATAGGATGGTAATCCCCACGATTGGAAGCATGACTTCGGGTAAGACAGTTCTTTGGCTGGAACGAAATCCCCAAGAACTCAGCAGGGAGCTGTTCCCAGAAGTCGGGGGAATAACCATTTCCAACCTGGGGCAGGAGGACCTGGGCAGTTCAGTGCCAGGTTTCCAGCTCATTGTGTAGTTATATAAGGAGGATATAGGACTCATTTTTAAAACAAACAAAAAAAAGCTCTAAAAAAAGAAAAAAACGTGGAACTAAAAGACAGAGAAATCTCTTATTAGGGTCTCTGCCTTGCAGACCTCAAGTGTCTTTTTGTCTTTTGACATGGGAGTCTGGTTTCCTGTAGTTGCAGTCATAGCTGCAAGGGAAGCACTGTCTGGATTGTTGATTGTATCTACCAATGTCCTTCAGGTTGTACATCTCACATCATTTACACTCATTCAGGCCACATCAAGATTTGGGCTCCCACAAATTCCTTCCTTAAAACATTCCCTCCATCTTCCTAATTAATGCCTCTTTATTCTTCAAGGTTCAGCCCAAATGATGTTTCTCTCAGAAGCCCAGCTTGTCATTCTCCCATCAGAATGGTTCACGCCCTCGTCCTCCTCCATCACTCTTCACCCATCTGTTTTTGGCACTTATCCCATAGTGTTAGATTGTGAGCTCATCCGTAAAAGGGAAACAGAATACAGAACGTTTGCTCGCCACATACTAAGATGCAATCCATGCTTGATGAGTAAATAGAACAACATTTTTCTGCCATATCTTTAAATTATTTATACATTTTCACTAAAACTTACAAGTGCCACTGAGTGGGTTGAGCTTTAGAGAATACATTTTATATTTGGGTAAAATCAGGTGCTAAGTCATTTTGATGCTAGTCAAAACATCTTCAAAAGAAGACGTTGGCGACAGAACCTACACATTTTGCTGTACTTTGGTGATTCCTGAAACCCACCTGACAATACTGTCCAAGGTCTTGTTTGATCTTGTTGTCTTTTGGAAGATGCTCATTTAGTAGCTCAAAGTCATCCCTGATGCTAATGAGAATCCTAAATTTAATGTAGTGATCTAGTTCCTTTTTGAGGAAGCAGCCATAACGTCAGCCATACTCGATCAGTCCCATCCGCTGGTAGGTTTTGGATTTCTTCCTGTCTACAGATTTTAGCGAGAAGCATGATGGCAGCACAGAGCAATCTGTCAGAGAGGCTGGTGAATTCAAGCAGGCTCTCCATTGCATAAAATGTCCAAAGTCATACAGAGATGAGAACAAAGCACGCAGCAAAAATCCACCGAAGTTTTCCAAAGGATGCGTGTAATCCTGTTTACTCACGCTCAACAAAAAATTCTACATGTCTCCTAAAAATAATAGCTTTTGTTTATTGAATGTTTACTAGGTGCTGCTGTTCTAAGCATTTTACAGGTACAACCTCAATGATTCAATAAATGCAGCGCATATTTATTTGATATCTACTACAAATTAGGCATGATATCTTTCTGGCCTTGTTTGAGAAATCTCAGAATATTGAGGAGTCTTGGCTGGCTGCATCCTCCTTTTGAAACAAAAGAGAACAGCAACAACAACAACAACAACAAAAAACAACAAAAAAAAAACCCTCCAGCCTAAAATATCTCCTCAGAATAAAGTGGAATATATTAATGAAAAATAGGGTGTATAATTTGAGGCTATATTTTCAATAATCAGTTTTAGCAGGCCTGATGCGGTGCACCTATGAAGACTACTTTATACTTAGGATTCCTTGTCCTTCTGAGCTTGTCTGGAAGGCATAGGCACCATTTGGCCTCTTTGTTTTCTTTATCTAGAGGAAAAGAAAGAATCCATATCTGTTTGATGAAGGTATTTGTCCACAGAATGAATGGACCAAGTCTTGCTGGCAAGAATGGAGTAAATTGCTTACCTTTTTCTTAGACACACGTAAGCCTCTTGCTTAGAAGGGTCCTAATTAGGGTACTGTTAAAAAGTAATTTGCTTAAAAGGACCTGGGGTACTAGAAACAATTTAAGCTCGAAAGGTACATGGGCTCTTTTCTCAGGCAAACGGTTGAAATAACTGTGAAGAAGTATCTGAGATTTATGATTCCATCACGGCAGAATCAGCATGTATTGCAAAACTCAAATTTGAGATATTAGGCAAAATGACATGACCGTGCCAAAACGAATTCATATCCAAAAAGAGTGGGCAAAAGCAAGTCCGGATACACTGCCAGCATGCGATACTTCTAGTGCTATCTCTACAAATTTAAGGTCTCATTAAGGAGGGATGGTAACCTTGAGACACGAGTGAACTCAGTTCATTTAAATGACAATTGCAAGAACATACCACTCTGTGGTCTTTTTCAGCTTGTAAACAGCAGATAGAACGGGAACATCTAATTTTTGAAAATTCTCCTGGCTTTTCTTTTGACCTTTGGTATTTGTATGTATTGACGATCTCTAAACCATTGCACAAAAACACCTTGAAGTGTCAAGCTTTAAAAATGAGTCTTCTTTTCTCTTTCTCCTGTGCAGCTTGGATTATCTTGGCCTTGTCAAAATACATTCTCTAGTTAGAGAGTGGAAATATTTCCCTCCTGGCTCCAAAGTATTGATTTTCTTCAACACTCAGCTCTGTCAGTCAGGCGACGGGGTGAAAGGTGAAAGTTCGCCCAGCAATGCTGGGCTTTACCTTCCTATTAATGTCACGCCCTTTCCACTTTTGATCAGTTTATGCGAACACCAATCATACGGAACTGTGACTGCTCTTATTTTCCTATAAGAACAATTTTCAGTCCTGAGGATGTGCTATAACAATTCCCAGGACCATCCCTGGACATGGGACAGGGCCAAAAAGATACTGCAGCGAACGTCTGTAACGTTTATCTAGTTCTCAGAGATTAGACGGCTAAGTGATTGGCTCGGTCTGGGTAGTTCTGTAGTCTTATCTGAAAGTGTTGAAGTACATTTGCTACTTATACTTAATGCTCTGTGAACAATGAGGACCTATTTTGTTATTCTTTGCTTCTTCTGAAAGCCAATTATACGCTCTTTACCTTGGACATTAAAATTCAACTCCAGCCGGGCGTGGTGGCCCACGCTTGTAATCCCCGTGCTTGGGAGGCGGAGACAGGAGGATCGCGCAGGTTCGAAGCCAGCCGCACTGGCTTAAGAGACCCTGTTTCCAAATAAAAATATAAAAAAAAAATAGGTCTGGGAATGTAGCCCGGAGGTAGATGGGTTTCCAGGAGGCCCAGTACCACCAAAAAAAAAAAAAAAAAAAAAAAAAAAAAAAATTCAACTCCAAATGGAGCATCAAAGGAAATGAATTTAATGATCTCTGCCCAGCTCCCTCGAGAGAACCAGCCCATGGCATCAGGTGTGACAAGGTGTGAGCTGGGACTGTGGGTGGAGATCAAGTAATTCCCTTGCCCGAGCAATTCCCTTGCCCGAGCCACAGAGGGTGCTGTTGAGTTTCTCTATCTGGTTTCTCCCGCTTCTGAAGTGCAGGTGGGACTACCTTCTCCATTGCTCTTCTGTCCTCTGAGCCAAGTTTGCCTTTCCTAAAGCTAGCTCTCCAGCGAAAGGAGAAATGGAAAGAGAAGGGTGAGAAGAGCAAGTGGATTTCAACTGAGGATGTTTAAGAAGGTTAAACACGGGGGAGAGTAATAATACTAGGAAAGCCATCTTCAGTACAATTCAGTTTTATTGAACACACGCATATATACACAGGGACATTCAGTACATATAGAATCCATTAAGTGGAATCATCCAGAAGTGTCTTGGGAGGCAGACATTTGAATTCACTCTCTGTACACAGTGTGTTCAATCATGACAACATTTTCATACAGGTGTCACGTCATGTCATCTTTTATTGTAATTATCAAAGGCGCCACATATGTCTCTACGTTTACAAGGACAGATCCGAATGCAGTGCCACGACAACCGATAGAACACTAAAAGCATATACTTGGATGACAGTATGGAGCTTACCTCAGTGCTGGGAAATCTAGGTGGGGATGAAGTTTGGGACTGTGGGTATCAAAATAGCCAAGGAGAGCATTGTGTTAACAAGGAGGTAAATATTAGTTTTGTAGTTACAAGTGTCACCCAATCATCAAATATCATCCCCCACAGAGTTTTGCAGCCCTCTGTTCTACTGGCTAATCACAGTAGCTACCTATGCACACAGGGCGTGGAAGGGCTGGCGTATGCCAGAGCCACAAGTGGGTGCCGTCTACGTGGCTGCAGTGCCTGCCTACCAGTCCTACACCTTCTACTGATGCATAGAACATTCTGTTAAAAAAAATTAGGAAAAATTCTACACTAGGTGTGGTGGTGCATGCCCATAATCCCAGTACTTGGAAGGTTGAGACGGGAAGATTGAAGGTTCAAAGATGGCCTCAAGAGCTTAGTGCGGCCCTCAGCGACTTAGTGAAACCCTGTTTGAAAATAAAAAATAAAATAGGGCTGGGGTATAGCTTAGAGGTAGAACGCCCCTGGGTTCACTTCCTGTTACTACACACACACACACACACACACACACACACACACACACACACAAACATTTAACATATGAGTTTACCTTCTTATTCTAAATAGTTTTGTAATCTAGAATAAATTAATGTCCATTGCAGTTCATAAAGTAAACATGTGCTGGGTGCAGAGTAGACTCAGGAGCCCCCTGGCAAGACAAAGTGCACTTTTCAGTTTACCTCACATTTCTCTACCCCAAATACAACACCATGTTCACCAAAGTCTACTGTAGAGTTCTTGGCTTCTTTCTTGGGAATGATATATACATATATAGAATCATTATAAATACAATGTACATGCATATGGCATAAATTCACTCTTGAAAGAACACCCAACATCTAAAACCAAGGAACAGTACCTATTTGCCATCAATGGAAATAGCATATTTCATATTGATATGCAAGACAGGTTCTAATAGTCTTAATTTCTTAATGTGTTCTTTGAAAATATGTTGCAGGAAAATAACAGGTATATTTGTTCCTAGACCTTGATCCTATTTTACTACATAAACTTTGACAGGTTAAATGCTCCCACAGTTATTTTGGCTTCTCTGTAAATTTGAATACTTTCTCTGGATTTAATTAATCATTTTATATTTTTGCATTTAATAAACCATTTTGTCCAACTAACCAATAAGATCAACAGCCAGCCAATCAACCAACCAACCAAACCTCCAACCATATAAAGTTTGTTAGGAGCAATTCATACAAAATATTAACGGATGGATTTCTTCATTACTATAAACAAGATCGGGTAACCGGACATAAGAGATGCGATCTCACTCAAAATTATTCCAAAGCTTGATGGACACCTTTGATGCCGATGTCTGCTCAGACAGATTGACTGAGAACCTTTATAACGTGATATACACTCCTGGACATTTGTGCCATTGTTATTAATTTTCTAGGATACCTGGTTAAAAGAAATGCCTAGCTCTCCTTTAACTGACCAGCAGAAGGCTGACTTGCAATTATCACAGGATAACTGACATGTGTTATACACACCTGAACTGCAGGTTGTAAGAGTCCTGGAACGAAAAAGCAGGGCTCTCTCCTTAACAAAGAAGTCTACAGCAATACGGAGGAAAGCCTTCATTAAAGGCATATGCTCTGCTTCCAAAACGAGTCCTTTCAAAAGATTAGCTACAGTGACGGGAGTAATTGTATTAGCTAGACAATAAATAGTGATGGTTTTCATTTTAAACTACCTAATACCCTATCACTTAAGCAGGAAATGAGCACTACAGAAGGCTAGGTGTCTGGAAAATGCGTTTTCTACAAGGAAAAAAAATCTTAATATTTTTTCATTAATCTCAAATCAACCAGGTGTTACAGAAGTGAGCAGTGGCTAAATCCTAGGAAATCGAATTGAATAATTTCCTAGCAATCACCAGAAGGAAAAAATAAAACATGTAAACACAGAACCTTTCTGGTAAACAACAGTATGTCTTGGGAAATCCAAAGGGGAGAAATTTCAACGAGGACTGCCCCGCCACCGTGACACCCGGTGTCAGGAGGCCGATCAGGCGGCCCCCGGGGCTGGGCCCCAGCGGCTGGCAACACAGTCACGGTGGTTATTGATTTTCGGGCTTCTCTTGCACTGAGCAACGACTGTGTTCCCAGGAACCGCCGGTTTCCCTTCCCAGCTCTGGCAGGGGCAGAAAACTACCTAGGGTCAGGGCAGCCACATTCTGCTGAGGGTGTGTGTGTGCCTCGGAATCAACAAGGCCAGTGTGGGAGTCTGCCCCTAAGAAGCATGCACCCCAGGGTGACACGGGGGTAGGCAGGCACTGAGGAAGGACCCGGTGTGAGTCAGGACAGAGCAACATCGGTGCAGAGAACTGAAAAATCTACAACGCAGCCGGGCCGGGCGGCGCTAGACCATGAAGCGGTGCTCCTTCCCGTCGTGCGCCATGAGGATGACGTTGCGGTTGGAGGTCCAGATGAGCCGGGCCAGTTTGAGGGCGTTGTGGGAGCCGGGGGATGCCGGCTGCACGGGAGGCACCTGGTAGGTTTTAATGCAGCGCAGCTGAGGGGCCGAGTTCAGCATGCCAATGCTTCCCAACAGCGACGTGTTCATCTGCGGGGACAGGGCACAGGAGAGCACAGGTGTCACTTCAAGGACCATTCCCTGTCCAAGGGGACTAGTTCCCTCTCTTCTGGCCACTCTCTCCTCCATCGCGGGTACTCATGTTCACCTGAGTTACTACTCTTAACCTCCAAAAGGCTCCTTTGAAATGAATTTGCTATTGTTCTGATGCTGTTACTGTAAACGTGTAAATCTAGAGAAACTTTGTGGGTAGAACCGGATAGGACAGTCTATGGACCCTTAGGAAGGGGGTTAAAGTACAGCTGCTGATAAAACACTCTCTTTAGACAATATTTGGCAATCGTGGGTATCTAAAACTGCAGACCTTTGTGTTCTTTGACAGTAGTGCTAATGGCATTCCCTGAGGGACGAGTCAATACCGGAAGACAAGTTTTAGGGTTTATAATTAGTTCAAGAAAATGAAGCCAAGTTAAGCTGGAGATAGAGGACCGGATCAAAGCGTGAAACCTAACCACTGCCCATTGCCACCAGCACCTTTACCCCACACCTGCTTTTTGAAAGCAGACTTTGGAAAGTGCTCGATTATTTGAAGGGAGAAACAAGGCTCAATTTCACCTCATTGCTGCTAACCCTGCTATGTATTTTCTATAATTTATTGACAGTGCCTTTATCAGTTGGTGATTTCTGCTTTTTTCTCAATTTTACTTAAGTTGTAGTTTTCTTTCTTTCTTTCTTTCTTTCTTTCTTTCTTTCTTTCTTTCTTTTTTTTTGTGGTACTAGAGATGGAACCCTGGGGCCTTTTACCTCCGAGCTATACCCTCAGCCCTATTTTTATTCTTTATTTTGAAACAGGGTCTCACTGCGTTGCAGAGGGTCTCACTAAAGCAGCTGAGGCTGTCTGAGAACCGCGATCCTCGTGTCTCAGTCTCCCAAATGCTGGGATGACCAGCATGCGCCACCACGCCCGGCTCAAGTTGTAGTTTTCTCAATCCATTCACTTAAGTGGAGAGTAGCATGGGGATTCTGAATCATGAACGGCTCTGCGTTCAGGCCAAAGTGCTGACACGGAAGAGCAGTGAGCTATGCAAATGAATTGTTTTTGGAGCAACTGGGTCTGAAGGTTTCTTTAGCTACTAAATATTACTTAAAATGTTTCCAACAGGCACCATTTGTGCTATCGCAAATAACATGGCAGCCGGGCATGGTGGCACACGCTTGTCATCCCAGAACTTGGGAGGCTGAGACAGGAGGATCGCAGGTTCTCGGCCAGCCTCAGCTACTTAGTGAGGCCCTCAGCAACTTAGTGAGAGACCCCGTTTCAAAACAAAGAATAAAAAAATAGAGCTGGCGGTGTAGCCTGGAGGTCAGATGTCCCCGCGATCCATCCCCAGTACTGAAATAAATACATAAATAAATAGCGTGGTAAGAATACTGAAAATCAGGAAAAGAGCCTCAGAAATGGTATTTTTTCCCCTTTCACTCATTTTCATTTCCAGTTCTTCTCGCCAACAAAGTCTCTCTCTCCTTGCCAGGACAGGAGGAGTGGGGGTAAAGCGCGGCGATGACGACCCGGCGCGTTGCAATGGCTGGTACGTGTGACCGGGCAACTCCTAGGACATTCAAGACGCGTTACCGCCGGCCTCATTCTCCGCATTCGGATCAGCACGAAATACAAGCTGCTCCTTCTCCCGGCCCCTCTCAGCAGCAGGACGGTGCCAGAGGGCGTAAATCATGGCATCTCTAGCAGAGTGCGCGCGGGCTCCGCTGACATTTTCACAATTTAAATCATCTTGAGTAATAACCCTTTTAAGATGACTAATGTTACTGATTTTCCTGCATTAATAATAGTGCCGAACACAACAGCGAGGTGAAAAAAAAATCACTAGTGTACGAGGTCACATTTTAAAACCAAATGTATGGTTATGGTTAACTCTTTCTGTTAAAGTTCAGCGGGCATACAGGTGATGCCACACCATCATCCTTCCAAGCTTCCTTTCCTCCCTTCCCCCCCTCCCCCCAAAAAAAATTCCATAAAAGAGAAAACGCAATGCTTTAGTGCCTGCTGGAGGGTCCCAAATAGTTTAAATATAAATAATGTGGAGCTTGATTTGCTAGTTCTCCTTTCCGTGAAAAGTAACAGCATGTAATTTAGTTCTCTTACAGAACAGATCCAAACGATACAGAAAATTGCTGGTTAAAATCAACGGGTGTCAGCCAGGCGTGGTGGTGCACGCTTGTAATCCCGGCATTTGAGGCTGAGGCAGGAGGATTGTGGTTCGCGGACAGCATCAGCTACTTAGGTCATTTGCTACTCAGTGAGACCCTGTTTCAAAATAAAAAGTAAAACATAAAAAAAATAGGGCTGGGGGGGGTGTAGCTCAGAGGTAGAATGCCCTTGGGTTTCATCCCCAGTACTGCAAAGAACCACCACCACCAAACAAACAGAAAACCCCACGCATACTGAGTTTGTAAAAAATCTGATTTCTCAGTTTTTAAATACCTACAAAGTATTTTTCAGTCTTTATGGATTTTTGAGGAAAGTATATATGAAGCTTGATTTCTGCTGATTTATTTTTATTCAAAACGTAAAGGGTATAGAATATGCTCAGATATTTCCCTAGTTTTCGTTCTTTTCCTTGAAATCCAGGCTTGTAAAAGAAATCGGTTGAGGAATAAAAAAGGAGAGGAAGAACGTACTGTCTGGGAATGCTATGGATGGAAAGAAAAAGCCATTATCCTAATCTGGCTTCCCTGTAGAACAATGTATTCCACACGTCCAGACTCCCGCACGGCTTCCCCTGCGTCACCCCTACTCTCACACATGCCTTTGGTAGTGCGGAGCAGCCTTTCTGTCTCAGGACAGGGCTCTGGGAAATTCTGCAAGGTACAAACTGTTAACAGTGTGGAAGGATGAAGACCCACACGCTTATTACATTTCTTTGGTTCTCAGACTATCCTTTCCCTATGACCTCGTCAAGTGAGGGATGGCTGTCAGGTAGCAAGGGTGAGTATTAATTTTTCCAATAAGCTTAGTCAAAGGACCCTACTGCAACAGTTAACCAGTCTGTTGGTCCATGTAATATTTTTCTGATTGGCGACTGGCTACAAACTATGCTAAAGTAAGAGTATCTTAAACTTGGAATGAGTAAAAACTACATAAAATTACATGATTTGGTAATATTACTTTTTTTCCTGATTGCAAAGATTATAAATAATAGAAATACAAAAAAAAAAAAAGAAAGAGAGAAAGCAAGCAAGCAAAAAAGCAAGTAAAAGTCCCCTGAAGCTGGGCGTGGTGGTGCACACTTGTAATCCCAGCATTTGGGAGGCTGAGATGGGAGGATTCGGGTTCAGGGCCAGCCTCAGCTACTTAGTGAGGCCCTCTGCAATTTAGTGAGACCCTGTTTCAAAATAAAGAATAAAAATAGGCTGGGGGATGTAGCTCAGAGGCAGAATGCCCCTGGGTACCATAACCAGTACAGAAAAAGAAAAAAAAAAAAAGTCCTCTGAAATCTCACTTCCCAGAAACAATCACTTAGCATTTTATAAGCAGCCTTCCAGATTTAGATGTGTATACACATAAGGAGAAGCAGATTTACGGGATTTTACATAAACAAGCTCATATTAAAAGCTAGTTTTGCAATCTGCTTTCTCATTCAAGAAAATGTTGAGAGCAATCTTTGCATGTTAATGATTATAGATTTACACCATTCTTTTTAAATAGTTGGGTAGCATTCTATTGTATGATGGGGTAAATAAAAATAAATGAAACCAATATCCATCTAACCTATTATGGCATTTCTGAAAGAGCATATTTATTTCTTGGACGGTGATAGTAAAATGTAGGTAAGAAAATTACAAATGTATTTCATTACCAAATTCCCCATGCTCAAATACATGGCAGATACATGGAAGTGAATTATTCAAATTGTAGGAATGTAATATTGAAGAATCGAAGGGTTTGAAAGATTGCCAAATTACATTATTAGATAGTTGAGTATATAAAGTTACTAAAATACAACTTTGGCTTTTCTTTTCCCTTCAAAAACATGCTTCACAAAACTAGGTCTGTGAAGATTATTTTCAGAACACAGAAACACATGAGTATCTAATTCATCAAAACAGGAAATGTTTCAATGCTTTTCTCAATATAAATAATGCTGCACACAAGCTTTTTACTAAGTCTCACTTGAATAATTATCCAACCAATATTTCTCATTAACACTCGTTTCTCAGCAAAGATTTTAATAGTTGATAGCTTTAGCAAGGCTCTGTATTAATAAGACTTCATTAAGTTTTCAAAATATATTACAGTACACTTACTGGAATAATATAAAAGTATTCTCATACATCATTAGAACTAAACAACATGTATCTAAATAAATCAGCCAAGCCGTCTGGGGAGAGCAGTGGTGGCTCCCACACTGCTTCGTGGATTCTCTTTCATTCAAACAAAAGACCACCACGCTTCTGGAAGAGTCTCATTGCATTTTCTCAATATAGCTGAAATGATCCGTTCCTGTGCCTTCCATTTAAATTTTAGGACCGAGTTGGGTCTAATTCAGGCGTCTGAGGAATGAGCTCCACCTTGCCTTCTTGCTTTATTTTTAGAGGCAAGAGAGACCTGGGCGTGCAAGGGGCTCTGATGCTCTGCCTGGCATTTTGGGTGACACACAGTATCCTTGGACCAAGTGAACTGGGGGTCCAAGGAAACGTGGGCACCCCCCATGCACAGAGCCACACGCACAGGGACATAGGCCTAAGTGTGTTTGACAAAGCCCAGAGACAACAGCAGGTGCTGAGGAGAGAGGCCAGAAGAGGAAAAGATTGCTATTAAAAAAGATAACATCCAAAGGATGATCTTGACCCCTACGGTGAGGAAGGGTGCTAACCACAATCCCAACGACGTGCTGGGCAGAGATTTTGAGAGAAAGAGGAAAATTCTCAAGGAAAAGATGAACAAACACATCCAAAAAAAAAGAAAAGAAAAAAAAAAGAAAAAAAAAACCTTAAAGATCTAGGAAAAGGGAAGACAAAAATTTACCATTTAGAAAATTCATGAAAATACTGGGAAAAAAGAGTCAAATTTGGCTAGTTTTGCAGGTAGCCCTTTACATAAAATATTTTCTCAGCAGGATATAAGTTGGACAAAAAACAAACAAACAAACAAACAAACAAACAAACAAAAAACCGAAGAGGTTTAGTATGTGTATTCCCAAGAAAAAAAGCATGGCTGGCACATACAGTCCCCTGAAATTGAGACTGTGGCTTGTCTCTGTGCCCAAGGGACAAGCCAGGACCCAATTCATGGCCACCCGGGCGATGTTGAATATGTGTAGCTTTAAGACAAGTACTCCTCCAAGATTCTAAGAGAACAGGAAATTAAGGAAAATTTTTTAATCAAAGTACATTTGGCATAATGGTATAGAGACAATTGTGTGCTAGACATGAACAGAAAAAAAAAAAAAACATCAGTACTTTTTTTTTTTTTTTCAGTACTGGTGATTAAATCCAGGGGCAGTCTACCTCTGAGCTATACCCCCAGCCCTATTTTCTTTTTCTTCTTCTTTCCCTTCCCCTTCCCCTTCCCCTTCCCCTCCTTCTCCTTCTCCTTCTCCTTCTCCTTCTCCTTCTCCTTCTCCTTCTCCTTCTTCTTCATTTATTTTTGCAGTACTGGGGATGGAATCCAGGGCATTCTACCTCTGAGCTATACCCCCAGCCCTAATTTTTATTCTTTATTTTTTGAAACAGGGTCTCACTGAGTTGCAAGGACCTCACTAAGTAGCTGATTTAGTCTTCATTTTTGAAACAGGGTTTCATTGTGTTTTGGAGGGACTCACTAAGTACCTGAGGTTGGCTGCAAGCCTGCAATCCTCCTATCTCAGCCTCCCAAGTACTAGGATTACAATTGTGTGCCACCATGCCTGGCTAGTGCATAAATTTTGAAAGATCGACTGTTTTAAGAGTCCAGTTAATGAACCCCTCATGGACTCACAGCGGGATCCCAGCAGAATGCCAACATTTCCTGTGAATACCCACTGGAAAAGATGAGACCGGGTGTGGTCTCTGATGGAAAGAGTTTAATAGGAGCTAATTAAAATGCTGGAGATATATTCTAGAAGAAAGGATAATGAGAAAATAAACTGGAAAACTAAATTAGATAAAAAGTAGAAAAAGTCCATGACAGATTTGGAAGTTGTCACGCTTTAATAGCATGCTGTTAATTAAGCAATTTATTGTATCCGTTTTACATTTTATTAGCTATTGATTTTTTAAAACCAGTGTCAAGTTTTGCTGAAGACTTCCTTGTTTGAACTTGTATTTTCTTTTTTTTAGCTTTCAAGGCAACACAGTGAACCTTATAAAACATCCTTGCATTCTAGAAAAGTAAAGTGATGACACAGTTTTAAATGAACTCTTTGGGGGGGGCATAATGATAATTTTTTATTTTGCAATTGTCAAGACTAAAAGAGTAAGGTAATTAAAAAGAGGGGTTGCAATTACGCACCAAGGATGAAACACATTCTATTGTAAAAACCAGTTGCTAGAAATTATTATTCACTTTAATCAGAATTAAACACAGGCATTCTTATGAACTGCCAGAAAAAAAGATACCCGGGTTTAAACAAATGCTTTGAAGAGTTTGGGGATTAAAAGCATCTTGTTGAGCCGGGTGTGGGGTACAGGCCTGTGACTCCAGTCCTTGGGAGGCTGAGACAGGAGCACTGGGTTCGAAGCCAGCCCCAGTAGGTCAGTGAGGCTCACACCAACTTAGAGAGACCCTGTTTCTAAATAAAAAATAAAATAGGGCTCAGAGGTAGAACACCTCTGGGTTCGATAACCAGGACACCCACTCAAAAATAAATAAATAAATAAATAAATAAATAAATAAATAAATAGCTGGGCGTACTGGCGCATGCCTGTAATCCCTGTGCTTGGGAGGCTGAGACAGGAGGATCGCACAGGTTCGAAGCCAGCCTAAGCGACTTAGTGAGGCTCTCAGCAACTTAGTGAGACCCTATTTCCAAATAAAATATAAAATAGGTCTGGGAGTATAGCTCAGAGGTAGAAAGCCTCTGGGTTCCATCCCCAGTACCACACACAAAAAAAATAATAAAAATAATATGCCAGGTGTGGTGGCGTATGCTTGTAATCCCTGCGCTTGGGAGGCGGAGACAGGAGGATCGCGCAGGTTCGAAGCCAGCCTGGCTGGCTTAAGAGACCCTATTTCTAAATAAAAATATAAAATAGGTCTGGGAGTGTAGCCCAGAGGTAGAAGGGTTTCCAGGAACCCCAGTACCACCAAAAATGAATGAATGAATGAATAAATAAATAAATAAATAAATAAAAGCAAGCTAGGTGTGGTGGCACATGCGTGTAATCCTAGTACTTGGGAGGCTGAGACAGGAGGATCGCAGGTTCACGGCCAGCCTCAGCTATTTAGTGAGGCCTCTGCAACTTAGTTAGAGTCTGTTCCAAAATAAAGAATAAAAAATAGGGCTGGAGGTATAGCTCGGAGGTAGAATGCCTCTGGGTTCAACCCTAGTACCGCAATAAACAAACAAACAAACAAAAGCGTTTCGTAGGAAGTTCATAATGTGAACTAAAATGAGAATTTAAAGAACACACGAAGTGAACACAGGAATATACCTTACTGTTCATGCCTTGCTAGAGCTGCAGACCCGAGGGGCTTGTCAGGATGCCTTGTGTACATGAACCACCTGAGCAAGGCTTCCCCGGCGGGTCCTCTCAGGCTGGCCCTCACTGCTGAGTGCACCCGAGCTCTCCACCTGGCCCTTCCTCAGCATCCCCATGGCCCCTGGCACCGCTTTCTCGGGAGGGAGAGCCTTCCCACCACCTGGTTCTCGGGCTCGCCTCTGCACTGTGATTGCTCGTGGCTTGAACTGTGTCTCCTTCATACTGCAAGTCCTAAGAGCAGATGTCCCTCCCTCCAGCCTGCTGTCTTCTCCCACCCTGATGCTGGGACCCAGCACTTGATCAGAAATCAGTAAACACTTGATACATGTTGAAGGGAGGGAGGAAGGACGAGAAGGAGGGCTTGTAGATAAACTCCATGGGAAGACTTTTTCACAAAACCCAGCATGCAATATATACTTCAAGACCCCACAGCATCTGGTCTCACCTGCCAGAAAGAGATGTGGCTGTCAGTGTTTGAGTAGGTGGCAAGATAGCGTCCATCAGGAGCAAAGGCCACTGCAGTGATTGGTCCCTTGTGTCCATGGATCGTCTGCAATAAAATTCACAGGTGATGAGTGGCATGCATAGAACTATTACAGGTCCACATGCAAATGCATTTAGTGGCCAGCAAGTTATGTCACAGATACTACATACTGGGCTGTCCTCTGTTTACAAAATTGGGCTAGAAAAATAAGACAAGGAACCGGAGTTCTCTCAATACATGTCCAAGGACTTCAACCTTGTTCTGAGGAATGTTTTCTAGTAGAGAGGACAGTCTGAGCCTAAAGGAAAAGAATATTCCCATGGGCAAATCAAGATCTTAACACATTTATGCCTGTTAGAGAGAATAATTATGCAATTAATTAGAAAGGTAAGAAACCAGGCACCAAAATTGCCCAGGAACCTTACTTACCTGGAGTGAAAAACAGTAAAAGCTGTGTCATAATACCCCTGTTCTACAAGAAGTTAGGCTATATTTTCAAATCCTTAATAGTCAGATGTTTTTAATGTTTTATACTTGATTCTCTACCAATAACACCATGTATAAATGCAAATAACTGCAATTAGTAAACATATATACATGCACATGTTGGGGGTCTGGGCACACACATAAATCAAACACTATTAAAAACAAGTTAACAGGGATAGTTTTGAACCTTTGCCAATAGCTCTCATTGATTTAACCATGAATAATAAAAAGGAAGTTGTATTTTAGACTAGGTCTTTGATGAAAGGTCCTTACTAATAAAAAAATATATTGAAATCTAATGACATTAATACTTACCTAAAACAGTGTATAGTAAGCAAATTAACATAATATTATATTAATCTCCCTACATTCAACTGTTAAAAACCATACCTCTACTGCCTATATGCAGTCTGGCTTACAAACTGTCGGTTGGTTTCTTTGTCTAGAAAGGAATGGGGACTTGTGTGCCCATAAGCTGAGACACTATCAGGAGGGCTTGTTTTCATCTGTAATTTCTGATGAAGAATTATGAAACCAAGTCTCAGTGGAGTACCAGGCTCATTATGTGATTTAGGCCATATATGCTGGAAATTTCTGTAGGAATTTTGTATAAGTCATGTCTGAAGACCAAAATGAGAAAGAGAAGGGAGGAGAGAGGGACGGAGACAAAGGCACACTCCTCAATGCCCTTGGCAACTTGTTCTTTCCTGTCTTTTGACTTCCAAGGCTCTGTGAGATTCAAAATAATTGCTGTCTTTCAGCAACACCTAATGAGCCAGGTGTCGTGGTACATGCCTGTAATCCCAGTACTTGGCAGCCTGACAGAGGATCACAGGTTTGAAGCCAGCCTCAGCAACTTAGTAAGATCCTGTTTCAAAATAAAAAATAAATAGGGCTGAGGGTGTAGCTTAGAGGTAGACCTTGGTTCATTCCCCAGTACAAAAGGAGAAAGGAGGAGGAAGAGGAGGAGGAGGAAGAGGAGGAGGAGGAGGAATGTTATACTGGTAATCTAGACCTAGGCTCTGGGCAGGATGAAGGCATTGGTGTGAGTCACATGGTCTGGGTTTGCATTTGGTTTTGATACTTATTAACTGGAACTAAGGTCATGTTATTTAAGGTACTTAATTCCAAAGTATCCATGACATATAGGGACGATGATAATTATGATTATATGTATCTCAAAAAGCCTGTGAAAATTAAATGAGATTATACATAGCACTCTGCCCAATGTATGGTGCAAAATAAGTATTCAATAAATACTGTTGATATATTTATTTCTTCTACTTGCTTAAAAATGAGCAAGTATAAGCAATCCCATAACTCAGTTACTCAGATATATTGTTTAATGTACCCTACCCCAATAAAAAAGCATGAACCATTTGTCCCCAAATTAGCAACACACAGTATACATACCAGGTTGCTTAGAAATTGACTTCAAACTGTGATGTTCTATTAAACACATATGGTAACTATCCATGGTGCTGACCTACCAATATGCTAAAATAAACAACAGGCTATCCTGCTGAATAGCTACTCAAGAAACTAGCTTCACTTGAACTAGAATGAAAATTATTCTAGGCAGGGAGGGAAGGCTTCAACCAATTAAATAGGAAACACTGGCTATTTCACTTACCAGACCAGTTCAGTATATTCATTGGGAAAACATTTTTTTGTTTTTTAAAATCAATACTCAGCTCTGTAAAAAAAAAAATATGGAATTTCCTTGGGCCAATTTTAATCAAGATTTTGGTTATTTAAAGTTGTTTAAGTGAGCCTTGATTTATAACTGGGGTTGTAAAGTGAAGTCTCTTAGGCTGAAACCAGATTGCAGGTATATTTGGTTTCACTTTCAAAAATGTTCAATTTTTTTGGTATGCCCATATTTCTAAGATTCCTAGCCTCCCCCGGAAACCTGGAAGACTTGGCAACCCCAGGCCTTTGTTCACGGGTGTCAGCGTGACACAGGTCTGAGTGGAGGTGGACACATGGCCTCGTGTTTGCTCTTCACTACATGAGTCCAACACGAGAGATCTGTGTACCAGATGGGCTGCTCTCCTGCCTGGGCCCCCGCGACATTGAACATAACCCCTTCCATTACAAATATCTGACTTACAAGTTTCTTGTAGGCTCTGAGATCCCAATATCTATCTAAGATTGTGAGCAGGTCAAAGTACTTCTAAGAAAATCAGATTGGCCCTTCTTGAAAGCCCTCCAAGCCCAATCCTGGAGATTTCTAAATAGAATGCAAGGCCTCCCTCCTTCAGATTAGCATCCTTCTCAGTCTGTAATCAGAATGTACGTCATATCATTGGAGGATACAGCCAGCGGTGACCGAACTAGAAACCCAAGACTCAAGATGTTGTAATATGGGGCAATGGATGTTGTAGGTGCCCAACGGACAAGAGACCTTTCTGTACAGCTGCCTAAGGTGGCCCTGTTGTGAGAGAGGGAAACCAGACACACTGGCACCACATTCACTCCTTCAGAACAATCTTTGCTAATTATCTCATACTATGCCTTTGCTTTTTATAGGCTGGACACTTGAAGAATACTCCCATGTCAGCTGAGGACACTGCTCACTAGAGTCTCTAAGAGCATAAGATCCTGTGAAATATATTCATTCTGGAATTTTCTGCCAGGAGATGGTTTCTCTTTCGAGATAAATTGTATCGCTCTACTCTATCATGTAGCAATAACTACATAATCGAATGCATGCTTGCTTTTTTCTGCTAGGAACCTCAGAACTAAATTTATGTTCATTCTAGTAATACATGCTTTCTACTCCTTTTGCTAATCACTGTCATGTTTTCATCTGTTGTTGTTGAAGTCTAGTTATATTCCAGGTTTGATTTAATATGTTTTTTTTAAATTTGCTTTGGACAAAGGGGGATTACACTTTAGATCAGAGGAACATGCACATACATGATAAGATGCTGCTGATGCCCCAGAGTCCTTTTAAATCAACCCAAGGAACGGGGGATAGAATCCCAGGACTTGGGAGGCTGAGCCAGGAGGATTGCAGACAGGATTCAAGGACAGCCTCAGCAATGTAGCGAGACTCAGCAAACTGGCAAGACCCTGTTCAAAACAAAAAATAAAACAAAATAAAGAGGGCTGGTAGTGTGGCGGTGTAGCTCACAGGTAGGACGCCCCTGGGTTTAATCCCTACTACCACCAAAAAGAAAAAAAGAAAAAAAAGGCAAGTCAACCTAAAGAAAACCTACAGAACACTGACTGCAGCGGACAGACCCGTTGTCTCCTAAGAAGCAAGTACCGCTCTTGGAAGCACTGGGGATGGTTAGTCCGTCCGGCGAGTTCAGTGCCATCCCGGCCTGAGGTGCTTCAGCCCTTCCCGCGATGGAAATGCTACCGTGGTCTTTTGGGTAGACTCAGAGCTTCAAAAATCTGTGCAGGCACCACCTGAACTGACTTTAACCTCTGCTCTAGCTTTAAACGCACAGCAGCTCCACGATCCCGGCAGACTTCCAAGTACCTTGCGATGAGGCAGACCCAGTGGTTTGGGGCTCACACACTAGACCCTAAAGGCCATTTTCAAAATGACGGGTTTCAAAATAAGAGGTTTGCTAGACTTCTTCTGTGCGAATGGGTATAATGTCTTTATTATATTTTGAGTCCAAAGAATTTCTGTCTTAGAAAGACAGAGATAGACTAGAAAGAAATTAATCTAATTCAGAAAGTGCTATGAACAATAAGAGAAATCAAGCAATTATTCCTAGCGGGAGACAGAGTGCTGAACTGTTCAACACCCCACGACCCCTTGTCTAATGAAAAGAAAGGATCTTAGAGGCAAGATTAATGATGGCAGCACTCACACTCCAGTTTTTAACAGATACTTCCGTCGTGCTCTGCAAAGAAATGCAATTAACCCTACTGTATAGAGAAGGAAACAAAGTCTTCGACTATGCAGATTATTCCCTTTAAAAGTACTCTGCTGCTGGGCTTGGTGGCGCACGCTTGTAATCCCAGTACTTGGGAGGCTGAGACAGGAGGATCTGAGTTTGAAGACAGCCTCAGCTACATAGTGAAGCCCTTTGCAACTCAGTGGGACCCTGTTTCAAAACAAAGAATAAAAAATAGGGTTGGGGGTATAGCTCAGAGGTAGAATGCCCCTGGGTTCCAACCCCAGTACTGTCAAAGAAATTAAATAAAAGTAGTACTCTGCCTCTTCTTGAAGTTCCTGGTATTCAGCTTCCAAATGACAAGTTTGAGACTTGAAACCAAAATGTAGCATTCTATTATACTCACTTCAGAGGCCGAACAAGATTAAAGAGAATTTAATATATATCTGCAAGTCTCATCATTTTTTTTTAAGGAGAGAGAAAATTCTAACCATACATAATACATTGTTCCTTTTTTCTTTTTGTACTGGGGATTGAGCCACATCCCCAGCCGGTTTATTTTTTAATAAGGGTCCCACTAAGCTGTTGAGAGTCTCTATATTGCCGAGTCTACCTCAGACCTGCAATCCTCCTCTCTCAGCTTTCCAAGTACTGGGATTACAGGTGTGTGCACTGTGCTTGGCCCACATGGCTACTTGAACATAAATTGTGAAGCAACATTTTCCAAAAGCAGGTAAAATTTTGCTCTTGTAAATAGCATCACAAAGGAAAGACTTTGAAAGTACAAAGCCATATATTTTATATACTGTTTACTAAAATAAACTGAAAAAACAAACAAACAAAAACAAAAGAACATGGACCAAGCCTTGACCGGCCCCAAAATCTTTGGGGTGGAGAGAGGAGTGGCTGTTGTGGCTATGGACTGCTCGGGGAGCAACAGGCCTACTTGAGGTCAAATCAGGCAGATGCAATTTGAGGGGCACTTGCAGAGCTGAAAATATATCCCCAGGTGAGCGCTCACGTCCTCTGAAAAGGCACAACCGTGCCTTCAGGGAGGGCTCCCCCTGGAATGTTCTCTAGCACAGAGCAAACAGGACAAGTGTGTTTGCATGAGCTATAAGCGTGGCAGGTGCCAGAGTTTAGGGTGAGCCTGAATGAAGTGTCCATTTGTGGACGGAGGTGGGAACCTGTTGAGAGGGCCAGCTCCTCAGGAAAGTGAGTGCAATGGGAGAGAGGATGGAACCCTGAAAAGAAGAGGAGAGGCGATTCCCAGGACCTGCAACTCGGGGCATTTTCCTGGAGTCGGTGGCCCTGAATGATGGGCAAGGGCAGCCATCACCTCCATAATCCTCCTTGACCACACACGCTGGTTTCTCTTACATATTCCCAGCAGGCCAAGTCAGAACAGGGCAGAGGAGGTGGGCCAGGGCCTGATTTGCATGCCTCCCTGACATCCCAATCCGGGAGGCTGCAGATTTCCTGGCTGGCTAGTGGGGGGGTAACTGCTCATGGCAGAGAGAAGACAAAGACATCGCTCTGACTGACAGCTTTGTTTGCTAGGCAAGGAAAAGGCTCATAAAAAAAAAAAAGTCATTTCAAAGGAGTTCAAAAGTTAAGAATTAATTACACTCAAGAAAGAGAGTCTTTCTTTTCTCCCAGGCAACCAATTTGTGAAAATTTTATTAGATATTTAAGGTTCATCTGTTCAAGGAAACAAATTATAGGTTCAGCAAATAATTTACGCAGATAATAACACCATTAAAAAATAGATAATCTTGTCTGTGGCCGATTAAAAGGCTCAAGCGAAATTTAATTATCACTGTGCACTAAGCCTTTCTGTGCAGGGCTCTTAGGACCACGCGGCGTTGCCAGGAAGACGGAAAGGTCACACATTCCCTCCTGCGCGTGGGCAGGGCTGCCGGTAAGCAGGTCAGACAGAGGAAAATCTATTCTGTTTTAAAAATCTCTCTAGAGAAGTTTCCAAAACCTCCCCCAAGGACCCTTTTCCGTGTTTAACCATGTGTGCTGTCAGGAAAATTTTTCCTGATATCAAATCTAAATCCGAAATGCTGCAGAGTCAGTGAGCTTCCTCTTGCCCTATACGCAGTAGAGATGAAAAAAAGCAGGTCCCCAGACTCAGCGCGGGCTCCTCTCATAGGCGTGGGGGCTGCCGTCGCAACTTGCCTGTTTTCCGCTGATTTAGTTTTGGTTTTTAGGGTTAAAAGTAGTATTCTGGTGGCGCTAACTTTTCCTTTCAAGTCTTATTTCCCAATTTTTAAGTAGTTTGGGTGGCTTTTCCTTAAGCTCTCCCCAAGTTTCATAATCAGGCCCTCTTAGAGTTGCACAATAGCTTAGGCTACCTTATTCAACTCTATCTAAAGATGTAGAGTTTGAAGCCAGACAGCACTGGAAGAAACTGCGTCACTGTTTTCTCACCCGGCTGTGTGGTGGGCCAGCACCAGGCTTCCTGGCTGGTGGTTTTCATTAGAAGGTAATTTACTGGAGCTTCTTGAAAAGGAGAAGCCAGCGGAGTTGCTGGCCTGCAAGTGGTTGCCATTCAGAGGACTCCGGCCAACTTTAGAGGCTGAGATGCGACCGGCCGAGGCTAAAGGAAGAGTCTCAGTTTGCAGAAACAAACACAGATGAAGAGCCCCTGCTATTTGTCCTCTTCTCCTACACCCCAAAGGCCATTCATATGCCCTGGCATTCTGTTTGTGTCATTCCACAGCTACTCCTATTAGCCTTATTTCACGCAGGTCCTTTCCGATTCTGTCTACTTCCCAGTTTACCACTTACCAACATTTATACTCTGTCACCTGGTGCTTACAGAGCCCGGCTTCTGTCTCCTCACTGTGGTCATTGGTAAAAAAAAAAAAAAAAAAAAAAAAAAAAATGCATGGAGCAGTGTAACTGCAATGATGGGTTATCAAAGGGTTAACTACAAAATGGCTTTTGTTATTCTTCCAGTCAATATAAACATTGTATAGTAAAGGGCATTTAGGTGTGCCTTAGTGTTTGAGGCTGTGGGGAAGCCAAAAGGCAGAGTAAGAAGCCAAACTTGTCACCTTATGTGTGAGGTATTGTTCTGAGCACTTTTATATAAACTTTTACTCTTTATCTATAAATGGAAAAGACTCCGTTTCCTCCCACTTCATAGGAGAGGAGACTGAGGCCCAGGGAGATAAATACCATACTTTGATTAGAATCCAGGAAGTCTGTCTCTAGAGTGTTGATCAACAGAACCCCGGGCAAAAGAAAACTGTAAACTACCAGTCAAGTCCTGTAACTTGACTTCTGTGTTATCAGTGTTATGCGCATTGTACAATAGCATTCTTAGGTGACCTGCCCATGTGGAAGGATTGTAAGGGATGGCTGGCGGTGTTTGGAGATTGGCTCAGCCTCAGCCCGGGCAGCTGTGGTAAGGCTCTTGAGAGCAGCCGCTTATGGTGTCGGTGGTGGTGGTGGTGGTGGTGGTGTGTGTGTGTGTGTGTGTGTGAGTACCTGTTCCCTCGTCTTAGGAGATAGTCAACCCCAACTTGCAGGCCCTACTCTACTTGGGGGCCTCACAAAACCCCTAGATGCCCAACCCCAGGTGGCATAAAGGGGCCTTCCAAGCTGGGCGTGGTGGCACGTGCTTGTAATCGCAGTACGTGGGAGGCTGAAATAGGATTGCAGGTTTAAGACAAAGCCTGGGTGGGAGTATAGCTCAGAAGTAGAATGCCTCTGGGTTCAGTCCCCAGTGTGTGTGGGGACACACACACACACACACACACACACACACAGAGTGATAAAGGGGGCTTCTATATCCAGGGGCGAGCCCCTGGTTTGACCCAACCTCCCTTCCCATCCTCGAGACATTCTGGTCCACTGTACTCTCCCTGCTGGACCACCCTTCAGGGACTGAGGTGGGGTGGAGACAAGGAGGTGATGACACTGTCTAGTCTAGAGGAAGCCCAGGCACCAGGCAGGCCTGTTCACATGTGAGAGAGGCAGGATTCTGGGCCCCTGAACCCATGTGATGTAAAGAACAACTCTTTTCCCTGACCAAGCTCTAGGAGTTTGAACCTCTTTAAACAACTGCCTTGACCGTGTGTGTGTGTGTGTGTGTGTGTGTGTGTGTGTGGTTTTTTTGTTTTTTGGGGTTTTTTTTTGCCAGGGAGAAGAAGGATGCTATGCTGGCTCCTCAGACATCCAGCCAGACTGGTAGGGTCAGGGCATCTCTCCATCAGCAGCTTCCCTTCTTGGTCTTCAGTGCCTGAAGGATTCTACTTTCCCATTAGCTTGGTCTGGCCCCAAAGAGGGGATACCTACCTACCAGCACCATAAATAAGCACTTCTTAAAAAGAAGATAATTATGAAATTAAGAGAGTGGCTCTTTCTCACTTGGGACACAAAATACAGAAATAAAAAGTATCAACCAAAACGCAAGTACATGGTTCAGGTAATCCTGGAATTCTCTAGTCTTGAAGAGAGCTCAGTTGTTTTTATTGGCCCCTATTATCACCTACACCCTAAGCACGTAAGCCTGCATATTGCCCTTTGATGGTTCTATAATGATTCTGGCCAGAGATTTGGGGGGTTGGAAATGGGTTGTCTATAATTTCTTTTTCTAATAGAAGGCTAAGGTGATGTTATGTCAACTTTATATAGTAAGAGGCAACCTGCAACGGCGTTTTCTAATCCAAGAGGTGTTAGAACCACTCAATGAGTCTTTCTTTATCACCATCTAATTTAAAAAATATGCATTTGGGAAGAACAACAAGTAGATTTGGTATCATTTAAAATCTTAATGGAAAATAGATTTAAGGATAAATATAATAAAGTGAGCTATCTTACGTTTTATTGTAAGATATACTGCCTCAAGTAAACAGACTCCCTCTCTTCCTTAAAAAAGGCAACACAGTATTTATTGCCCATTTTCAGGTACTAAAAGTTATTTATATGTCATCTGGGGATAAGCTGACATCGACAAATTGAAGAGCTTTTCAATATCTATATATTGATAACCGTTAAGGCACAAGCAACAGTTTTTGGAATTTCTTCTGCTGGGAATTATATTCTAGGAATAGTGAGAATTAACATAAATGCTCAATACTGCTTTATGCTTGTGTTTTAGGCTTCACTAATAAGTTCGGAGTTTTATAATGTGAAGGCTTACATTTTCACAAAAATTGATTGAGTTGTCATAATTTTTCAAGGAAAGTCTATGAATAAGCAAATAGAAAATGAACGCTTGCCATTGGTGATCTGCCAATCTTCTTCCGTTGTAGTTATCATAATAGCGAACTCTGGGAAAAGCTAAAAAATGTTCAGATCCAAAGAAATGTTCTAGTGGGTCATGGTGGTGCATGCCTGTAATCCTAGTACCCTGGAGGCTGAAACAGGAGGATCACAAGTTAAAGTCACAGCCTTAACACCAACCTAGCAAAACTGGTTTCCAAATACAAATAAAATAGAGCTAGGGGGTCTAGCTTGGAGGTGGAATGCCCCTGACTTCAATTCCCAATACTGCAAAGAAAAAGAAAAAAGAAAAAGCAACATTACATTGCACAGACATCAATTCACCCATTACTATCTAAGCTTTCCTTCTTGTGTTCTTGCTACAGATAGTGGGAGCTGAGTGCATACACATATGTGAATGCACGTGTGTGTTCCTCTTTGGCTTACTAAACCAAATAATTTCAGAACAAAATAACTATAAAAGTATCCAGTTAAGTCACACATGAAATGCTTTTTCTCTATTGGAATGATGAATGGTTCAGAACATATTTAGAAAACTAGGTTGACCAAAAGTCCAAACATCACAATTTTCCAAGTTATTATCTAGTATGATTATCACCATTTTTTGACTAATAAGATGACAGTGGTATATTCACACCGTGAGGTTATTTAACTCAACAATGATAATATAAGAATCATATGATTCAATATTTAAAATACAATCATAAGATCATATTTAAAGATTATTCACGAGTACTCAAACACCGAATGCTAATATGATTTAGATAAATGTGGTTCAGGTTTAATAAAAAGATAGTGAATAAATTATTATCAACTATTCACACTGCTGATATGAAAAATTATTAAACATTTATTAAAGTATAACTTACACATGCTTAAAAAGTATTTTTCATCTTTGGGCAGATCCAAAGCTGAATTTTTTTCAGTATTTCTAATATAAATCTATTCAAACACATGCTGGAGGTCTCAAAATGGACCAAGGTCCATGTTTGGACTTGTAGACTATGAACATTCGATTAAACATTCAAAAAATTCCTAAGAGCTGGTATGGTAGCATATGCCTGTAATCACAGTACTTGAGAGGCTAAGACAGAAGGATTGTGAGTTCAAAGCCAGCCTTAGCAATTTATCAAGGCTCTCAGCAGCCAAGTGGAAGTCAGAATAAAATAATGTTAAAGGTAATATTGTGTTGCAAAAGTAAATGCCTGATGCTTCCCCTCAGTCTTCCTCTGGTGTCCAATAAACTGTCTTCCTTAACTCTGCATCCAATCAAAGCACTGCGGGCCCTCGCAGGGCAAGGCTTGGGCTGACACCTGTCGTGTAGGCTAATGGGGCAGCAGTCACACTCCGAACTAAGTGAGGCGCATCCTGAAGCCTCAGCTTCTGGGGCCTCTGTGTGGGTTAAAGTCATCAGAGGGTGGCGCGGGTGGGTAGCAGAGCGGGCTCCACATGCCCAACCCTTGCCTCCCTCTTTTGCTTGGCCTGGTGCCCGGCACAGAAAAGTCTTATGTGGACTGTACTAGAGATATGAAAGTTACATTCTTCAAAAACACACTTCAAAAGGGTTTGACATTCACCATTCTGAAAGAGAAATGATTTGGAAGTGTTAAAGAAACCTAGAGCATAAAATAAAATTCTGGAGCTCAATGGACGGCTCCAGACCAACACACTCAACAGCCCACCAGGCTCCAGAGAGGAGCGGCAGACAGCGAGCCGAGGTGAGCCACTGCGGAAGAGCCCGGCGGGATTCGACCCAGTGGCTGGGCTCAGCACACGCTGCAGGGACTCAGAGCAGAGCTCAAAAACAGAGAAGAAATACGCCAGCCTCACGGCCGAGTGCGTGGCAGCGGCGCCATATTGCCACCAGTGGCAGCAGCAGCGAATTCACCGAGTCCACTACAGCTCCATCTGCATATTCAACAACAGTGAGTCAAATTGCGGGCCCCAGAGGAGAAATCCCAGTACTGACTCCCAGGGACTTGACCCAGTGGGGGAGTGGCGGTGGCAGAGATATCACACCATAGGAGAACGCGCAACCTGGCACCCCCCATAGTCTAAAGCAGCCTCTATTGACTCCCTGGGTCTGAGACTTTGCGATACAACCCAGTAAAGGAGTAGTGGTGACTGAGATACCACAGACTCGTATCCAGAGCACCTTAAGTGAAGTCGTAGTGACCAAAGGGAAGAATCCAGAGTAAAGTAAAGGCCTCAATTCAAAGTACAAACAACCGATTAGACCACATGGAGAACAGAATCTCGCTCTTAGAATATGATCATTTCAAAAATGAACGCATAGTTTCTAATCTAGAAAAAAATCCGACAGCAGGAATGTGACATTGAAGAAATATGGGCCCATTTCAAGAGAGCTAACCTAAGAATAATTGGAATAGAGGAGGGAAAAGAAGGTGAAAACAAAGTGATCAACAATATCTTCAAGGAAGTAATAGCAGAAAATTTTCCAAACATAGAGCAAGAGGTTGATACACAGGTCCAGGAAACTTATAGAACTCCCTTTAGACAGGACTGGAGAAGAGGATCCCCACGCCACATAATTGTCAAAATGACCAATGTGGAAGCCAAGCAAAGAATCTTAAAGGCAACAAAAACAAAGGGCCAAGTGACATTCAGAGGCAAACCAACTAGAATCACTCCAGACTTCCCAAACCGAGTCATGAGAGCCAGAAGGGCTTGGAGTAACATATTCCAAACTCTGAAAGAAAACAACTTCCAGCCAAACATTTCCTACCCAGCAAAATTTTCTATCAAATTAGATGGAGAAATAAGAAGCTTCCATGACAAACAGAAACTGAAGGAATTTATGTCTTCAAAACTAGCACTAGAGAAAATACTCAAAGAGATTAACTACAAAGAAGAAATAGGTAACACACACCAGAAACAGAGAAACAAGATTTTCCATCCAACAGACAACTAAGATTGGTTATCTGTGGAGATTCATTATTTATGTTAGTCTTTTACCTATCTCTAAATGGTATTATTTGCCTTTATTGTTGTTAATTTTTAGGATGTCTAGTTGGAATATTAATATACCTTCAGATATAGCATTTGGAAATATTTTATCCCATTCTATCAGTAACTTTTAACTCTGTTTACATTGTCTTTGGATACACAATATTTTATTTTTTAGGGAATTTGTATACCCTTTTGTTGCCTGTGCCACTGAAATCATATCCAAGAAATCACTGCCAATTTCAATGTTGTGAGGTTTTATGACCCAGATTTTCTTCTAAAAGTTTATAGTCTTAAGATTTATATTTAGGTCTTTTATCTATTTTGAGTTGATATTTGTTTATGGGATTAGGTAAGGGTCCAATTTTATTCTTTTTCATGTAATTATTATTTTTCAACAATATTTAGTTAAAAGATTATTATTTCCTCCAACAAATGTTCGTGAAAACCTTGTCTATCTCTAGGCTTTTATTTAACTCCAATGGTTTATATATCTGCCTTTAGAACAGTACTACACTGTTTCAATTATTGTAGCTTTATATGGTTTGAAATTAGAAAATATATATCTTCTAGCTTTGTTCTTTTTCGAGATCATTTTGGGTATCTAGAGTCCATATTCCATATTAGGATAGATTTTTTCTGAAAGATAAATATATAAATATATGATAGTTTCACCTAAAAAAAAAAAGAAAAAAATATTATCTGGTAAGAAAGAAAGCAAAAAGAAATATTGAAATGTTATCTTTAAGTTATCAAAAGCTTGGTATCAGACAAATGAAACTGTTATGTGAGATTATCATTTTTAATTTTGGATAAATTGCTATAATACTAGATGTCAACCACTAAGCCAAGCATGGGAAGGAGGGATGGGGAGGGAATGGGGTGGGGATCGGGTGGGGGCTGACTGGGCGATGTGTGCATGTATGTCTACAAAAGTTTTTTTTATCCCACTATGATGTATGAATACAGTGCACCAATAAAAAATTAAAATAAATAAATAAATAAATAAAAATTCTAAGTTTCACACAGATAATAATCAATGTTAATAAATCTTTGGCGCATACTTATTCTGGAAATGGGAGAGCATATCCATTGATGCACAACGGACATTTACAATTTTATAAAACTGTAGGAATTTTACAACTTATGTGTGGTTTAGTATCTCCTCCTCCTCTTCCTCCTTCTCCTTCTATACCTCCTTTCTTTTTGTGGCACTGGGGATTGAAACCAGGGACATTCTGACATTCTACCTCGGAGCTATATTCCCAGCCCTATTTATTTTTAAATTTTGACACAGGGTCTCATTCGCTGAGGCTGGACCTGAATGTGTGATACTCCTGTCTCAGCCTCCCAAGTACTAGGATTACAGGGATATACCACCACACCTGGCTAGTATATACTTTTTCAATTTATTACAATAGAAATTCAGATTAGCCTAAAACATAATCTACTAAATATTGCTCTGTAGTATATCATCTCTTTTCTTAAGAAATATCAAATTGTAAAAATATAAAATTACTCTTGGAGATTTGATTCAAAATTTTCTTAATATTAGAATAGTAACACTCAAACAGTCCAATAACATATTCTTACATAACATTGTTCTTACATAACAATTGTATTCACAAATATTCCCAAGCCATCATCCCGGCGTAATAACACTTATGGTACCTGTCAGCCTTCTGACTTTTTTTCTTAAGCAATCCCACATTTCCAAAGAGCTATTCTGTCTTTGCTAGTTTTATAAATGGGCAACACTTTCTGATTTGCTTGTTTGTAAGAGAGAGACAATACCTTTATTGCCTACCTCATGGATTTAAATATTTTTAGGACAAATATATTTTAAAATGTTTTGAGAGCTCATTGTGCTGTAGGACCTGTGCTAGATATCAAAGTACAGAAATGAGATATGACCCCTCCAGTCAATCCAGGAGAAGAGACGGATGGGTTGACAGTATAAAAAAAAAAAAAAGAAAGAAAGTCTAGTAACATAAATAGCATAATAGAAACATACATAAGGTTTCATATAAACATAGATGAGAAGACACTGATTTCCTTTTTTCATTTTTCAGGTTTAATTATTTATTTTACTGAGAGTTTACTATGAGTTCTTTATTAGGGAACTCGCTCTCTCTCTTTCTCTCTCTCTCTCTCTCTCTCTCTCTCCCTTTCTTTTCTTCCCTCCCTCCCTCCCTCCCTCCCTTTCTCTCTCTCCCTGTCTTTCCTTCTTTCTTTCTTCTTTCTTTCTTTCTTCTTTCTTTCTTTCTTTCTTTCTTTCTTTCTTTCTTTCTTTTCTTTTCTTTTCTTTTCTTTCTTTCTTTCTTGGTGCATTGCACTCATTCATCTTAATGGAGTCCAAGATGGTAGAGGCAGATATGCACACATCACTCACTGATTTCTGTTCAGGGGTAGAAGGTGTCAGGACGAGATGTGCAGAGAAGTGGTATTTGAGTTGAACTTCTAAGGATGAACAGAAATTTGCCAGAAGAACAAGAAGATCGGTGAGTGACGATGAGAGAAGCGTGGGGGGTGGGCGGGGCCCTGAGGAAGGGCTGGGAGTGGGAGTGGGGAGAGGGCTTTGGAGCTGAGGACAGAGGCATCGAAGGCTGGGCCATAAACTATCTTTTCTTTGGTACTAAAAAATTTCAGACTTAGTTCACAGTCAACAGGAAGTCTTCTAAGGTCTTTAAACAACAGAATGATCAGATCAGACTCGTTTTAAGAAGAAGTTGGCAAATGGGACAGAAGGAAACTAGAAAAAAAATTTTAAAAAAGGACCAACACAAATGTAGTAGATACACTAGGAGATGAATGAGGAACTGTGCAGACAGCAGGGGAGGGCCAGGGCGCAGCTCAGAGGTAAAATGCCCCTGGGCTCAGTCCTCAGTACTGCAAACAAAACAAAACAGAACAATAGCAAAAAAAAAAAAAGCCCCTATATATATACTTGAATTCAAATTAAGTTTATAATTCCAAACTCCCAATACTAGTCAACTGACAATCTAATTTCTCCAATTTTAACTTTGTTTTAATTTCATAAAATATTCACAAATTAGGATAGTTTGGAAAGGTTATTATATAATATGCTTGAGACTTAACTATATGTAGTTATAAAAAGAAAAAATATATACTGTTAAGAGTTAAGCAAGACAAGGAGAAGGAATTAAAATGAACTTGGATGTGCCTGTATGCAGATTCTTCTCCAAACTCAAAAGATATGCCAAATTAATGATTTATTAAAACCCATATTAAGCCAGGTGGGGTAGTGCACACTTGTAATCCCAGTACTTGGGAGGCCGAGACAGGAGGATCACAGTTTGAGGAAAGCCTCTGCAAGTAGTGAGACTCATTAATTTAGCAAGGACCTGTTTCAAAATAAAAATAAAATAGGGCTGTGTAGCTCGAAAGTAGCACGCCCCTGGGCTCAATATCCAGTAATACACACACACACACACACACACACACACAGATACACATTAATGATCACAACCACCAATTTTTCCCTAATACAAATTTTACGGATTTGCTGATTCATAGATTAAAATCAGTGCAGGATATACTGGGCACTTTACTACTACTTCTAGCTGTTTTCTTCATATTTAACCAGCATTACCTATAGTTTCTGTAAAAAATAGACCACTTCATTGCATAAGGAGCTGAATTAAAACATTCCATCACTGAGATTAAACTCCAGAGGACTACCTGTGTAGTGTTCTTAAAGCAGGAGATATGTTGACTTAAACCTTTTTATCTTTAATGCAATCATATTGTCTAATCATGAGCAAAACTAAAAGGCCAATTCATTATAAAATTCAATATTTGGACCATCAAACTCTTTAGCACTTAATAAGCAATTAATATCTGTCAATGAAAAATGTTTTGGGAACACAAGGTAAAAATCAATAATGCGAGCCCACCTGTTGGTCTCTCTGCCACTGCCAAGCTACCCGGATAACTACAACCCTGAAGGGAAACAAACCGCCTTAATGTTTGGATTTATGTTCTCTCCAAGCAGACAAGACTTCTGCAAAGTGTTTTTCTTCTTCTTCTCATAACTCAGAATGAAGTTTGCTAGTAATCTACTTATAACCACTATCATGTATTTTTTTTGGGGGGGTGGTACTAGGGATTAAAGCAGGGGGCATTCTACCTCTGAGCTTCACCCCCAGACCTTTCAATTTTTTTTTTTTTTTTTTTTTGGTGGTACTGGGGTTCCTGGAAGCCCTTCTATCTCCGGGCTACACTCCCAGACCTATTTTTTATTTTTGGAAACAAGGGCACTTAACCTGCGTGATCCTCCTGTCTCCGCCTCCCAAGCGTGGGGGATTACAAGCCTGTGCCACCACGCTCGGTGACCTTTCAAATTTTGATTTCAAAACCAAAGCCTAAATTACTTTGTGCCGGCCTGGAACCTGTGATCCTCTTGTCTCAGCCTTCCAAGTGCTGGGATGACAGGTGTGCACCAATTGCACCTAGCTCCTATCATATAGCTTGAAAGATATGTATCTTAAAAAGAACATTTCATTCCTTACTACAGATACTCTTAAAGGCACACTTTAGCAATAGGCAGACTAGTTTTATTCATTCTGAGACAAAAACATGTAAACGTCAAAAAGCTTTTGGGTAAGGCCCTTAGCAAGGTCTGTCTGTGAGAGGGCACAGTCCTTTGACTAAGTCCTGATAGTAGCTCTTCTGACCTTCCTGGAAGGAAAGGATTCGGCCCACCTAAGGGAAAGTGACAAACACACCCATTGCCCTGCTGGGAGGGTCAGCAAGGGAGCGTCAGCTAGGGTCATGCAGAGAGGGCGCCTTGCACTGGGCAGAAAAGCTATTTAACACAATGTTATTTAACACATAGTTTCTTAAGGCAGTCTAGACACATTTCTGAAGGCTTCAGTGGATTATATATATGACCTCTGCATTAGTAAAATGATTTTTAGCAGGAACATGACTTTTCTTTAGATTCTTTTTCTTTGTAAAAATACAAAGAAAAACACCAAAAAGAAAACTAAAAAGGGAACCATAATCCTACTCACTGTTTTTGAAGTACCTGTAAGAAAACTGGAACCCTATTCAACTACTCTTATCAAATCCTTTTCTCAGAAGAACCACCATGTACCACTGGCTCCTATCTTTCCGGACTTTTTATTTGTTTTCAACTGGAATAATAAAGTTTTTCATTTTTCTAGGAAAAAAATTGTGTACTCCTCTGCACTATTTTAGTTTTGTAAAAACATTTCATTTGTTCTGGAAAGAGATCCACAGTTGTCAGATTGTTTTAAATACTAAAATTAAAATTGTAATATTGCCATAGTAAGTGTAACACTTCATGGTAAGTGTATGCTCCCCCAACTCATGCTTTAAAAAAAGAAACATCATTTAATAGAAAATATAAAGACTAATCATCTTTATAAAACAATAAAGGGTGGGTGCACTTTATTAGAGGATACTCTTTCACAAGTGGACACAGATTTACTTTGCATATAAGATGCAATAGCTTTTCTTTAAATACTTATAATGTAAGAAATTCTTCTATTTGTAGTTCTATATATTCACTGTCTTATTTAATTCCCCTTCATAGGCAATTTGGTATTTTTTTATTATTACACATTGGAGACATTTTTATGTGAGTATGTTTCAAAGTTCCTGGTAGGCACCGAATAAGAAGTCAGAAGTTTGGAATTCAGTTATTTGGAACTCTCAACACATTCATCCACAGAAACAATGCCACTTAGAGTAGTTAGATTTCTAGGCCAGCTTCCAAAAGCCTACCGCATTCTTAATGGCTGAGAATTTATAGTGCCAGTTCAGTCTCCTAAGCGCTATTTATAACAGTTTGGGGAAATACATTTCAAGGTCCAAGTCAGACACTGGGAACCCAATTATCTACTGTAGACACCAGAAACTTCTAACCCTCTTAGATATACAGGGGGCATTTTCATGTGTTGTTAGGCTAGTGAGCGTCTGCTTGGCATGTCAGAGGAGAGGATCAGATTAACCGCCTGGACTCCAAAGCATGTGCCTTCACCCAGAGTCCTAGGCTAAAATCAGGGAGACGCTCATTTACCTCCCTCCATACTCACACCATCGGATAGGCATTAAATTATGGGAGTAACTGTACGGGCCAAGTAGGAGGCCACGGTCATTTTCTGGGTGTGAATGATTATGTGGGATGAGGGTGTGTGTGTGTGTGTGTGTGTGTGTGTGTGTGTGTGTTGGGTAAAGTGAGGGACAGTGAGACCCAAAGAGCCTTCCATGTAGAGGGTGTAATCAAATCAAAATTCTGAGCAAAGCAAAGAGACTATCACTTACGCCCAACCTTCCAGAATGGCAGATATTACAGTGCAGGGAATGAAGTGGTGAGACCTTAGTGAGGATGGCAAATTAAGCTAAAGACAAAGAGGAAGGAAGGGCTTTGGGATTATCAGTGAATATGAGCTAATGGTGAAACCCACATTGTGAGAAAGACTCTTAAATTCAACAAGGATAATATAAAACAACAATAACTGAGCTGGTCATGGTGGTGCACACCTGTAATACCAGTACTTGGGAGACTGAGACAGTAGGATCCCAGGTTCAAGGCCAACCTCAGAAACTTAGAGAGAGCCACAACAACTTAGAAGACCCTGTTTCAAAATACAAAATAAAATAGGGTTGGGGGTACACCTTGGAGGTAGAACCCCCTGGTTTCAATACCTAGCACCCCCTCCAGAAAAAAAAAAAGAACTACTGAAAGACATTGTGTAATCTAAACCATCACATTTTCCATACAATTTAACTTTTAAAATACAGTTATTTAATACTTGGTTAATACTCAAGCATTTCCCCATATTTATGGAGATTTAAAAAAGTGATTAACAACAGAGTTTTGGTTACTTATATTAGGTAAGTATGGCTTACTTTTGAATAAAAAATGATGATTACTTCAATCATTCTCTGAATACTTGTAGAATATTTATTAACATGTTAGCAAACATGCTCGAAAAGTTGGTGAATATATTTTCTTTGGATTTTTTTGGGGGGGGGAAAGAAAAATGTTCTTTTCTGTATTTTTAGTAAAGACCCTATCTATTTCAAACATATAGAAGTCTTGGTCTGAGGATATAACTCAGTGGGAAAATGAGGGCTTAGCATACATGAGGCCCGGAGTTAGATTCCTCACACACAAGAAAAAAAAAGTTTCAAGTTACAGAGAAACCTTAAAATGAAAATAGTTTCGCTTTAGAGTTCTTCAGTTATAAAAGTTCTTACACACACTCAACACTGAAGAATCACAAGCCGTAGAAGGGCTAGTTACTAAAGTTCATCTAAGTTCAAATTTGGCTTCTGTGAACACTATCATAACTCTGTACAAATTCAAGTAAAAATGTCTTATAAATTTACACCATCTTTGATTTCTCATCAATTTCCAAGAGCAGCAAGATAAAATTGCAATAAAAATATAATATGTTTACTTACATAAATAGTATAGACAATTAATGTCTGTTTTTTTTTTTTAAAGTTAAGGCTTCTTTGCCCTGATTAGCAGAACTGTTTAGAATGTGAAATGCGTGATGTTTGCTGGCCGCACATTGGAGGACAACAGGGAATGACCTTGAAGAGCGGCGTATCAAAATACATTTATCACTGAAATGGCGTGCTGGCTGCCAGTCAATACCCGCCTCTCATTTGTTAGGAGACGCTCCTGCTGTGACTCCTCGTTACAATTTGCTTTTACTTCCTGGACAAATGACAACTAGAAAATGAGGCAGCTTCTTTCTTGACCAAACTTAATCCAGAAAAGAAAAAAAAAAACCCGAGATGACAGCTGCAGCCATTCAAGTGTTACAGAACACCATACACGTGTTTGTACAGTGAAGGGCGTGATTACATATTTTAAATATTATATCACTAAATGTGACAGACATCCGGTTCCCTCACTCTCTCGGTCTACTGCGTTAGTGGAAAGAAATGTTTCAGTGACAAGAATACTTCTTTACCTATGACTGCTTATATCCTCAATCTATTTTTCTAATTAAATGACTGTGGTGTAGGATGTAGATAAATACCCAATTTAGACACACACTGAAGCATGTTCTTGGATTTTAAAAACGTATCCAGCTAAAGTCTGACCATGTGAACAATTAACTCCTGTTATTTTTTTTATAATTAATCAGTCTGAGTACACAGTTTACAATTATGTAGGTTCAAGTTGTGTTTGACTTTTTCATGTAAGGATTTTCTGACCCAGTGATTTCTAGTCCTTGTCTGAGATACCCGAAGGCATAGTACATGATTACAAGATCTTGAAATGATCACAAAATGCTGAAAACAAAAAACACTTCCTCTTTACTTTAAAAATGTGGATACTAGAAAGCAGCATAGGAGGGGGAGGACGAGAGGAATGAAATCCCTAAGAATAACAAAGAGATTCAGAAATAAACTCCAGGAATAATGACTGTTTCAAAACATTGTTGTTGTCTTTCTTGTGTTTCAGGAGTCTAAGTAATTCCTATTCCCATGTGAATTGGTCTGGTTTTCTAGTTAGGGTTCATATTTGGGATTCTGCATCTAGAAGCTTAATTAGTTATTATCATTAATTAGAGAAAAATTAGTTATTATCATTAATTAGAGAAAAAATTAGTTATTATCAAGGAAACATATTGAAATAGGGGTCAGTAGATGAATATGAATATGATGTTAAGTTAAATAAGCCAGACTCAAAAAACTGGATGCTACATGTTTCCATTTCTAGAAAATTCGTTTTTTTTTTTTTTTTTTTTTTTTTGCGGGTCTGGGGATGGAACCCAAGGGCATTCGACCTTCGAGCTACACCCCCTGCCCTATGTTTTATTCTTTATTTTGAAACCGGGTCTCACTGAGTTGCAGAGGGCCTCACTAAGTAGCTGAGGCTGTCCGTGAACCATGATCCTATGGTCTCAGCCTCCCGAAAACTGGAATTACAAGTGTGCTGCGCCACCATGCTCGGCTAGAAAATTCTTAATAAGGTAAAACTCTGTGTCAGATCCATTTGTTGCCAGGGGCAGGGGGCTAACTGCAAAGGGTCAGAAGGCTGCTTTTTTGTGTGACGGGTGTATTCTCATCCTGACTGTGATGTGGTGGCATGAGTGTATGCTCTTGATAGCATCCATCAAACTATGTACTCACAGCAGTGAGTTTATTGCATACATGTGATACCTCATTAAAACAGTTACAAATATCTGTGTAGAGGAAAAGAGGTTCAGAAAAGAGTGCGCTGTGGGATGCTTTCTTGCTGCCGCTGCCTGGAAGCACCAATAAACGGACACGCAAGAGGTCAGCCACTCAGACCCCAGGCTACAAGGCTGTTCCCTGGAATGCACTTTGGAGTTTCCATCGGGTCTCAGTGGAGAGTGCCCCGACTGTGTCCCCTGGGGAACTTTAACCACAAGCTCCCATTTCTCAGTAAGGATACCTTTCCTGTAAATCAGCTGAAGAGCTCCTCTCCTAGAACGCTGGTCCACCGTGCACTAGGAGATTTGCGCATGCCCCACATGACAGGTTTTCTATTTTCATATGAGCTATGTATTTTCCCCAATTTGTAACACTGGCTATCGAGTCAGGATTGCTCGTCCAAAGCACTCGTGACTTGTGGTTTTCAAGCCCTGAACCTAAAGTCACACCTTATTATCCACTAGTATGTATACTCAATTCAAAAGGCAAAAGATCAAGAAAAGAATTCCACAAATTCCAGAATTTTCAAGTCTAAACTTGTATGCATTATATATTCTGTACCAGAAATTTATTAAGATGTGTATTCAATAGCACAGTGTTGGAACCTAAGATCAAGATTTTGTATGAAGAGGACTTCAGAACATTTTCCATAATCCAGCTTTAGAAAAGTTCTAAGCTCACACACTTGAAGTGCCCGAGCCCATGTATACCTGTAAAGGGCGTTTCTCATCCCTGAAGGCTTGTGAGTAGGGGCAGAAGAAGCTGCTATGTGACCTTACCAGTTTTCAACAAACTAAATCTTCTTCCAAAAATATTTTTAAAAAAGCCACTAAAAACAAAATGAGTAGTGCCCGGTAGGAAAAATAAATCTATCTACAGAAGAATACGGTACATATAACTAAGGCAACACCCAATAAAGGGGCATGGAAAATAATAATATTCGATGAAGAAAGAGAAAAAAATTAATGATTTTGCATCATTCTTAATAGATACTTTCTCTAGTAGGAAAACCAGAAAATGAAATAATACAGGATCAGTGAAATCAGATATACAGATAACAAGAGCACTATTCATTAAGGTTTCTTCTCACTTTGGTAACCAAATTAACTTTGCTTAATGACAGGCCTTTTTTCTTTTTTCTTTTTCTTTTTCTTTTCCTCCCTCCCTCTTTTCTCTTTTCTTTTCTTTTCTTTTCTTTTGGTGGTACTAAGGTTCCTGGAAACCCTTCTACCTCCAGGCTACACTCCCAGACCTATTTTATATTTTTTATTTGGAAACAGGGTCTCCTAAGCCAGCGCGGCTGGCTTCGAACCTGCGCGATTCTCCTGTCTCCACCTCCCAAGGGCAGGGATTACAAGCGTGCACCACTATGCCCGGCTATGAGAGGCTTTTAAAAATATAAACGTAATTATCATTAATTAAATACAAAGTTAATCAGTATTTTTTAAACAATCTTATAAAGAAAAGGATTATATACACTGTCAAGATTTTAGTTTACCCATATTCTCCCTAAATTTTCCATGTCATGTTGCCTAATATAGGACTCTAAATACTGTGATTCATCCAATTTTTCCTGTCCAGATTGCTCCTGGGCACAGAAAATCAAGTTCTACCAGCCAGCCACAGTACCATTGCAGGTCCAGAAGGCAAGAATTTGGCATAGAGAATTAAGTTCCAAATGCAACTGAAGAGAGAGGAGAGAGAAGGGAGGGAGGGAGCGAGGGAGGGAGGGAGGGGGGGGAGAGAGAGAGAGAGAGAGAGAGAGAGAGAGAGAGAGAGAGAGAGAGAGAGAGAGAGAGAGATTGATTTAAAGGAGACAGAAAATGGAGCTCCCTTCTGTCAAAGAATAGCCCTGGCCAGGCCAGGGCCCCGTCTGTCCTCTTGGGAAAGTCTCCAGCAGTCCTTCTCTAGCTAGTTGGTTATCTGCACATTTCTGTGTTTCCTGCTATTCCTCCTTCTGTCCCTCCAGTATTGTGGAATTCACAGTACAGGATGAGAGCACACGAGCATTAAGTTCTGCTCATTAGTCTTGGTTATCTTCCCTTGATGGTTTTCTCTACCATGATGCATCTGTATCTTTTCTTGGCTGTCAACACAAAGGAAATCTTTCCTTGATAAGTTTTTCTCCCCCTGGTCTACATCATTTTTCTGAACACTTTTTCATTTTCTGAGCCATTTTTTTTCTAGATGCCTTTCAAGGACTTGGACGGCCCGGACTAATACAGGGTCTGACCCCACGGAGAAAGGTTAAGAAGAGTTTTTACTTCCCTTTCCCTTTATTTTAGTCACCTCAGAATAACTGGTTTAATAGAATCCTGTGGATTTCTCTTTCTGCTCAACTGAAGTCTAATACAGAATCCATTATCACTATTTCGTACGTATTATTTTCCAATGTCTTATAACTAAAATAACTTATCTCTAATATCTCTACCTGCCCAACAAACACTTCTCTGTATTTCTATATTCAAAAACATTCCCCTCTCAACCATAAATTCTTCACCAGGTTTCATCAAATATATATAAAACGAAGAGATCAAATAGAGTTGGTGGAATATACAAACTTAAAATTTTGCTGTTATTTGCTGTGAAGTCTCACATCATAGCCAGGATTTGGGTTTACTGATATTCTTCACGAACTCTTTATATTGTGTGTTCTAGTTTAACTCTCTGGGTATTCTGATTAACTGTGACTCCATGTAGAGTACATCGCCAGATAGAGGAAATCATGAGACAAATTATACCTTCTATACCACGCATTATTCATACTGGTAGCTGGGAAATTGTTGCTAAAAGCTTATGTTTTTTTCAGTTATTAAGTGCTGTAATATACTACCGAGAATGTGGAACAATAAAAATAAGGCCTGCAATTTCTCAAAAATTCAATACTTCTAAATTTTTAAGAGATATTTTCCCATTTTTGTAAGTAGAATATTCTCATTTGTTTCCTGGCTGTAAATGATCATTCGAATCACATGTAAATCCATAGAAAATACTATTTCTTGGCTAAGAAAGATGTCTTTGTTTGCATACAATTTAGTGAATTTTATTTTTTAGTGATTCCCTTTTGTATCATGACATCTTACAAAGATTTTCACAGTTCCTGCATGCATCATTTGATGACTAACTCATTTAATAGAATCCCATGTGGGGGGCACTGAAAAAGTGAAAGCAATACAGATGTTAAGTGACGAACTCGCAGCCACTAAGCCCATGGGTTCTGAGTCTGCAGGTAAAATTCAACTTCTTCCTGTAGACCATTTAGTTCTGCATAAAGTATGCTTCCACATCCAAGCCGTCTGATCCAATTTTATTATGTAGAACCCATTTAAAAAAAAAAAAAACCCGTAGTGTGCCTACAATTGCAGCGGTAAATATGCATGCTGAGAGATGGTAATGGCAGTCCCCGAAACGAGCAGAGCTCCCAAGGGACCTACAGCTTAAACCCGGTCCCCACAGGCCCCCTCAGGCAGGGGGTGCAGAATCCAGGATACTGGCATCCGCATGTCTTACACCTGCAGGCTTTTTGTTACTAAACTTCTTTGGAGAGAAGACCTTAGCGCATGCCTGCCGGGTTTTAGGAGACTCATGATGCCCAAATCTACACCGGATTCAGCTTTCTTCTTTGTGTCTGTTTTCCACCGAATGTAAAGAAAGCGACATCGTGAGATGAGTTACTTCTCTCTTGCTCTTTAGACTTCCTGCACAGATTATCAAGAAAAATGGCCCTCTAGACTAGAATTGGGAGGAAGCTAAGTTTTAGTCCATCCATCCATCCGTCCATCCCTCCCTCCATTTATTTATTTAGTTAGTTATTTGTACCGAGAGCATTCTACCTCTGAGCTACATTCCCAGCCCTATCTTATTTTTTGTTTTGAAACAGGTTCTCACCAAGTTGCTAAGAGCCTGGCTACCCTGCCGAGGCTGACTGTGAACCTGCAATCCTCCTGTCTTATGTGTTATTTAATTCAGGGACACATGATCAAATCAAAGAACAAACTGAAAATGAGGACGGTTGATTCCTCCCCTCAACTCTTTTTAGCTCTTGCAATAACTACTTTCGGTCCCACTGTTGTCAGCGGCTATTTGTTTATCTGTGAATAAGTAATTTATTCATCTTTCTTCTGAAAAAGCTGGAAAAGTACAAATCAATCTAAAATCATCCTACAATAAATTGAGTAAGTATTTTATAAGATGTACAATGATTTTTAAGGGCTTAGTTATGTTTGTTAGTCTGCTCATTGTGTGTGTGTGTGTGTGTGTGTGTGTGTGTGTGTGTGTGTATGTGTGTGTGTGTGGTATTGGGAGATGAACCCAGGGGTGTTCTACCTCCAAGCTACACCTTCAGCCCTGTTTTAATTTTATTTTTAAACAGGGTCTTACTAAGTTGCTGAGGGCCTCATTAAGTTGCTGAGGCTAGTCTTAAAATCCGTGCTCCTCCTATCTCGGCCTCCCAAGTACTAGGATTACAGGCATGCACCGCCACACCTGGCTTGTTCATTTGTTTTTAAGACGTTCCAAATAAGCAACCTTCCCTACCTTCTTTTGGTTGGCAAGGCCTGTCTTGTCTGTCCACAGAGAAATAAGAAAACCTTTGGACAATTCAGCACAATTCCTTATTCACTTTATAAGGAATAAGGAACCAACATACAAATATTTATAATAAAAATGCATTGTTAGTGTATTTTCTGGATTTAAGTCATTATTACCCAACCTTGCAAACCTGATAGGAAATGCCTCCCAGATCTGACCCTCGGGGAAATTCAAGAATGGATGTTGTCTTTGCAGAAAACATTTTGGCTTTGCCTCAGATGTTTACAAGTGTGATAAACATTTATTCTTTTTCTATATCTGCTACTACTGTGAGGTTATTGATCAAATCATACTTGAAAACCTTCTGCCAGAGACGATGGAGAAGGATATGTTGTTTCTGAAAAGTAATTGCTTCCTTTCCTCTGAACAATTCATTGTTTACCCAGGTTTGTTTTGAATTTGATTTTTTTTTTTGCATCGATGCAAGTCACAATTTTTATAAAATGCTCAGGAAATTAAAGATTCAAATTCTCTAACTTTCACTAACATTTCATAACTCACATGACACTTTCTTGAGCGAGGAAGTGGCATTCTTTGTTATTCTTTCTCTGTGGGAAGTCTGGAAAAGACCTTCTATCTTTTCTTTTGGTGTCTTTGCAGGCAACTGTCATAGAACATCACATGCTCTTTTCTCCTTTCTCAAGTGAGATTTTAGAGGCGCCATTAAAAATAAGCTTAAAGCGCCTATATGACTATTACAGGCTAAAGAATAAAGCATATTTACAGCAAAATAGAGAGTGCCCTGCTGCTTGCAGAAGGCCTGATGTTAAGCCCCATTGTGTTCTGGTTGTAAAGCTGCAGGAAGAAGCCCTCCTGTCTCCTTCCTAAGAGTTCTGGCCATTTCTGACTCCCTGGTGGTGGTGAAGAGACTGACTCAAAGCTGGAAGAAAAAGACATTCTGCCATAGAATCATGTGATTCCACACAGTTCTGAAGCTACCCAAGGGCCTCATTTAATTTACATACTACTCTATGTTTTCTTGGTTGTGTGGAATTGCCAAGACCACTCCAAATTTTTATTTCCAAATTAAAGAATATGATCTCTCTGGTGAATCTGGTCATGATAATGTTTTAGTTTTCTTTCTAAAAATTTAGTTTTTAAATGTTTCCTACTAATTTATGAACTATAAAAAAGTCTGTTGGAAGGCTCCAGAATTGTAGAAGCCCTTATTTCTTCTCTCTGTAAGTATATGCACAAAAGATCATGGTTTTAATGGAGTAAAATATTTCCCTTTATTTAAGTTCACTGTAAAAGAAAAAGAAAAAGAGTAGGTCAGCCCTTACCAGATCTTATGAAAAGAATAGATGTTTGGTGACTAGCTCCTTGCAAGTAGAAACATATTCTCCATTAATTTGCATTACAGAAATTACTTTACACATGGATAAATGAATGGGGTGGGCAAAATCATATTTTTTTATTCAATTCCTTTCTTTCTTTCTTTCTTTCTTTCTTTCTTTCTTTCTTTCTTTCTTTCTTTCTTTTTCTTTCTTTCTGTGGTACTGAGGTTCCTGGAAACCCTTCTACCTCCGGGCCACACTCCCAGACCTATTTTATATTTTTTTATTTGGAAACAAGGTCTCAAGTGAGTGCATCTGGCTTCTAACCTGCGCGATCCTCCTGTCTCCGCCTCCCAAGCATGGGAATTATAAGCGTGCACCACCATGCCCGGCTTTATTTTTATTTTTATGTTTATTTTTTGGGAGTACTGGGGATCTTTTGGGAGTACTGGGGACTTGAACCCAGGTTTCTTTTTTCTTTTTAACCTCTGAGCCATACTGCTGGCCTTATCTTATTTTGAAAGAAAGTCTCACTAAGTTGCTGAGGGCCTTACTAAATTGCTGAGACTGGCCTTGAACCTATGATCCTCCTATATCGGTGTCCCTAGTACTGGGATTAGAAATGTATGCCACCACACTGGCTCTGATCTCACCTTAAAAGAGGGGATTTGCATGCTTGTAATGTCAGTACTCGGTGAGCCGAGACAGGAGGATCTCAGGCTTGTGGCCAGACTCAGCCACATAGTGAGTCACTCTGCAATTTAGTAAGACCGTGTTTTAAAATAAAGAATAAGCTGGACGTGGTGGCGCACGCTTGTAATGCCCGGGCGTAGGAGGCGGAGACAGGAGGATCACGCAGGTTCGAAGCCAGCCGCACTGGCTTAAGAGACCCTGTTTCCAAATAAAAAAGTATAAAAATAGGTCTGGGAGTGTAGCCCAGCAGTAGAAGGGTTTCCAGGAACCCCAGTACCATCTAAATTAATAATAATAATAATAATAATAATAATAATAATATAAAGAATAATAATAAAATAGGACTGGGGGGAGGAGTGTAGGTTGGTGGTAGGGTTCAACCTCCAGTACCACACACACACACACACACACACACACACACACACACACACACACACACACACGGTGGTATTTGTAGATGCTCAAATCTCTTTAGCAATCTGCTCTAAATAAATATTGCCCTCTGTTTTCATATGAAATGAAGTCTCAAGCAGCAGTGGCCCTGCGCAAAATGTGCATGGATTCCATCTGCTTGCTCAGTGAGGCCAAGTCTATGTGTATTAAAGGTATACTGGAGCTGGGTGTGGTGGCGCACGCTTGTAATCCCCGCGCTTGGGAGGCTGAGACAGGAGGATCGCACAGGTTCGAAGCCAGCCACAGCTATTTAGTGAGGGTCTCAGCAACTTAGTGAGACCCTGTTTCCAAATAAAATATAAAATGGGTCTGGGAGTATAGCCCAGAGGTAGAAAGCCTCTGGGTCCCACCCCCAGTACCACAAAAAAAAAAAAAAGTATATTGGACGAGGTACAGTTTTGCCTGCAGATCCAGGTCTGGTTCCATGGCTTGGGAAAGGAACCCACAGACACGTGAACACTGAGCTGAGCTCAGGAGGCCCGTGATGCTGCGACTTAATCTGGGGATGTCATGTAGACAGGAGGCGGGGGGGTGGAGGGGTGGGATCAGAAGCCAGGGGCATCCAAAGGGAGCCCCGTAGTTTTTGTAAACTCTTAGGTGTTGCACCTTCTGGTTTAAAAGACTATATTTTGGGAGTTTGGAGTGAATGATGGGAGACAGAGAATGAAATAAGCGAAGCCTGTGAGTTCAGGAAGAACAAGGCATGATTCAAAAATAGATAAATATGGACGTAGCTCAGAAGAAGCTGTGAGTCCACATAATCCCAGGAGTGTTAACTGCGGACAGCACGAGCTGTGCCTGGGATGTACTTCGGAATATACGGTAGATCTAGGCCCAGTAGTGTGCAGCTCTGGCGAGTGGTTGGACTCCCCTCCAGCCTGCAATCGTTCAAACCATGTTAAGACGAAATTGCAAATTTCATGCTCCTTTTGCAAATTTATACCATGTTTTGCAAATCTTATACCCTACTGCAAATTTATACCGTGTTTAAACAAGAGTGCACATTTTATACCCTTAAATGTACTTATTTACTTTTTATTTACTCTTTATTTATTTATTTGTTTGTTTACTTGGTACTGGGGATTAAACTCAGGCTTTCTGTCTCTGAGCTCTATATCCCCAGCCCTGTTTTTATTTTTTTTATTTTGAAACAGAGTCTTGCTTAGCTGCAGAGGATCTCACTAAATTGCTGAGGCTGTCTTTAAATCTGGGATCCTCCTGTCTCAGCCTCTCAAGTACTGGGATAACAGGCATGTGTCCCCAAGCCCGGATTAAATGCATTTTTGCCTGGAGCCCAGGGAGCAACCATTTTGAAACGGAACTCCTTCTCTGAATTTGGTTAAGTGTATTCTTGAGGAAACTGGCATTATTATTTATTTATTTATTTATTTTTTACCAAGGGTAGACTTCTCCAGGCCCTCCTCCTTCTCCAGTTAGTCTACAACTACGGGAAGATACTAAGCACAGCAGTCATGGCCTTCAGAATGTAATCCCCTTTGTTTTATTTATGCCAGCCTTGGACAACATTAAAAGTGGGACTGCCCAAAGCAAACTGTTCCCATTTCTCACATTCTGGCCTCAATTATTCTAATACAACATATGTTTGACGATCAGTTAACAAAACTAGATTGTTTTAGTGATTATAACACAAGAATTTAATTCACCACTATGTAGCTTATGATGAGTTTGATAAAATCTCCCATCACAATGAAGACTGGGTATGCTGTCCCGGGGTTTGGAAGACTTGCAAATGTAAACATATTCGGCCCGGGGTCATGAGAGTTTATAATTAAAATGATTCCAGCAAAACTTAGGAGGGAAAACATTCCCAGGACTTAAGTAAGCAAACCCCTCTTCTTAAGAAAATGAGAAATAACTGAATGATAAAAAAAAATGAACAGAATATTGAGAAAGAAGAAACCCAGAAATTCTATCCCATGAGGGACATGTGCAGAATACGGTGGAAAATACCCCTTTAAACGGCAATGGCGCGGCGGCCGTTGTATTTGCTCCATGTTGACTGGCGACATCAAACCCGCTACATAAGGAACAATGAGGAGTCTGTGTCCCCAGGCACTCGCCATACAATTGACTGACACCAATTTATCTGCCTGATTCCTGCCAAATATGCATCCAGTAATCTGCAGATTATCCTGGGAGATGACGGATCACTTTACAGGAAAATACCATCCCTGTGAAAGGGGTTCCTATAAATTAGGGTGAACAGACAAAACACGCAGCCCCTCCTCCCTTCCCACCCGTCTCCCTGGACAGAAGCTCCTTTTGACAGTCTGAACACAAGTGCTTTGCTAACATGCTTAAGGAGGCGCATTTACAGAGTTAAGAGCTGGAAAGGCCTACCCGGAGAGACCGAGGTAAATTAGAGGCATTTCTGCATTTCTTTTGATACAAATTCAATTTTTTTAAGAGCCTTTACCCTAGACAGGACGTCACACTTTGTAAGATAATAAAACTTTAAAATCACAGTCCTGGATGATGTGGCTTCAAAGAGTGGTCAGCAACTTTACCATTTTTCTAGGCAGCCTCATCTCATGAGAGCAAATGGCTTCTCTCCAAAGGAAAATAAGAGAGAAAAACCATTAAATTGATTACTATGTCAACCTTGACGCTCATGTGCCAAATTGTCTTTTTGATGAGAGCGAAATATTAGGCAGAAACTTAAAAAGTATTTTCTGAGTTTCAAGTTCTTGCTATCAGGAAAACTTTCCTAAAGCTCATCTATGTATCTTTGAATACCAAAGGGTATTTCCAAAATAACTCAGGAGGCTTATCTACTTTCTATCTTAGGTGTCATTTGATTAGCCTAAATAAATAGCACCGCCTTTCTAATTTCATTCGACCTGTGTGTCTCATATATAGAAAAAGATACCACGTACAGTCAAACACCAGCAATATTGCTACAATACAGCTTTAACTTTGAGAGGTCTACGATTTCAGGAAATACCTGGCCATTAGTGTAGCTAGTGAGCTTGCAGTTTGAATCAGCATGAAGGTTATGGGGATTGTGGGTATCATCACACTGGCTGTGGTTTAAAGATTTCTCTCATCCAAGCTCCAGAGGAAGGGAAAACACAGGCCTGGGACTTGTCCCTCAGTGGAACTCCGACCAAATGCAGGCTGCAGGTTCTCTTGACCTTCCTATCCCTGAACCTCTAGCTCAGTGGCCTGTTTGGGAATTGGCTGATTGGCTTTGATGCGCTTTACCTGGAGAGGAAAGTAGAGCAAGAGGAACCCACCCCACCTTGCCTTTATTTGGCTGTGTTTGCATTATATTACATCATTTTTCCAAATAATTAATACCTATTACTTGGATTAATTCTCCATACCAGTGTATGTTCCATATGGCCCTTTCCTTAAACTTTCTTTTTAGTTTAGTTTTAATTTCTTTTATTTGATGCATTGTGATTTTGCATCATATGGGGGTACAGAGTGTCAGAAAAATACATGCACACAGCTCTCGATGCCCTCTCTACCAGCTCCCTTCCCCTCCCCCGGCCTTTGTACTTCTAATTAAGATCTAAGACTTTTTCAGAGTTTATTACCAGTATGCTCAATCTTTTTAGAAATATATGATTTTCTACTTTCAGACCAAATTCAAGTTTTGGGTTTAACTTAGCATAAAAATTTGGGAATAATCTATATGTGTGAAGGCCCCATGCAATCCTATATTTGTCTTGACACTTTTATTTTTCAGACACCTTAGTTCATTAAGAAATATTCTAAACGGACAACCTCATCTTTCTAAAGATATTCTAGGCCGGGCGTGGTGGCACATGCTTGTAATCCCAGCATTCAGGAGGCTGAGACCTGGAGGATCACGGTTCGCGGACAGCCTCAGCTACTTAGTGAGGCCCTCTGCAACTCAGTGAGACCTGGTTTCAAAATAAAAAATAAAAAATAGGGCAGGGGGTGTAGCTCAGAGGTCAAATGCCCCTGGGTTCCATCCCCAGACCTGCAAAATAAAGAAAGAAAGAAAGAAAGAAAGAAAGAAAGAAAGAAAGAAAGAAAGAAAGATATTCTAGGCCAGGTGTGGCGGTACACACTGTAATCCCAATATCTGGGAGGCAGAGACAGAAGGATTACAGGTTTAAGTCTAGCAGCTCACCCTTACTTAGCAAGACTCTGTTTCAAAAAAAAAAAAAGAAAAAAAAGAAAAAAATATATATGGCTTAGGGCTGCTGTAGCTTGGAGGTGGAAAATCCCGGGGTTCAATTTCCACTACCACTGAGAGAGGGAGGGAGAGAAGGGGGGGGAGATAGAGGGAGGGGGGAGAGAGGGAGGGAGGGAGATTGACTTGATAGTTTCTTTTCATAGATTTTAATCCACAAAATGCTGAGTTGCTGGGTACTGTTGCTAGTTCCACAAAGAAGGCTAGTTCTACCCCATCTTTGCAGATCTATATAATGCATTCACATTAATGCATTTTGTCTCCTGACATGTCTAACTTCTAATGGATTGTTAGGCTGACAGAGTGATTACAGAAGCCCAGCTGTCTTAATCAAGATAGGTAAGGAAAAAGGAAGTTGTTATTTGATTAGCTGAATTATTCTTTTTCATTAGGATTGCTTTATAAAATTAAACAACATGGGCTTGAGGTTATATTACGTTGAACAGGCCTCATATTTCCAACTTTAATTGATTAATAAAATTAATTAGAAGAAAAAATGGAAAATGTTGAAAACTGAACAAAATATATTTTTAACAAAATAATGTATAGTCTGAACATTTCATTAAATTATAAATGAACTCATGTGAAATTCATCTGAAAGATGGGTACTCTTTCTCCACTACTAGTTTGTGCTATTTAGAGGCCTCTGGAACAACATTTTAAAGGAGGGTATTGGCATTAACATTTATTTTATTTTATTTTATTTTGTTGTTGTTTCTTTGTGGTACTGGGGATTGAACCCAGGGGCATTCTACCTCTGAGCTATACCCCCAGCCCTATTTTTTATTCTCTATTTTGAAACAGGGTCTCACTGAGTTGCAAAGGGCCTCACTAAGTAGCTGAGGCTGGCCATGAACCACAATCCTCTTATCCCAGCCTCCCAAATGCTGGGATGACAAGTGTGCGCCGCCACGCCCGGCTAACATTTATTTTATTTTTTTAAGGTAGGAACAGCCTTTATTGGTTGCAAGGGTAAGTGAAAGAGAGAAAGAATATGACAATTTTTGCCTCTAACGTTCGCTCCTAAAACCCAGTGAAGAAGGCATCGTCTAGTCTGGTTTACCAGGGCTCAGCACCTCCTTCAAGGTCAACCCAAATCTCAGCTCATCAGTTCTGCCCCGAGGTTTACAAAATGCAGGAGGAGGGCTTGGGTGGCAACGGGAGGTAGGACAACCTTCATATGTTCTGTCGAAAGCTGAGAGAGGAATGTGTCCTGGTTTCAGTTTTAGGAGTTTAAGCAACACGATCTGAATGAGCAGCGAACAGAATGTGAATCCGTATGGAACTCAACAACAAAGCCTGGTTACTGATAATGCACTAAGCGGCGGTTGGGTTTAGGAAGAAGTCAGGATAGAAGTGAATCAAGAAAAGTGATATGGGTTATGAGAGTCGGGGAGAAAAGGGATCCTGATAGAGGAAACAGCGAGTGCACAGGTCTGGGGTGAGAGAAGAACAGCTGAGATTGGAGTTAAGAAGTAGAAATGAAGCCAGGTGTGGTGGTGCACACGTGTAATCTCAGCATTTGGGAGGCTGAGACAGGAGGATCGCGGTGTGCGGCCAGCCTCAGCTACTTAGTGAGGCCCTTTGCAACTCAGTGAGACCCTGTTTCAAAATAAAGAATAAAAAAATAGGGCTGAGGGTGTAGCTCAGAGGTAGAATGCCTTTGGGTTCCATCCCCAGTGCTGAAAAACAAACAAACAAAACCCCCCCAAAGTAGAAATGAGTCCATCAGTGTGGACTGAGCAGAGATGTAGGTTAGAGACGATACTAAAGCAGTCGATAGAAGGTTAAGGTAGAACATTATGGCATAAGTAAATTTACTTAATAAGTATTATTAGTGATATTAGCATTTATATTAATCTAGTATAGAAATCATTACAGAAAAATTTAAAATGTACAAAAGTAGACAGAAAGGCATAATGAACCTCTGCGTGTTCTGTGGCCTGCTTTAAAAATTATCAAGTCAGGTTTAATTTTGTTTCATCCAAACCCATCTTCTTTTGTTTTGAAGAAAACCTTAAAACATCATTGAACATTTGCTTTTATGTTTGTTTTGTGGTACTGGGGATTAAACCCAGAGGCATTCTACTAAGCAGTCCTTTTTAGTTTTGCAACAGGGTCTTGATAGGTGGCTGAGTCTCACTAAATTGCCAGGTTGGTCTTGAACCTGTGATCCTTCTCTCTCAGCCTGCCAAGTACTGAGATTACAGGCACGTACTACCACGCCTGGAGAGGACAATTTCTTTTAAAATAACTTTGTGCGCGTGCGTGCGTGCGTGCGTGCGTGCGTGCGTGCGTGCGTGCGTGCGTGCGTGCGTGCGTAGAGGAGGAGGCTTAAAGTTAAAGGCAGAGATGTTGGAAAGAGGTGGTTCTCACTAAGGATCTAGAAAAACATAAGGACTGCCAAAGGGTTTCTGGTCTGCAGCTGGGCAGCCCGGGTCTCTTCTTGCTACAGCCCAGGGAGGAAGGGTCCTCTCCCAGTAGCCCACACTGGCAGCAGCTCCCAGGGCTCCTCGCCTGCGGGCCTCTGTCAGTTGTATCTCCGCTTCCCACACGTGGTGGTGCAGGTTCTGTTTTGAGGGGGGAATCCTGGGGGTCTTCAGCTTACATGTTTTTTTGTTTCATGGGTTTAATACAAAGTTCACGCTCTTATATACTGAAATTTTTTTAAACAATTTTTTAATGCAAATACAAAATGGCCACAGATTAGAAACGAGCTAGCAAATGCTTTGAAGGCTGCTTACTTTCCACTAAAAGAAAAACATTAGTTTTACATAGTCGTGTCTGCACATTTAGAGGACACCAGGACACCACATACTATGGAATGAGGTAACTATTTCAGCTTAAAATCAAAGGCTGTTTTAGAAATATGCAAATTAGACCATGCAAAAGACAAAGGCTGGGTGTGCCCACAGTTTTCAAGGCTTAAATAATATTCTGGACCTTTTCAAAATAAGAGAATGATATCTCCAGAAACAAAGTCAAGCACAGGCACTATCATTTTATTAAGAAAATACCATTTTCTTCCTAAGAGAAAACAAAACTTCATGTAATGATCAAGTATTATAAGTCATTTAAAAAATAGTCACCTAGCCACACATGGTGGTGCACGCCTGTAATCCTAGTACTTGGGAGGCCGAGACAGAAGGATCGTAGGTTTATAGTCAATCTCAGAAACCTAGAAAGGACTTATACAACTTAATGAGACTCTCTTTCAAAAATAAAATATAAAATAGAAGCCGGGCATGGTGGCTCATGTTTGTAATCCCAGTACTTGGAAGGCTGAGACAGGAGGATTCGGGTTCGCGGCCATCCTCAGCTACTTAGTGAAGCCCTCTGCACCTTAGTGAGACCCTGTTTCAAAAGAAAAAGGAATGAAAAATAGAGCTGGGGGTGTAGCTCAGAAGTAGAATGCCCCTGGGTTCCATCCCCAGTGCTACAAAGATAAATAAATAAACAAAATAAAATAGGGCTGGGGGTGGGGGGTATAGCTCAGAGCATAATGCTCCTGGGTTTAATCCTCATTATTATAAAATAAATAAGTGCAGCAAAACTCCCAGCATCTTTGGCTGACTCCAATTCTTCCTAAAGAAGCATGTTTCATTTTGCTAGGAAAATTATTTTAATTTCATAACCAGATGAATAGTTTCAAATATACCAAATACCCAACTACTTGGATAGGAACTTCTAAAAGACTGAATATGAAATAAAGATACAATAGTAAAAATTGTGCTAAGGAGGATTTTCCATCTTTATGAAATGAATAGACTTTTTTAGGCCTTAATTGAGCATCAAAAGATAAAACCATAAAATGGACTAATTTCTTGGAAGACACTATTTTAAATCCCAAATGTATTCATTTCTTGGTAATTTTGCAAGAGAAGTTTGAGAAAGGATTTTTTCTTTATGATTATGCTAATATGTTAGCCATTGGCCATATACAGCTACTTAAATGATGTAAATTTATTAAAATTAAGTCTATTAAATTAATCGGTTCCCAAGGCTTACTAGCTATACATGCCTAGAGGCTCCCATACTGAATAGCAAGGATACAGAACATTTTCATCATCACTGAAAGTTTTAGTGAATAGCCCTGCTTTAGAAAACAGTTAAGTTCATACAGAGAACATTTAAACACTGGCTATAGTTTTTTTTTTTTTGACTGTAATTTTTAAAATAATGAAACAACACACACACACACACACACACACACACACACACACACACGTCCTGATAATATGTGTATCATCTAAAAGTCATTGCTTATTTTTTATTAATAAGCCAAAATTACTGAATAAAATTAAAATTTCCTTTAAAATATCATCCTAAAGCAAACATATAAAATACAAATTCTTCTTTCTTTTTGAAATATTATTTCACCAGAAATCTGAACCAAGAGAAAAGTACAAAAATAAAATGAGAACATCATTTTTAACTACGATAGTTGCAAACGATAAGTTACAAAGGATTTCCCTAAACCAAAATCTGATTAGTATTTGCTCTAGAACTCGCAACTCTTTCTCGCCGTCATTTGCATGAAAGCCCATGGTTATTTTTCTGAGTTTACATGAATGCCTCATCTTCTGCCATTCATTAGGACGGGTCTATGAACTGCGACAAAATTATGAGAGCAAAAAAAAAAATGCATTTGCCTTCCGCAAGGCCTATTTTCTGAGGAAGCTTAGCCTTTTGAAAGCAGGTTTATTATTTTTTCCCCCAAGATGTTCCTGCACCTTCGACCGATCCCCTCTAAACAAGATAAAAGCGTATAGATTCAAACTTTGGTTTATAAGTCTGAGGCCCGTGATTTCATAAAAATCAACAATGTCGAGTGGGTGAGGATATGGGCGAGGAGATGTCAATTTCCCTCCACGCGAGCTGTGTGTGGATGCGGCAGTGAGCTCAATGGGCGGCAACGCGGCATGTTTATCGTGAGATAATCACACCCCCAGAGGTTTAGAAGCACTCAGCTGAACCCTGTGCCTCACAACACACTTGGGGTGTCATTATCTCATGATAACCATACTCCCTGTCAAGCCTTATTGCTTAATTAGGGGTTACGGAGGTGATAAGACTAAAAAGGATCGGATGAGCGGTACCCAAGATGAATGATACCTTAATCAACTTAAACCTGGTGGCCGAAGGCCGTGCGGGCGAGCAAACACGTCCCAGTTTGTGTTGCATATTATTTTTAGAAAAATTTGTTAATAATAAATGAGAAACCCAATCTGCATTCACAGATTCTCTGAACTGCATTCGCCAGGAGACATGTTGTTTATGATCAATAATTTAAACTGTGTTTTCATACAGTCTGTGAGATGCTCAAGAAATTAATGGCAACATGAAATTTAATTTTGACGTAGGCTATCCAGCTTCCTGCATGACAGCGATTCATCAAAATCCAAACACAGGATTTAGGAATTAAATCTGCAAGGGGGCTGATCAATAACACCCACGCCGTGCGGTATTTTTAACAAAGTAACCTGGAACTAAAGTTTAAAAATAACACGATAAGCCCGTTTAAAATTTTTTTTCTACACTAAACCTTAAAATAAGCAAATGTGAAAAGAAAAAAAAAAATCATGGCGCTGAAATGTCCTAAAAAGCAATGCCTGAATATTTAATTTTCCTTCTTTTGTTCTGTTCTTCTAAACAACTGCCATATTTGTGGACAGAATACAGGTCCAGATACGGGGTACTTGAAGCTGCTTTTCAATTCACTGTGAAACATCAATTATCTTTATCAAATAACAGTATCTCATCTCAGTCCGTTATCAAGATGGAGTCTTATTTCAGCTGGACTACAGCCCTATCTGTATATCAGGGCTGGCCGAAGTGGCAGTGTGAGTGAAAGGCTGTGAAATAATCAATAATCATCATCAAATTGTGGTCGAAAGGTTGTAAGGATGGAAGTTTTTGATGAAACCTCACCTTTTCTTTTTTCTTTCTTTTTTGGTACAGATGATAAGGCTTAACCTTTGCAATACCCGCTAACTGTGCCTGGGTTAGAGGAAGTCTCGTGTACACCTGAAATTGTTTCTGAATGTCCAAAGGCACCCTGATGTACTTGGGTGGGGAAAACAGACCTTATGTTATAGAAAACCCACCAAACTGTGAACATGGTCAGTATAAACTTGAGAAACAGAGAATTCAGACCCTGGCCAGTGTGGGTGCTAAATCCATGCAAGAAAAGGTCAGCTCCGAAAGAACAATGTTTGCAGAACAATGGCTAAAATGTACCCTGCTACTTTTCCCAGAGCTTATTGAACTGTTGTGTCATCCTGTAGCTAGAAGTAGAGGTGTCTGATGGCACTGTTCCTCTGGACACATGTCCTAAAACCGAGGAGTTGGGACATGGAAACTAATGGAAGGGGGGGAAAAAAAAAATATATATATATATATATATATATATATATATATATTTTTTTTTTTTTTCAGTATGAGGGGATTGAGCTCAAGGCTGCTCCACCACTAAATTTTTCATTCTTTATTTTGAATAGGGTCCCACTAAGTCACTGTGCTCTGGCTTTGAACTGTGATCCTCCTGTCTCAGTGCCCCAAGTACTGGGATTACAGGCTTGGGTCCCTGTGGCTGGCTTTAATTTTTGAAAGGAATGATACTAATTTGCGGAAATGAGAAGAGCTATGCCGTTCCTCTAACTTTTCTGTCACTGGGTTATATTTACATCACATGAACCATAAGCCAAAAGTAAATTAGTTCAGAAACAACTAGATTCAAACTGGAGACAATATTAGTGCTGGGCTTCTTTGCAAACCTGTCATAGAGACAGTAGCAGTGCAGCCCCCAAAGCCATACTAGCTAAAAGCTACCATTAAAAAAATTTCTTGCCAGGCATGGTGGTGCATGATTGTAATCTCAGCATTTGGGAGGCTGAGACCAGAGGATGGTGGTTCATGGACAGCCTCAGCTACTTAGTGAGGCCCTCTGCAACTTAGTGAGACCCTGTTTAAAAAAAAAAAAAAAAAAGGGCAGGGGGTGTAGCTCGGAGGTTGAATGCCCCTGGGTTCAATCCCCAGACCCACAGAGAAGAAAAAAAAAAAAAAAAAAAAAGAAAGAAAAAGAAAAAAAAAATCTCATTTATGTTCTAGTCTGGCATTTCAAAAAGCATACATTTAGAAAACCACATATCTCTTCACCATAAAATATACCTTCTAAATTCAATAAAATATGAAAACTAAAACCACAAACCAATTAAAAAATTATTTCAAAATGATAAAAAACCGATAGCTTGGTAATATGGTTTAAAAGCAAGATCCTTTTTTTTTTTTTTCTTTTCGGTGTCAAAGCTCACAAATAAATATTGTTAGATTTTAAACATTTTCAAGTATGGAGCTACTAATCATCTGAACACATTGTTATCAATGTTACCGCATATATTTTGGAAATGGACCCTAGGTTCGGAGAATTCCTGAAGTTGAACACATACTAATAAGGAGAAATTTGCTCTACCATAATTCTCAAAGTTTGAATTTGCTGAACTAGATTTGTTAAAGAAGTTTTTATTTGTTCTTTTTTTGTGTGTGGATCTGGGGGTGGAACCAAGGGGCATTTGACCTCCAAGCCACACCCCCTGCCCTATTTTTAATTTATTTTGAAACAGGGTCTCACTGAGTTGCAGAGGGCCTCACTAAGTAGCTGAGGCTGTCCGCGAACAGCGATCCTCCGGTCTCAGCCTCCCGAAAGCTGGGATTACAAGCGTGCGCCACCATGCCGGGCTTATTTGTTCTAACTAATGAAAATATTCTGAATTAACTTTGGTAAAAAAAAAAAAAAAGGTAATATTAACCTAACTTGTGATTCTTGCTTTCACTTATGTTTTCTATAAAAGTCTGACATAAGAATAGAGTAATTGCTCTTTTCTGATAATCATAGAAGTTACAGTGCATTAAAATATTTAAATTATTAAAAATATTTTTAAGAAACATCTACAATTTATTCTCTCTACCAACTGAATAAATCCTATTTCTCAGGATTTTGGAGCTCCTTTTGAAATGTTCTGTAACCCATCAAACCTTAAGACAACAAAGAAATTATTAATGTTAATTATGGATTGAGAAATATATTGGATTTGGAAGCAATAAAGCTTATGATATCTGAAATTAGTATAAGAGAGCTTCCAATATAAAACAAAAAGATGTATGCTCAAAGAAACCCATTCCCCACTAATATAGCTTAAATAAGAAAAACAAAATTATTCAAGACAACTAAGGAAGATTTTACTTGGTGTCATATAATTTGAAACTCTATCAGGAAGCTGAAATGTGTCTTGGAGGACATTTGACAACAGTAAACGCGAAACACATAATCAACTATAATCTGAAACTTCACCCCAAATCCGTTATTCTCTGTGGCAAATCAGACCACAATCCTCATAACATATTTGAGATTTTGGCTTTCAAACTGTTCTAACACGAAAAATCTACTATTAACACAGAACATTCTTTTCATTGGCCTCTTCTTTTAAAGTGAATTTCATACTAATATTGCAAAATTTCATGTTGACAACATATGTAAAGCTAGTGAGGGCTTTTTAAGAGGCAACAGAATGCAATAGTGTGTGCGTGCGTGTGCGTGTGTGTGTGTGTGTGTGTGTGTGTGTGTAATCTCGCAATAGAGGTAGCTATTAAAACTACACAAGACAGAATCCTAAAATTGCTACAACACTTTACCCCGCATATAATAAATGCTCTCCAGAAACACTGCGGTGTTGGAAGGCTGAATTGGTTGTCTCCCAGAGCCGAGGAGCAATAAGATAGTATGTTTTATTATGAGTGTCATGGAGACGGTGTGAAAAATCAAGAGCCACAGGCAGTCAGCAGCAATGGGTCAATAATGCTCCCAGAGACATTGTGTAGATAATCAACAACAAGGCCTGAGGTTTTCTATGCACTGCGCACAGCTGAAGGGCAAATCAATACAGCCAGGGGAAGGACGCTGCCCTGCTCTACTTCCCTACAATCCTCCATGGCGACTATAGGAAAACACCCCCAAATGAAAATAAAGCCAACTCGCTGGGCAGCTAACAGTCACCTGACCTTTTAATGTCATCACAAATCCATTCTTTGGCTAGGCTTCCAAAAGAAATCCAAACAGAATTCAGGATAAAGGCTGCCTAAAAGAGAGATACCAGAGTAAGGAGAATATTGCTTAAATAGGGACAGAACAGAATTACTTAAACATAAACCGGACAAAGGCGGTCTGATTTCAGTGTATAATTTTAAAACTAAAGTTTAGCCAGAATTTTAGTAAGTAAAAAATCCTTTTTGGAGATTGTACTGTCTTCACTCTGAGATCTGATATTGATAATGCCTAAACAAACCACGCTACACTTATCATCAATAAGACGATCACATTAAGTTTTATAAATTATAAATCATATTAGAGTTACTGCGTTTCTCAAATAGAAACATAACGTTTTAATGTATACTACTGGATCTGAGAGCAACATTTTGCGGACAATTTTTGCATCTGACGCCTTGTTAAATGTATAATGCTAATATTTCACATCTTTTTCAGTAAAAATTTATGGGTAGGAATGTTGATTTATTATTTCTCAAGAAAAAGGTGATTCATCACATCCATCATTGGTGCTAATCATTAGGTGTTATTTCTAGGTTACTACATGCGGCCAGCTTTCTTGAAACATGAAAAAAAAATGAGCTGGAATAAAGAATTTTATTCTCTTTTAAAATAAAAATTTTAAGCTTTACTTCTTAACTCAAGTTTCTTGTTTTCCCTTCAAACTGGTAACATAACACAGTGAAGCATTAAAATGTGCCCCTGTTCAAGCTTGAAGTAAATGTAAGTCTTCCAACAGAATATTACAGGGAGGACGGCAATACGTTCTCGTTACAATATCAAGAGAATATTGAAAAAAGAAGAAAAAACCTGCAATCGTGTAAAAATGGCATGCGAGTAAATACAGAAAATGTGCACTAATCACTTAGAACATTTTTATTTCATTTTAAAAGAACATTCTCTGTTTAGCCCAGTGATTGAAAAAACCCTGCCTTTTTCCTTTTTCCTTTTACTCACTGACAGTCCTTTACAGACATTGAGGATGGAGGCTCTGTATTATTTAATAAGGTGTTATCTTTAGAAAGCTTCAAAATTATAATTCTTCCGGGGGACATGTTTTTCAACTAGAAGGAAGACAAATTTAAAATAATCCCTTTCTGATGCTTATTGTTTCATTATCACGGGACTGATAGGCAGTTTACTCTTGTGTGTGCTTAATTATTGAAATCTGCTGTCTGTCAAGTAAACTTAGACTTCAGTTAGGAGAGAGACTGAGTATAAATGATCCGCGCTGAGCTCGACATTGACGAGAGCTAGGTTTGTAAAACATTAAAAGCAGGTTTTCATTTTTGAAAAGTTTTATTATCTGGTCCCCATGACAGCAAAATTGAGGTATCAGAGCCAGCCATAGAAAAGTCACTGCCTTCCAAAAAAGAAAACTCTGCTCCTAAAACTAGTTTGAAGTTTTATAAATATTCACTTAGCTAAGACATCACTGCTATCGAAATAGTAACAAAAAATAAAAAAAAATATTAGGGAAAAATAGGAACTGCTTCATTATCAAATAAGATGGTTCAGGCTTCCAAGTGGCTATGGTGGGCAGTCTGAAAGGAAAAGCAGTGTTACCAGCAGTCTTTAAAAAGCAGCGTTCCTATGGGATCCCTCATTGTCCCTTCACATCTACCTATTAATAGAGAATTTGTGTTGACCTATTTAATTTTAGACCTTGCACCTCTTTGTCAAATCTGGTTGGGATCAGCGGGCCCAAGCCCTGCTGTCCTCCTGCAACGGAGGACTGTGGGACCCGACAGCTGGCTCATTTGCATGCCTTCCTCTCATTGGCTGGGGAAACTGCCTGGCGGTGAGACCCTCCAAAGACAGACACGGATTTCAGATGCTTCCTCGTTTTGAGAACTGGCAACATTCTGACTCAACGCAGAGAGGACCCCAGACGCCACACATTAGGATGTTGTTTTTCTCCACTTAACACGGGCAGAAGTTATGGATAATCTGGAATGCACTCCTATGCACATAAGGTTAGCCGATTAAAAACCCCTCAATTCTAATTGGGTTTAGCGGCTTTGGTGTTTGGTGGGATTTTTTAAAGTCCCATAACCACATGATCAATCCAGGTGATTTAAAATCAATGCCAAAGCCAGACAAAGGCTGATGTAAACAGCTCTCTATTTGCTTTATGGAAAAGGTGAAAAATCAGAGTGAAGCCCTTCTTTCAGGGAGATGCCTAAGCCATATGAAAATAGATCAAGCCCATGAGGCTCCCTGTGTTTCTTAGGTGGAAATCCAGATGCCAATGGAACCCATCTCTCTCTTGTTCACAAAAACAATTTAAAAGCCTTTAAAAATTGTGCTCATCAACAGTGATACCTCTTCTGCTAAAAAATAAAAATAAAAATAAAAAAAGCCTTTTCCAGGGAGCACACACTGCTCCATCCCCAGGGGGGGGGGGAGAGGAAATGCTCATTAATCCTATAAGCACAGGATTACTGAATAATTTCTTTTATAAATACTCAGAAGCAGAGTGCTTTGGAAATCCACCAAATTAGTACACATTTCTAAAACCCCTGGATGATGACCCTTATTAGTCGGGCATGAGCTTTTGACAAAAACGTAGGGTAGTGCTCTTGGTCTTAGTATATGATTTCAAAAGTCTGCCTCAGTGGCCTCTTTATTCTACTTAGCATAGACCTTAAGGCTATGTGGATTCTTTGGGTTGACATTAATTAATATGAAAATGGTTCAGAATCATCGTGTTAACATTTGTTGGCATTCAGACAGCAGGGGTATATTTTTCATGGCAAATCTAAAACAGTATCTTTCACACCTGCTTAAAACTCTGCCCTATTTCTGATGGCTGAACCTTGATCAACTGTGGGTTGGGTGTTCTACAGCAGTTAAATATTTTATATAGTATATTTTAAAAAGAAAGATTCACTTCTCTCTTGTTTTTCCAGTCAAGCTTCTTTCAAGAGTGGTCTACACCGCCTGCTTTCCCACTTGGACTCCAGCTACCAGCCTTGCGCCCCACCGCGGCACTGAGACTGCTTTTGTCAAGTCACCAATGAACTTCCCCTGTCGAATCTGACAGTCTTCCTCTTTCCATATCTAAGACACCAGTTTTCAGGTCTCTTCAGTCCTTCAAGCCGTCTGGTCTCACATGTTTTTCCAGATGCATCTTTCCTATCCCATCTCTAAATGTTGAAGAGTTTCAGGTAGGGCTTTATCCCAGCGCTCTTTTTTCTGCACTTATATTTGTCTCCTGCCATGGCTTTGAACACATCATCACGCCAATGATGTCTAAATTTTTACCTCTATCCTAGACATGGCTTCAGAATGTAGAGTAGCTAGGCAGCCAAAATAGTTCTCCCAGTTAGGTTTGGAAAGGAAGCAAGAGTTTCTTCACAATGTTTCAAAGAGACATAGGTCAGTTCAGCCAGGTGTGGTGGGGCACAGTTGTTATGCCAGGATTTAGGAGGCTGAGAAGGGTCACAAGTCCTCAGCCAGCCTCAGCCACTTAGAGAGGCCCTACACAACTAATGAGGCCTCATTTCAGAATAAAATAAAAGAAAATAAGGCTGGGAATGTAGCTGAGAGGTAGAATGTTCCTGTGTTCAACCCCTAGTAACACACACACACACACACACACACACACACACACACACACACACTGTATTATTTCAAAATTGAATATCTACTAAATTAATAAATTATTTGAATGGACACTACAGCAAGTGAAAAGATCTGACCAAATATTAAGAGAGAACCAGAAACTGGAGAATCTTGAATTGTGTCCTGTATCTGAGTAGTTGGAGAAAAAGTCCCAATAAGGGACGGAGCTACAACGGGTTAAGCCAACACGGGTGGCTTCTGCAAGAAAATATTCCATTAGTGATTTCATCTGATAGAGGTTCCCTCCTGTTGTAAGCTGAAAAAAACAAAAAAGCACCAACAGGGAGGTTGTGGTAAGCAAAGCAGGCTGTTCATGTCCTGCCCCGTAGATGGCTGAGACACTGAGCTCAACGTAACAGGACAGTTCTCACCTGCAATGTGGAAACCTAGGGATTTGAGCCCCAAGTCAGTTCAGGGTATGAACAAAATTTTTGGAAAAAAATAAGGAGGGATATGTAGAGTATGATTTTAAATGTCTAAGATTACTTACCTATGTGAATTACTGAGTAATATAGAAACTTAAAATCACGGTGTGTATGGGGGATGTGATGGGTTTTCTCCTTGTAAACCTTTTTCTATATTGTTGCTATACTGTTTTTCCAGTGATAATAAAAAAACAAAATTCCATTTATCCTAAGACTCCATTACAGTCTGTAGGATTTTCGATCCAAGGTAAGTTATCTTCTATTATTTTATTTATTTACTTATTTATTTTTGGCACTGGATATTAAACCCAGGGTCATTCTACCTCTAAGGTAAACCCCTTAGCCCCCTTTATTTATTTTGAAACAAGGTCTTACAAAGCAGCCTCAGTCATCAAGAACTGGAATTACAGGGGCCTGCGCCATCATGCCCAAAATTCATTTTTATTTCTAACTCACTTCATTTTAAAGACATCAAGGGTTTACTTAAATATTAATTGATAGTAAGTCACATGTTAATTTCTGCTCACATTGTTATTTTATTCTGTAAACCTAGACTAATCTCCCTCCTTCCTTCCTTTTTTTCTCCCTCCCTCCCTCCCTTTTTCCCTCCCTTCCTTCCTTCCTTCTTTCCTCCCTCCCTTCCTTCTTCCTTTCCTTTCCTTTCCTTTCCTTTCCTTTCCTTTCCTTTCCTTTCCTTTCCTTTCCTTTCCTTTCCTTTCCTTTCCTTCCTATGGTACTGGGAGTTGAAGCCAGAAAAATTCTACCTCTGAGCTATACCCACAGGCTTATTTTATTCTTTATTTTGAAACAGGGTCTCACTAAGTTGCAGAGTACCCTGCTAAGCTGTTGAGGTTGGCTGCAAAACTGGCTGCAAAATCCTCCTTCTCAGTCTCTCAAACTCTGGGATTACAGGTGTATGACACCGCCCCTGGCATAAACCTAAAGTTTCTAACATCTGGTCAACCTTAGAATGACCCAGGGACACTCTATGAACCTGTAGCACTAGGTCCTTGCCTGAAAGATTCTGATTCAGAAGGTCTGAGGCAAGGGAAAATCTTGACATTTTCTACATAATTCTCATATTTCACACAATTTGGAAAGAATAATGCTAAATAACAATGCCCAGTGAATTGATATAAAAGAAATTCCTAGGCAGATGAAAACATTCATGGAGAACTAAACACACATACATCATCCTATAAAGGACATATTGGTTTTATATTACAATTAATGACTATTTCCCCTTGAATGGGCTTTGCAGTTTTCAAAAGCGCATTCACATACTTGCCTTCCTTGTCTCGTTTCTTGTTTTGCAAAAATAAGGATGTCGCACAAAATTGTTTCTTTCAGTTGAAAAAATGATTTTGTGCCTGACATATAGTAGGCACTCAATTAATGTTGGTTGAATGAATGTGGGCATGCCTGATTACCTCACAAAAGCCGTGCTGGGTAGTGCTAATAGTTTTTTTTTTTTTTTTAATCTTCTACTATTCTTGGCATGGTGGCGCATGCCTGTAATCTCAGCACTTGGGAGGCTGAGAAAGGGTAATTGGAGGTTCTAGGTGAGTCTTAGCAACTTAGTGAGATCCTATTTTACAACGAAAGAAGTGAAACAGGGCTGGGGACATAGCTCAGATAGAATGACTCTGGGTTCAGTCCTCAGTACCACGCACGCAAAATCATCTTGTACCTAATAAACCTAGGCTCAGAAAAGCCAGGTCATCAAATTAGTAGATGGGTTTAAGACTGCGTCTCCCAAGTCCTCACCGAGTGCTCTTTGAGAGGGTTTTTTAAAGCACTCTTGCTAAAACTTAAAGAGTACATTTCATTCACCACTACATTGTGCTGGGTAAAGCTGGGCGAAGGGCTTTCCGCGTGCTTGTGTTTTGTATTCGTAGCACTACCGAAGGTTGACGAAGTGCCGCGTGTGTCTAATGGCATGTAAGTTGTTACCTGCTTCCTTAACCTCTGCCTAGTGTAAAGGCAGTAATTCCAGGAGCCTGATATACATGTCTGGAGGTAATAAATCTGTGAGAGTTATAGCTGTGTCCTTTAGATTTACGACTCTAAGTTTTAATTCATCTCTGACACTGCATTTACATAAATTACAGCAACACAGTAACCACACCATGTGCTGGGACACCTAGAGAAACTTAAGAGGCTATGGAGCTGGCTCTCTACCTGCTACAAAAATGCACTTGGAGGCTGGCTAAGGAGTGAGGAAGGAGCTCTTAATTGGTGCGGTGGCCTTTAAGGAGAGGCGCACTTGCTTCTTTTATTCCTTTGGAAGTCAACTACGCTTCTGATGCCTCGCTCTGCATTTAAATACTCTAGGTTAAGATGTCACTGCAGGGAGCAGCAGAACTGCATAAAAAGATATTCAAAAGAATGGAAGCAAATGATTACTATTATTATTATTTTTTTTTTTTTTGCAATACTGTAGATTGAATCCTGGGTCATTTTGCCTCCAAGCTACACCCCCAGCCCTATTTTTCATTCTTTATTTTGAAACAGGGCCTCACTAAGTTGCAGAGGGCCTCGAGGTTGCTGAGGCTGGCCCTGAACCTGTGATCCTCCCATCTCAGCCTCCTAAGGACTGACATTACAAGCGTGCACCACCACACCTGGCGAAGCAAATTATTATTATAATTATTATTATTATTATTATTATTTTGGTGGTACTGGGGATGGAACCCAGAGGCTTTCTACCTCCGGGCTATACTCCCAGACTTTTTTTTATATTTTATTTGGAAACAAGGTCTCACTAAGTTGCTGAGAGCCTTACTAAGTAGCTGAGGCTGGCTTCGAACCCATGCGATCCTCCTGTCTCAGCCTCCCAAGCGCGGGGATTACAAGCGTGCGCCACTATGCCTGGCGCTGAAGCAAATGATTTCTAAGCATTACTTTGTCAACTAGTGTGGCCGCTGAGCAGCTGACTCTGGTGCAGGAACACACTCAGCTGAGCTGGAGGGATGCAGTGGGGTCTGCAGAGCAATCCCCACCCCCTAGTGCAAGGAATGGCTGGGCTGAGGGTCCTCGGCCTCCGCTTGGGGCTGGGAAAGGTCACTGCCAAGTCTCTTGGCCTTAACCTGAGCACCTCCACTGTTTCTGTCTGATCAAAGGGAAAGATGAGGCTTTGGGTAACTTTACTATCAATGTCCATTTAGTTTGAAGATGTGTCGATTCCTAAGGGTTTTGTGAGACCAAGAGTCAGAGTCAGAGACTTGAAACCAGACTGTCCTTTAGAGATGATTTTATTAAACCAACCACCAACATGCTACTGAGCCCTCTGACTGTCCCATCATGAGTTAAAACACTCTATGTTCAGGAGCTTGGTGAAGCTTCAGGAGAACCTAAAAAAGGAGGCTGGCTTAGAAGGGCAGGCTGGCGACCTGCTGCGAGCCTTGGTGACGGAAAGCGGGAGGGCAGGTGCCACGCCCTGCGCCATCAGCCCTGTTGTCCTGTTTACCACCTTAGAACACTCTGGGCAGAGCTCACCAAGTCCCCTTGGGAGGCGAGTGTCTACGGAGCTGCCTTCCTTAGGCCTGGCCCTGTGCTCAGCGAGCATTCCTCTCCTGTCTCAGGAGGAAATCACACTTCGTCACTCTTGATAATTCCTTTCTCTTTGGCAACAACAGCTTTAAAAGGGGCTAAGTGATGCCATTTTGGCTGAGGAGACAAGAGGACAAGAGGACGGGTTTTGCGAAGGATGCGTTTGCTTTGTGAAACTTCCTCTTTCTGCCTCAGCAGAGGTTGCCGGCCTGGTGGCAGCCATCTTGTATTCTGAGGCAGCCTCGCTTAAGAAGCCCAGGTGCTGAACAGAGTTCCCCAGGAAGATCAGGGCCTGTGCAAAACCACTGAGTTGCTCACTTTACTGGCTACCTCTGGGTATTTTGTGTGAGATACTAAATTCCTTTGTTTAAATCCTCTATTATAGTTTCTATTATTTTGCAGATGAAACCTATTAACTACTTAGTATTTCCAAAAAAGTCTACAATTCTTTTGTTTTAATTCCTTCCTATATGTAACTAAGTCGATTTATTTATTTATTTATTGTAGTACTGGGGATTGAACTCAGAGGCATCTATTTCTAAGAGACATCTTCAGTCTTATTTTTATTTTTTAATTTTTGAAACAAGGTCTCCTTAAGTTGTAGAGAGTCTTGTGAAATTGCTGAGGCTGGCCTTGAACCAGTGATCCTCCTGTCTCAGCCTCCCAAGCACTGGGATTAGAGGCGTGTGCCACTATGCCCAGATAAACCTTCTCTTTTGCATGTCTGTCTTCCCTCCCAGCTTCCACTGTCCTCAGAAAACACTCTTACTCCTTTATTACAGGACCAATCTGTGTTTCTCCTCAGAGTATACGTTCTGCTTACTTTGTTTTCAAGCTCATTCAAATCTACTTGTCACACAGCAGATTCTCACTGCTCTCCCTCATCCAGCCACCCTGATGGAGCCCTGATCGGCCGTTGCCTGGATGGTTCCCAGAGTCCCCAGGGGAAGCCGTCCGCCCTCCGTCCTCCACAGGGCTCACAGTGACTTTCCAAGTCCAAGTGTCTGGCCCTCTTGGTTCCCTAGCTTAAAATACTGTGAATGTGTCCTCTGAATGCAACCATATACGTTCAGTGCAGTCTTGATGTATGCACTCTAGAAACTTGGAATCCATCAACAACATCTAAAAATTGGGAGATGTGAAAATCAAACTCCAGAGTTTCAATTTGCCTTGAGAAAACAAGAGGACCGGGCTACAGTAAGTCCACACTTGGACATATCACCAATGCGAGCATCTGAGTCCCGCCTGGTTTCATTCTACAGAGGTCAAGGGCCACGATCCCCACGCTGGCACCGACAGGCTCCATCGAGTGCATTTCACGAAGGACTTTGACTGCTGTGCTGCAGACAAAACCAAAAAGGGGAATATTTCTTAGACAGTACCATCAAAGATGGAAAAAATGAAGCCAGATGTGGTGGCGCACACCTGTGATCCTGGTGCTTGGGAGGCTGAGACCGGAGGATTGCAGCTCTGAGCCCAACTTCAACAACCGAGCAAGACGTTCAGCAATTTAGCAAAGCCCTGTCCCAAAATAAACAATAAATTAGGGGTAGGAGTGTGGCAGCTTAGAGGTAGAATGCCCCTGGGTTCAATATTCGGTAGTACAAAAAAAATGAAAAAAAAAAAAAAAAACTAAGAACATTTAGCTTTGATTCATTTTCACTCCCTACTTGGTCTCTGTAGGCATCTGAGGTTTTACTGCTGATCCCGAGACTCCAGGCGGAGCATCTGTCTCAGGACCTCCTCCTCCCGAGTGTTCATCTCTCTCCTCTGTCACACTTGCACACTCCTGCACCTTTATTCCAGGCATAAGAATACCTGACAGTTTCTAGAAGTCACCATCAGCTAAACGATTCTGATCATCTGCCAGCACATCATCCTCTCCCCGAAGTGTCTCCCCGAATATCTACTCTCAGACCGGCCTGAACATCACGATCCCCATGAGCCTCCTGCAGTGAACACAAGGTTCCCCCTGTCCTCCTGCGTGGCCAGCCGCGCTCACTGCACCGCGGGGACACCTGATGGCACCTCCGTGCTTCATGTTCACCATGCCTACCTGGCCCCTGTGGAGTGCCGCTTTGTATTTCTGGTACCATGTGTCTCCTGACTGACTCCCACATGGCTGACTTGGGGGTAACCAAGCTCTCTAGTCCCTCTGTCAAATATCCTAACTGCTGCCCCCGACATGAGGGCTGGGAGCGGCTGGCAGCTTCTCTCTGGCACATCTGCTCACTACCGCTCTTCCCAGTTGAGCTCTATGAGCTAGTTAACCAAAGTTAGTGCTAGTTGTGCTTGTCCAGGTAAATATGCAGTTGGATTACAGATCATAGAATCATAGAATAAGACTGAGAAGAGGGCTTTGAAAAGACATATGTATGTATGAAATTAGATTTACGGGCAACAATGGCAAGACTGGGCAAAGTCTTAAACTCTAGGATTCTACTCTGAGATTGTTTTGTAAGTATCTTTAATTTTTCAATCCATCCACTTAAAGAGACAGAAACTGGTATGGTTTGGCAAGGAAGAAACAAAATCAATGGACCAATCCAGAAGGAGGGCTTCTTGAACCTATTTTTGAAGAGATGGGAAGGAAATGATCTTTGCAGGACTTAAAATGAAACATTCAAGGTAAACATCATTTGATGAGTCCATCACTGAGCAACATTTTTGATTAACTGGAAAGCTTCTGGGGCCAGCTGTGTGGGACCCCAGGCTTTCAGGTTCCTGTGCACATGCCTCTTTTTCCTTTGTACTTGAGGTCCATCAGGAGCTCCATTTGAGACAGGAGCAACTGCATCATGACAAGACCCTTCAAAGCGACAGCAACAACATCTCTTCCCAACCTCTCATGAACTAGACTCGTCCTCATTGTACATGTTTTAAAGTACACAGGAGTACTATTTTTAGAGAGATCACTATGCTAAGCCTTGTTTTAAGCACTTACATACTAAAAGTAGATGTACAGAATACAAGGCAGTGAATTCAACACAATTTCCATTTAGAGTTGGCCTTTATATATTCCCGGGGTCTGTGCTCACAGAGTCAAGCAACTGTGGTGGATATATTTTGAAACCCCAAACTCTATCTGTTCTAAACAGATACAGATTTTTTTTCCTTGACAATATTATCTTGAGCTGACCGTGGTGGCGCATGCTTATAATCCCAGCATTTGGGAGGCTGAGACAGGAGGATCCATGTTTGCTGAGAGCCTCGGCTACTTGGTGAGGCCCTCTGCGACTCAGTAAGACCCTGTTTCGAAGTAAAGAATAAAAAATAGGGCTGGGATTGTAGCTTGGAGAGAGAATGCCTCTGGGTTCATCCCCAGTACCGCAAAAAAAAAAAAAAAAAAAAAAATTTATCTTAATAGTATGGCATAACAACTATTTATATTATAGTAAGTGTTAGGCATAATCTAGAAATGAATTAAAGTCTAATGGAGGGTGTGTATAGGCTATAGGAAAAGATTACACCATTTTATACAAGAGATATGAGCATCTATAATTTTATAACTGGGGGTGAAAAACACTGGAACCATCCTCCATGAAGCAGGACAGTAATTCGACTCCTACCTAATGCCTCCTAATTCTGTGGACTACATACCTGGAAAACACACACAGACACACACACACACACACACACACACACACACACACACACACACACACTTTCTTATTTAATGTGTTGGGAGGAGAGAATGCTTAGGTGGGAACCCGAACGATGCTGAGAACTGCAAGTGAAATGCTGAGAATTTTGAGAATAAAAAAAAAAAATGTTGTCCTACCTAACACTTTAGCAAGAATTTGAAATGTTATAACCACTGGGTTTGTAAGCAGCAGAGCTGTCTGTCTTACATAGTTCCGATTATAGACATTACTAAGGACTTAATTTTCCTTCTGGGTACCACGTTCTTGGATGCTGACATTTGAAGCCTAACACTGATAAAAAAAAATATAAATACCCAGTGGACAACGGGATAAGGAGCAGAAAGATCCTCCTTGACACGAGCAGTTAAAGATATTCCTTTAGAATTTTTAAACTTTGAGAAGAAATGTCGGTCTAATTTCAAGCACTGTTTCAGGTCTCTGTTTCGTTCACTAGAGGTTCTTTTTGAAATAGCCTCTCACTCTGAAAACAGGAGGCTTGTTAGGTCATTCTTCACCAGTGTCAGGAAGCCATTGTCTTCTCCCACCATCCATCTTATTATCACCCTTGATGCCATATTTCTGGTGGTTGCTCCAGAATGTCATCGGCAGCACCTGCCGTAAACCCAGCTGCTGAAAAGAGCAGGAGGAAAATACCTAAAATGTCACTGTCTGACTAAGTACTGTAGTCAATCCTCACCGCACTTTTTGCAATCACGGCATAAGTGCCCTTGATGTGTAAGCGTTATAGACTTCTGCTCAGTGAAAACTGTGCCCGAAGCTTAAAACTCTGCCTTAAAGAAGCATCAATCTTACTGTCCACGCCATCCCCAAGGTCCATCGCTCCTCCTAACTAGAAGTAAAATCTTTGTTATTTTTAGAGAGAAGAACACATTGTTTTCCAAACTTCTATCACCATAGGTGGGCTTGCTAGATAGTTCGGTAGTCTTGAATATTAGCTTTCTTTTGATATCTTACTGCTTTCGAATGCTTGACAGAATCATGCATATTACAGAAAACTACCCTGTTTTATTTTCACTAAATGCTTTAAATCCCATACCGTAAACACCTTCCTATCTTGCCGGGCACGCTGTGCCCTAAAAACAATATTTCAGATAACGGAAAATGTCAGCCTTCGATTATTTCTTCAGTGCTTTGCTAACACCATGTAACTTGTTTTACACAATCTATGTTACTGATTTTGCATTTATTTTTTTTGACGGGAATGCATATTTATTTTTTTACATCCCCAGCCTCCCCCCCTTTTTTTGATGTTTAAGACTATTACTGGCGTATCGGCGTCTCACCTCATATACTGCAGGTCATAGTGATAGCGACACACAGGCTAATTTGGCACTTGATAACATCACAAATAAGAAATGTCTCTGCTTCTGCACTGAAATAACTCCTTCTCGAAAAAGGTCTCTGCGATTCCCAGTTTAATGTCCACATGAAAATGGCCGAGGCACACACTGCTCGCCTGTCTGAGGGAAAGCGTTCCTGAACTATCTGACAAGCATAATTTCCTGTGCCTCTTGGTTGGTCTTCTGGGCCTTGTACAGCTGCACCATCTTCCGGGAACACTATCTCTCATCGTCCCTTCTCTCCCGGATTCCTCCTCGCTAGGGAGCCTCCTCACCACTCTCCTCGGACTCCTCCACTACTCTGGTCCCTCAGTGCCCTTCCGTGACACCGCGGCTGCCCTCCCGAGAGGCTGGTTACGCTCAGTCAGGGGTTATGTTCGTCTTCCATCCAGAGTGTTCCTTGACGGACACACTCATTTATCTTATGCCCTCTTGTATATGGAATGCTTCATATTTATTTTGTGATCTCCTGCATCTAATATGGTTCCTGGCACTGAAAAGAGCCAGGATAAGTTTTTTTTGTCAACAAAATGAATAATAAATCATGAATAAATGAAGAAACAGTCTGTCGTCTAAGATAAAAAATACAGGAGGCAAAATAGGCCGACTGCGGAGTTTCATTTTTTATGAGATTGCTATGGCTCAAAAGTCATCTTGTTATTCACAGAAATACTGGGGAGGGCATGGAGAAATAATGCTTGCAAACTATTTATGGGAAATGGTTTCAGAGCACTCTTGTAATAAATGGACACTTCTTTGGACACAGCACTATAATATAGGAATTTACATTAAAATAATGAAATGTGCATTAAAAATTACACAAATAAGGATTTGGGGGCAGTGAATCTATTATGTTTGACGCATAATGACAGACACGTGTCATGATAAGTTTGTTTAAACCTATAGGATGTACAACGCCAGAGTAAACTCCAATGTGCATGTATGCCTCTACCATCTTGCACTCCATTAGGATGTACGAGCACAAGGCACCAATAAGAAATTAAAAAACAACAACTACGAGAGCCGGCGTGGTGACCACGCTTGTAATCCCCGCGCTTGGGAGGCCGAGACAGGAGGATGGTGCAGGTTCGAAGCCAGCCTCAGCTACTTTAGTGAGGCTCTCAGCAACTTAGTGAGACCCTGTTTCCAAATAAAGTATTAAAAAAAAATAGGTCTGGGAGTATAGCCCGGAGGTAGAAAGCCTCTAGGTTCCACCCCCAGTACCACACACACACACACACACACACACAAAAAAAAAAAAAAAAAAAAAAACCCAAAAAACAAAAAACCAACTATGGACTCCAGGTGGTAACAGGTGCGTATAGGTTCATCCACTGTAACTGTTGGGGCTCAGAAAATGATACCCTAAAATATACCGCCTTAGATTTCAGATTGAGAGCACCTGAGGTTACCTTATTTACCTAAAAACTGGATCCAGTAAGGAGGAATATAATTGCCTCTAAGTACTCTCAGAGAAAGTTCACTAACCAATGAAGAGTTAACTCATATCACAGAGGAAGAGACTGAAATGAAACATCACACTTACAGCCCAGAGCTACTGCCCTGGACCACTGTGTTCCCCAGGCTTGCTCTCACTCCCAAATCATTTATTCCTGAATTGCCCCCCACTTCTCCCTCTCCTCTGAAGGTAGTATGTATGCCTCAGTCACCCGGCTCCTCCGAGTTTCATGTTTTGTCTGGCCCTCACATACCTGTGCATGTTAAGACATCTTTTCCCATCAATACTGTCTACTGCCAGTGTGTTGCATTAGACTCCACTATCCAGCCTTCAGAGGAACCTTCCTACCTCGCCAGTGTGCCACCCGGGTCGGGGATGCTGACAGTGGGGGGTTACACACACGTGGGTGCAGTGTGTGTACGGAGAATCTCTGTACATTCCATTCAGTTCTGCCATGAGCCTGAAGCTATTTTGGAAAAGAAAGTCTTAAGAATTTTAATTACTTACTCAGGAAGATTTTACTATTGCCATAAAATTAAAATTAATATTATAATGATTTTGAGAAATCACTGAAGAACAAAATAAGAGTAGGAGAGCAGCTTAATGCTATGAGGAAAACCGGCATTGACAGAGATAATTATTAAACACAGACAGATAAAGACAGATTGGTAAGTCTGAAATCTTGAAACTTGCTAATTACTTGGTTGATTTTTCTATTCATTCTACTTCAAAGATTAATTCAAACAGTCTTGGGGAAATGAACATCAAAAAATCTTAAATTATAACCAATATAGCTGGCATAAAGTAGGATGCACGGCATCTGGAAGGGACAGGGTGGGACGTATTGATTTTATCCTATTTAAATGAATAGTTTAGCCGGGCGTGGTGGTGCACGCTTGTAATCCCTGCGCTTGGGAGGCTGAGACAGGAGGATCGTGCAGGTTCGAAGCCAGCCGCGTTGGCTTAAGAGACCCTTTTTCCAAATAAAAATATAAAATAGGTCTGGGAGTGTAGCCTGGAGGGAGGTAGAAGGCCCCTGGGTTCCATCCCCAATACCACCAAAAAAATAAAAATAAAAATAATAATAATAAATAAATAAATAGTTTAATAACTTTTTGAGCACTCTTGGCTGCCATTTACCTTATATATTTATTCTTCATACATTTACTTATTTATATACTTATTCCTCTAGAATAAATATATATTTAGAGATGAAGAAACTCAAGTACAGAGAGTTTTCGTTTGCTTTTGCAGTACTGGAATGGAACCCAGGGGCGTTCTGCCTCTGAGCTCCACGCCCAGCCCTGTTTTTTATTCACTATTTTGAAGCAAGGTGTCACTAAGTTGCCGGGGGCCTCACTAAGTAGCTGAGGTTGGCCACCAACCTGCGATCCTTCTGTCTTGCTCTGAACCACAAAGCTATAAAGAAACTGAGCACGAATTTTAATCCAGGGAGTCTGATTTTCAGAACCTATTCTTTTAACTGCCCTACATTGCTTTTTATAGCAACTAAAAAGAAATCGTCTGGCAATTGAATTTAGAAATAATATTAAATTTGGCATATTACAACACTATCAAAACTATTATAACTGTTCTGAATAAAAAAAATCAAATCAAAGAGTTTGTAATGAGTAAAGAGTTTGAGAAAGCTATATAATTAAAGGAGGTATAAGAAATTCAAAGGACAACCAGACTATGTTTCAAAAGAAACATTAACACAGACAGAAATCATCATTTTAATGTGAGCTATCTTCAGCATTTTTGTTGGATAATTTATTAGAACCACAGTTAAGCTTTTGGGAGATGTATATTTCTTTTCTCCTTCCTTTTTCTCTTTCTTTCTTTCTGTACTGGGGATGGAACTCAGGGGCATTCTACCTTCGAGCTACACACCAAGTCCTATTTTTTATTCTGTGTGTGTGTGTGTGTGTGTGTGTGTGTGTGTGTGTGTGTGTGTTTGTGTTACTGGAGATGGAACCCAGGGGCTTTCTACCCCAGGCTATACTCTCAGACATATTTTTATATTTTATTTGGAAACAGGGTCTCACTAAGTTGCTGAGAGCCTCAGTAAGTAGCTGAGGCTGGCTTTGAACCTGTGCAGTCCTCCTGTCTCAGCCTCCCCAGTGCTGGGATTACAAGCGTGCGCCACCATGCCCGGCTAGGAGATGCCCCTTTCCAATTACATTTTTCTAGACTTTATCAAAATGTTTCATGTCGCCAAGAACATACAGTTCTTCTATACTCATGGACGGATTCAGTTAACTCTTTGTTCTCGATCATCTTAGTCAGGAGTTAGCCTACCTTTCCTTTAAAGGATCAGACAGTAAATCTTTTAGGTTTGCAGATCACAAATGGACTTTGCCGGCTGCAGCTACTCAGTTCTGCCATTGTAGCACGCAATGCATAATCCAAGAAGCTTGGCTGTGTTCCAAGAAAACGTTATTAAAACAGGCAGCGGGTTAGATTTGGGCCAAAGTCTGCCAACCCTTAACATATATAAAATTCATGTTCCAAACAGGTATGCCACATTTATCCTGTGGCTTAGTATAATATTTTATTCCACTTTGGGAAGAACAGATCTAAAGAAAATTGAGTATTTCTTATTTTTTAAAGATAGAAGCCAATGCTAGAAGAGAAGAGAATGGTACTTTATTATTTATTTGTTATCAACCAATTTAATAATAACAGATATATCTGACCCTTTAGTCCCTCTAGGAAGATGTGCTTTATATTTCCACCAATTGAGACCCTCTTCTTATACACAAGTGAATTTTCTAAATATCTCTTCTATATCTTTTATATATCCGTGTCTTTGCTTCTGCTAGAAAAATTATTTCACTCTCTCTGTAACTCATTTCAAGAGATTCTTCAAGAAACCTCTACTGCATTCCAAGTTCAAAATGATCTTTTGATTCAACCCTTAAAACACTATTTTTAAACAGACTATCTATACTGTATGCTGTTTCCACTTTTGACTCCTTTACTTAAAATTACAATACTAATGAAATACAATTCCTAATAAAAGAATTGAGAGAGTCTCTTAAGAGTTTATCACCACTTGATATAAATGGTAATTGGCAAGAGTTGCTAGAGTTAATTGTGGAGACTTAGCCATGTTTTTTGTGTTCTGAATGATGAAAGGGTAAGTTTCCTGTTATACAGAACTGGAAGGTAACAGCTTTCACCACCACAACACTACTGATGATTCAGGGCTGAAAGCAAAAAGATTAAGTAGAAAAAAAAGTCACGGAATACCAAATGTCCAAATAGACTAAAATGATGTGTGGCAAACAGAATTCAATAGAAGTGGCATTACAGATTCCTTGGGGGAAAGGATAATGTTGGTAAGTGTCTCTCAGTCATCCAATTGAAAAGAGTATAGCATTTAAAAGAATACTTTCTTTTAGCATGGTACCAAGATCATCAGTGAAATCCCTTAGTGGGAAGAAAATCAGAGAGCAAGGTACAGTGAGTACAACTTGGTGCTTCCTCGTCCAGGCCCAATTGCAGTTCTCTCCTCTGCACTCACTCAAAGGGCCACGCTGTGTCTCTGCTGGTGGCAGTTAAGTCTTATCTGATAACAAGGAGCACTGTCTAGAATTTCCTTCTTTTTTTTGGAGGGTTTGAACCCAGGGGCATTCTACCTCCATGGAACACCCCCCAGCCCTATTTTTTATTCTTTATTTTGAAACAGGGTCTCACTAAGTTGTAGAGGGCCTAAGTAGCTGAGGCTGGCTGCAAACCGCGATCCTCCTGTCTCAGCCTCCCAAGTGCTGGGATTACAAGCGTGCGCCACCATGCTCAGCTTCCATTGATTTTTGAGGAGATTTTATAAAGTCTCCTTTTTAAAAAAGCTTTTGTCTTCACCTTGTAGGTGTTTGTGGCTAATTTCTCTCAATGTATACTCCAGGTTTGAAAACTCTTAAAACCTACCTGGTAGTAAGCAGAGGCTGGGGAGAGTAGAGGGGAAGGAAAGATGGAGAGAGGAGAGATGGGGAGAGGTTGACCAATGGGTACTAAGTCATAGCTACCTCGGAGTAAAGAGTGCTGGTGCACTACTGCTTATTAGAATGGCTAAAGATAATAACAATGTGTTATACTAAAAAACCTGAAAGAAATAATTTTGAATGTTTTTACCATAAAGAAGTAGTAGTCAATGCTTGAGGAGACAGATATGCTTAACCTGCTTTAAACATTTCACAATGTTACAGGTATCAAGACATCATGCAATACCCCATCAGTGTGTACTATTTTATGTTTTGATGTATCAGTTTAAAACTAGGTTAAATTAGAAAAAGAAAAAGAAATATGTCATAACAAAGGAAATTCTAAAAGGCTCTTTGAAGAATCTGTCCCTTTTCAGAAAGAATATTATAAGAAACATGTAACCTAAGGTTTAAACAAGTGCTCAGCGTGGTTTCGTAGCTCTCAGTGAGAGCCCTGAATAAATGCAGTGTCACCCATCGGGGAGTGGTCACACACATCCACACAAATCAGTAGTTCAATAAGTGTAGCAAATGGCGCATAATTTATGCACAAGACACATTCACACATGTGACTCAGGGGCCTAAACAAAAAAAATGTGCTCAACTTTCAAACAGTGTCCCCTAGACTTGTCTGACCCCTGAAAGTTTTACCCCCAACATCTGTTACCATAGCTTAGAACCATTTCCTGAGATGCTGCCAGCGAAGCTTTTAGATGACTAATGAATAGTTTATTAAATTTAAGAGACAGTCTAAAATTTTAGCTACATCCCTATTCATTCCTTCCTATTCCTTCTGGAAACTCCTAATACTACAATACGGTTAAGCCTCTCAATGTTAATAAACGCCACAATGAGCCATGAGAATGGCTACTTGGCGCTATTCATCAATGGACATTAGAATCCTGCCATTGCAGTGGGGCCTTGCCCTGGTTGTGCCATTAGCCAACAATGTGACTCCAGATAAAGAGATTTGAAGTTCCGAATATTCTGTCCCTTATATCTAAAGTGGGGCGAGATTGGCCCTGTCTATCCACTGGGTATATTTTGAGAATCAAGTGATTCATATCAAAATCAAGATGAATTTTTCATCCATGGTAAAGTGTTATAAAAGCATTATGAAGGTAGAGAAAGGAATATCTCATCGTTTCAAAGCGCATCCATTTACTTCTCACAGAGCTATATTAAATACAATTGTGATTTGTGATTTTTTTTCTTTTTATCACCTGACTAGATGGGTGTCTTAAAATTAATAAAGACATGTTACCATCGAAATAAATCATTTTACATCGACAGAAAATTAAGTTTTGTTCAACTATTACATCATAACAACGCACCATCAAACTTCTTTGCAGAAAAACCCATGAGAAAAAGAAGAAAATCAGAAAACTTTGCTTAGAAAAGAAGAGATGTACCACAAACTCAGTGGAGAAGAGGACCCCTCGGCCTGGGCTCTGTGGTAAAGCGTTTGTGGCAGGCCTTCAGTCCCAGTGAATAAAGACAGTAGGGCTCTATACTCTTTGAGTCCTTCATTAAACTATTGATCCCTTTAGCATTATCCATAATGTCCCAGCAGCTCAGCACGTCAACTGGTGAAGTGCTAGCCCCGCTCTCCTTTCAATAACTTCCACATTTTATGGAGAGGAAGTCATGATGATTTATTTACCTGACATTTCCCAGTCCGGATGTCATATAGGGCCACTGAACCATGGCGGGCTCCAACTGCTATTCTGTGACTCCGTTCGTAATAGCTGACCATGTAGAACCTGAATTGAACATTTTCACGATAAAAACAAAACAAAAGAAACAGGTGAGATGACCTGCGCGTGGAAGTGGACGGGAACATGTTTCAAGATTAAAGCCACCTCGAAAACAGGTTTCTAAATGAATATATCTATAGTAAGCGTATTAAGATTTTTCAGAAATGGTTCATTTTAGTAATTCTTAAAAATCAATGGAAAAATTGATGAAATTGATGTAGAATATCATTTAGGCCTGTTAGTAATTATTTTCAATAGAAAGCAACTTCATAATCACAAACATCCTTCAATTTTTCAAATGAGGGTCAAGTACACACATACACAAAAATGAATTCTGAAACTCTAGTTTGATGACAATGACTTATGCAAATATTTCTATTTGAACAAAAATAGGACTTTGAAAAGGCTTACATGTTCAAGCTAATTATGTTCCCCTGGATTCTTAATAGTACTGTGTTGTAAAATATACTTTCTAGCAGAATTATCACACAAAAGGCTGTATAAGTACTGTGTTCAAGTTCTTCCTAGTAACTTAAAATTATAAAGTTATCCACTAGAAAAAAAAAGTTATTCTGCTCATTCTCCAGATTTTCCACAATTCGTTTGTCTAAAGGATAAGGAGGCTATAGGCAGTGTAATAGCATATTTGGTATTTGTTTTGTGGGGTTTAGGGAAGGTGGCTTGAAGACTACAAGAGGCTGCTTTGCCATTTATTTCTTTATTCTAGTCACTTTTCGTGGCTGGATTAGCACTATAATTCCTTATCTTCTATGCTTTGCTATGCTGGTTTCATGTTCACATAGCTAGAGCCTGAAAGTAAGAGTAAAAACCACTGGAAGTATAAATCAGGTATGATTTTGTCCTTGCAAAGAGTTGTTTTTTTTTTTTCTTTTTTGGGTCTGGGGATGGAACCCAAGGTCATTCCACCTCTGAGCTCCACCCTCTGCCCTATTTTTTTTATTTTGAAACAGGGCCTCACTAAGTTTTGGAGGGCCTCACTGAGTAGCTGAGGCTGTCCACAAACTGTGATCCTCCTGTCACAGCCTCTTGAATGCTGGGATTACAAGTGTGCATCACCATACCCGGCTTACTGGCAAAGAGTTTTAATTTTTTTTGTGGTACTGCAGATGCAACCCAGGGGCATTCTACCTCTGAGCTACACCCCCAGCCCTATTTTTCAGTCTTCTATTTTTGAAACAGGATCTCACTGAGTTGCAAAGGGCCTCACTAAGTTGCTGAGGCTGTCCATGAACCATGATTCCTCTGGTCTCCGCTTCCCGAATGCTGGGATTACAAGCATGCACTACCACGCCCGGCCGAAAAAGTTTTAAATATGCATCCCATAAGCTAGTTCTGTGGTTTCCATGGGAGCTGTCCAGGTGAACAAATGGCACACCTCAAAATGGCTATGAGCACTCATGCCAGTTCTTGAACACGCGCCTCGCCATTTCCCCCATGGTTCTATCTGACCAAATTAACTTTTCTATTTTTTTTTTTTAAGAGAAAAGCAGAGATCAAAGCATGACAGAAAAAATAAATCATTTCTCTAATGCTTTCTTTTTCTTGTCCTTTCTTTTCTTTTCTTTGTGGTGTGAGTAAGAGATGGAACGCAGGGGCATTCTACCTCCAGGCTACACCCCCAGCCCTATTTTTTATTCTTTATTTTGAAATAGGGTCGCACTGAGTTGCATAGGGCCTCACTAAGTAGCATAGGCTGTCCTCGAACTGCAATCCTCCTGTCTCAGCCTCCCAAATGCTGGGATGACTCTAATGCTTTCGTGAGACCCATGTAGATTAAAAAACTACTAAGGCCCAGGGTATTTCTGAAATTCTAGGAAGAGAGGCTGAGAGAGATTGAACATTCTGACAGCCACTGTGGCATGTGCAGATATTCGGATGTTCATACATGTTTCATAAATCTGGAACACAGATTATTAGGCTTTAGAACTTTTTGCAGCCAGGCGTGGTGGTGCACGCTTGTAATCCTCGCGCTTGGGAGGCAGAGACAGGAGGATCGCGCAGGTTCAAAGCCAGCCGCGCGCGCTGGCTTAGGAGACCCTGTTTCCAAATAAAAATGTAAAAATAGGTCTGGGAGTATAGCCCGGAGATAGAAGGGCTTCCAGTAACCCCAGTACCACCACCAAAAAAAAAAAAAAGAACTTTTTGCTCATTACTTATGACCAAGTAATGGATTAAATGATATTTCTGTCCCACAGCTAAGCCTCACCCAATGACTAGCTCCTTCCCTTTAGACTGAAAGTGTTTCACTTTTGGTTACGGGGAAGACACTACCTGTTGGGGCCCACTCGGCAGGACCGAGGTGGCACCCAGGCTTGTTGCCAGCGTGGACTCAAGATGGCGCCTGGGCTTGCAGCCAAGTCACGAGGCTCACGAGGCTGGCGGTGCCCTGAGCCTGCGCAGTGAGCCCTATCAGGCGCCTTACGAATAATTAGCAACGCAACGCCTCGTGCTACCACCTGCCCGCCCAGGAGAAGGTTAAAAAGCGCGCATGCCCTAGCGGGAGGAAGGAGAAGGAGCTAAGAGGGTTGGTGGACAGGAAGAGCAGTTCCTTGGCGGACTGCTCTGGGCTCCGAGCTGGGACGGACATGTTCACAAAGCCGCCACTGTGACCGGTGTGTGCTGCAGCAGAGACGTAGAGTGCCACGGAAGAGGGTTGGTGGAGTGATGAGGGAGGAGATAGAAGACTGATGTTGTTTTACCTGAGAGGGCGTTGAGAGAGCATTGAAACTGGGGTAATAAAACTGCTTGAGGAAGATCGAGTAAGAGTCGTCACTGCGCACGACAAGTGGTGGCCCGTACGGGGAACTTCGCTTTGATCAGAACCTCGGCAGTCCAGGGCAGCTGGCTGGTAAGTACTCCTTTGACTCCGAAAAGGGAGGAGGAGGCTCCATTAAGGAGGATATTTTTTAGTGTTTTCCCCGATCAAAGGGGGCTCCATTAAGGAGGATATTTAGTAAATAAGGCTCGCGGATAAGCGAGGCTCGCGGAAAAGCGAGGGACAGCGCTGTATTTTCCCCGATCAAAGGGGGCTCCATTAAGGAGGATATTTAGTAAATAAGGCTCGCGGATAAGCGAGGCTCGCGGAAAAGCGAGGGACAGCGCTGTATTTTCCCCGATCAAAGGGGGCTCCATTAAGGAGGATATTTTTTAGTGTAAGCAAGTTATTTCCCCGATCAAAGGGGGCTCCATTAAGGAGGATATTTTCCCCGATCAAAGGGGGCTCCATTAAGGAGGATATTTTTTAGTGTAAACAAGTTAGAGAATCGGGCTGGTCCTGATTCGACTCCCTCTCCTAATCCGCCACCATAGATGGAAGACACCTGAGGTTAGTTGGAAAAGGCGCCTAATGTGTAAAGGATAGGTCAGAAGATTAGTTCCTAACGTAAGAGTTGTAAACTGCTGCTCGGTACCGTAGAGATGAGTTGTTTTCTTTAAGATCTTTGGGGAATTATTTCTACTTTCCCTCTTCCTTTACCTTGGTTAATGATAGTTTAGGTTGTTTTATTGATACCTGTTTTCTGACTTTCTGCTATGCTTCTATGCACCCTTGGAGACTTTGGAATTTCTGCTCTTATTGCTGTAATTGTGGCCTCTGTGGCCGTGGCAGTTATTGCAGCCACTATGAATGCTCTATCCTCACATGTGGCTGCTGGCATGGCTCAGCAAGCTCAATTATCTGGACTATATGTATAACGTATGTGCAGTATCAGAATTTCTCCCATGCAGGCAATTTGTTTCGTCAATTAAGCAAGACGCTTCTAGGAACTTGGAGCCGTGAATTTGAACACACCATGATTGAGCTATGAGCATCCATCGCTGCAATTAATTCTACCCGCGTGGAAGTCGCCGCAGTACAACAATGAATGGACTTAATACATGGAACATTGGGTTTTTTTTAAAAGACTGGGGTGGCATGGCGTTCTGGGCATTCTTGCTGGTGGTAGCATGATGTTTCATGGTTGGATATATCAGGCGAACTCGACAACGCGCACTGCAACAACAGCGCATATTGGTGCAAGCTCTGGCAGCCCTTGAAGCTGGCTTATCTCCCCATGTACGGCTCAGTATGCTGGATCGGTAGTCAGTGACGGGTAAGATCGTCCCCGGGACCTTTCAACCTAAGACAGGGAAACAATCATGCTATTGTTCTCCCAATGACGGGTAAGAATGGTCCTTGAGGGTCGGCAACCTAAGACAGGCACGATCCCGAGCCTTATTTTAATAAAACAAAAAGGGAGATATGTTGGGGCCCACTCGGCAGGACCGAGGTGGCACCCAGGCTTGTTGCCAGCGTGGACTCAAGATGGCGCCTGGGCTTGCAGCCAAGTCACGAGGCTCACGAGGCTGGCGGTGCCCTGAGCCTGCGCAGTGAGCCCTATCAGGCGCCTTACGAATAATTAGCAACGCAACGCCTCGTGCTACCACCTGCCCGCCCAGGAGAAGGTTAAAAAGCGCGCATGCCCTAGCGGGAGGAAGGAGAAGGAGCTAAGAGGGTTGGTGGACAGGAAGAGCAGTTCCTTGGCGGACTGCTCTGGGCTCCGAGCTGGGACGGACATGTTCACAAAGCCGCCACTGTGACCGGTGTGTGCTGCAGCAGAGACGTAGAGTGCCACGGAAGAGGGTTGGTGGAGTGATGAGGGAGGAGATAGAAGACTGATGTTGTTTTACCTGAGAGGGCGTTGAGAGAGCATTGAAACTGGGGTAATAAAACTGCTTGAGGAAGATCGAGTAAGAGTCGTCACTGCGCACGACAACTACCTTAGGATGTCCTGCTGGGTTTGCTGTGCCCAGAAATGGCTCGTCCTCCTTGTCTACTGATTTGAGAGAAAGGACACAGAGAGGTCCTGAAATGATACTTCCCCCACCGCGGAGTGGTTAGTCAAGTTAGCTTCTCTAAGCTGCTGAAAAGCCTCATACAGCTTTACCCAATGGAGTGAGATTCAACATCTAATGTACTTACATTCTAAAAATGAGAATTATTTAGAAGAGGTTAAAAACACGCATCGTCTTGTTATTCGATAACTATAATGGGCTAAGTATTGGCTATCTCCATATCTGCATTTATGCCAATATGAACATCTATCTCTTTGCAAACATATCCACATGTAAGTATATCCTGTTATGGTAACAAAGAATTGAATATATAGCAAATATTTAACAAATATCTATTTTGTGTAGGTTAATGGCCACAGGAAAATGAAATTTGCAGTGGTATTTTATCTGTTATTTGCCATTTAAGAGCCATGCTGCCACAATCCTTCTGTAAAAGTGAATATAATCACCTTCAAAATAACCCTTTTCAAAACAAAATGCTGGTAAAATACATCTGTGTTGACAAAATCTTTCTTAAACTAGAATTTATCAAGTTTCTGTTTCATTGCTTATTTTCTATGTTTTGAATATCAATCTTACCCTTCTATATCATCTACAAACTTTCATTATTTATGGAAGAACAAAAGATCAAATCTATTCTTGGTATCAAATCTTTAGTCTGCCTGAAAGGACCATATATTATAGGTCTATATTTTTCATTCTTTGCAACTTACCCAGTAGGTTAATTTTTTTCTGGTACAGGGCATTGAACCCAGAAACATTCTAACTCCTAGCTATACCCCCCAGCTCTTTTTATTTTGAAACAGGCTCTCAGGAAGTTGTTAAGGGGCCCACTAAATGCTGAGGCTGGCCTTGAACTTGTGATCCTTCTCATCTTCCTACGTACTGATGATAGGTGTGTGCCACTACACCCAGCTTAGACTAATACTCTTAAAGGGTATCTTAAAGACATCTGCATGACAGTGAAGTCTCAGGACCTGCCTTTATCTTAGGAATTCTTAAATTTCTTAAAACTTTTCTATACCTTGCCTTCTTAATAAAATAAATTTGTGGCATGTCTGCAGTCATTTCACAAGGATCATTCTGGAAGCTCCAGTCACTGTGCAGGTGTCCAGGGCCCACGACACCCATAGAGTACTTTCCTCCTGTGCAGGTGTCCAGGGCCCACGACACCCATAGAGTACTCTCTCCTGAAGCTAGTTCTCCACTTGTGGGCTGTGGAGAGCTAGCCGACAAGATCAAGGAAGGCAAGAACTGCATTACTTGCCTCTACTCCTCAAAGTCTCAACAGATTGGAAAGGAAGATCTGTTATAGTCCTTAAGAGTCTAGTCTTGACCTAATCCCACAAGAAAATCCTGAATTGCTCTAAAACTGTACAGTCCCACAGTGCACATGTGCCGAGCCTTCTGGAAATGGTAGCCTTGTCTCCCTGTTGCTATGGTGATCTTTGTCACTTGGGTAGCATTTCTTGGACTATGGGCTGGCCAGAACTCTTTTGTTATAGTCAAGTTAGAAAGACAGCACTCCTCTTCTAGGTGAGTCAAAAGGAAACCCTGCTAAGTCAGAGAAAACACTGGCACTCAAGCAAGTCAAAGAAGGAGTAATAGTAATCATCTCAAAGCTCTTTCTTGCTGGGGCTGCGATGGTCACCACCCAAAGAGTTCAAAGTCTCTGATCGCCACTTTGATGACTGCCCACACGCAGCCAGTGTGATCCTGTCCACCATGAATCGTACTGCCTCTCTCCTCTGTTCACAGACGCCCACTGGAGCCCCAACTCCAAACACCACTTTCTTCCTTTTGCTCCCAAAGCTCTAGGCTTAGGGATCTCCTTGTACTTTCTTGGAGATGCCCAGAGGGTTGCCACTGGAGAGCTCGGGCATTTTCTGCTCCCTCTGCTTGAGAATCTCATCAGGCCAACATCTCCCTTGCTCACCTCTCACTTCTCTGAGGTCCCTGTTCTGTGGTTATGTTGATAAAGGACTTATGTATAGGCCACCTTGTTTAGTAAGCAGACCTCCATTCCTCTTTAACCAAAGTCCTTTTTTTATTATACTTATCACCTGACACATTCAACTCTAATTAATTTTTTGGTTATTGCTAATTTACCTCCATCAGAGACTTCATCTTTTATTGGTACATGAATATATAAATATAGCCCAAGCAAGCAGGATGTAACAGAAGTCGAAAGCAGTAAGAACATAAAAAAAAAAACTACGCTTATCCTTCAGTGTCCACTGTATGAATATGCTGAACATAGACTTTTAAGATTAATGAATATTTTATGGGGCCTAAAATAATAATTGAGATGAATACAGAGGAAACAAAAATTTCCCAAAAATCTTACAAGCAGACATTGAAAAATAAAATCAGTGATCCTCTTTAAGATGCAGCTTCGCCAGGCATGATAGTTCATACCTGTAACCCAGGACTTGAGAGGCTGCGAGGATGGCGGGCTCAAGGTCAGCCTCAGAAACTTAGGAAGACCCTGTTCCAAAATTTAAAAATATAAAATAAAATATGGATGGCTTGGAGGTTGAACACTCCTGGGTTTAGTCCCAGTGAGACACACACACACACACACACACACACACACACACACACACGTGCGCACACATGCGCACACGCATGCACACATCTACATTTCCGATTCAGACAACCAACTGCAGACTTACAAAACGTTACATATAAAGGCTCTAAGGGCTTTCATATGTAGTAGGAGACTGACAATAACAAAACAGAAACTAATGATATCTTAGGGAGCTAGAAAAGATCACATGGGCTGGAATTCAGGAAGGCACGCTTGTAGTCCCAGTACTTGGGAGGCTGAGACAAGAGGATCGCACAGGTTCGAAGGCAGCTTCAGCCACTTAGTGAGGCTCTCAGCAACTTAGTAGAGCCCTGTTGTCAAATAAAATATAAAATAGGTCTGGGAGTATATCGCAGAGGAAGAAAGCCCTTGGGTTCCATCCTCAGCACCACACACCAAAAAAAGAAGGCAAATAAAATGATTCTAAGAAATTACAAAATATTGATACTACCACACATATACTTCAATAAATATGGTACTATCACCAAAATATAATTAAAATGATAATCCTCACTTTTTTTTTTCTGTACAGGAAATGGAACCCAGGGGCATTCTACCTCCGATCTACACTCTCGGTTCTATTTTTTAGTCTTTTTATTTTTTGAAATAGGGTCTCACTGAGTTGCAAAGAGCCTCGCTAAGTAGCTGAGGCTGTCCACAAACCACGACCCTCCAGTCTCCGCCTCCTGAGTGCTGGGATTACAAGTGTGCGCCACAAAGCCCAGCTGATGATCCCTTTTCAATCATTACATATTTCTAAAACAGATTACTAAGAAGGAGTGATACAATCTGTTTCTCCTAAGCTATCTTTGTGATCTCAACTGCAGAGCAGCAACTCACAATGGAGTGTACCCATACCACAAAGGGGTGTTGTGTGATTTGAAACATCAATGTGGTCTGAATCCACCCCGCACAGCAAAGCATATTGCTTGGGAGTCTGCCAACAATCCAGCATGACACTCAAAATTACTGTGGCTCTCTATGCTTCCAATGCACTTTGTATCTTCATTAAAATCGGTCCTCAAACAAGAGAAAATATACAAAATATAAATTTAAATGTAAAAAAATTTAAATCAATTTAAATGGATAAAATTTATTTTTTAATTTTTAAACAGCCACAATCATTCACTTATAATTGAACTAATTTTAAGATATTTGCAAGACAATTGATTTTACATGTGAAAAATGGTATCAAAAGTATGAATTATAACAGGCAACAATATGGAATAGATAGATGTGTAAAATTTAAAAAATCAAAGCCAGGCGCGACGGCACGCGCTTGTATTCCCGGCACTTGGGAGGCTTAGACAGGAGGATCTGGATTCGCAGCCAGCCTCAGCTCCATAGTGAGGCCCTCTGCAACTTAGTGAGACCCCATTTCAAAATAAAAAATAAAAAATAGTGTTGGAGATCAGAGGTAAAATGCCCCTGGGTTCAATTCCCAGTTGCCCCCCCCCATACAAAATCAATTTAGAAAAGATAGAAGGAAAACATGTAACTCAGCAGATATATGACCTGGGAGAAAGAAACCTATAAAATCACTTAACTATCTTTGCCATCTGTAGTCATCTTAGAATGTTAAGTTACTATCATCTATCTATCCTTCAGCATTAAAATGCAACAAGAAACACCCTTTAGTTAATCCAAAGTCAACTTTCAGCTCAATATGAAACCTTAAGGTGTGTAGAATACAATTACAACTACCACAACTACAACTACAACTACCACGACAGCAGTTAACCTTTACTGAGTACTAACTCTGTATCAGGCTCTAACCGTTGTAAAAATGCTTTCATAGGTATTGAGCAATTTTTATATCATCATCTTTGGAAGTTCTGAACACTGATTTAAAATGCCTCACAAATATTTGACTCTTTCTTAAAAAACTAATAAGGTAATATGTACTTACAAAAAATACCCTCAAAACTAACATATATATGTAAAATATATTAAAATCTATATGGATTTTTAAATCTATATATAGACTTAAAGTAAATCTTCTGAATGTTTTACTACACACAAATGATAAATATTTGAGGAGCTAGTTATATTTAACTGGATTAGACATTATATATTTACATATATAAAATATTTATCTTTTTATGCATCAGTTAAAAATAAATTATTAAAATAAATCCATTAATTAAGATGACAGAATGAGATATATCATCTCAGTTCAGGATACCTATTATCAAAAAGATAAAAAATAATTCTGGTGATGACATGGAGAAAATGGAACTTATACAAAGTGAGAATATAGATTGGTACAGTCATTATGGAGAACAGTATAGACATTCCTCAAAAAAAAAAAAAAACAACTAAAAATAGGTCAGCCAAAGGGTAAAATATTAGCATGCCAAAGAGATACCCACACACCATGTTTATCGCTGTACCAGGCACAATGCTGAGGTATGCAATCAACCTAGATGGCGATCAGTGGATGGCTGGAGAAAGAGAATGTGGAATGTATAAATAATGAAATATTATTCAGCTATAAAAAGAATGACATCCTATCATTGGCAGTAAAAGGGACAGAATTGAAGAACATTGTGAAGCAAAATGTCAGGCACAGAAAGACAAATGTCACAGGTCCTCTCTCATATAAGGCTACAAAAATTTAAAAGTCAATCTAATGTAGAGTAGTGATTACTAGAGGTGGAGAAGGTCGGGAGGCGGGGGGATAGAAGGAGCTTGGGTAATGGGTACCAAAAGACAGTGGGTAAGAACAAGGTCTACTGTGCTGTACACAGTGGAGTGAGTACAGTGCACAGAAATCTCGTAGATTTTTTACCAATAATAGTAGAAGAGAGGAGCCAGGAGGCTCCCAACACAAAGTAATAATAGAGATGGAAAGAAACACGAATGGCCCTGATGGCCAGTATACCTGCGCATATGCGTCAAAATGGCCTACTGTGCCTCAGAAATATACACAGCTAATACATGTTAATCTCAAGTTTGAAAACAATGTTTAGAGAGGTGGGAATGCTAAGTGCTACCCTGATTTGATCATTACATATGGCATACATGTATGAATTTTCATAGTGTACTTCATAAGTGTGTATAATTAAAATAAACTTACTTTTAAAAAAAACAAAAAAGAAGGTGAATTTTCCCTCTCATAACTCCTCTCTCACCAACAGTGACTACTATTAACAATTTGGAGGACCTCTGGCAAGCTTTTAACAGGGCAAGTTCACCAAAGCTAAATCAAAGTCTATGCACGTTTTAAATTTTTATATAGAAAATGTCAAATTCCCTTGAATTCTCACCATGAAAACATACCCTACTTGGTGTGGTCAAGTTTCCTACTTTTTTTTTTTTTTTTGCCAGTAGGAGGGGAAAAATGCCATCACTTTTGCACGAGTCTTTAGGTTGATCCACTGGGTCACACTCTGCAGGATGTGCATGAGGGTTTCATCATTAAGAAAACTTATTTAAAATCTAATTAATAGCACACTGCATCCCTTTGTTCATCATGCAGACTAGACAGGGAAGGACATATCCATGCCGTGTTCCCAATAAACTGTGGAGAATGACGGAACCCCAGACACAGGTGAGCTGGTTCTGCGGGGAAGAATGACGGGACTCCTGCAGTGGCAGGACCCTATGAGATGCCAAAGAGCTCCTCTGTGGTCCATGCACGCGAGGATGCAGCCTGGCAGACTGTGGGGGAGGTCCCCAGAGATGTCACAGCTGCAATCAAGGGGCACTTCGTGTAGAAGAAAGCACTTCACACTACAGATGCATATCCACAACTCCAAGCCATCATGGTCTTCAAACGCTTGCAAGATTCCCAGGCAGTCAAGCGGCTATGGGAAAGGCACCAGCTCAGAGGTGCCTACTGTTATCTTGGGGTATGCAAATGTGAGGAAATGTTTTCTGGAAGTACTTCACTCCAGTGGAGGGCCCCAGCTCAAAAGGCCAAATGGAAGGTCCTAGTCAGGGATGGTGATGGCCTGAGAATTCCATTGAGAGTCACTACTTCCCAACCAGGGTCTCCCACACTGCAAATAGTTAATAGATATTTATTTCCTGTATTGATTTCCTTCTGAAAAAAAAAAAATTCTGAAGCACAGCATACTGTAACCAGGGTGTTAGAAGAAAGATGGAAAAAATGCTTCTGAGACCTAGAAGTTGGGAGGCTGAGGCAGGAGGGTTTGCAGGTTCGAGATGAACTTCTGAAACTTAGACTCTCAGCAACCTACTAAGACCTGTTTCAAAACAAAACATAAAAAGGGCCGGGAGTGTGGCTCAAGGTAGAATGCTCCTGGGTTCAATCCTGGGTGGTACCCCCCCCCCCACACACAAAAGAAACAACAACAAAATGCTTCTTTGTTTTTATAGTACTTGGAATTGAATCCAGGCCTTGTGCATGCTAGGCAAGAGCTCTACCACTGAGCTACACCTTCAGCCCTCTTGCCTGTAAAATGGGCACAGCAGTATGGATTATGGTTGTTGGAGGGTAAAGTGAATTCATACTAGTAGTCAGAACAGTGCCCAGCATACAGAAAGCTCTTAGAATCATCGGTACATTAACCTTATTAGCTATCACCATCATTGGCCTTTCTAAATATAGACTAAAGAAAGAGTAAATAAGATGTAGTTAATTTGCTATTTTCCTAGGGCAAACAAGTACTAATAACATGCCAATAAGGAAATAAATAAATGTCACAACTATTTTTATTTTTACAGTACTGAAGAGCGAACCCAGCAGCATTCTACATCCAAGCTATACTCCCAGCCCTATTTTTTATTCTTTATTTTGAAACAGGGTCTCACTGAGTTGCAAAGGGCCTCGCTAAGTAGCTGAGGCTGGCCGTGAACCATGATCCTCCTGTCTCAGCCTCCCAAGTATTGGGATTACAAGCGTGCACCACGCCACCATGCCCGGCTGCCCCAACTATTTTACATTTGCATATTTTAAATACTTTTGACTTCCAAGTATTACTTTATAAGTTCAAATTATTTTAGCATTAATCTGAATTTGCTAATACAAATAATATAAATTTTGGTGCTTTATAGCAAGAGTCAATACTCTTCCTATTACTCTATGAGATGAGATAGTCCTCAAAAGTCTAGACCTCTCTCCCTCTCCCTCCTTCCTTGCTTTTTGTGCTCAGACTCAGATTCAGGAAGGTTGCTCATGCAAACCAAGTACTCTACCCCCAAGCCATACCCTAGTCTTCCATTCTGTTTTAGTCAATATGAAGCATTTTAATACTGAGAAATAGCTATCTGTTGAGGAGGTTGTAGGAGTAAGGAAACGGACGACAATGCTTTTGTAGGAATTTGTGTTTACAATTAAAAGAACAACATCTGTAATTATTATCAAAAGTATACTGTAAAATGGTTAGTAATTTAAGACTTTTACTGGAAGTTAGGAGAGAAGCTGTTTGACATCCCATTATTGTTATCACCGTACGGGACGAGAACAAACCACAGGTTTGAGGAAGTTTCTTAAGAAATGAGCTCACGCTCTGTTTGAAAGTAGACAGTGTTCATTTCCTTACTGGATTTTAAGTGCCCATTTAGGGCGAGCAGAGCTGATTCAGCTTTTCACTTGAAAAGCAAAATCAATCAGTCTGTCTACATAATAACAAAGTTGAAGAAAAGGTAAACCATCACTGAAAAATAAACTTTTAACTCTTCTGTCTAGATTTTTTTATTCAGCTCAAAAGTATAATTACTTATTTTACCTTGTGTAACTTTGTCTCTTGACTATGTTATAGTTTTAATATTTCCCTAATCATCACCTTTTTCATTTGAATTATTTTTATGAAGATGAAAGGAATGTACACTCAACGAAAAACAAATCTCATCATGTCCTTAGCCCCCTCCCAGGTAACCACCAGAACATGCTGGGCTGTGTCTGTTTGTACATATGTGCATGATGAACAGCTATACTCACATACAGTTTTCTTTTTCTTTTTTTTTTTTTTTTTTGGTGGTGCTGGGGATTGCACCCAGGAGCATTTTAACTCTGAGCTACACCACCAGCCCTATTTTATTCTTTTTACTTTAAAACGGTCTCACTAAGTCTCGGAGGGCCTCACACTAAGTTGCTGAGGCCGTCCATGAACTGAGATCCTCCTGTCTCAGCCTCCCACGTACTGGAATTACAAGCCTGTGCCCGCCATGCCTGGCTATTTTCTTCTTATTTTTGTGAGAAAGAGGTTCTGTTTGAGGGATCACTCTGTTGGCATCAGTGGGGCTCAGCGCATTTCCCGTTTTCAGCACCCTGTGTGTGAATCATGTTCCTATTTGGAAAGAAATTTCCCTCCGTGGAGCGGGATTCATTTTGCCTCCTTGGATGGAAGCCAAGGCTCCCACGGTTCCTGCATTCTGGGGCAGAAGAGGCGAGGGCCTGGGCACGCCCATCATGTGACCCCATGTGGAGTATCTCTCCAGAAGTCAAGGCAGAGATGCTGGGAGTGATGCTCTGGACCAGCAGACCTCTCTAACCTGCTGCTTCACTGGCCTGATTGGTTTGTGGGTTTGTTTGTTTGTTTGTGTGTATGCTTTCACTACTTTATTTTTACACTTTTATTGGGCAGTATCATCTCAAATCACAATGCAGGTCATAGTGATAGTGAGACACAAGCGCACGGCACGTGGGCTTTCCTTCGTTTCTTCCCCATACAGGGTACTGAGACTGACATTGGTATTCTTACATATAAGCCCAGCATTATTTCCAAGGACTTGTGTCTGATAAGCATCTACAGTCCCTATGTCTAAAAACTCAGCCAATTATACGTTTCCCCTTCTCCACACAGTTACCAGCTTCTTCCTTTGTCATCCCAGCTCAGCATGTGGGACTCTTTTATCTATCTGGAACACTTTTTTTTTTTTTTTTTTTTTTTTAAGCCCAGTGCCTGTCACAGGTCACTGATTTTCCCTCTTTTCTGCCAAGTCAAATTCCAGGCCCATGGATACTGGGAGCGCCCCTGCAGACTGATGTGGCTGGGAAGCCTGCACTGGCCTGGCAAGGCACACAGAACAGATGGACATCAATGTCTGCTAAACAAATGAATGAATGAATGAATGAATGAATGAATGCATGCTAGGACTTTCAGGACTTTAAAAAAGACTCACAGAAACATTTAAAATTGTTTTACTTTGTTGAGTCACTTGGACTCCATGTTTTAGATTCCTTTTTTTTAAATTTTTTTTATTGGTGCATTGCAGTCATACATCTCAATGGGGGACAAGATGGTGGAGGCATACACACACACATCGCTCACTTAGCCCTTCCCCACTTCCCACCCCAGCCCCTTCCCCTTCCTTCTCATGTTTGGCTTAGTGATTGACTTTGATACGTTTGTGAATGTACATCCTGTCCTTGAGGGAGGTTCCCTCTTCCCCCTCCCATCACCCCTACTTAGGCCTTCTTATTTGCTCATCTCTGGTTTCTCCTTCATCTACAGTTCCTTCCATGACCCCCTTTCTCCCTAGCTTCCACATATTAGGGAGAGCATCCAATTTCTTACTTTTTGTGATTATTTCTTAAGTGATTTTTTTTCTCATTTTGGAATTGGTTACCAAGATTAGCCATTAGTTAAAATATTTTTACATTAATTTTCAATTCTAAAAATAAACAGCGTTTAGTGATGACTTAAAATAACTGGATATTGTAACCCATAATGGACTGGGCAATTCATCAAAATTTCTCATTTAGTGACTAAGAATGACACACTGATTCATCAAAAATAAAAAGTAAGCCAGGCGTGGTGGCGCACGCTTGTCATCCCAGCATTCCAGAGGCTGAGACAGGAGGATCGCGGTTTGTGGACAGCCTCAGCTATTTAGTGAGGCCCTCTGCAACTCAGTGAGACCCTGTTTCAATATAAAAATAAAAACTAGGGCAGGGGGTGTAGCTCGGAGGTCGAATGCCCCTGGGTTCCATCCCCAGACCCGCATAAATAAATAAATAAATAAATAATGATCAACATTAAAACTCATGATATGTATATGGAGCTTGTGGTTCAGTGGACTGAATGGGTGATATGCTTTAATTACAAAATGCACTTTATTTCCTAGAGCAGCTAGGCTTATAGTAAAATTGATCAGAAAGTACAGAGGGCTCCTATGATCGCCCTCACCTCCACACACAGCCTCTCTCTCCCAATAGCGACGTGGGTGATGAGCGCGCTGCCTATCACAGTCAATGAGCCCACACTGACACATCATTTCCACTCCTCGTCCACAGCTCAGGGCTGGGGATGCAGCTCCGTGGAAGAACACGAGCCTGGCATGCATGAAGCCCAGGGTTCAGCCCCCTGCGTCAAAAATTTTAAAAAGTCTATGGTTCACTCTTGGGTTACACATCCCAGGTACAAAAGAGTTTCACTCCCTAAAAATGATTTCTCCTCACTGCCCCTGGCAATCACTAATCTTTTTTCTGACTTCATATTTTTGTCTTTTCCAGAATCTCATAGAACTGTAAGCACAGTGGTAGCCTTTTTATGTTAACTTCCTTCACTTAGTAATCTGCACATAAAGTTTCTCCACGTCTTTTCATGGCTTGACAGTTCATATCTTTATAGTGCTGAATAATATTCCCTTGTCTAGGTGTACCACATGGTATCCTTTAAAGACCACAACAGCAGCACCATGTTAAAGCTATGCCTTTATTTTCTACTTTGCAATTGCAAGATAGACATATCTTTTTGTGTAAGCCTATGCAGCGGCAGCCGCCTCACCCAAGCAGAGCACACTGCAGGTGTGAGATCTGTTCGGCAGAGCTGAGCTTCACTTTGGTCTGACTGTCAGCTCAAAAGAAAGCTCTTCTGTTTGCCAATTTGTAAAAAGAACGACAGAAGTGAGTAATTCATTACAGAGAGCCTTTCCGGATCCAAAATTTTACAACTTGTAATTCTATAAAAAATAATGCAGCAAGGTCACTGCCTCAGTGAAATAACTGGTGCCATTTATTACAGTGAAATTAAAGGCTAAACACACGAAGCCAAATGGCTGGTATCATCATTCAACCAGTGTTATTGAGTGCCTATATTGAGTGCTTGTATTTTCTAAAGTAAAAATTGGGACAGAGCCCAACAAAGGAGCTTTCTTTAGTCCTCTTTTTTCTTTTCTTTTCTTCTTTCTAATTTCTTTTGAACCCATGAATTTGTTTGTTTGAAAAGTCTTTAAAAAGCATAAAATTAAATTACTTTAAATTATACTTCAAATAAATTGCCTCAACCTAAACCAATACACGTGCATAGAATAAGAACCTATCCTGACTTCTAAATGGTCTTTGGCCAGGTAGAACCCTCTGCTAGTTTGCTAAAGGGCACTAAAAAAAATGAAGGCGAAAGCCTCTTTCCTCAAACGACTTATAATGTGCATGACTGTGCAGTTAAGTGACCAACAAAGCACATTTTGGGGCATACCTAAATATAATAATATTTCCCATAAATTTATAATTCACTGAAAAAAGTCCCTATTCCTTTTATGGCTGTCTATTACGCCACTACAAGTCCTTGAGAACGTAATAAAATAGCTTTAAATTTAAAAAAAAATCATTTTAATCACATGGTATTGGCGCAACCCTCCCTCCCTTCTTTCCTTCTTTCCTCCCTCCCTCCCTTCCTTCCTTCATGTCTTCTTGTGCTGGGAATCAAACTCAGGGCCTCGTGCATGCTACGCATGTACTCTACTGCTGAGCAGTACCCCAGGCTCTGCTGTTATTTATCACTAAGCTTTAACAGTAACTTGTAAGAGCTTAAGTTTCTATATTCCGCCATTAGTAAAGACGACATTTGCAAGATGAACAGCAAGCACTCCATCTGGAAGGTCTGTGAGTGCTTTCCTCTTGGGGCAGCAACACTGGCACGGAATTTCCCAAACGCGCCGCCCTCTCGGCACTGCATCATAGAGAGGAGTGCCAGGTGAGTCCATGTTACCATGGCGACCAAAAGAAGAATAAATAATCAGACCAAATCAAACATGGCATGTTTGGGGTTCACTGGTGTACTGTGTAATGGCCTTCACAAGGGAACCTAAATTTAGAAACACAGTAACTTGTAACCAAATTTTAACAGGAATCCGGATGGAACTTTGGTGATTATTTCTCACACACTGGAAAGATTTCTACTGTCTTAGTGTCTAGGGTATTTTTAACTGAGGATGCTGCTGTATTTACATTCTAGGCCAATAAGTATATCGCTCACAACCCTCAGTCATTCTGCCTCTAAGAGTAAGAACCTAGAGGCTGGGATGACGCCCTGTGGTAGGACCACATGGGAGACTGGCCAAGGAAAACAGAGGCAGATGGGATGGCAAGAGTCACAGAGAGTGAGTTCTTAATGTTACCTTATAGAACTTCTTACTCTGCTCATTCATAAATGTAAAACGTATTCAGTGTTGCAACAGTCTTATTAATATAGCTGTGTTCTAAAAAGGGTGCCATTTAATTCCTATATAATAAGCCGGGCGTGGTGGCGCACGCTGTAATCCCCGCGCTGGGGAGGCAGAGACAGGAGGATCGCGCAGGTTCGAAGTCAGCCACGCGCGCTGGCTTAGGAGACCCTGTTTCCAAATAAAAATGTAAAAATAGGTCTGGGAATGTAGCCCGGAGGTAGAAGGGCTTCCAGGAACCCCAGTACCAAAAAAAAAAAAAAAAAAAAAAAAATTCCTATATAATAACACAGCCTATTTGTGATAGGGATGGGAACTCTGACGGTGAAATGATTCTGCGTAACTCTGTTTTAAGGAATGTGAATTCTATAGCCTCTCAAGGGCAGTGAAATTTTAGGGATTTTCTTGTATTACAGAAGCGTATCAACAGCTATATAAACTATTCCAGGAAGATCTAGGGTTTTTTAGTTACTATAAGTAAGTCTTTATTTTTAGAAAATAGCCATTAGCTGCTGTTATGCTTAGAATGATTATATTTGTTTTCAAGCTTTTTGGAATAAATGAAAACTTTCATATGCACATATACATATATATGCATATATACATCCACGCTAAGGACTTATGAGGACTTAAGGATGATAACAGGGCAAAAATATAGCAAGGGAAGGTAGCCATTAGGGTGTTATAATGAGGTAAAGATGTAAGCCATAATTTACTAAAATTAAACAGAGAATTTGGCGTTGAGCTGTGTAGTAGCTTGAGTAAAATTTAAAAATTACTACTGGTTATATTAAAAATAAACTAAAAAATTTCAAAATATATTCCAGGTTCCTTGGGACAAAACAAACAAACAAACAAGCTGTCAACTAGATTTCGAAGAAATTCGTGGAGTCTCCTCAGGCCAGTAAGCACTGTCCTGAATGCCTGAACCTGGCAGCCCTGGCCTCACGCTGGCCACTTTCTCATGCTCTCCTGGAAGGTTCCTCTGAGCAGGAATGTGGGGAGGGAGCTCTGGAGGAGCCCAGACACCTGGTCCAGACTCAACTCTGGTGGTTTCACTTCATGGAGACATATAGACCAGAATACTCAGAGGCATAAACAGACCATGTGTGTTCTATCTTATTTTATTGGTATCAAACCCAAAAGCATTCTACCTCCAAGCTACATCCCCAACCCGATTTTATTTTTTTATGTTTGGAACATAGGTTGCTAAGAGTCTTACTACTTGCTGGGGCTGTTCTCAAACCTGCAATCCTCCTATCTCAGCCTTGCAAGTACTGGGAGTACAGGCAAGCACTACCACGCCCAGCCGATGAAATGTATTTTAAAACCACTGGCAGGCATTCTGTGGTACTAAGGACAAGGGTTTTGTTTTGTTTTGTTTTGTACTGGGGATTGAGCCCAGGGGCATTCTACTTCTAAGCTACCCACCAGTCCTATTTTATTTGTTGTTTTAAAACAGGGTCTCACTAGGTTGCTGAGGCTATCTTCAAACCTGCAATCCTCCTGTCTCAGCCTCCCAAGTACAAGGATTACACAATGCTGCACCGCCACACCTGGCTAGAGTAAGTCTTAAAAACCAGCGGTATCTCACTGGAACATCAGAGCTGAAGAAATGTCTTTAGGTATTTCCTTAGAGGCTCTGAGTTTATTCAAATACACATGATAAAGCATTCAAGAAGCTAAGGTTTGGTGTAATAGGAAGTGGAAATGTAGCAGCAGAGGGTGACTTAGAAAAGGGACGAAAAGTGGCCCCTCCACACTGAGCAATCCACTCATGTTAACTCCAGGAAGCATTGTGGCATGGCAGTGGCTGGGCTACAGGACCACTCTGTTACCATGCAGGGAGATGAGTCCAGATACAACTGCTTCCTCATCACCTGCCTCCACTAAGTACACGAGAACAATCAGCTGGGAAAATAACAGCTACACGCATGCTTTTGTTGTTGTTGTCTTTGTGTTAGGAATTGAACCTAGGGGAATCCTACCTCTGAGCGACACACCCAGCCCTTTTTATTTATTTTTTTATCTTGAAACAGGATCCCGCTAGTTGCTAAGGCTGGCCTTGAACCTGCAATCCTTTTGTCTTTGTCTCTCAAGTACTGGGATTACAGGTGTGTGCCATCACTGCACCCAGCAACACGGCCCCTCTTTTTTGTTGTAGTACAGGAGACAGAACTCAGGGCCTCACGCATGCTAGACAAATGCTCTACCTCTGAATCACATCCCAGGCCTACATGTGTCCTTAAAATCAATTAACTGTACAAAAGATTTAATACCTATAATTTTTAACAAGAACAAAATGCAGAATTTATATGACACGTGACACAACACTAAAAATTTTAATGTATTTTAATGTGCCTAAGCTATATCACAAGAAAAGATATATCTGTACACATGTATGGTGCAACATGACTTTTTTTTTTAATCTGGGTTCATGGTTTATCTTTAAGGTAGTATAAGGCAGAAGCTGCAGAATCAAAAAGACTAAGATTTATAAAAGACTACTGCAAATATAAACAAAGATATGGAAGGTTCAGAGTACAATCAATACAGTAAACTCTTGCTGAAATACCTGGAAATATACAAGACAAAAAGTGGAGCAATACAATGTTGCTGCTCTCAGAAAGCTTACTGACTGCATTAAAGCTTTACAGTGTCTTTATAGAGACTAGCAAATATAAGAATATTATCAAACTTGTAAAAAAAAAAGAAAATGTCCTGTAACTATGGTTATTTTGTTGTCTACAAAAACAATTATCTTCAACAGGTTTAAATACTGTTTCTACTGGTTATATACAGGTAAAAAAAATTTTCTTAACAAAATATGCCTCGAAATATAAACATTTTGAGAGCCAAACTTAAAAAAAAAAGCTGAATGTTACTACAATTGGATACTAAAACAATCTGTGTTTCATAACAGTTATATGCTACATAATTCATGTAGTTATACTTACATATTTAACAGTTTATAAAAGTTTTAATTTTTCTTGGTTTCTTTCCCTGTTTTCTCATAGGGAAGACATTTATGCTTAATAGAACATATTGCAAATATTGGACATTATATTAAAATAAAATCTGCCAGTAAAAGGTGACAAAAAGATTTCTGTTGGCCAAAAGTCCATCTTCTTCCCTCCATCAGACACGTCCTGCCTCCATTTTGAATGAAAATAGCAAGTCGAGTAATGGCTGTAGGAATACACACGTGCTTCATGTGTGTATCTCTTACTCATTTTTCAAGTTGTGTGCAAAATGTCTTCATGACCCCATTTCAAATAGCTGGTGCTACTATATTTGTATTTATCGACTAAATCATTTTAGAGAGTAAGTCGATATTAACCGATAATTGTCTTTCTAATTGAAAAAAATGTATGAATTAACTTCATTAAACATTCCATTAAAATTATCTGTTACTGAAAATTGTTTATTTTGCCTGCTATTAAAGGCTTCCTTACCTGCAGATAGCTGGAAAACATTCCTGAAGACCTTTCTTTTTGACTAAAGACCCTTCAAGGCAGTACATGATGATATCCATCACCTGTGAAGGAGAACACAAACTCAAAATGAATTTCCAAGTCTTAATTTTCTAAGCTGTACATGAGCACATTGGGCTTTACGTGGCCATAAAACTTTTAGATAGTTACAAGTGCTGTGTGCACGCGTTTCTATTGCCCTGAACCTCATGATGCATAATTACAACACATTGACGAAAAAGAATTTAGATAAATTGATTTTAGTATTTGTGTTTATAAAATAAGCAATTTTAAGCATGAATATACAACAGGCTGCTCTTTGTCTTATTTGTAAAAAAAAAAAAAAAAGACTTATAGACCATGCAGTAATATAAAGAGGTCACACTGATTTACCCTGAAGTCAATTTATGATTATGTATAGGAGAGGTAGCTTCTGTTTAAGCACATTCAATAATTTGTTTTATAAATAATGGAAGTAGTCAAGGAGAAGATGCCCTTTAAGAAATGCTCAAATACAGGCCAATTCCCTGTGAATAGTGAAGACAGAGCAATCAGTTTGATTTTTGAGGAAATTGAATTAAGGCTTCTGGAAATGGCACAGAAGTTCATTGACTTTGGCGATCTTTTCCAAAGATCTCTCCCTCTTGCGCCCACTTCCCCCTCTGTTCTTTCCCTCTTTTCTCTCTTTAAGAGATTCTGGAAATAATAATGCTACCTTATATTAGCACACTGGAATATCCAACTCAGGGCATCGCGGTATCACTTACAAGAGCATTGTCTTACCTCCACAAGAAGATCCACAACATCCGTAGGCATCTTCTCTATAAGAATCTCAATGACTCTCAGAATCTCCCCTTTGGCTCGGGCAAGGGCTGTCGTGTGGATATTCTGCTGCGACTGGGTATTAGCTGCCAGAGCTGTATGTCTGTGCACCTGTAACAATATTCCTATGCTGTAGAGACGGAGGCCCCAGAATAGAGTTTCACTCTTCCAGCCACTGACTTATTTTTTACTTACTGATGCCATGGGGGGTTTGGGGGAGAGATTCAACAGTAGCAAATCATGCAGGTATTTATATGTAAACAGTGACAAAAAAAGGCTAAATGATATGTAAATGTGAATGGAAACTTGGAAATAGCCATTTTTTATAAGTCACCCAATTATTTTGTTATTAACCAGGAAATCCAATTTATTTTGTAATTAAATATCAAGCCTGTGGCGGATGTTTGTGAACTTGGTAGCATGTTTATAAAGGTTTGCAGTGAATAAAAGGATATCGTCAGGAGTATAGCAAAATCAAAGACAATTCAGTAGTTACTACTGTTTAGGACTCTGGAATAGAAGGTTAAGATCATATGGGACACATTATTATTTTCTTTTTCTGTGTTGGGTTAGCAAGAAACAACAACAAAAAAAGAAAAGAAAAAAACTAAAGCAGGTTTTAAGCCAATATTTACATAAAGAAAATCATAAAATCCAGTGTTTCTGCTACTATGGTATGTTACAGTCCAATTGAGTTTTGTGTGCTTTACTACACAGTTTGATTACAAGATTTTTGTGCACTGTAAAATAAACAGCATGAAAAAGGTTAAATACCTGTGTTCAGATTGTAAGCTCTGGACTTGCTGTATGTATTGGAATGTTAAATGAATTGAAAAACCCTTTGTAGTGTAGTCTTGAGGTCTTATGTATAATAAACAGCTGAATAATTTGTCCTCAAAAATAAATAAAAGCCACCACCATGGTGGATCAGGAAATACTTTTGATCATAAAAAATATTGAGTACAATAATAAGTCTTGCCTAGTAAACTTCTATACAGATTTTGTGAGTGAGAACTTAATACAATATTATCACATTAAAAAACAGACTTAAGATTTACGAATTCAAGAACAATTTACACTAAAGAAGATAAAACAGGAGGTGCTCAGAAGTGTGAGAGATAATCCTTATTCTCAGGTAATAATGATAAATGGTACTTAAGCACTTCCTGCCTCCTACCACTCGCATAAGTATTTTATAATCAAACTGGGAAATCCAGACGAGCATGTGCTCAGAAATAACGAGCATGGAAAATAATATAAACCCAGTGCAATTTTCACCAAACAAATTGTAAGCTGATAGTCCAGAGGAGACAGCACATTGACAAGGCCCTGGACTAGCCCTGAGTTAACCATGGAGCAGTGAGCTCCAGGCAGTGAAGGGTCTAGTGGTGAGAAATACGCCAGAAATTTCACTTAATAATCTGATATGAAAAAGTGAAGTGGAAAACTTGTTTTTAAAAGGTAAGCGCCGAGCGTGGTGGCGCACACTAGTAATCCCCGCGCTTGGGAGGCTGAGACAGGAGGATTGCACGGGTTCGAAGCCAGCCTCAGCTACTTAGTGAGGCTCTCAGCAACCTAGTGAGACCCTGTTTCCAAATAAAATATAAAAAAAAAGGTCTGAGTATAGCCTGGAGGTAGAAAGCCTCTGGGTTCCATCCGCAGTACCACCAAAAAAAAAAAAAGGTAATAAACATATAAACATTGTGTGTGTGTGTGTGTGTGTGCATGTGCATATATATATATATATATATATATATATATATATATACACACACTTTTATAAAAATCTTTCCAACCAAAAGCTGGAGCAGAATGAATACAAAGCATAGGTATTCTAATGGTTGATTTAAAAATACTCATGTAAATGGTGAAATAAGGTTCAAACACCCAGTTAATATTAAAGACCTATCAGGTAAAAGTAAGAATTATCCAGTATAATCAGTATTACTACCTGTCTCTATTTCTTGAATAGGAAATCCTGATAAAACATTTCTAACATTTCTAACCCACATGAAAAAGGTACAAGCATTTGATTCCAATAAATGAAACTGCCAAATTAAAAAAAAAAGATAATTCAAAATACAGTGGAACTTTACTATAACATCAATCCACTTCCAATCCAGTATTTGGGAGGTTGAAGCAGGAAGATCTCAGATTTGAGGACAGTTTCAGCAACTTAGCAAGAACACATTTCAAAATAAAAAGTTAAAAGTGTTAGGGTGTAACTTAAAGGTAGAATGTCTTTGGGTTCGATCCCAGTATGGCAAAAGAAAAAAAAAGAAAAAAACAAAACAACAACAAAAAAAACCTTCCAGCTCATACATTTATTTAGATGTGAATTCAAGGTTCCACAGCCTCATAATCACCTGTACAAATTGCTGTTAGGACCTTTTTCCCTCCCTTCACATCACAAATATTTACAACACGCCTATTAAGGATGGCTCGGGGCAGACATAGGCCCTATAGGGTTCAGGTTATCAAGAGTAGACTCAGAGGTACTTATTTAGAATTTTAAAAATTCAGCATAGCTACAGGAAAAACAACTCAGACAGAGCCCGTACCCTACGGACACTGAGTCTGCATATTATTCATGCTGAAATGGAACAAATCTTTAAAAAAAATTTAGGAGCTTATCATCCTTTTCTTTCTCCCCCACTCCTAAGACCTACAGGGAAGATCCTATAATTGGTTCATTGTTCCTTACTAGTTTTTCAGTTAGATGTGGGCAATTAGTTAGAACACTAAGAATGTGGGAATCAATTGGCATTCAAGTCTTTATCTGTGACATGTAATAGGAAAAACAATTAGCAAATTTATGACTTACATTTTTTGTTTACAGTTGGAGAACCTGCACTAAATAAGAAGTTTAGGTTTGATTACAAGTAGGTCCTTACTCTTAGACAAGGCGCATACCTTTCATCGGTTTTATGCATTGGGCTGCTCTACTTCAGAGCGAGAAACTAAGGTCAAATATTTTCAAGTGAATTAGCTCCGAGCACAGAAATGAGTACAAAAGCAGAAAGCTATGGAATCCAGATACATGCATCCCCTCTGCAATCACGTCAGCACTAAATTATTAACCTGCTTTGTTTCAGCCCAAGCTGAAAGATTATTTGTAGGTACAGACCCTCGGTTTCCAGTATCAAATAATTCCTCCCCAGGAGAAGAGGGGCAGGCTGAGGGTCCGCTCACCTCTTTGGCGATGGTGGTGATGAAGGCGGGAGGTCTGGCCGTGGCAATGAGCGAGAGGGCATGCCTGGCGGAGCGGGCCGAGTCAGCGGCTGGGCTCAGAGGCAGACCCATTGTGATGCTAAAGAGGATCAGAAAAAAAAGGGAAAAAGAAAAGAAGCATTAGGAATATAGACTGAAAAGATTAGACACAGCTTATAATGTCAGTTCAAGGTCGATGGGAGCACTCAAACAGTTAGAATATAATGGACTAGCAACAATGAGCTGTGATTAGGAGTCAGGGTGTTCTGGCATCAAATACAAAATCGAATAATTAACCGTGAAGATTGAAAACAGTATGTGCATCTGTCCAAAGTGTTAAAAACGCCTTGTTAACAAATTATCAAGAACTAGTTCTGAATACGTATTCCAAAGCTCGGAAAGAGACAGGAGTGAATATCATACCGGGTCTTTTCAAACTCTGTCCTAAAAAAGTTAAAGGTAATAATAACCTGTTTACAATGCATCCTTGAAACACTGTATTTAAGGCTGTGTATATAAAACAGAACAAAACTCACTCCTGCCTGTAAAGTCATCAAAAGGACTGAGCATGACAAAGTTACTCTTTGTTTGCATATTATTTTGAGTTTGAAATATCATCAGCACTACTAGTTCACCCCACAACTGGTACTTTGCAGAAACAGAAACAATCTGCCAATGGGCATGCTCTGCTGATAGTTATTTAGTACTGATGCAAAAATTAAATTAACTGATACTAATTCAACTTATATAAAAAACAGATGGCCTGGCACCGTCCAGACTATTTATAAGGCTATGTACACCATGAAATAAAACTTTCCAAATGTGACAATATTAGGGTCCTAAAAGGTTAGCGACACTGTATTAATTCCATACTTCTGACCCATAAAAATGACAGCTCTTATTTCCAGGTTTACTTTATATTACATCTAAATCACTGTGAAAAGTATTAAGGCTTCTAATTAAAATTGTGGCAGGTGATTTGTGTATTAACTATATACAAAGAGGAGTTTTGCACTCAGCTGTAGTTTCTCTAGCTTAGTAAGTTTTATATTTAAATATGGGTATGAGGACACATTAAGATGCATCTTACTCCAAAATATAAGTCTATGTGCTTCATGTATAAGCTGAATTATGTTTACTAAAAATTATCAGAGGGCTTATAGGTATTTCTGCAATTGATCGAAACATAATTTTAATGTTTAGTTGGAAATAAAGACACAGACATTCTCCTCATTGTTAGAGGAGGCAAACTGCTTATAGAATATCCTTTCATAAACTTTTTGTAACTGTTATACTGCTTAAAACTCTGATAATATATAATTGTCTTGCCTTTCCCCCCCCCCAAACTGGGGGTAGATACAAAGCAAGAATTCAGACAAAAGAAACACGAAGATCTTTCTTTAATGTTTACCAACAAAAAGAAAAAGTGTGAGTTGAGAGAACAAACACATACTGAACAAAAGACAAATGGCTACAGGTTCCCCCTGTAAAGTTAATGGCTTCACAGGCAGGAGTGAGTTTTGTTCTGTTTTTTATATATATATAGCCTTAAATACAGTCTTTCAAGGATGCATTGTAAACAGGTTCTGGCTTGGAGTCCAGAAAGGCTCCAAGCCCGGGGGCCCCAGCAGGGCTGAAAGAGGTGGTCAGTGAGAGGGGCAGTCAGTTCCTATTTTGTATTAAACTTTACTATTGACAGTTCAGGAAAGGAAATGTTTATATGGGAGTAAGTAGTGCCAGGGCTGGATTGCTTAATAATTATTATAAAATTTGGATTACATATATATGTTTTAGATCAAGTTTCAAAAACACTCAAAAGCTAATTAAAAGTTTTAGCTCCCCTATGAGGTCTCCTTTCTTCCATCGGTTTAGATGAATAGGGGTTAATGATATTGAAAGGCCAGAGTGGGACAAATTCCCCAAGCAACATCCCCGACAAGCAATTGGCCACAGAAAAAGAGCATCTATCTCATCCCACATCTGGAATGATGACATAGAGGAAAAAGAACTGGACACAAACCAGGCTGGCCTGTGCTATTTATTTCATGCCCTCTTGCACCTGTCCCAGAATATCCCTCAACGTTTCACAAATGAGAAATCAGTGCCAGGGAAGCTGAATGAGAAGCCATGGCAGTAGTGAGCGGTGGTCCCTACTTATCTGTCTTTTTGCTTTCCAAAATGTCAAATAAAATATTCCAAACCGGGCGTGGTAACCCATGCTTGTGATCCCTGCACTTGGGAGGCTGAGTCAGGAGGATCACACGGGTTCGAAGCCAGCCTCAGCTACCTAGTGAGGCTCTCAGCAACTTAGTGAGACCCTGTTTCCAAATAAAATATAGAATAGGTCTGAGAGTATAGCCCGGAGGTAGAAAGCCCCTGGGTTCCACTCCCAGTACCACCAAAAACAAACAAACAAACAAACACATTCCAGAAATAATTCAATTGGTTTTAAGTTGCATGCCAGTCTAAGTAGCATGATAAAATCTCATGCTGTCCTGTTCCATCTGGCCCAGGATGTGAATCAGCCTGTTGTCCAGAGTATCCATGCACTCCATGCTGCCCACCCATCAGTAGCCATGTTGCTCATCAGACCGCCGCTCTACAGCAGCACCTGCGCTCAGGCAGTGCTTAGGGAGTAGCTACTGTGTCACAGCGCCTGCGTGCCTCACCTCCCTTCACCTCTTCACAGATGTCACCACAAGAAGAGTACAGCAAAATGGGACATTTTGAGAGACCACATTCATATAACTTTAATATCAGTATATTAGTTATTATTAGCTACTGTTTTAAATCTCTCACTGTGCCTCATTTATAAATTAAACTTTACTCTAGGTATGTATATATAGGAAAACTATAGAATATATTGGGCTTGATAGTATGCATTGGTTTCAGGCATCCACTGGGGTTCGTGGAACATATTTTCTGAAGATAAGGGAGATTAACAAAATGTCATTCGGGATAGCAGAAAATAAGGGGAGGAGGGCATGAGGGTAGTACGGTTAATTGGGGTAAAGAACTGGTAACATGGCTCGACTCGCAGCTTTAGATGAATGGTTGGATTACATCCCTGAGAGGGGTTTCTGGTGATTATTATAATACTTGGACTTCAGCAATACTATTCAGTATCAACAGAGGTTTCAATGAAGATACAGGCACACTGTTCTCAACTGGAATGAGTAGAAAGCTGTAACAGAGAGCATCCATACCAAGAAACAGAACTGGGATCCATAAATCCTCAAAAAGATTAAATCCAGCTAATTAAGAAGTCTTATGAGTGGTTACACTTTTACAGGCACGGGGTAGGCAATAATTACTAATCTGAGCTTGTGAATTGCTTAGGGTTGTAAATGAAACATACCTATCTATGTCTGTTAGTGATATGGCTGTCGAAAGAGCTGGGTCGTATCAAGAGAAATGGAATGATAGGCAAGGGATTAGTCCTGCTGTATACGTCGCAGCTCTGTCTACTCTCCTCATAGATGCTTCCTAGGTGCTAAGAGCCTGGCTTCTGCAGAACAAGAGTTCCAGTGCCCCCCTGAAGCCCAGACAAGCCCCATTCCTCCCCAGCTGTGTACAGCTGAGAGCTCTTGCAGCTGGAAACCAGAGACAGTTCTCAGCCCCCCCCCCTTCCCTGTTCTTTGCATGGAAGAGAAATGTCCAGTGGAAGAAGAGACAGAGAGAGAGAGAGGAAGAGGGGCCGAGGGAGAGTGAGGCAGTGAGAACTCTAGGTTATGTGCAAAATGGATGTTTCTTTGGACCCAAGCTGTCTCTCACAAATAGGAGTCAAAGGAAAAGGAGCCTTCGAACAGGAACCAGCTTCAAATTAGAGGCATAACCACTTGTTACCCTTCTATAGCAGCAAAGGACCTTGTGAATTGGGGGAATCTGTGAACTTCTTTTGGTAAGAAAAGTGGTGGCAGAGTCTGGAAAAGGAGCTTTAAGGCATCATGGGAGGAAATGAACCAGCTTGTAGTCCCAGCACTTGGGAGGCTGAGACAGGAGGAGCACAGGTACAAGGACAACCTCAGCAAGTAGTAAGACTTTCATCGACCTAGTGAGACTCTGTTTCAGAATGAAAATAAAATAGGACTGGGGGTATAGCTTGGATGTAGAATGCACCTGGGTCCAATCTGCGGTACCACAAAGCAAAACAAAAGACATATAGCCTGTCGAGTTCAGTGTAAGCTGGAAACCCCGACAATTTGCAAAAGCAGCAATGTGTGCAATCGGGTGATTCCTTTCAGAGCCTCTGGCAGTCTGAGCCCAGGACACCAGACTGTTGTGGACATAGATATGGCTCTGATGTCAGGGTTCTGTGGGGACCTTGAGGGCATCCACAGAGCAAAAGGGGGAGGGCTGAGAGTGTGGGAGGTTGCCCAAGTGTAAGGGAAGAAGCGGAGTCTCCTCTACCTGGGGCACCATCACCAGAGCAATAGTCCCAAAGCACTAACTTTATTTCATGGTTACCCTGCTTAAAAACTTCCACTGGGTTCCTGCCACTTTTAAGAAAATCCTACCTCTTTGGCTTGAGGTTTGGAAAATCTCAAAATCCCAGGCCCTTTACAATCTAGTTTCACTCATTCTTTTCAATACCATCCTCTGGAGGCTAGGCTAATTTCAAAGTTGTCCCCTAAAATTCTGTTCTTTTACTTACTCCAGGATTTTGCTAATGCTGTTCCCTACTCTCTTCCTCCTTGGTACCCTCTCCTCCCTTTCCTCTGATTAATTTTTGTCTTTCTCACATGGTATTTTACAATCGCTCTAGCACCCAGTTATCTACTGAAACAAAACAACCAACAACAAAGCCCATTTATTGAGAGCCCTTAGCACTGAATCCCATTCTTTCAGGCCTTATGAATTAGTTTTGTATTATGAACTCTCTGCAGATTGAGAGAATGCCTTCTAAACTTGTACACCCCCCTCGGAATGCCTCTTACAGCCCTTGGACACAGTGGGAGCTCAATAGTTAGGCTAGTGCATAACCACGAAGTTAGCTAGCAAATTTGGCAGGAGAAAAAAATATTGCTTACACCAGTTATTGGACTGAATTGATCAGGCAATGAAGTCAAAGCAATTGATCTGGTAGTCCCCCAAAAAGTCTAAGTCTACATGTCGTTATCTTTAAAAGCAAGAGTACATTGTGTGTAGTATATTTTAATGTAGAATGAACAAAGTCATACTATGAAAGGTTAGAAAGGAAGCAAGCGCCTGCCTGATCCTGGAATCTGTATATAAACACACAATGCACTCCTTTTTCTGATTCCACTTGTATGGCTGTTAAACAGATCATTTGTTTTATAGGCTTATAGGATGGACGTTTGGTTTCAGTCTTCATTAAAAAAAATTGGACAAGATGGACTCCATGTTGTATTCAGCATTTTAATATACAATATGAAATAGCATAGATGTTAGATATTATAAATAAAAATCATGAACAAAAAATTGTCTCCTTAGGCTGAGCTCACTCTTCACGTGACTGCTCATTAACTCTGTTCTTAGTCCTCTTCCATCATGGTAAAAGCATATAAGGTCACTTTACATATAAGGACACTTTGGTTAAATGTCACCATCTAAAATTGTCCAGTGGTCAGGTGTAGCGGTGCATGCCTATAATCCCAGTATTTGGTAGGCCAAGAGGGAGGATTTGAGGCTTGAGGCCATTAAAGAGTAATATAGCAAGACTCTGTCTCAAAATAAAAAATAAAAAGAACTGAGGGTGTAGCTCAGAGATACAATGGCTCTGGGTTCAACCCTAAGCACTACAATATATAAACACATAGATAAATACAATAAAATTATCAGACTTCACTATCTGTCAAATTAAGAAATAATGTAAGAAAATATTCAGAGGAAAAAAACGTTGATCAAATAGCCTATAAATCTAGGTCAACAGTAACAGGGCACTGAAAACACTTCTCATCAAAAACAAAGAAGACCGTTGTTTTGAAAATACATACCTAGCCGGGCGTGGTGGCGCACGCTTGTAATCCCCACGCTTGGGAGGGTGAGACAGGAGGATGGCGCAGGTTCGAAGCCAGCCTCGCGCGCTGGCTTAGGAGACCCTGTTTCCAAATAAAAATATAAAATAGGTCCAGGAGTGTAGCCCGGAGGTAAAACGGCTTCCAGGAACCCCAGTACCACCACCCCCAAAAAAAGAAAAAAAAAAAAGAAAATACATACCTAATTATATACATCTAGAATCTCCATCCTGCTCCTGCCTGGTGAAACAGATGTGTCAGCATTTGTCCTCATCTAACAAGAAATCTTCAAGTCCTCTCAGTCAAGTTAGGCTTTAATTTCGTAACTCATACATGGCCCACACTTCTTAAACACAAAAGGAGAAATTCCTCCAAAAGTCCATCTGTTAGACCTATCTCCTATATGCTGATTATATTCCCAGTGACGTTATGCTAACATGATTACCTTAAATGGCTTCCTCAAAAAATATGTTTTCTAAATAAATTTCACAGGAACAGGAAAAATAGTCTATATATAGGATCCTAAGGCATATTAGCATTTGCATAATGTGCTCTTTTTCCCACTCTAAATTTTAAAATTATGGTTGAGATTTGTGCTAAAATGTCAAATCCTTTTTTCTAACCGTGCAGAATTCAAAAAGAATCTTTCCAATGTATGGCACTTATCTGCAGGATATCAAAGTGTGTATGGTTTCCAATAAGTCTATGTTTCTCCCTGCATGTTTGGGAAGCTGTGAGGATCCGCGAAAAGCAATGGGTTTTCTGTAATTCACTACTGTCCTTCAGCTGTGACAGTGTGCAGCGAGAAATTGGTCCCCACAGCAGCTGGGCCTGCATCGCTCCACTGTTCTGTCACAATGAAGGCCCCGCACTGTGAACTGGGCAGGTGGAATCAAAATCACAGACCACAACAAAGACAGATGGAACTCCAGCCTTCCAACAAGGATTATCTAGCACATTTATAAACTAGCATTTTTTACTGGGTCTAACATTTCATCAATACTTGCATTACCACACAGATCCCACGGATTTGGGATTTATAAAACAATACTGCATATATTCTCACAGTTAGCTGGGGATGGCTCAACCTCTGGTTTCAGTGAAGTGCAGACTCAGTTTTATTGAGTGAGAGGTCCATCGTGAATGGACAGCTCACCTCATTCATTTAAAGAACTCCCCACCTAGCCGGGCGTGGTGGCGCAGGCTTGTAATCCCAGCATTCGGGAGGCTGAGACCGGAGGATTGCGGTTCGCGGACAGCCCCAGCTACTTAGTGAGGCCCTCTGCAACTCAGTGAGACCCGGTTTCAAAATAAAGAATAAAAAATAGGGCAGGGGGTGTAGCTCGGAGGTCAAATGCCCTTGGGTTCCATCCCCAGACATGCAAAACAAATAAAATAAAATAAAAATAAAGATTTCCCCATCTGAGCCTCTATCTCTGGTCATGTGACCTGCCAGGTAAAGGGTGGGAGAATCACATGCTTCAAGAGCAGCAAAATGGGAGGCAGGAAACCTGAGTGGGAGTCCTGGGTCTTAGAATAAAGGCTGACCTCAGACAAGATGCTTAATCTCTCTAAACTTTCTTTTAGATCACTGAAGGCGTTGCATCAGATACTGTGGGAAATTTGCATCTCTAAAATCCCATGACTTTATTAAAAGTTTATTGCATGCAAATTACTTGTCACATGGCATGAATGAATAAGAATGAATACATACTTCAGGGTCCAAGCATTCAAGGACTTTATTGATATTTAAGTAAGGTTTTAGTTTCTAGAAGGTACAAAATCCTTAATGAAAATAATTTCATTAAATATATTTTATTTATTTATTTATTTATTTATTTATTTATTTATTGCGGGTCTGGGGATGGAACCCAGAGGCATTCGATCTCTGAGCTACACCCCCTGCCCTATTTTTATTCTTCATTTTGAAACAGGGTCTCACTAAGTTACAGAGGGCCTCGCTAAGTAAGTAGCTGAGGCTGTCCGTGAACCTTGATCCTCCGGTCTCAGCCTCCCGAGTGCTGGAATTACAAGTGTGCGCCACCATGCCTGGCCATTCAATATATTTTAAAAATATGAAAGGATGCTAAAAATTCTGACTCAGCCACTTCCATGTGCTTGGAGGAAGTTGTTTTACTTCCGGAGGTGCCAAGAGTCTGAATGCAAGAAGGCAGTGTAAGGAGCACTGGCTTTGGAGTCAGGTAGACCTCATTAGATCCAGTATTTTTCACTGACTATAGGGTTACTGTGGACAAGGGATGGTTTCTTTCTCAGATTCATTTTTTTTTTTTTTTGTCTCATGTGAAAAATGGGAGTAATCATGTCTATTTTCCTGGGCTTCTGTGTAACGAGATAAGCACATCTGTGACTTGTGTAGGTAGCGAGCGTCTGTTATGAGGACTGCTCCGGGATCACTGGACCCCTTGTACCGTGATAGGTATGTGATAGGTGCTAAAAGAAAAAACTCTCTGTAACAAACTGTTTCTAAAGTAATGCCTCAAAGCAATCCTTTCTCTGGCCTTAATTCTATTCCCCAAAGATAACGGGGAAGGAATTGTCAGTTTTATTTTTATTTTTATTTTTGCAGTACTAGGGATGAACCCCAGGGACATTCTACCTCCGAGCTACACCTCCAGCCCTAGTTTTTAGTCTTTATATTTGAAACAAGGTCTTACTAAGTTGCGGAGAGCCTCACTAAGCAGCTGAGGCTAGCCAAGAACCTGTGATCCTCCTGTCTCAGCCTCTCAAGTACTGGGATTACAAGCGTGCACCACCATGCCCGGCTGGAATTGTCAGTTTTAGATAGGAGCATCTCAGTTTTAAGTTCAGCAAGGAATGAGAAAATTAGTTAAGGACAATATTTACTTCTGCTCACCATTTGTTTAAGGTGATGTCCCCATCTTTTGGGCATGCTTGTGCTTTTCCACCTGTCCTTAAGCATGTCCCTCTTCTTCCCCTCCACCCTCCTAATCATCCGAATGAAGAATCAGAAGAGAATCTCTGGCTGTGCAGCTGTTTCATCCTACCAGGCCCTGAACCTCCATGGTTATCTTTGGACATATCTTATCTTTTCTGTACCTTGGAGACAGGATCTTTGATTATACTTCATAACTATGAAGACCTAATATCGTCCCTTCCACCTATCAGTTACCTCCCAAAAAGGCTTGCTTAATTAATAAACATAGTTTAAATTTTGGCAAGAGAACCCCAGACTAGAAAACAACTGCTGATCTTGTGCTTTTTAGATGTAAAATTTGAAGTTGTATTTCTACAATACACTTGCAATCAACTGGAAAGAATTCCCTCTTAACCTTGAAGCCTCTACGCTTTGTAGAGGACCTGTTTAGGAATCAGCTAGTGTTGAGAGCCTTGTTAGTCATCTGCTTTGGGGTCACCTCGGTCCAGCTTGGGAGAGGGCACACACTGCCCGCTCAAGTGGGAATCATTTGGAGGCAGACAAGTTTCCAAGGACCAAAAGGGACCGATAACCAGGGACCCTGACCAATAAGCAAAAACCCCAACAGTTTCCTTATTTACCCTTCCCTTCCCTGATTTATCTGTAACTACCTTGGTCTGACTCACCCCATGATTGCTTTGTTACTTCTTATGATCAATATCTTACAATGTTTTGGTTCTATCTTCAATAAAAGCAAGATGCTAGTGGAAGGTCAGCAGGAGTAGATAGAGACATCTCTCTCCTCCCAGCCTCCCCAGCTGCCATGTTGACTCCGCTGTCATTCATATGAGAGACTACCCCTCATCAGTCAATCAACATACAGACTTGACAGGGGACGTCCATAAACAGGAGAGAGGCACAGAGTAACTCTGCTGTGACACACGTTCCCCAGAATTGGGCCTGAGCCAGCCGCCCCTCCCCCAAGCCCATCCTCCTAAACTTACAAGAATGGGACTAAAGAAGAGAACATTTCCTATTCTGTATTTTTCTTTTTTGATAAACCTGTACTGAAATTTAGAAAGCACTAGCCTAACAGAAAAGCTTCTTCAAGCTGGGCGTGGTGGACCACGCTTGTAATCCCAGCATTCGGGCGGCTGAGACCGAAGGGCTGCGGTTTGCGGGCAGCCTCAGCTAATTAGACCCTCCGCAACTTAGTACGACCCTGTTTCAAACATAAAGAATAGAGCTGGGCGTGGTGGTGCACCTTGTAATCCCCGCGCTTGGGAGGCTGAGACAGGAGGATCGCACGGGTTCGAAGCCAGCCTCAGCTACTTAGTGAGGCTCTCAGCAACTTAGTGAGACCCTGTTTCCAAATAAAATATAAAATAGGTCTGGGAGTGTAGCCTGGAGGTAGAAGGCCCCTGGGTTTCACCCCTAGTGCCGCCAAAAAAAAAAAAAAAAAGGAAAAGAAAGAAAGAGAAACAATAAAAAAGAAAGAATAAAAAAAATAACAGGGTTGGCGGTGTTGCTCAGAGGTAGAATGCCCCTGGGTTCCATCCCCAGTACCTAAAAAAAAAAAAAGCTTTTTCATATAGCAAAGCTTAACATCACAAACAGCAAGGCAGCTGAGCACGGTTATTCTGTGCACAGTAAATCAGGCACAAAAAGGGGCACTGCAGCAGGCACTGTGAAGGCAAGGCGCGCGCTTGACCCACTGCGTACAACGCTGCTCCCCCATCTCAGTCCACCGCAGTCGGTACCAAGTGTATCATGGATGTACCAGGCCATTTTCAATCTAAATCTTGTTATAGATTAATAAGCAAACATTTTCTTGCTTATTATGCAATTTATCATGATGAAAATTACATTGGAACCCTCAAGGCTACATGCTGATATATTCATTTATTCAGTTGTGGATGGAGAGTCATACTCATCTTCCTGACAAAAAGGATGTAACAGCGAGACTTAAATTACCTACTGAAGACTATGGTATCTGTGTCTGTAGACACACTGCGTGCAGATGAAATGCAAGTGCATCTTGATTTTGCTGACACACAAGCTTAATGCACATTTATTTTAGCACAAAATAAAAACTGTAAATACTAAAACTAAAGCAGAGGCTTCTCCTCCTAGGTAGCAAAACAGGAACTGCCCTGCTGAAATTGTGTTTAGCTCAAGTTTGAAAATCAGCTATTTTACAAAGGCTACAGCAAAATTGTGGACAATCAGAACATGCTAACGGCTTCTGAACATAAACCTGGAGGGCAGTGGTGACCGCAGCCAGCACGGTGGCCTCCTCCAAGGACAGATGCAGCAGGTGTAGCCAGGGGGAGGCCGAAGATGGAAATGTCGTGGGGAGTTGTACGCAAAGGCCAGCTGCTGTGTACTGTGGGTACAAGCTCATGGGCGTGATCACATTCCATCCCGATCCTCAAAGCCAACTGAGAGAGCATTAGCCTGCTCTATCCAGAAAGTCTCCCTCACCGCGCTGCTTCCTCCAGAAAGGGGCTCAGCCGCTCTTGATGTGCTGAGCTCAGGGACTGTAACATTGGCATTGTAGTATTGGCATCACTGCCAATACTGTCACCACACAGTAACATGCACGGAGTGTCTTGAGATGTGCTGACTACTCTTCTCAAAATGATGGAAACCTAAACTCACCTAACATCAGCCTTATGAGATAGCTATTTAGCCCTAACCCTACAGCAAGGGAGGCATGATGGTCAGAGGTGAGGGGAAGGTGGCTAAGATTGCATCCCACACTCTTCCCACCAATCAGTGTTGGAGCATTGGACAGGGAAGGCTCGATCTGCAGATGAGCTGCGGCATTCCCTCTGGCCTTCAGCTACTTCTCTGGTCTCTACTTCTAAGCATCTTGCGGTCAGCAGAGAGCATATAGGCCCAAAGCATGCTAGACCCTAAGAGAATGATGGGGTGTGGGAAGGCAACTCTGAAGAAAAGTGCAGAGAAGTCCAGTTTGTTTTAAAGGGTTGAGGATGCTGGGCATGGCAGCACATACCTGTGATTCCAGCTACTGGGAAGGCTAACACAGGAAGATTGCAAGTTTGAAAAAAGGCCTAAAGATAGTGCTCAGGGATGCAGCACTCCCGGGTTTAGTCCCCAGTACCATCAAATAAAAACATACATACCTATTTAATGTATATAATGTTATATAAATATATAAATCAGGCTAGATGTGGTGGTACAGGCTCGGGATCCCAGTACTTGGGAAGCTGAGACAGGAGGATCCCAGGTTCACAGCAAGCCTCAGCTACTTAGTGAGGCTCTCAGCAACTTAATGAGAGAGACTTTGTTTAAAAATTAAAAAAATAAAAAATAGGGCTAGGGGTATAGTTCTGAGATAGAATGCATAGAATTAGAATGCCCCTGGGTTCCATCCCCAATTCCCCCCAAGAAGAAGAAGGAGGAGGAAGAGGAGGAGGAGGAGGAGGAAGAGGAGGAGGAGGAGGAGGAAAGGAGAAATAGAAATAGGGCTGGGGATATAGCTCAGAGGTAGAATGCCCCTGGGTTCAATCCCCAGTACTGGGAAAAAAAAACATATATATATATATATATATATATATATATATATATATATATATATGTTAATGACAGCAAGGCGTGGTGCGCATGCTTGTAATCACAGTACTTGGGAGGCTGAGACAAGAGGATCGAAGTTCGTGAGGACCCCTGCAACTTAGTGAGACCCTCTTTCCAAATAAAGATTAAAAAAATAGGGCTGAGGGTGTAGCTCGAAGGTAGAAACCCATGGATTCAATTCCCAGTACCAAAAAATAAAGGAATAAAGAAAAGAAGAAGCTGGGTGTGGTGGCACATGCTTGTAATCCCAGCATTTGGAAGGCTGAGACAGGAGGATCATGGTTCACGGACAACCTCAGCTACTTAGTGAGGCCCTTTGCAACTCAGTGAGACCCTGTTTCAAAATAAAGCATAAAAAATTGGGCAGGGGGTATAGCTTGGAGGTCAAATGCCTCTGGATTCATCCCCAGACCCACAAAGAGAAAGAAAGAAAGAAAGAAAGAAAGAAAGAAAGAAAGAAAGAAAGAAAGAAAGAAAGAAAGAAAGAAAGAAAGAAAGAAAAAGAAAGAAGGAAAGAAAGAAAGAAAGAAAGAAAGAAAGAAAGAAAGAAAGAATACAGAGACATCATGAGACAGTTCAAACATCTCTACTACTTCATACCCACTAGGATGACTACACTCTAAAAATACACAAGTGCTGGTGAGGATGAGAAGAACATGAAGCCATGTACCTTGCCAGTCAGAGTATAAATGTTGTAGTTACTTGTGAAAAGCATCTTGACAACTTCCCAACAAGTTAAACCTGGAACTATCCTCTGATCCCATAATTCTACTCTTAGAATTCTACAAAGGCATTGAAACAAATTCTTAAACATGAATGTTCGTACATCTCTATCCACTGTAGCCAAAAGGGAGAAGCAAGCCATATAATCACCAACAGATAAACGTGTGGTATAACATCGATGGAATGTTATTCAGCTATAAAGAGAAACGAAGCAAGGATGCTGCTGCAACATGGATGCACCTTGTAAACGTGCTAGCGGGAGAAACCAGTCCCATAGGCCAAGGCTGCACAATTCCATTTATGTCAAATGTTCAGAGTAGATTGGTGACTACTGGGTGCTGGTGGGAGGAGAAATGGGAAACACTGCTTAATCTATTCAGTGAGTGGTATTGGGGGCTAGACAGTGGTGATCCTTAATGCCTACCATGGCAAATTTCATGTTCTCTCTTTCCCTCCTTCTCTCCTCCCCCCTCATCAGGAATCTGAGTTCTCAAGCCACCATTGATCTCTTCCCATACCACCACCAGCACCAGCACCCTCACCGGCCCACCACTCCTGGCCAGTTGGCGCCATGTGTGTTCCCACTTATTTTGTTTCAGGTACTTGTGCATTCATTTCCTCCTCCCATGATTCTCTCCTCATCGCCTGCCTGGAGCATTGATAACTCCTTATAGCTGGTCTTTTCCTCTGTACAAATGAAACTCCAAAAAGGCTGATTTAAAAGTTAATCTGAATATAAGGAGTAATTCTTCCAACTGTTTGGCCATGTTTTCTATTAGTAAAACATTCTGATCAACTATCAAGTGTATATATCATTTTCCTTATATATACTATGTAATGTCTCCAGGTATAATAAATAAAATTGGAAAACCCTATCACAGATCACTCACTGACTAAGGGCTCAATCTTAATTATATTAAAATTATAGAAACACATTTTCTTTTCATTGTCCATCTCCAAAATTTTGTATAATAAAGATGATGTCAACCAAACTACCAAACTAATGAATGCGTATCTATGTTCATAGCTGCATAATTCACCACTGCCGAACAAGCCAAGATGTCCATCAACAGATGAATGGATTACAAAACTATGAAATATGTACACAATGGAATTTTACTCAGCTGCAAAGAAAAAACACAATTACATCATTTACAGGAAAATGGATGGAACTGGAGGACATTATGCTAAGTGAGATTAGTCAGTTATAAAAAACAAGAAATCAGATGCTCTCCCTAATATGTGGAAACTAGGGAGAAAATGGGTCATAGGAGAAACTATGGATGAAGAAGGAGATTCTATAGATGAGCAAATGAGGTGACCTAATGAGCAAATGGAAGGGGGGAAGAGGGAAATTCTCTAATGCACATGATGTACTTTAACAAACATATTAAAGTCAGTCACTAAGCCAAACATGAGGAGGGAGGAGGAGGGAAAGGGGTGGGAATTGGGGAAGGGCTAATTAGGTGATGTGCACATGTAAGCCTCCACCATCTTGTACCCCATTAAGATGTATGACTATAACACACCAATAAAGTTTTCAAAAATAAAATAAGTAAAATAAAAATCAACAACAACAACAAAAAGATGAAGTCTACATTTGGCCTATGAAGGATACATAACTTATGAAGGCTAACTGATGACTTCTACCCCACAGTCCCTTCCAAACAATGACAAATTAAATTCACTGAAACTCAGCACCTACTTGGCAAGCTGTTTCTCAGCATCTGCACAAAGTTCAAGAAGCCCCATGAGAACAGCAGAGACGTCCATGTAAGGCTCCCAAACCGTGAATCCTCGCCCGATCAGGTCAATGGCTGTCCTACGGATGGTGCTGTGCGGAGGAAGCTTGGGGCTCGGTGGCTGCAGCAGGAGGAACGTCAGTGCCTTGCCTAAAATCATAAAATACAATGCAGGCCAGCAAAGTCATTATACTCCTACGAGACTCTCTTTGAAGTGTACTTTCAAAACATAAACCAAAGCTGGGCATGGTGGCGCACGCTTGTAATCCCAGCGCTTGAGAGGCTGAGACAAGAGGATCGCACAGGTTCGAAGCCAGCCTCAGCTACTGAGTGAGGCTCTCAGCAACTTAGTGAGGCCCTGTTTCCAAATAAAGTATAAAAATTAGGACTGGGAATATAGCCTGGAGGTAGAAACGCCCCTGGGTCCCACCCCGAACAAACAAACAAACAAACAAACATAAGCCAAATGGTTTTGAACAATACAACTATAAGAGATTTTGAGCTTGTGGTTTTAGTCATACACTTTCAAAAGAAAAATGAGGACTACAATATATCATCTACTATGGCATTTAATTATGTAATAGTTACATTTATATAAGTAAATTTAACTTCTAAATATTACAAGTGAGCCGGGCGTGGTGGCGCACGCTTGTAATCCCCGTGCTTGGGAGGCTGAGACAGGAGGATCGCACGGGTTCGAAGCCAGCCTCAGCTACTCAGTGAGGCTTTCGGCAACTTAGTGAGACCGTTTCCAAATAAAATATAAAAAAGGTCTGGGAGTATAGCCCAGGGGTAGAAAGCCTCTGGGTTCCACCCCCAGTACCACAAAAAAAAAAAATAAAAATAAAAATAAATAAATAAATATTACAAGTGATCCCCAGAGACAGTCAACTTCTGAGCTGTACCCTCAGCTCTTTTTTTATTTTGAAACAGGATCTTACTAGGTTGCTGAGAACCTTGCTACACTGCTGAAACTTTCCTCAAACCTGTGATCCTCCTGTCTCAGCTTCCTAAGTAATGGGATTGCAGGTGTGTGCCACCATGTTCAGTGTAGTGTAGTATTTATTAACCTTCGTGCATCTAACACAGTCCATATGTAAAATACTTCCCCTCAGTAACACTTATCACTAAGGCCATGTTGGGATGCAGGATGAAGAAGCAGGGTTCAGAGCTTGAAAACGTCTCCCTGCATAGGAATCTGCATTCCTCCGCACTCTCTGGTATGTGCTGATATATCACAGCAAGCTTAAGTACACTGAAAGTTCTTCATACAAGTTTGTTAAACAGGTTTCAAAGTTGCACAGAACTATTCTAAATAGAAAAAAATGCACTAGATTTTAATCAACATGCAATCATTTATGTTGAAGATTATGCTTACAGTCTATAGCTTAAGCTTAAAGGCTATTATCCACAAAGGCCTGTCTAACTTAAAAGGTATTTTGACATTCAGCAAACACACAAACAAACATAAGGGATTATGGAAAACAAGGTGTAGTTTAGAAGAGGCTTTTGTTTTTTGAGAAGAGACAATGAACAATTAATTAATCAAGAACAGTATAACATACTGAGTAAGGAGAGCAGGGGTTTCAGACTAAAGACGATGAATGAGCCGCGGCGCCAGCCTTTAGGAGGCGGATCACTCAGCCTCAGTTTTCTCTGTCAAATGGTGACACTATTGGCTAGCTCACATGAAGAGTCAGGGTGTGAATGAACTTAGTTCACCTGTGGAGTGTATTTATAAGTGCCTAACACCTGGCAAGTGCTCAAAGAGTGGCAGGCAGGGCTCACCATCAATAACGTGTTGGGTTTGTCTTCTTTTCAAATTACAGCATATAAACTCTCATCAACATATCCATCAAATAAAAGCATTTAATCATTTTGATCTTATAGTCAACTGTTAAGTGAGAATGGCTTGGAGTGGAAGTGGAGTGTATCGTACAGCCCAGTTGTGGATGCACTTTATAAACTGGTGGTTAAAATGGTGTGAATTTAGGATGTCCCCTTAGCCCACATGGAGACCTGGGCAGCCATGTTGGAAGTGGGGCTTGGTTGCCAAAAAGGGGTCCCTGGAGCTGTGGCCTTGGGATTATATACAGCCCCTCTTCCCCTGTTCCCTCTCTTGCTTTTGGCCTCCATGATGTGAGAACAGAAACATGCTCTCTTCTTCTCTCTGCTTTCTACCACTATGCCCTAAGCTCCACAGACCAGGCCTGACATGGACTGAACCTATGAAATCTCCAAAAACTAGGAGCAAATAAACCTTCATTCCTCTAAGTTATGTGGTCAGTTGTTTTGGATCAGAGTAGGAAAATGTTGACTGAGACAGTGGTTCTAAATTTCTTCTCAGTCAAGCACAGAACCCTTTAGGAATCTACTGGAAGTCATGAGTCCTTTGCCCAAGAAATTACATACATATACATGTTCACTAAATTCCGCAGAAAAAAATTTAAAAAGGTCATGACTTTGGGTTAAAAACTTATGTGGTAAATGTAAAAGGCATAAAAGGCATGTGTGTGTGTGTGTGTGTGTGTGTGTATACATATATGTATACTGTAAATATATGTATTCTGCCATATATATGTATATGTATAGTATCTGACAAAACATCCCAAAATTCATACTTCATATGTGTATTTATAAGTTTTATTATTCTATTTAGCCATGTAAATATAATATGTATAACTCTCCAATTTGCTTTTGGATGAAAGAAATTCATGAAATCCTTTATAAAAAAGTGACCCACTGTTCTCCATTTTCTGCCAATACTTGTCCTTAATTACTGTGTTTGTAAATATAATTATTTCTGTGTATTTCTCTTTTCCTCAGTAAATTTATCAGCTCCTTGAGGGTAGGAACTGTGTTTCCTGTAGGAACTGTGTTTCCTGTAGGAACTGTGTTTCATGTAACTCTGCATCTTCAAAACCACCAAACACAGTGCCTTGCATACACTGTGGATCTGAAATAGAAAACAGATCTGCTATTACTGCAAATACTTTATATTTCCTCTTTTCCTTTGTTTTCTTCTTTTTTCTTCCTGTCATACTGGGGATTGAACCCAAGGGAATTCTACCTCTGAGCTACATCCACAGCCTAATTTTTATTTTTTTTAAATTTTGAAACAGGATCTTGTTAAGTTGTTGAAACTGGTCTTGAACCTGTGATCTTCTTATCTCAGCCTCCTGGATACTGAGATTACAGCCATGAGCTACTATGCCAGGCTCTACTGTCGTATCCTTTCCTTCTTTCCTTTCCGTTTTCTTTCTTTGTGTACTGGAGAGTGAACCCAGAGGCTAGTATATCCTTAGCCCTATTTTGGTTTTGGTAAATATTGAAAAGGGTCTCGCCAAGTTGCTGAGGTTGGCCTCAAACCTGGGATCCTTCTGTCTTAGCCTTCCAAGTACTCAAATTACAGGTGTTCACCATCATGCTCGGCTGTACGTACATTTCTAATGCAGCTCCCTGCCCTAGTCTGTCAGAACAACATTACAAAATGTCAAGAACTTTACCACTTTGCTGTTTATTTCCAGGAAATTGTAAGAGCTGCAGAGATTGGACTCACCAGCAGCAATGGCTTCCAATCTACCCAACAGGGCTCCCTGGAGGTGCATTCTCAGTAAGTAATATGGCAGAGGGGAAGTAAAGTTGCCTAAGTACAATGTTTTATAGCATTTCAATCAGCGTTTCCCTTTCCTGCCGTATTCATTACAGGCGGGAGCTCGCTGGCAGCGCTGGGCACTGCGCTGGCTTCTCACAGCCTCTGTGATAGGAGCTCCAGGGGCAGCTTCCTCACCACTCACACAATTTTTCTCCTGAGAGTGAAAATAAACAGTAAGTGGCTGACTTCTTGGTATTTTCTATCATTGTTCTGACAAAACAGAAAGGACGACCAAGGGGACGTGATCACTTGTCCTGTGATGAAATGACAGAAAAGGAAAAATCAGCACAGGATCTCCAGAAGACCCCCGGCCCCTGCGGTGGCCCCCGGTGCCCGTGGCCACCCACAGAGCACAACCCTCTGCTGGTGGTGACAGTCATCAACTCAGCAGGAGATACAGGGTGGGCTGCAGTTACCTCGCTTATCTCCTTCCTTCCTCTCTTTCTTTTCTTCTCTGTTCTCCACTTGCATCTTCCTTCGTTTCTCCATTTTCTCCCTCCCTCCTTCCTTCCTTGGCATAGAACCCAGGCAGGGGCAGTCCACTTTAGAGCTACACCCCAGCCCTATTTTATTTGTTTTTATTTTGAGGCAGGGTCTCATGAGGTTGATGAGAGTTCAGCTACTTGCTGAGGCTGTCCTTGAACCTGTGATCCCCCTGTCAGCTTCTCAAGTACAGGGATTCCAGGCATGCCTCATTTCTTATACCATTCATGGATCTTATCAGTAAAAATCCTCCTTCAGGATCTTTCCTTTGATCGAAATTAGACTCCAGATGACAAAACACAGCTACAAGGTACTTTTTACCACTGTGGAGGCCATGGGGAGAGCACTGAAAGAAGGAGAAGTGACCAGGTGGCTAACTTCACACGCACATTGAAAATCTACCAGGAACTGTGTTTTGCTTTGCTTTGGGGTGGGGGTGGGCACTAGAGGTTGAACCCAGAAGCATACCACCTCTGAGCTACACCTCCAGCCCTGTTTTATGTTTTGTTTTGAAAGAGGGTCTTGCTGAGTTGCAGAGACTGACCTTGAACTTATAATCCTCCTGCCATAAGGTTTCCTTTTAAAAAAAAAAAAGAGATTTTTAAAATTGGTACGTTCCAATCACGCATAGCAGTGACTCAGTGCTACATCTTTGTACACGCACATAACATAGTTTGGTCAGTTTCATTTTGTTTGTTTTTTCTAACAAGCTGTTTTGGAATTATGAAGACATGTGAATGTTAAAATTACACATCTGTCTCTGACCACTTATTTTGCTACATAAATAACAGAAGTTACAAAGGATTTTTTAGTGAAGCCCTTTGTTTTTCAGCTACATTGATTAGGAGCATGGTTATGACTTTACTGTTGCCAGAAATAACCGCACTGATGTTCTAAAGGAAGGAGTGAGATGCCTGTGATTTCACGCGTTATCAGATATTCTTCCTGCTGATATCAAAAAACAAGCCTTTTCAAAGGTTGTATGATAACGAGAAGGGATAGATATTCCTTTCTTAAGATATTTTGCATTTTCTCATTAAGGTTTTCTAACTTATAATTAAAAGTGGCACACACTTGTAATTCCAGTAGTTGGGAGGCTGAGACTGGAGGATCCTGCTTCATGGCCAGCCTTAGCTTCTTAGTGAGGCTATCTGCAACTCAGTGAGACCCTGTTTCCAAATAAAAATTTAAAAATTGGCTGGGGGTTTAGCTCAGAGGTAGAATGCCCCTGTGCTCAATCCCAGCACCTCCCCACACACACAACAAAAAATAATAATAATTAAATGTAATATAAGTGCATTACAAGATGGACCAAAGTGATGTAAAAGCCAAAATATATTGATAGGATTTTTCCTATTGCTAGAAAGTGTCTCATGGCAGAATTTTATGAATTTTAAGTTTACCCTCATAGTTTTCTTAAGCATTTACTAAACCCCCACTCCTCAATATTGTATATTTTAGTTTGCCCAAGATGGAATTTAATTTTGTACAAAACTATATGATTATTTACTTGCTGTAAATAATCACTATTCCATAGTATCTTGCTGAGTAAGCACAGTGGAGAGGGATGCTAGCATCTACCACCATGATTCATCCCCTCATAAAAGCCTCTCTGGTGTTCATACTAAACCAGTCAAGTAACTGGCATAATATTCCTTCTAGGCTTTCCACAATGTGGTCCCAACCCATCCATCCCAAGACTCATGCCCTAGTTATTTACTGAGTATTGCTATATTATACCGAGTGCTGGAAAACAAAAAAGAATGAGACTCCACTTCTTTCCATAAGGAAATTCATTCTAATTCAAGAGACAGGTGAGTTAACAGGGAATTCAAATATATCATGAGCAATGTTATAATATTTATGAATGCAAGCTACCAAGACAGAACGTAATAGAAGCACCTAGTCCCATCTGTCGGGGTACAAGAAGGCTTCTGTGAAAGGTAATCGCTATGCCAAAACTTAAGAGAGTTAAATAGAAATTAGCCAATCAAAAGAGAGGAGAATACAAAGGCAATATTCCAGGTGAAGAGAGAACATGTGGGAAGTCTAGGAAGTCAGAGAGAACATTAAAGGATCAAGGGATTATGCACAGTTCAACTGTGTGTGTGGGGAGAGAGCATTCCTGTGGCAGTAGATATGAAATTATGAATTAGTAGAGCCATGCTCAGGAGTTTGTTTATTCTAGCAATAAACAATGAGAAACCATTGGACGTTTTAAGTTATGGAGAGTTCTGATCATCAGATTTTACCTTTAAAAAAATTTTTTTGTACTAAGGATTAAACCCAGGGGCATTCTACCACCAAGGCATACCCAAGTCCTATTTTGTATTTTATTTTCCAACAGGGTCTCACTAAGTTGCTAAGGCTGACCTCGAGCCTGCGATCCTCCTGTCTCAGCCTCCCAAGTACAAATGAGATTAAAGGCATGCCTCACCATGCCCACCACCAGATTCTCATCTTGAATCTATACTTATGTTATCTTGTGATTAGAAAGACACAAAACTTAGTGCTTTTAGAATTGTGAATTAAGTAACCTTAGAAAAACAGTCTGTTTCTGTGTTTTGGAAGCCCACAGAAGGATGGTCAGCTGCAGCCTGTGTATGGGCTCAGGCCTTTACAGCCAGGCCACGTGGGATGACCATTGTGTGTCTCTGAACACGCATGGATCTTTGTAATCATGCTGTATTCATGATGCTCTCCCCAACTATGGGTTCAAAACTCTCTATGACCATCTCAAGTCCACCTCTTTCTACTCCTCAGTTAATTTCAGCCACAGTTCCAAAGTCTTCCCAAATAGAAAATTAAATAAGTTACATGTTTTATCTTTTTTCATGTAAAGAAAAGGTGTTTGCCACTGATGCCACAGCTCAAGACGGGCCACTGTATTGTCTTGGCTCTGGCTGCATTGCTCTGTGGCCGTGAAATGTCTCACCATGTCTAGCACAGCATCCACTTCACAGGCAGAAGAAGGAGAAGGGTGAAGAACCAAAAGACCATGTGCCAGTTAACCAGGCCCTCCTTTAAAAATCAGATCCAATCTTACTGGTTAGCATTACATCATGTTACAGCCCCTCTACTTTCATGGAAGGGTGGGATATGTAGGTTGTTAGGGGGGTATACTGCCATGTTCAATGAATTGGTTTTGTTTATATAAAAGGGAAGAGTGGTGTTTCTGCCATATCTTTCATGCTTATGCTAAAATATATATATTTTTTAATGCTGGAAACTGAACCCAGGACTTTGCATATGCTAAGCACACACTTTGCCAGTTAGCCACAGCTCTATTCCATTCCTTTTATTATAGTGAATACTGTTCACACATTTAACAAACAACAACATACTATGTTTTGGCATTTATTCTATTGTTTAACGCTAATTTTATTTATTTACCTCTTCAAATCTGCTATACAGATAAGTTTCCTGGGCCATATGAAATTTTAAGAAAATACTTTTCTGTTTGGTATAAGGCCTAGCACAGTGCTTTACATTCAGTAAATACTTAACACATATTTGTCACTTTGGCAAATTCTGAAATTACTCTATACTGTATATGCCCAGGAGAGTCAACATAATTATCAGCAGATTAGAAATTTCCAAGAATCTCCTATCCTCCCCACAGAAGAGTTCCCAGGGTTCTATGGTAAAATGGTAAAGACACATACAATGTAGTAAATATTTTTCATAAAAGTGAATTATTTCAATTTAAAGAAGTGCTTATTCTGAGGTTAGACTCTTATTCCCTGTATGGTGAAATTGTTATTACCATTGGATGAATAAGAGGGTTTTTAAAATAAAATCATGTGCATAATTTCTAATGTCTGGACAAAGCAAAATAAAAAAGTTGGGAGTACTAGTAAATATCCTTAAATTTGATTTTTAGAAATTTTACTGGCCCATAATATCCAAAAGATTGCAAATCACTGCCATTTGCAATAAATTTACTGTTCTGGGGAACTAAAAAAGTATCTTGTCTGAGTCTAAAAGTCACAACCAGTAAATTCTATTACTGGTCACTGGCTCTTGACTGCAAATGTCAAGGGGCTTCTAACTCAGCGTATTAAAGGGTGGAATTTGGCATTATTCAAGTCAATGTGGGGCCATATTCAAGGCTAAATGATCCAATTATTGTCTTTCCTACCTAGAAGTGGGGTGAGTTTACAGATACTGTGGGGGGGTTAGAATGAGAATTTACTGTGTAGTTGGTCTCCCCTCCTCCCATCGCTGTCTGTCTAGCTGAATGTAAAATTAAGCTACCAAAATGCAGACGGACTCAGAACACAGGAAGATAAATCGAAACCAAACAAAATCCTTTAAAAAGCAGAAAGCACTAAAATCCAGCATTGGATAAATCACAATTAACTCACACCCTCTGGCTGCTGAGAAACTAATTCTGTTGTCATGCAGTCAAGAGTAATAACAATAGCTCATATTTTAGTGCTATTTTATCTCAAGTTCTTAAATTATTTAAAGGGTACCAACCTTAATCTTACTCTTTTCAAAAAGTGCTACAAAAGAGCAAAATTGCAAGAAAATATTTAGACTTTGCTCTAAAAGCAAAAATGTTCAAAATGAGAAAAAGATTGAGACAGAGATAACAAAATAAAGCCTATGTAAGCTGTAGCTAAAAAGCCGATATAGAATGGCTAACTTGTTGCTTTGGCAAGATGAATGTCCAATCATGAACTGACCAACAGGACAACTGCCTAGAATTTTATAGTATTTAGCTAGTTATGGTAGCCTTTTACAAAGATTAACCTACATTAACACACACACACACACACACACACACACACACACACACACACACACACACATACACCTTTGTACTTTAATATTAGTATATGGAATTATTTAGTGAATTTCTTTCCTGGAGCATTTATTTATCCTTATCATAAGGTACATGTTCAATTTGTTGAATTTTGATTGTAAGAAAATACATTATTAGCTATGTCGGGAGTGGTGGCCCATGCCTGTAATCCCCAGTGTTTGGAAGGCTGAGACAGGGAGATTGCAGGTTTGAGGTCAGCCTCAGCAATTTAATGAGGCTTGTTTCAAAATAAAAAATAAAATAGGGCTGAGGATGTAATTCAGAGGTAGAATGCCCCTGGGTTCAATCCCCAGTACCACACACAAAAAAATTTATAAATATTTCTATAAGCATCACAAATCATATTTAGTAGCTTCTGTTTGCTAATAAGCAAAACCTTCTATTGCTATTTCATTTTTCCCCTTCTTGTATTGCTAGCACAGTTTAGGGACTGAATTCGACAGAAGTACCTTGGGTACACACACACACACACACACACACACACACACACACACACACGGAGTCAGCTGCCAATTATATATAGTAACAGAACATCAGAGTTACCTCTGCTCCTTATTTTCCATAACCCTTTTCTTAGATCCCACTAAGACAAGAACATGAATTATGTAGTATTTTTTCAACCAGTTTCTATTTGTGCAGAGTAGCACTAAATAAGAAAAAACTATTTTAAAAGTTGTAAAATCCATGACATTTTTCTAACCTTTCATTTTCTAACCTTTATTTCTCTATCAATATCATTATTGTTGTTGGCACTAGCATTTTGCCTAAGTTTTCCCAACCATGCTTCCCCAAAAGCCTAAAGACCTCAAAGAAATTCCCTAGTTATCCCACAGGCAGTCAGAGTCAAACCATATTTATCAAGGCAGAATGAAATTTTCTTACGGGAAGTAATACAAAGCCATAGCATTTCAGAGAATACTCTAGCGCCCCGAGAGACCGTCCATAACTATCCCTGCTGTCCTGCAGGTAGGAAATACACACTGGCCATTTTCTTGGGCTTTGGTCACTCCTGCGTCAGTCACCAGGCCTAGTTCTGATTATCTCATTCCTCATACTTGAGAGAAAATCATGAAGGAAGAAATGGCCACTAACCATCCTTGGCTCTGAGGAGTAAAGAAGGGCAAAGAGGTCAGATTAAAAAAATACTTTAATTAATAGCTCAATTACAAGGACGTTCCCATGGGAGAACATATTATATGCACTTTAAACCAAATGAATTTATGATGATTTGTGCCATTACAATGAGTGCAAAATGAATTAATAATGATTGGCCACTTATTTCGAAGTGTAATCAAGAGAATGAAGCCTTTTCCCACTTGCTGATGTCCATCAAAGGACAAGGATGGCAGAGTGCCATCTAGAATTCTATCCCTTTGCTTCATACAGATACTTGATCAAAAATGATTCCAATGTAGTGTGCAGTGTTCATGAATATGGAATATCTGCTAAACATTTCTATAACAGATGCTCTGTATGAAGGCAGCTATTAAAAACTTTTAAAACTTTTCACTTCCCGCATAGCATAACAAGAAGCCATCATTTCACTTATCAAAAGCCTAAAAAAATTTTTGTTTAATTAAGGAATTAATTCTACAAGGATATTTAAAACTGCATTAGACTAGTATTAGTTTAATCAAAACAGTCCTAATTCAAAGTAATTAGCTATTTCCTATCTTATAATCAGGAGAGCACAAAGTTAAAATTTTCTTTTGATGAGAACACACTTTTTTCTCATGCTGATGAATTTCAGATTAACCAAGTTATGTCATACAGGAAAATTTAATGTCATTTTGCTTTTGATATAATGGATTTTGGATGACAGACTAAAATATGAGAAAGTCCGACCTTCTTACAAATAAACAAGAGGATATTGCTTATACATACAGCCTTTTTTCTGCCTAAGGAAGGTAAAAAAAAAAAAAAAGTGCTGATTGTTTGATAGTCTGGGCCAGCATCAAAGAAGTACAATAACAGAAACAGATGTTCATGAGGTTAAAGGGGTGCTAAAAAATCTATAATCTAGCCAGGTATGGGGGCACGCCTGTAATCCCAGTACTTGGAAGGCAAAGACAGAAGGACTGCAGGTTCTAAGTCAGCCTCAGCAAGAGTGAGATTCTCATCAACTTACCAAAACCATATTTCAAAGCAAAAATAAAATAGGGCTGGAGAGTGTAGCTTGGAGGTAGACTGTCCCTGGGTTCAACCCCCAGTACCACAAGAAAAAAAAAAAAAACCTATAATATACTGAGTATTGAATCATCCAAATACTTCTATACCCTCTTCCCTGAAGGTAAAGGGTTAGTGAATGGAGAGAGAGAAAGAAAGGGCAAGAGGGAGGCTAGGTAAAGGAGAGGGCTACTAACAAGAGAACAGCAGGGTTTGAATCCTAACTCCAGCACCGAGTAGCTGAACGGGTCCTTGGCTCTCAGAGTACTTGTTAGATGCCTGCAGTGGACCAGGCACAATTTGAAGCCCGGGTCAACAAAATGTGCGTGCTTGCTAAGGTTTAGTCTAGCGGAGACTTAAGAGCCAAATGAACATGCAGATACCAAAAGCCATACTAAGTGTGGGGAGGAAAAATAAGGCAGAGGAGTTGCCCAGAAAGTGTTGCAGCAGGAAGAACTCTGCAGAAGGTGACCTCTGGGCAGGGCCCTGAGAGGAGTGAGAGGGGCGTGTGGCTGTCTGTGGGGAAGCAGAGAAGGCCCAGGGGAGGCGGCTTGCTTGGGACATACAGGGTGGCAGCATGTCCTGTGTGGTGAGAGACAGGGGACAGGGGGGAGAAGGGGATGGTGTGTGAGGGGGCCATGAAATAGAGTGTGCAGTGCAGGGCTATGGGGTATGTCCTTAAGAATACGGGATACGCTCTTCTGAGGAATAGGGGGTATGCTCATGGGACTCCTATGGAAGGTAGGTGGACAGCGGCCTTGTTGCTTTCAGCTTAGATGGCAGCTGGGGACTAGGTACGGGACAGTCTGGAGCGAGGCCTGTCGGGAGGCTCCTGAAGTGACTCAGACCTGATAGAATGAGGCATTAGGTGATAAGAATAGTAATGGAGTAGTGAGAATTGTCTGAAATTCTGGTGTGTGTGTGTGTGTGTGTGTGTGTGTGTTAGTGGGGATGGAACGCAGAGGCATGCTATGTCTGTGATATATTCCTTATACTCCAGCCCTATTTTATTTTTATTTTGAAACAGGGTCTCCCTGGGTGATGAAAGTCTCATTGAGAAGATTTCAAGAAAGAACAGCAGGTGAGAAAGAAAGGAAGGTAAAGAGAGTCAGTCTTTCTTACAGACTGTAAATAAAGTATTTTATTTCTCGTGACAGTGATTTCTTTTGACTGCTCATAATAATTTGGTGGCTATGTAACATTTTATAGCTAGAAAATGATGCATGAAATGCTATGAGTATTTCTGATTTATGTGATATGCATTTCTCACTAAAAGTAGCAGTCCGTGTTCTAGACCTGGCTTCTGGTAGCCTTCTTTGGGCCTGATCACCTCTGAGAACAACCAATCAAGAAGAAACGGCCTTTTGAGGCAGAAGCTCACCTTTCTAAGGACGGGCTCCCTGAACAATGCAGCCTTACTCTTGTTTTGGTAGGAAGGTACTTTAACCTTTCCTAATCATCTACATGCCATTAAACATCCTATGAGAGGACACTTGTCAAATGGAGTTCAGGGTTCTGAAGACGCTGATGAACCTCTCTAAAGCAATCTACCTACTACTTAGTCCAAAGCACACACTCAGCTATTGTATCCATTTGTACTAGCATTAAGAATTTAATTATGGGCCCAGGGATGCAGCTCAATGGCAGAGCACATACCTAGCAGGTGCAATCCCTGGGTTCTAGTCCCAGCACTAGGGAGTAAAGGACTACTGGTGCAAGCCTGTATTCCCAGGACTTGGGAGGCTGAGACAGGAGGACTGCAGGTTTGAGACTAGCCTCAGCAATTTAGTGAGACTCTCAGTAAACTAGTGAGACCCCGTTTTATAATGGAAAATAAAGGACAGGGGTGTAACTCAGAGGTAGATGCCCCTGGGTTCAATATATATTATCAAAAAAAGTACATGAAATCAAAACAATGACCTTGTTCAAGAAATATGATTAATGTTAATTAGACCATGGCAAAAGAACTGAAAAGAAATATTTTATTATAATTTTATAACTGCCTCTTCTTTTAAATAATTTCCATAAACTAATTAAGTAAGGTAAGCCATCATTACCAGAGAAATCTCAAAGTAATCTTATAGGTAGTCCAGTGAAGATTAAAATCATATGAAAAATTACTTGATCTCTTTTCTAATAACCACAGGGAAGCATTAACTGGAATAAAGAACTGCTGAACGTTAACCCTTTGTAGATATATAGTCAAAGAGCAGTGAGTGTACGCCCTTTGTAGATACTAAATAATAAATAAGCAGTGATACGCAGACTAACAGAGAAATAGGTTCCGATTCATTCTACATGCTGGAAAATGGACAAATACCAGCATCCTCTCGGTACAAGCACTTTAAAACGCTTCCTTTCTTCACATTTATTTTATTGAGGTTGAGTAAGGGGAGGAAAAAAGATGAGCAAACAAAAGTCACTCTGCTGCCCGTTTCTCAGTCTGGACATCTTTGTTTAAGCTTTGACTTGGCTTAAATGAACGAATTAATATTGACAAAAACATCAACTAAGCTAATGAGTTGTTAGTTAAGGCAATAAACATGTCACATTAGAGTCAGCGCAGTAAAGAGGTAATTAGCCCTGGAAAAGCCCTGCTGATTGGAGCTGCTGAGATCCTTTGCTCTTCACCTTTGAGTCCATTATGTAGCCCAGGCGTCGTGGCTGTGCTAATGGGAACCGGCCAGTAAACAGCAGCCTGCCTGCAGCAGCTGAAGTCCACACGCGAGAGTCTGGGACACAAGGGGGGTACGCGTATTGACAGGAGTCATCTACTCTTGGAAATTTTAATTTCCATCTACATGAAAATGTGAAATAGGGACAGATGCTAATGTTAAACCAAGATGGAGGACAAGCATATTTCCAAAGAAATATGTAAAGATACACGTATTTTTAATCATAATGATACACAGCACTATATTAAATAATGCAGAATAAAACAAAGGAAAAAGCACTCCAATCATGAAATACTCTCTTCTATAATTAAGGATGCTCTGATCATTCAACATAAAGTACAGGATACTGTCATATGATAAATATCCCAGCTTACAGGTGCAGCCAAGATCACAGACAATTAAAAAATCTTAGATAATGTTTGTTATCACATAAGACCAAAAAAGAAGGGTTCTCCCACTCCCTTATTCTGAAATCTGTAGGTTTACATGAAATTGCCTTTTATGGCAGCTTGCTCTATAATAATCTGTTTCTTTTATAACCTCTCGCTAATTTTACTGACTTGCCTTTAGAACAATTTAAAAAGCATTTCAAAGTCTATGTTGAAAAAATATTAAATGCTTATAGATAAATCACAAATAGCCGGGCAAAAAATATCTATGTAGGAGTAGAACCACAATATATTGTATGAATAAAATTCCTATTCTTTAGTTTAGTGGGTCATTCCTACAGTAAATCAAAAGACTGCTGGAGACTACAATTTGAATTCCCATAATCTTCATGTTAACTTCCAAAAAATTATCAAACATATGCTATGTTTTGACATTGCCTGTAATATTATACATGCATGTCTATAAAATACACACTAATGTTATATATGCATATCAGTAAATTAATATTCCATTATTAGAAGATACTTATTTTTTCTTTGGAAACCTTTTTTCCTTTTGAGCTTAAACGCAAACACACCATGCATTCAATCTAGCAAGAAACTGCCATTCATTTTTTGTGTTTTAATAAGTTTATGCCACATCCTTCTAAGACGGAAGAAAATACTCCATCCTAATTTTGTTATTACATAAGTGTGATGAAAGAAATGGCTAGATATGCCGTTCCCTGCCACTAGTGCAGCACACGTGTGTGTCCGGTGCTAGAGGAGGAGGGACAATGGGACATTTACTATACAGTAAATCAATATGTGTTATCTTTTTTCTGGCTGAGTAATTCCAAAAGGGACAGGAAGCAATTAGCTGCCTCATGCCTTATTGGCTGCTGTATGGTTTTAATATGATATTTTCGCTTCAAATATAGCTCCTTTTTACTAACTTTGCAAAATGGTTGTATATGGCTTAATTTGCTTTAGCTAATTATTTTACATAATCAGATTTAGATTGAAAAGCACTATACTATAGCCTTCATTTTCAATAAAGATGAAAGAAGTAATGCTGTAAACCAAAAGAAGCCATATATACTTCCCGCCATCCTACTGTCATTGACAGTTAAGCATAACCTGAAATAATATACTGTTAGTATCGCTTCTTATATTATCCGTATAGCATATAAAAGTTCAACTCATTCTAAACTGTCTAAGAGTAATAAAGAAAAATAAATAAGGTTGTCAAATATTTTAAGGCTTTAGATCCATGTATGGATTTAATTTTATACAAATGTATAATAATTTCATGTCTGGGTAATAGATCATAGAACAATAGTGCTCAATTTTTTTATCCCAACACACTTGATGAACATGGCATATTATCAGACTATGTCTGAAAACTGGGGTATCAAAATCGGAGGAGAGCCCAGTGCCACGAGTACAATCTTAGGGTCCCCCAGACAGTTTAGACATGTCCCTTGCTCCATACCTCCTTCCTGACGCCTTTCTAATTAGAAGGCAAAAGCTACCCTTCTCTGTCCAATGGCTAAAAATCTATAGATCACTGTAGAGAGCTACAAATTAAGATCTGGATTTTAATCCTAAATCTACAGTTTGGCTACAATTCGATCTTGGGTAACTTATACTGTTAGTTTCCTTGCCTAATAAGATAATTAAAATAGAGATAAAACCTATTTCTTGAGTTGATAATATTAAAGAGGATAATGTGTACCTGCCAAACACAAATATATCATATTCCTCTCCCTCCATTTTCCTGTGTTTAACTACATAGGCTATTCTTTATTTTTCTTCAAACAGAGATATTTATAAGTTAAAATGAGAAAATTAACTTTTTAAAATATGCTAAGCTTCTTGGACTCGAATCTTTTAAAATACTATAAATTATTTTACCAAGCAGTAAGAAAAGAAATGAATAAATAGAGGGAAGAAAGAAAATAAATTTTGTAGACTGTCTGTTAGATGACAGGTGCTGTGCTGGGTGTTTACATGTGGCATTCCTTTAACTCTGAAAATAGTCTTGTGAGGGATATAATATTAATTTCAATTTTGAGAATAAGAAAAATAACTTCTTAGAAAACTTAACATACTCTTGATCATACTATTAGTTCACCTGACTTGTAATCCTCTATTATCTCCATCTTACTTCAAAATATATTAAAGTAAGCCAGGCGTGGTGGCGCACGCTTGTCATCCCCGTGCTTGGGAGGCAGAGACAGGAGGATCGCGTAGGTTCGAAGCCAGCCATGCTGGCTTAAGAGACCCTGTTTATAAATAAAAATATAAAATAGGTCTGGGAGTGTGGCCTGGAGGTAGAAGGGCTTCCAGGAACCCCAGTACCACCAAAATAATATATATATGTAATCCTCATATCACATTCCACACATAAAGTGCTATCTGCACAGGGACTTCATTTAATATGCAAATAAGATGCATCGTATTATTTTCTCCTGCTAATCACAGCTTCACTCTAAATTAAAGAGCAGGTGCCATGGCAGGTTCAACTGCCAAGTAAGTGTGGGGTTAATGCAACATGTACGTAACGTGAAAGCCTAAGTGGTGGAGCTCTCAGGACAGCCTCAATGTCCACCTGAACGCTCCTGAACGCTCTACGTGTATTAACACATTAAAGTTAAGTCAGAGAAAGGCAGACAAATATTGTAACAACCAACTCCCCAGCCTTCCCCCTATTAACTTTGGCCTAGTTAAACTGAGCTAGCAATGCTATTTTTCTTCCTCTCAAAGTCTGCAGAAAGTGAATCAAATGTGAAGGCAAGATCAATTCTGTTCTAAGACAGTAAATGAGCTTAACATCAGACCTGTTCCAGTTTTATGGAGAGAGCCTAACTATATGAGCTTAAATGCATGTTTACAGAACTATATTACAGAGGCAGGAACAAGAGAAAATACACCCTTCGCTCCCCCTCCTCCGCCTCTTAATTAGTGAATTTCATGGCTACTAACAGGAGCCCAAAAGTTTCACCCCATATATTACGCTATCCTTCTGTACAGATGCTCTGGGCTGAGTGGCCGTGTCCCCCTAGAATTCACAGGTTGAAATCCAACCTCCAGGGTGCTGATATTAGAGACAAGGCTTCAGATAGGTGATAGGCCCTCAGCACTAATGGCGCTGGTGGTGCTCTTACAAGATGCCCAAAGGGGCTAGTTCCTATCTCCCATCATGTGAGGGTGTAGCAAGGGCGAGCCACTTAGGAGGAACCAGCCCTTATCATATACTAAATTTGCTACTCCCTTGATCTTGGACTTCCCAGCCTCCCAAGCGATGAGCAATAGATTTCTGTTTATAAATTATCCAATCTAAGGTATTTTGTTACAGCAGCCCAAAGGGGCTAAGACGATAGTTAAAAATTAGAACAAACTATTTTCGTTCATCATTTTGTATAAACGTCAAGAGCTAGAGTGATCCAAATTTCCCATTAGGCACATCAGAACGCCTAGGATCATAGAGATTATTATGGTTTGCTCTAAATTAAAGAGCAGGTGCCACGCAGGTTCAGAAGCCAGAGCCCCTGTGTTAGAAACCGGCATTCCAGGCCGGGGGTGGTGGCGCACGCTTGTGATCCCCGCGCTTGGGAGGCGGAGACAGGACAGAAGGATCGTGCTGGTTTGGAGCCAGCCTCACTGGCTTATGAGACCCTGTTTCCAAATAAAATATATAAAATAGGTCTGGAAGTGTAGCCCAGAGATAGAAGGGATTCCAGGAACCCCAGTACTGCCAAAAAAAGAAAAAAAAAATAGAAACCGGCATTCCCTTTAAAGAAATACAAAGTTCCCAATAATAAATGGGGTTCAAAATTATTTTTATTAAAACTCTTTTAATTGTAATCATACCCCAAGGTTTAGTACTCTGGCACTGAGGGAGCACTAAAAAAAAAAAAAATCTTGAGGCATGAATAAATGAATTGATTTATACTCCGCCATGCACATTTTATCTTTCAAGGCCTTGGTCAAGTTTACTTTAAACCAAGACTTGCTGGCCACTCCAACTTTTTTTGTCTCTCAATTTCAGTTGTTCATTCAAAGAAATACAGACTTAGGAAGCTCAGAATTAGAAGGATCTTTATTTTATTTATTTATTTAGTTTTAGTTTTAGTTTTTGCAGTACTGGGGATTAAACCAGAGGCATTCTAACTCCGAGCTACACGCCCAGCCCTATTTTTTATTCGTTATTTTGAAACAGGGTCTCACTGAGTTGCAAAGGGCCTTTCATTAAGTAACTGAGGCTGTCTGCGAACTGTGATCCTCCTGTCTCAGCCTCCCAAATGCTGGGATTACAAGCATGTGCCACCATGCCCGGCTAGATGGGTCTTTAGACTGCTCTGGCCCAGAGGTTTGTAATCTTGGCTGATATTTGCAATCAAATGAGAAACTGAATGAAAGCAAACCCTTGGCTCCACTGCAGACCTGTCCCTTGCTAACACCGCCTAGTGGCTTGGCCTTCACGACTCTGCGGGACAGGCAGTTCCATTTCAGACCTCTTTTTAACCATGTAAAGTTTCAAACACAAACAAAAATAGAAAGATGAGTACTGTCTATTAAACCTTGCTCTAACCAGTATCTGGCTTCAGCAATTGGCCCTCCTGGCCAGCCCTGCTTCATCTCTGCTCCCACTTACTTCTGCCAGAGCCATGAATTGCTTTGCAGCAAATCTTATCCCTAAATATGTCAATATGTATATATGTGTATATATGTATATATGTGTATATGTGTATATATGTATATATGTATATGTGTGTATATGTGTGTATATGTGTATATATGTGTATATATGTGTATATGTGTATATATATGTGTATATATGTATATGTGTGTATATATGTATATGTGTGTATATGTGTATATATGTGTATATGTGTATATATGTATATGTGTGTATATGTGTGTATATGTGTATATATGTATATGTGTATATGTGTATATGTGTATATGTGTATATGTGTATATATGTGTATATGTGTATATGTGTATATATGCATATATGTGTATATGTGTATATGTGTGTATATGTGTATATATGTGTATATGTGTATATATGTATATATGTGTATATGTGTATATGTGTATATATGTGTATATATGTATATATGTGTATATATGTATATGTGTATATATGTGTATATGTGTATATATGTGTATATGTATATATGTATATATGTGTATATATGTGTATATGTATATATATCAAAGACCGGTGCTTAAAAAACAGAGTCATGATACTGCTTATCACATCTAAACAAAATTATTAGTTCCTTAAAACTGTCAAATAGTGCTAACATTTTATTGGTTCTCTCAGAAGAGAGAGGGAGAGAGAGAAAGAGACTTTCACTCCTTTCTTTCTTTCTTTCTTTCTTTCTCTCTCTCTCTCTCTCTCTCTCTCTCTCTCTCTCTCGCTTTCTTATTTACATTTTCTCTTCCAATTAGAATAAAAAAAACTCTTAAATCTCTCAATGTACAGCTCACCTCCTGCTGCCACTGTCTGTCATTTCAACCCATGGAGTTTCCTATACCTGGGTTCTGCAAATTATATTTCTCTCTCTCTCTCTCTCTCTCTCTTTTTTTTTTTTTTCGGGCCTGGAAATGGAACCCAGGGGCATTCTACCTCCGAGCTACAACCCCAGTCCTATTTTTTTTTTCTTTTTTTCTTTTTGAAGCAGGGTCTCACTGAGTTGCAAAGGGCCTCACCTAAGTAGCTGAGGCTGTCTGCCAACTGCGATCCTCAGGTCTCAGCCTCCCAAATGCTGGGATTACAAGTGTGCGCCACGCCCAGTTGCAGATGATATTTCCATGAGTAAGCGCCCTGACCCCTGCTGTTTCTGTGCCTTGAAGGAGCAGACTCAGGTCTGAGTGCTGTTTCCAGGTGCTGCTGTGTGCGTTCTCCAGGATCATGCCGCCTGCCCCTCTTACGGTGAGAGGAGGAGCCGGTGCCCAGGTCCCCTGATTCATCAAGGGAGACAGATGCTGCTGCTCTAACATACCCTCTCCATTTATTAGCTAGAAACTATTTTAACAAAGAAATTCCTCTCCTCAGCCATTTGATTATGCCAAAGTCTATTGCTATAAAAAATGAAAGACAAATGTTTACGGCCAGTTTTCAAAATAACAAGGTTAATAATAACAAGGTTAATTCCCTATTATCATTCAAAAGTGATTCCCATATCATTCTGAGCTCTTGGGTCAAGCTATTTTGATGTGTTTCGTGTGTGTGTGTGTGTGTGTGTGTGTGTGTGTGTGTGTGTGTGTGTATGTTTGTGTTACTAAGGATTGAACCCAGGGGTATTCAATCTTTGAGCTACAGCCTCAGCCCTATTTTATGCTTTATTATGATCCAGGTCTCACTAAATTGCAGAGTCTAGCTGCAAAGCTGCGATCCTCCTGTCTCGGCCTCCCAAAGTACTAGGATTAAAAGCATGGACTACCATGTCCAGCTGCTGTTTCTATTTGAATAGAGTTATTATTTTCTTTTTACTTTGGTTTTAGTATGTATATAAATATGGACCACTTCTGGATTGTCACTATACTGTATAGAGAGGTTTCCACATCAGATCATATCTTCTTACCATTTGTATAAGTTTATGTTATATATATATATATATATATATATATATATATATATATATATATGAGTGATGGTATACGCTCACATGCTTGTAATTTCAGTTCCTCAGAGGCTGAGACAAGAGGATTCCAAGTCTGAGGCCAGCCTCAGCATGACGCAACTTACAGAGGTTCTCAATAACTTCGTGAGACCCTGTTTCAACCACAAAATCAAATATGGCTGGTGGTATAGCTCAGAGATAGAATACCCATGGGTTCAACCCTTAGTACTGTCCCTGAGACATACATGATTTCATAGTAAATATAAATAAAATTTGAAGTAGCTACGACTGCTACTAAAAACAAAACAGATTGTATTTCTTGAATTAAATGTTCTCAATCAAGGCACTAACATTTTTTATCTCTAAATCCACTAAAATAAAAGTAGTCAGAAACTAATAAACTTCTCTAAAATATTTCTATCAAAAAGGGAACTAATAGTCAGGCCTGATAGTACTTTGGAGGCTGGGACAAAAGGATCACAGATTTGAGGCCAGTCTCAGCAACTTAACAAAAGACTCAGCAATTCAGTGAGACCCTATTTTAAAATAAAAAAATAAAATAGTGCTGGGGGTCTAGCTCAGAGGTAGAATGTCCCTGGGTTCAATCTCCAGTACAAAGAAAGCAAAAGGGTAGAGGACTAATTTATAATTTTAGATATTCCTTAGATTTTAGGTTTGATTTTAGCTTTTAGCCTTTTCTTCGTCAAAGTTCTGCCTTCTTTAAACTATTGTTCTAGTCCCTTTGGGCTGCTATAACAACATCTCTTAGAATGGATAACTCATAAAAATGTATTTGTATTTATTATTTATTTGGTACTAGGGCTCGAACCCAGAGGTATTCTACCTCCCAGCTACACCCCCAGACTGATTTCATTTCTTATTTGGAAACAAGGTCTCACTAGGTTGCTGAGACCTTCTCTAAGTTGCAGGCGCTGGCTTTGAACCTGCGACCCACCTGCTTCAGCCTCCCAAGTGCTAAGATTCTAAGTGTGTGCTGCGATGCCAAGCTATAAAGAAATCCATTGCTCCAACGACTTGATGCACTTCCAAAACCCAGCACAGCTGGTGCTTTACTGTTAGGCTGAGCCGTGCAAAATTGCTGACGTTTGGCCGTCTCTGACTCTCCAAATGGCAGTTTAATATGGCTCAAGCTGATGCACTCTACTTCAAAGTCCTTACCACTGCTACTTCTGCACCGTGTGCATTTTAAGATAATAATCACATGGGGCTCCCGTTGGTGTGCACTGATGACCACGTATGCATGAAATAAGGGTGGTACTGCCTGTGTGCATAGTTAGCTAGAAAGGAGCAGGGACAAGAGAGCGGGAGAGCTGTCAAAGGGCCCCTGACCAGGCACTGACCCACAGGACTCAGGACCCGTCATGCCCCAAGGCCATCTTGCAGCACAAGGACACAGCTCCACCCTCCTCAGGGTGGGTGTGTTGTGGAAGGTGGGCAGGCTACTTGAAACCACCCAGGAGCCCACTACTGTCCTCTGCATCCGCAGAAGGGCCCACCCTGCACGTACCAGGTCAAGGGGAGCGCGGCGAATCCTGCTGTCAAGGCACCGCGTGCACCACGAGCTGCGCCAGGTCAGTGGGCACCGCATGACCTTCCCCTGGTGGTATTAGGCCAGAAAGAGCAAAATGGCCTGAGTATACAGACGCACCGCCTTGGTTCTCCCACCAGGCAGGTGTGTGACTCACCCTAAAACGTCAACAACTTTGAAGAGGGCCCAAAATGAGTGGCTACCGATTGTGCCACTTCAGGATTTCATCTACCACACTCACAAAAGCCCCAAGGCCACACACCACTGGGCCGTCCACCTTGATCACCTCGTAATAGTACTAAGAAAGGGCAATGACGTGTTCATCTTTGTTTATCATGTTAATATAGTACATCTTCTGAGTAAGCATAATTATCTATGTATGCTATAAAAATGTCGGCAAAGGCAAAGTCTACAGTTACCAAAATTAACTTGACTGACAGCCTACGGGTTCAGCATTATGATTTCTGGGCAATGGAAACAGATTGAACGACATACTGCCTACAACTCTAGAATACCGCTTTGCGTTGGGAGGGACCGTGTCGATATTTTAGGTCTTGTGCTACGGCCCAGAACGCTTCTCTTCCCGGAAGCAGAGTGGCCCACTCCACCAAGCCCAGGCCGCCCGAGGGGACGGGAGGTCAGAGTGGCACTAGAGACCTTCCCAGCAGGCCGCTCTGTAATGTGAAGGACAGTCAGACAGAGTAGAATTTTAAATGAGCTTGGGCTTAATACATTCCCTTCTCTTGGCCTAAATCTCCTTTCTGGTGCTTAAAAGTCCAAAGGATTCTCTATCTGCCAATACGATTGCGTTTTTAAACCATTCAACACACACACACACACACACACACACACACACACACACACATATCCTCTGCTTGCCATTTTCACTCTTTCTGAACTCCCAGGATGCCGGCTCAGTGAACTGATACCACAACTAAAATGGACGCACAGGATAATGGAACTGGGTTGCCTTTTTTATTTTGGAAAAAAATACACTGTAATGTCCACTGGGTCTGAGGATCAGAGATTATAGGAACCATTTCTTTGGTCTGATAAAGTACCTAGTAGCAGGTCCAGAAATCCATAGCAATTAAAAGGCAAATAAAAGTTAAATATAGAATTTGTACATCTATTGTACATTATAATCAAATATCTGATCTCTTCAACAAATCATTAATTTTCCTTATTGCTAACATCCCTCTGAAGTAGGAGGTAAAGGATGGTACTTTACTAGGCCATTGAAATGCAAATCTGGGGGCAACAGTTGCCAGCCATCATTTATTTATCCGTAGATGCAAAATGGGCTTAGTTGTGCTTACAACACACAGGCAGAATCCACTGGGTTTTGTTTTTATTTTTGTTTTCTTTTTTGTGGTAGTGGGGGTGGAACCCAGGGGCTTTCTACCTCTGGGCTATCCTCCCAGACCTATTTTATACATTATTTGGAAACAGGGTCTCACTAAGTTGCTGAGAGCCTCACTCAGTAGCTGAGGCTGGCTTCGAACCTGTGCGATCCTCCTGTCTCAGCCTCCCCAGCGCAGGGATTACAGGCGCGCGCCACCACACCTGGCTAGAATCCACTGTTTTGAGACCTGGCCTGGTTCTTTCTGTTTTAAACCTGCCTCTTTCAGAAGCTGCAGGACTGTGCTGGGGGTCGTGGCTCCCAGCGGAGGGCCCAGGGTGTGTGAGAAGCAGCCACAAGGTAGGAAGTGGAGGAGGCAGACCATTTCACATTCCACCAGGGGCTTTTCAGGGCAATGGAAGGCCTCTGGCCTGTAGACCCTGGCAGAACTTTGAGTAGAGGAGAAATAAATTGTACCTTAGGTTTTAAAAGAGTTGCTGCCAGGGCTGTTAAGTTAAAACAGCCCTGGAAGGGGGAGAAGGTAGAAGAGGAAGACTTGCCAGTGACTCGGGTAAGAAAAGAAGGTGGCCAACCACTGAGGATCGATGGGGAAAGTAGGTGGATCTGGGATATATTTTCAAGATAGGGCCAATGAGATTTCCTGGTATGTACATGTGGTGATTCAGGAAACTTGAGAAATTAAGGATAAATCTAAGAAACTCAAAAAACTAAATGATCATCGAGCGAGACAGAGAAGGCCACACGTAGAGCAGATATGGATGGAAATTGAGATTTTTTTTTAAAATTACTATTGGGTTTTTAGAGATTGTATACTTTCTTGTTTTTAGGTTTTTATTTTTGTTGGTTTGTTTTCCTTTTTAAGGAATGTTGCCCTGTTTTGGCAATTTCCTTTTATAGAAACAATGTGATGCTGAACTCAACTTGAAAAGCACAGTTTTTAAAAAATCAGTTCTGCTACGCTTCAGTTAGTATTAAGAGTCTAGGCAGCCGCTGAGCCATCTCTCTGGAACTCTGGGGCTCTGTAGAACATAATTTTTAAGCCAAAGGCAGAAGGAAAGAGCTCCATATTTATTGATTTCAAACCAAAAATCAATTCCTATAGAGGACACGGGCTCTGGAGTGTCCAGGCCAACTGGGCAGCACCAAGAAGCCCACACACACTTACTGTTTGAGCGCGCAGGCCAAAGTGAAAAGATACGAAATAGTCTTGGGCCCCTTACTGTTTGACAGAGATTGGAAAATGTGAGTTCTAAGGACGTGACAGGAAACCTACAAAGAAATCCTACAAAATGTTTCCGTTCACTTTTCACTTGAAAGGCTTTCTAAGAGAAAAATAAAAAGTGTGCTCCTTTTCCCCTCCCTCTCGGTCTCCCTCCCTTCCTTCCTGGACCAGGATTGAATCCAGGAACATTCTACCTCTGATCTACACCCCCAGTCCTTTTTATTTTTGTTTTGAAAAGAGGCTGTGTTAAATTGCTGAGGGGCTCACTGAATTGCTAAGGATGGCCTCGAATCTATAATCCTCTTGTCTCGGCCTCCCAAGTACTGGGATTATATATAGGCTCATATACCACCATGGCTGGCAAAAGGTGTGCAGCTCTTAAAGAGGTCAAACTAGATGTTCTCCATGGTTCCCTTCTTGATATAAAATTATATGCACTTATAGTAACTTAAATATTTTAATTACCGAGTCCCTGGAGCACACATACATCAAAACATATTATGTGAAGGAATCATTCTTCAAGGCTGTCAGAAAACTCCACACCAAGAGTATTTAAAAACCAGAAAGAGGAATGTCCTATGTAGGAGGAAAAAAAAGTTATCACTGGCAAAACAGCACTAAAGCCTGCCATTATATCTGCTACTCATGCAATTCAGTGACAAGGAATCAGGACAACTGGAAATTAAACAGATGAATCAAAGTAGCCAAGAGTAGATAGCTGGCAAAAGAGTCATACACCAGTGCTACATCGCACTGTAGATCAAAGAATTGTTATAAAATATTTGCACTACCTAGATTCCTAGGATATAGTTCTCAAACTACCATAGATGGTAGACTTAGATACAGAACTATCTTTTTTTTATTATTATTAAAGCCATCTCAAGGACTTTTGTAAGTTAAATGGCAAAGAAGGGCCATTAACAAATTTTTCAAATAATGTACAGAGGAGTTGGTAGTTGCATTTTTTTGTTTTGCTTTATTTCTGTAAATAGGTAGGTTGTAGATATGTTTGGCTTTGCAGTCTACACAATCTCTGAAGCAACTATTCAGCTTCGAGGGTAGAGAGTCAAACAGCCATAGATTATACGTAAATAAGTAGATGTGACTGGGCTCCAATAAAACTTTATTTGCAAAAATAGACAGGGGGCCAGGTTTGGTCCAGAGCCATGGTTTGCTGATCTGTGACAAAGAGAATACTGTATAAGTCTATTCAATATAGCAAAAGCCCCTTAAACTGGTGATGGATTGAGTGGGATATATAGAAACATATGTTGTTTGGTAAGTTGACACGAGGTATTCAAAAGGGAGGGACAGTAGGAAAATGCTTTTTAGTTACTCAGCTCCTAACATAATATAGCTGTGGGCTATCTTCTTTATATAAAAGAAGATAGGGCAGCAACTGGTGTAGAGCAATCAAAATAGGCTAGGCATGCTCATATGGCAGCAATAAATGCGGGCACTCTACAGTTAGGATAATAATGCACCACATTAATAATTTTATAGAACTCTTGTAATTTTAGGTGGAAGTGACCACAGAAACAATCTTGTCCAACTTGCTTTATGGAAGAGAAACTTCAAGTCTATAGTGTAGTAAATAAACAAAAACATGAGTGCAAATTAAAGTTATTTTTGGAGAACAAGGATGAGGTTACATCATCAGGACAATTTAGGTCCATAATGCAAGTGTTGGAATGCAGTTAAAAGTGATAAAGCTGAGTCCAACATAAATTATTTACAAGTAAAAACAAAATGAGTCAAAAATTCCATTTGATCTTAACTTAGTGTGGTGATGTGGTTAAAATGAGAAACAAGGTAATAAACAGAGAAAGTCACCCAAATATAAATGAAAAATCATGAAAATACTTAGTGCTTTATTTAAACATACATGTAATAATGTGGCCAAAGGAAAGTGCATTTTTTACATAAACTAGGGACAAAAATGTTTTATAATAGAATAAATACTGGAGAAAAAAAATCATGAGCTTTGAAGAAAATGCATCTGGAGTCAAATCTCTTACAAGAGAGAAATCTATAGGAGGTTATTTAAATTTATATCAGATAAAAATATTGAGCTGGGCGTGGTGGCACAGTCTTATAATCCCAGTACTTGGGAGGCTGAGACAGGAGGATCGCTGGTTCACAGCCAGCCTCAGCTACTTAGTGAGGCCCTTGGCAACTTAGTGAGGCCCTCTGCAACTTAGTGAGACATTGCTTCAAAATAAAGAATAAAAAATAGGGCTGGGGATGTAGCTTGGAGGTAGAATGCACCTGGATTCAATCCCCAGTACCATATAATATATCTAACCAATAAGATTCTTAGGAAGTTTGTAAGAAATAGTATACATACACTTCTAAAGAGCCATTTTCTTTCCCTATTCTACAAATATTTCCGAGAACAATGAAGACTAACATTTCTGAAGCATGAAGCCCTTGTATGTAGGGCACTTTCTGTTTTACATACACTGGTTACTTAACCCACTTGGTAACTGCTGAGGTAGGTGCCACTATTATTCCTGTTCCCTAGTTAAGAAAACGGAGCCACACAGTATATAAGGCTACTCGTGATGCCAAGATTCCAACCTAGCAACCTGATTCTAGAATAATAAAATTGCAATTAAAAAGCTGACCTACTTAATGATTTAGCTCCGAGAGGACTATAAATGTCATTTATTCATTCTGAATAGTTCCCATTATCTTTTCCATTTGAAAAGGTAACAAAATGTACAATTTGTGTATTAAAGTAATTTAATGATCAGAACTACCATAAAACACTCAATCTAAAATAACATGGAAAAGAGTCCACATCCTATGAGTTTCTTTCCTCTGGCCACATATCAAAATCGTACCTGAATCTTTAAAAATAACACAGACCAAGTTGGTTTCATCCCAGAAAAGCAAGGCTGGTTCAACATATGCATATCAACACATGTTATTCACCACATAAAAAGAACTAAGAGCAAAAACCACATGATCATATCAATAGATGCTGAAAAATCATTCGACAAAATCCAACACCCATTTATGTTAAAAACACTGCAGAAAATTGGAATAGAAGGAACACATTTCAACATCATTAAGGCAATAAACAAAGCCAACATCATATTGAATGGGGAAAAACTGCAAGAATTCCCTTTAAAGTCAGAAACAAGACAAGGATGCCCACTATCACCACTCCTTTTCAATATAGTCCTTGAGACTCTTGCTACAGCAATAAGACAAGAGAAGGAAATCAAAGGAATTCAAATAGGAAGAGAAGAATTAAAACTATCCTTATTTGCAGATGATATGATTCTTTATCTAGAAGACCCAATGAATTCAACCAAAAGACTTCTGGAGCTGATTAACCAATTCAGCAAAGTTGCAGGATACAAAATCAACCTAAAGAAATCAGTTGCTTTTCTTTATGCCAACAATGAATCCACAATGAAAGAAAAATAACAGAAAACTATTCCATTTACTATAATCTCCAAACCAGTAAAATACCTAGGAATAAACCTAAACCAAGATGTAGAAGACCTTTACAGAGAAAACTACAAAACTTAAAGAAATTGAAGAAGACCTTGGAAGATGGAAAGATCTCTCTTGCTCGTGGATAAGCAGAATAAATATCATCAAAATGGCCATTCTGCAAAAAGTGATCTATAGATTCAATGCAATTCCCATTAAAATACCAACAACATTCCCCTTAGACCTGGAAAAATCAGTTATGAATTTTGTATGGAGAAAGAAAAGACCCAGAATAGTCAAAGCAATTCTCAGCAATAAGAACTCCTTCCCGAAAACTGTGAGGATAAAAATTTTCTCTCTTCAAGAAAAATAATCAAGGATTTAAAATCTCTGACTTTTAAAGGGAAGTTGGTTTGTATATTTTTAAATGGATAATAGTAGATATTAAAAAGTTAAGGTAAATATTTACTTAATACATTAAAAATAATAATGGTTTTACTATTAAACATCAATGTTCACAATATTATCAAAATTGTAACTTTTGCAAGTGTTTACACTTATAAATTAGAAGTTTTAATTACCCACATCAAAATCTACAAAGTATAGACATTTCTCAATACACATGAGAGAGATCATATGCAAAAAGTTTGAAAGCCACCAAACTAAATCATGTAAAATCATTGCCCTCTAATATTGTAATGTCTGTATATTTACATCTTTGAAAGCCTAATTTAAGAGGAATGGAAACCTAGAATGCAGAGTTGCAGCCAGCAGCTCTGGTCCTTTGCAAGAGAGGGAGGACCATGTGCCCAGGTGGAGAAGGGAACGGTATGGGATTCTGGCCACCAGAGTTAAGCTTAAATTCAAGTTCAGTTTTACCTTTTTTTTTGGCTGAGCTACTTTGAAGAATTCTTAAGTCTATTTTGAAAACCAAATGAAAAGACAGAAAAGGAACATGTTTTGAAAATGATTGTACATGTTAGTCGATAAGCCCTCTTCAACTAGGACACTGAACAACAGTAGTTTGAATGAATAATGGTCAAAGAATGAGCTTAGAAACCAACAGACTAGATTCTATTTGAGGAATACTAGCATGAGGTCTGATGTCAGCCAGGCTAACTAAACCTCTCTGCCCCAAGAGCTTTATATCTAAAATGGAGATAAGAGGTAACCATGTTGTAGGGTTATTGTGAGGACTGAGTTAATGTTTGCATGTATGTCAGTATCACTGTGAGTGACATTATAATGTGAGACTATCATGTACTAATAAAAGTATTAAAATACATATAGTTAAAAGAGTTGTATTATAGCCAGGCACGGTGGCACACACTTGTAATCCCAGTACTTGGCAGGCTGAGACAGTAGGATCGCAGTTCTCGGCCAGCCTCAGCTACTTATGAGGCCTTTTGCAACTTAGTGAGACCCTGTTTTAACATAAAGAATAAAAAAAAAATAGGGCTGAGAGTATAGCTCTGAGGTAGAATGACCCTGGGATCAATCCCTAGTTCTGCAAAAAGGTGGGGGGACTGAGGGTGTAGCTCTGAGATAAAATGTTCCTGGGTTTAATCCCATTACTGGAAAAAAAAAAAGTTGTATTAGAGCTGGGCATGACACATGCTTATAATCCCAGCATTTGGGAGGCTGAGACAGGAGGATTGCAGTTTGCAGACAGCTTCAGCTATTAGTGAGGCCTTTTGCAACTCAATGAGACCCTGTTTCAAAATAAAGAATAAAAAATAGAGCTGGGGGTGTAGCTCAGAGGTAGAAAGCCCCTGAGTTCCATCCCCAGTACCACACACACACACAAAAAGCTTCATTATTATTTGTGGTGCTATTGGTGGTATTATTATTATTATTATTATTATTATTATTGTTATCACTAATTTTAATTTTGTATATGTTACTGAGGATTGAATCCAGAGGTGTTCTACCTCTAGTTATAATCCACTGCCCTTTTAAGAATTTTTTTTTTTTGAAACAAGGTATAACTAGGTTGCTGAGCCTGGTTTTGAACCTGAGATCTTCCTGCCTCCGCTTCCCAAGCACTGAGATGACAGGTAAGCACTAGACTCACTATTGTCATTATTACTTCCTGGTTCTCAATGTCAAATACATATCAAGAGATTATCCCTAATAAGTATTTGTTGACTTCAGAGTCTTTTTAAAAGGAATAGAAGAGGCAGCTAAGTCTATAGAAGGGTTTTCAGAAGAAAAGCCACTAACAGGTTCATTATAGTTTTTCAGAAAAACAAAAATGAGACACGTGAAGTTCTCTACCATCATAACTAAGTAACGTGTATCTTTTCACCTTGTTTCAAGGCCCAAACTCCAAACAACTACATTGAGATGTCAACAGAGGATAAGTTGGATGTGATCAGCAGAATTACATTTAGTTCATAAAGATTGCACAATTCATTAGAGATGCTTTTTCAACAAGATGGGAACACTTTAAACTGACTTAAGGGAGTTCTAAAACTAAAGTACCAAAAGACCTTATTATAAAATACCCTAACCTACTATTCATATATCAAGCAGAGCACTGGCAGCTATGACCTCAGCCCCTTGCTCCCTGATCCCAGTGGTTTCAGCATTTAAAAACTGTGATTAGATTTTTTTTTCTTTTTACAATGACAGAGGTAGCTCACAATTCATTACCACCATTGTTTTCTCTGAGTTTTCAAACCAGATTCAAGACAAGACACATAACTCTTCAGAAATCATTTCAGAAGTTTCAAGTTAGGTTTGATAAATTTTGCCAAGAATCTTGACCAAAAAATACAAAATCATGAAGCTGAGAAGTATGTTTAGTTTAAGGAAGACATTTTTCTTTTCTTTTCTTTTCTTTTTTTTTTTTTTTTTTTTTGTGTGTGTGTGGTACTGGAGGTGGAACCCAGAGGCTTTCTACCTCCGGGCTATACTCCCAGACCAATTTTCTATTTTATTTGGAAACAGGATCTCACTAAGTTGCTGAGAGCCTCACTCAGTCGCTGAGGCTGGCTTCGAACCCGCACGATCCTCCTGTCTCAGCCTCCCAAGCGCGGGGATTACAAGCGTGCGCCACCACGCCCAGCATTGAGGAAGACATTTAAAAGACCATATTTTTTAACTCTTAAAAAGAAGTTCAGGTAACTGTAACTAATGAACAATGTGCCAAGCAGATCGTACTGCTTTCTAACTTCATTTAAGCATTCTAGATGAACTAACACTCAGGATGCATTCGATATCTTGAGCTTTTGTTGGCAAATGTTATGTATTAAAAAGCAAGAGATCAGCAGTAGAAATTACAAGACTTACAGGTATGCCTGGCCAGTGAGTAGTTGGAGCCTCCGCTAGTCGAACCAAATCCTTCAGGGATTTGACTAGAGCTTCGCGGTCTGGTCAACAGTTTAGGCGGCTCGATTTCAGCACCAAATTCAGCGCCAATCACTCCTAGTAAAACGATGGCAGTAGCCTGCTTTCGTCTCTCCTCATAGGATGTAGAAATCTTTTTCATTTGTGGGATACTCGATAAGCAACCTAAAAGCCAAAGCATAGAAATATGTATTAAAAGAACATCAATAAAATAAAAAGACGAAGGATTAGAAAAACATTCCAGGTTTTGCATTTGGGAAAGAAAAGTATTTTCAACCAATGACTTTGGGACAACTGGTACGGTGGAACAGCAAATCTGCTGGTGTGGATGTAGCTGCGGGTTCTTGTTCTTAGCTGTCTTTGAAAATAATAGCCAGAACTCTTTTTGCTGTAAGCTTAAGCAATTTTGTTACTACAAAGGCAGAAAAATAGGACAGAAAGTACTATACCCAAAGGAATGGTGTAGTGGAGTAACTTGAAAGTAAGTTACTGAAGTTTTGGTTACAGAACAGTTTTTATAAAGATACATTATCCTTCATCTTGTTCAATCAATAATCTTCTGACCTAGGTGTGAACCCTCCCATTAATTCCATGCGGGCCCTTTTTTAATGATTATGGGGGTCATGATTATGGGGATTTCTTGCTTGGCCAAAAGCCTTCCTGCCTTGATGCAGGTGTAGGCCTAGGTCTTTGTTAGGACCAGAATGATTAACAAAGCCAAGGGTCACTTGGCATCTGCCCCCTCTGGACAGAGGCCTGTACCCTTCCTCTTGCATTCTCTGGGAATGCTAGCCTATCTGCTAGAGGTTACTTATTATGTAAACCTGTCTTTGAAATATGAAGGTCCTGGGTCCCATCTCCTCTGTCTACTTGCTAATTACTTTTAGTGAGGGAACTCTGCATTATAACAGTTGCCTGAGTGCCTGGTAGCAACCAGACCCTGACTGCTTTTTACATTTTGAAACTAATTTTCGATACATTAATACCAAAGTCATTTTCCAATACATTAATGCCAAAGTCATTTTCCAATACCGTCCCATTAATACCAAAGCTATTTCAAATATATTTTGAAGTCATTTCCCAGTACCGGCACAACAACGAGATGCTTGCTCTCAGAGAGACCTCGTTGGTTCTAAGAAATGGAAATGGTAGACTGTCGTGCAGGAAAGATTGGTTGGTGGCCGTGCTACAGTTTCTTAGCTTCTGCATACCAGACAGTATTTTTTGAAATTAACTTTTTAAATTATCATTAGATTTTTAAGTAATACACAAAAAGACAAAATCTAAAATGAATCTGCAGAGAATAAATTTGTCCTTAAAAATATGCAAACTGGAGAAGAGCTGAGTGATGTGTGCATGTCTGCCTCTACCATCTTGTAACCCATTAAGATGTATGACTGCATTGAAGAAAAAAATTTAAACAATTTTAGTTATATTACCTGTTTTCTTAATGTACATGACTTTTGTCTAGTATATTTCAGATAATAAGTAGGCTGACTTAAAATGATGCCCCTTCGATGTTACAAGATTATTTTGTAACTTCCAAGGTCATGATAAATCATATTTCATCAATTATCTTATAGAAACCCTAGATTTAAATGATTAAAAATATCAGTAATAGAAAATATTCTCTAATCATGTACCAGAGTGTACATGTCTCGCTTTTTATAGAAATTTTCGTGTTTTTTTTTTTTTAAGACAGGGAGGAAATGTTAATAAAATGTATTAGCAAATACAAGCTGTTACAGAATCAAAGTATGACCCTGATCTCTGATAGTTAAAGTAACTACAGTAGGGGAAAAGAGACACCTAAAAGCTTAACTGTACTAAGAAGAAGAAAAAAAAATCAATAATCACAGCCTCTGTGCTTAAAAGGACCTTAATTCTGGACAAAGTGATATTTAACAGTTTGATAATCTATATCTCAGTACATGCATTTAAAACAACTTTATTTATGTACAAGAACAGACGCAAGGAGTGGGCGCACAGGGCAAGTCCATCTGGATTCATGGAGGCCCCTACTAGATATTTCACTCTTTCCCTAGAATTCTGGCCACAGGAAGCCGCCGGGCTCCCCTCCCCCATGGCTCAGCAAGAGCCTTGCTCCCTAACAATGGTTCAAAGGAAAGCTCCATTCTGCAGTAGCTCTGATTGTTCTGTCAGCTGACCTCTGCAGAAGGGAATTGCTAACCGCTGCCTTGCTCCTTAGCTGACAAATGAATGATCGCGGCTCCATCTATTTTCACGATGGCCGCCTCTAGCCCAGGTGCTCAGACAGAGAGCCCGGTGTGACATCCAGGATCAAGATGAATTGGCACAAACTCCTGATCCAAGATTGTTTTATACCATTTAATTTAGTTTCTTCCCTTGCTTGGATGAGCACAGCTCTGGTTATGGATTTCTATTCTAATGTACTGAAGCAGGCCCTGAAAGAAGCCAATGAAGCAGCTGTGGAGGCAGGGACTGCAGGGGCCTGATCAATAGGCGAGGCGTTGACCCCAGCCGTCCAGCCCCCGCCAGGCCACTGCTGGGGGGAGGGGCGCGGGAGCACCGTGGCTGCTTCCAGTAGGAAATTAACAACAGGGGCATGGGCAGGGCCCCGCCTCCGTCCCTGGCCCCCCACCTTCTCTCTTCTGCTCCTCTTGTTTAATTACCTCGAGTCTTGTCTTAACTCCCGCTCCTCCTCGGGAAGGAATTCAGACTTTAGGGGAGTTCTCATAATGCAGTCTCAAAGAGCCATTTGCAAATTTCATCCCTCAGCTAATAGGGAGAATCGTAACAGGTGCTTCTTCTGCTACGTGGCCAAAATATGAAATCTTAATTAGCTGTCAAGCACATCACTCGGGGTGATTTAAAGTTTGGCGTGGGCACGGGCTCATCGTCACACTGTCCGGTGGCCGTTAACACTACCGATGCTGAAAGTAGTTAATTTTTATCATCACTCGGACACGAAAAGATGATGGCTCTTTGTTAAGAAGAAGTGGAGAAGTCAGGCCAAGGGAACCCTAAGAGAGACGCGGTCTGGTTAGTGAAGGCAGACGGTACGGATGCTCATCCCCTCTATTGCTCTAAAACGAAATCAACAGTTTCTCATTCTTTCATTTTTCAAATTTGGAAACATCTTCAAATTATTGGCGTGGCCTGCGTTTTCTGTTAAGTAATAGAAGGAATATATACGTGGCTGCAGTGTTTCCCTAGAAATAAACTGGTGACCAAATAGGAGATTTCCGAGATATTACAAACAAAATAATTCTGCAAAAGTAAACCTTCCTACGGTTTCATTTGTCTCATGAAAATTTGGTATTTTTTCACAGAGACATGGCTCCGTTTAATCATGCTAAAGGCTGACATGGAGATCCATTTTCTTGACAGGACGGTTGATCACCCTATCACAGTAAGAAAATTAATACCTTCAGCCAGTTCTGTGTGGAAAACAGAAGCTACCTGCAATAGTAAAGGACACAAAAGTGCTACATTTTAAGTTGCGAAGACAATATCCATGTTCTGCGTGAAAAATAAAAGGTTTCCCCGCTATTGGATTATTGTGACAAAATATGAGGCTTTAATTTTATTAAAACAATCATTGGATACAGATGGTGTTCACCTCAAAAGTACATAATTGTCTTTAGACTTAGCATAATTGACTCGATTTACACGAACAGGAATAAACACTTTACTTACAGCTTAACTAGAGCACAGGTAAAATATTTGAGAAGTTTAAGCTATTTAAAGGGCTGTGAGATATTGATTACTTCATTTAAAAAGCAGTCAGAGAGTGCAACCAAGAGGTCAAGAGAAATTTAACAGTTTGAAGCACTTTACTAAATAACTCTAAAGATCATGTTAATTGGCTCTGTGCAGTTCTAGGGTAAAATTAATTTTATCCTAGCTCACAATAAAAGGATTAAAAGACATATTAAGTTCTTCAGTCTTAACTGGAATAGGAATCAATAGATTTGAATTAAGGCTAAGGGCGGTTTTATGAGAGATAGACTACCGGCAGATACTTTATATCTGCAATTAGCCATATATTGATGGAACTCTGTTATTGTATTAGGTATTAAAACCTTAGATAAGTAGATTCCACCAATTTACTACTCCAAGGAAATACTTTATAAACTGTGCAGTTTGATTTGGGAAAACAGTTTCAAAGATCAGATTCTTTGTATAGGAATGAATATCAGAATGCTTTTTATGGTTGATTTATGAGTAGCAAATTTCCAATAAAAAATTTATGAATAACATGGTTGAATTCAATCAGAATTCCATTTGAGATTATAAGTATATCTAAAACATATCGTACTGTCACTAGTTATTTTTAAGCCATCATATTAAGACAGTTGATAGTATACCAATTGTATGCTGGAAATTTCTGGCACATGATAGAATCCAAGTGACATTCACAATGATATGAACATTTCAGGATTTGACATGAATTTCAACATACCCTAAAACATCACTTTGAAATTTCGGAAATGTCTATTTGCTCATGGTAAGTGAAAGTAAAATATTAAATATTTTTCTTTATTCGTAATATTTCCTATTGTCCAAGAATAGTACGTGTAAGAGATAAGTTACTTTTAATATGTGCTGCGTAGCAAAGCGAAAATAGGCTAGTAAGACACGTGTGCTATATATTATTAATATGTATATAGTATTAAATAACTTTAGGAGAAAGATCCATTTTTATGGAAGAAAAAGATCAGGAAAACAGTGTGATGCAAGATCACATAGCAAAAAGCCTAAAGGGCAGCAAGGCCTTCTAAAGCAAATTATTTACCATAATTTGGAGTAAGCTAGAAAATATATTTCTATTATGGTTTTGATTGCAATAAAGTCTATTTGCTCACATTAGGATTAATTATTAAAGTACAAGACTAAACTTAGCAAAGTGAACTTTGTTAATATTAGCAACCTGGAGGGCGAGAGAACTTTCAGAATTAAGACACATGATTTATTTTTATATCCTGTCCACATATAGTTAGAATCGTCTTAAAGTTATCATTCCAGTTCTGAGAACGTCAGTCCAGAAAGCTATGAAAGATTTCTATTTTCAGACCAGTAGAATATATCTCTAAAATTTTCATTTTTATCTATTTCGATTTTCTCAGCCCCCAACGTATCTGTAAATGTGCTGTGGTATCATCAGACAATATTGACAATAAAAAGCACACGTAAAATTGTATACTAAGTAAAGACAAATTTAAAATTATCAATAGAGGATAGTGTGAAATTTGCCCAATCAAAGGGTATCTTAAACTAGACTTTGAAACACGTTGAATTCAAATGTCTTTGTGCTGTAATTTATTTTTTTATACTTTTACTGGTGCATTACAGTCGCACACCATGATGTAGTTCCTAATGATACTGGCATGCATCACACAGTAGCTGTATTTTAACTAAAATAGCCTCCCTCCTGACTGACTACTGAGTTGATACACCTGGGGGCCTAATGGAATAATTACAATTTATTTTTCAGACATATTCTTTTTTTTTTTTTTTTTGGTAGTACTAAGGGTGGAACCCAGGAGCTTTTCTACCTCTGAGCTATACTCCCAGACCTATTTTATATTTTATTTGGAAACAGGATCTCACTAAGTTGCTGAGAGCCTCACTAAGTAGCTGAGGCTGGCTTCGAACCTGCAGGATCCTCCTGTCTCAGCCTCCCAAGTGTGGGGATTACAAGTATGTGCCACTATGCCCGGCTCAGACATACCCTTTTAATAATCATCATATGCTACTGATCAAATGTTATCTCTCTATATACATATACATAAGTATACCCATAGACGTAAAAATGTAACATTCTTTTTTCTGGCATGTAACATTCTAAGCGAGAATATCAAGACCCTATGAGATTGCATCTCTGTGAGTTATAACTGCTTTTTGAGATTTTAAAATGAGTTGTCATGTTTTAGAATCATAGTATTATCAATGCTGGACCTCAGTGAAATGTTCACAGTATAAACTGTTTCCACACATGTCTGGCCCCTAAATTTTCCATATTTACTTGTTGATTCTGAGGGCAGCTTAAAATTGATAATGTATAAAGTCATAAAATATCAAAAACAATTTTTTCCCTTAATACTGGGATGGAACCTAGGGGCATTTACCTCTGAGCTACACCCCCACCATTTTTGTTTTTTATTTGAAAACAGGGTCTCTCTGAATTTCTGAGGTTGACCTTGAACCTGCAGTCCTTTTGTCTCAGCCTCCCAAATACCAGGATTACACAAGGCATGCAACACCACACCAGCAAATATATGTATGCAGGCAAAAAATGTCCAATTTTGTCAGATATGTAACTGTAGCCTTCTGAATAACTTGTAAACAATGGGAAAAGACCTTTAAAAATAAGCAAAAAATTTTTAATAGTAACTCATTCTTAAACAATCTAGTTGTATTTTATTTTGCGGGTCTGGGGATGGAACTCAGGGGCATTTGACCCCTGGGCTACAACCCCTGCCCTATTTTTTATTCTTTTATTTTGAAGCAGGGTCTCACTAAGTTATGGAGAGCATCACTAAGTAGCTGAGGCTGTCCACGAACCGCCATCCTCTGGTCTCAGCCTCCCGAATGCTGGGATTACAAGTGTGCGCCACCATGCCCAACTAATACTCTAGTTTTAAAAAACATTAAAACACCATAGTATTTAGTATTCTACTAACAAAATTTTACTTATCCACTGTACCCCAATTCTTTGTCAAACATATCAAAGATAAATTTGTTAAATGGAAATACAGAAAGGCACAGATCTGCGATAATTCAGCGTGAGGGAGGGCATTTTAACACTTCACTGTCCTGGTAGTGAATCCAGGTTTTATAGGCTCAAGGGAGGAGCTAAGGATCTATGCCATTATAAAATATGCAATTAAGTTTATTTCTTCAGCCAAGCGCTTCTATGGAATTATTATATTTATTTTCACTTGTTAGAATAACTTAATAATTTTTTTAACTTTACAAAACATTGCATATATGTATGCAGAGTTCGTTGTATGGCCCACATGTACAATCCCGCCTTTGTACCTGAAGGAAACAAAACAGTTGGTCGGTTGCCTACATCTTCCCTCCGTCCACCTCCTAAGGAGGTGATGAAAGGGTTAAGGATGACTGTCATGGAGCACTTCCACGTTTTTAAGCTTTTACATCATTCCCAAAGCAAGCACCTGTGCAGGACGCTACAGTAGAGGAGAGTGTGTTAGAACCCGAGTTTAGTGGCTCTCTGGCACATCTGCCACCATTTCGCTCCTGTCTTTTGATGGAGCCTATGGAACGTGCTCCCCAAATCGTGGGGCTTTTACTGTTGTTCTGCTGCTGTTTCCTTCTCTTGAAAACTGAGGTGAGACAAACATGCTATTAATTTGTATGCATGCACGATAGCCCCCTGCTGGAAAACACAGGATTCTGCAAATTCGGATTTCTTTCTTCTCCTCCTTCTCCTTCTCCTTCTCCTTCTCCTTCTCCTTCTGCTCCTGCTGATTAAGCCATTTCAAAATAATGCCTTTTTGCACAAATGTGTATTATGTACATGTGCATTTGGCAAAATACACCAAGCCATATCCTACTAACTCAGATCAGAGCAAAATATGTGACCACTCTAAAATGGTGTTCAAGAAAACTTCAGTGTTGTCACTGCAAATAGTCCCAGTTTAAGAGAAAGTTGAGATTTTTAAAGCCCCAAACATCTAAACCCATCAGGTAATCAGACATCCTGTAGACAGTTACTATCTCCGAAAATGTTCATTTCTTGGTTCAATTCCAAAGGTGAATCTGAGACCTAAACCAAGTTCTTAAAGGGGGTCTTTTAAAACTGCACTATTAAGAAGTCTATTGTTAGCATTATTATGCGGAAAGGAAACTTTCAGAAACAGAGGTAGGTGGCTTGTAACATTTTATGAATTCCGAAAAATACAGCAAATCATTCTCAGGGATGACGTTGTCTCATGCAACTATTGTTCTAAAAAAGATAACACGTGTGATGAGGGTCACTTCTGTGTGCTTCTGTAGAAGATCCAACCGAACAGATAAAACTTAACATTCCGTCAATTGATGGAACGTGTTCAATGAAGATTTTCATCCTTATAAATGAAAGGAAATTGAGAAATAAACTGCTATTCCTGAGGTCATTTTAATTCATGACAAACCATGTACTGGATTCACTTAAAACTTATTCTCACCAAGGCGATTATTTATATCCACTTACTGACAAAACCCGGAGTCCACCTCTGAGCAGGTGACTAGTGCAGGTGTTCATAGGAGGACTGTAGTATTCATTTTTCTGAATTACTACACATTTGCTCCCAGTAAGGGAACACAGACAGGTGACTAGAAGTTACCATTTGTTAAAGACTTCTTGGAGAAAATAAAAATTTTTTTGTTTTGTTTTTATTTTTCTCAGCAGAACAACTTATAACACCTATCTCTGATTTTGAAAAATGAATCCTTTACTTCACATGTTTTTTCTTCTGCTTTCTATATTAAGTAGAAATACGGAATAATTAGGGTCCCATACATTAGCTATTAAAGGCCATGCTTCTGTAGTAATAGTCAATCTTGATAAAACTGTGGTGGTTCTATCCAAAGCAAAATTTTATAGCAAAGGATTCCCCAGGTCAACACGAAGCAGAAATACCTGAGATTTTGTCTTTTTTATATGCACTGTTATTAAAATTTGACTAACATATAATTCGTAAGAACTAAATAAATATATTTAAAAAAAGAAATGCAAAACATTAAAAGAGAAATTAAATACAAAAGAAATAAGAAGGAATGAAATTAAAGGAGAAATAAAAAGATTAAAGAACTTTTACTTCTATTTTACTAATCACATTAAAAAAAAACTAAACCTTTGAAACAGAAAACAGCAAGTAAACTAAGAATCAATGCTGAACCTTTACAGGCCACTAACAAAGTAAAGCAGAGCCTCCAACTACTAAATATATATTCACTGTTAGCATACAATCTAAAAAAAAAAGATGTAGTCTGATTCTGATCAAAGGAATATGTATGTTGGTAATCAGCTAATTACCATTTTCCAGAAATTTCTAAGTAGCTCCAGAGAGCTTGAAGACATAGCAAGCTTGAACTGCTAATAGCTACATGGAATTTTAACTTACTTTTGATATTGTGCATGTTTGGGTTTTTATCTCCCCATGTTAAACTACATGGGAAGAAATGAATAATGTGCTTAGAAAATTATTACAAATGATTCTGAAATATTTAACACTGCTTCATTTTATGGCAGAGATAACTAGCCTATCAAATTAACCCTAGTTGGAGCTGGGCGTGGTGGCACGCACTTGTCATCCCAGTACTTGGGAAGGTGAAGCAGGAGGACGGCAGCATCTCCACTAGCCTCAGCTACTTAGTGAGGTCCTTCACAACTCACTGAGACCCTGTCCAAAATAGAGAGTAAAAAATAGGGCTGAGGGTATAGCTTGGAGGTAGAATGTCCCTGGGTTCAATCCCCAGTACAAAGTAATAATAATAATAATAATAATAATAATAATAATAACAACAACTCTAGTTGTTATTTGGCAAATCTATTTTTTAACACTTTTTGCCTGTAAATATTATTCCCTTGCTATATAGCTTCTCAAATAAGCATGCATTAAAACTTACCAATACACTCTTTCATGTAAGCCTTGTATATGGATTTCCTACTAATCACACATTGCATTTAGAATTTGGGTCTGAATTCCATCTGCTCCAGGGGCTTCACATAGCTAATAATGTTGTATTTGTCAAAGGACATAATTATAGGTCTGTCACAATCACTTCTCAAATTCTCTTACAAAAATAGAAATACCATTATGATTTGCAAAGGAAAAGTAATCAGAATCATAGTTTAAAAAAAAAAATCTCCCAGGTCCACGAAAAATAAATATGACAGTTTGGGTGAATTTTGGAATAAAGGAAAAGGGATCAAAGAGCTATTCTAGCCACACCAGCACTCATATCATATAGATATGAGAGGATACGTGGGTAAAGTGTTGAAGTGCCAAGCGATTGGGGGAGATATTCTGTCAAGCACATGAAGTAGCTATATTAAATCTTCATGTTTTTATATGGAAATTCATATGGAATAATGTAACATGTTATAAACTATAGAAAGTCCTGAGCATAAATGTCACTACCATCCTGAGACCAAAGGCTTTAAAACCTAAAAATCAGCACATCCTCCACAGAAACATCAATGATTCTCACGCAAAAAGTTTTTTCAAATATAGTACATATAATTCAAAATATAAATTCAAGTCTTAATTGCTTCTACATAAACTTTCCAGTAGGTTAATATCAACCATAAGGAAACATGCACAAATATTTTCCGAAGTCACATACTGAACTCTAAATATTAGAAATAAGTTAATCATTTCCAAAACTCACATTGCAATATGAAAACGTCACTGAGAGTCCCCATAAGGGTTAAGACAATCATTTTCTACCGCATACTACTGCTATTCTAAGCCGATAGTGTGTTTAAATCCACACCAATGAAATCAATACAGCACTGTTCTATTCAAGGTGAGACCAAATAAACCTGTCTGAAGCTTTGAGAAATAGGCTTTGCAGTATACTTTGAGTGCTAAATGCCTTTCAGTCCAGAGATCTGTCATTAAATAATCATTAGCCATCATTCACTCTTCCTAAAAAGCTTAACATCTAAACTTGTTCCGCATCCACTAAAGCATTAGTATAGACTACCAAGTAAGTACTCATTAGCACTTAGCGATGTCGCAGTCACTCTGTTTAACTATGCATGCTTGTATCAAAGACCCTCCCCAAATATTAATACATATTTACCAATGGATTACACTACAATGGATACAAATTAGTAAGGAGGCCATCAATGTAATCCCCAGTTTGGTTTGGAGAGCCTGGGAACCTCACAGAGCCACAAGCAACTCCTTCCTGACTGCTCTACCCACATACAACCTGATGTCTTCCCTACCTTTCAGCATTGTATGTTATCCAGCATCACATAGAAGTCAAACATAATTAAGTTAATCAGAGAATTCATTGGGAGGTAAGCTTGGCTTTGATCCTGCGTGTATTTTAAAGTAATGTTTCCTCTAGCAATACAATTCATATCTCAATTTCAATATATGATCCTCTAAATTGCAAAGTAGCCACTCTAATGGACCCTGCATTATTTTAGATATCATGTAAGTAGGGAGAGAAAATTAAGATATATTTATCTTTTATATTACCTGAAAGGTTAAGTAAATAACACAGAATGATCTTTATTCAGTAATGATATTGGACCATATGTGTAAGTTTAATGGTTGAGGTAATTTTCTCTGTGCTTAATTCTTGTATGTTATTACACCAATCGTCTCAGCTTAGAGCTAATACTAATGAAAATGTCATTTCTTCAAGACATTAATTTGTTCTTCATTTTTAAAGCTCAAATAAAAGTATATGGTCAGATATTTATGATCTCATCTCCAGTTTTACAACTTATCATTTCCAATTTATCTCATATAGATTTCAACCTAAATGAGAGTCACGACATTGTACGATCATTTTATTTAACTGGATGACGTGATACTTTCCTCGGAGTATTTAGGCAACAACAGCAACAACAAAAATGTATTCTTTTACCTACTAGGTACTTAAAAATTCCAAATATACATCGTATAAATGTAAACTGTAACATTTAGAAGCTTTTCAGCATTCTAATTATTAGTCCATTTGATCTCTAAGTCTCATTTTTGTCTCAATACTCCAACATAAAATTCCAGTTTCTAAGATGTGAATAAATATATTTCTTAGTTTAGCAAATGTAATCACAATATTATATCTCAACTTATAAAAGACTGCAAGTGTTGGAAAAAACATTAAGCCAAATCTCATCACAGATGATTTCATTTTAATAGTCCCGTTGTTCCTTATACACAACTCTGAGACTTTTTTAGAACTCTGTCAGTACACCATGGAGTATAAGAGGGCCGTTCCTTTTCACTCGGGGAACATCAATAGGTTCACTGAATTGACCACAGAGCTAACTAAAAGCAAAGTAGCAGTCTAGTCATGTAAAGGGGAAAAACTTCTTCAAAAAAATTTCAAGAAAAACAGTGCAACTAAAACCCATCTACTTATGTAAAACTATACTATGTAGATAAAAGATCAGCGACTATACAGAGTTAGAAAGGATATTGTAAGCATAAATGACCACTTTCTTAAAAGAGCTCTGAAACGAAAATAATTTGAATATTTTACACAACAAATAAAAATGTAAAGATTGTAAATAAAATAACTCGGCAGAAAGTATACTTTTAAAAAATACATAAGTTATCAAATTAGCACTGCTGATCCTAACTTAAGCCTTGCCCTCCTTGAGGAGATAAATTCTCCTAGACCTCAGTAAATTCACTTTTTCACATGCAAAACAGTGCTGGCAAAGTTAGCAAAGACTGACCAAGGGCTCTCAACCCCTTGTGAACCTGCATCAAAAACTCTCTGACTATTGAATCAATTCAAATTACCTACATTTCTGTTTTTGCTTCCTTCCCATTCCAATTATTTCATTAACTTAACATTAAATTGATATTTTATTCCTATAATTAAATCTAGCTTCTTTTACAAGGTGAAAATGAGAAGGGGGATTTTATTTGCCCTAACAATACAATTGTTTTGTATATAGTAAATAACCATGTTGTCAAAAAAAAACCAAAATGTTGTTTTCAGATAATTCATACCTTTAAAGATATGTTAGATTAACTGTTAATACAAAACCTGATCAATAAATGCAATTCATTCTTGACTCTCAAATCTCACTGGGTATACAGGTAAAACTTCAATAAACCTGGTACTCTTCTGGATTTTACATTTTGAAGCATGATTACAATTTTATTGAAAAGTATAGAGGGGTAACACACTATTTTAAATTATAGTCATTTTGAAACTAAGTTGCAACTTATCCTGATTCCTTATGAATAGACTAGGTTTGTATTGGAAATCAATGGGAAAGCAGGTAAAATTAGATAACCCTGGTTACCAGAATATCAATAAGAGATATAGCAATATCCAATTCCAAGTCTTATACTAAAAGAAAAAGAAGAGGAAAATACATTTTCTACATGAAAGTGTATATTTTCATTATCTTTACTTCTTTATCAAAAATATTATCAAAATTAGATTTTATATTTTTGTGTGGAACAAAACAACTACACTAACAATGTAAAGTCATAAAAATGTTTTATTGCATGCCAAATATTTATGTAGTATAGGCAATATATATATATAAGTAAAAAAATTTCAAGAATGTAGTGATTCTGTACTGCTGACTTTAAGAGAAGATTGTATAAGATTAAGGTAGTACATAAAAATAGAGGAGATAGTTCCTCATAAGCACATAAAATTAACCTAAAAACCAAAATTACAACATAAACATTATGGATAAAATACCTTGAAAAAAACATTACATGTGTGAATTTAATTTCTAAGTTACTGAATCAATATCAGATCTAAAACTCCACATTAAAAAATACAGAACCCCAAGACACAGAACAACAGTAAACTCCTGGGAGTTATTTTAGCTTTTCCTCCGATTTTTTTTCTTTGTTAGTGCACATTTATACTTAAATTTTCTTTGATATTCTATTCAACCAGACATACTGAAACTTCATAGAATATACTGACAAATATTACTAATCGATCTCAATCTCACTCCTTACACATAAAAAAAAAATTGGGGGTGGTGGTGGTACTGGGGTTCCTGGAAGCCTTTCTACCTCCGGGCTACACTCCCAGACCTATTTTATATATATATATTTTTTTTATTTGGAAACAGGGTCTCCTAAGCCAGCGCGGCTGGCTCCAAACCTGTGCGATCCTCCTGTCTCTGCCTCCCAAGTGCGGGGATTACAATCGTGCGCCACCACGCCCGGCTTACACATCAAATTTTAAAAAAGAAATGTACACATCTATAAAAAGGAGTTAATCACTGAAATACGTTTGTGTAAAAGTATTGGAAGAATACAACAGTCTAATTGTTATTGGAATGTAATAGTTACATTACACTCAAGGCTCTTAAGCACACTTCCTTATCCTAATTAAGTGTTCAAAATGGCTACATTTAACTTTCATAAGGGCGACAAATCAATATTATGATTTACATTTTTCTTAAAGTATGTTTTCAAACCCCTTAACCCAAAGACTTTTTTTGCTTAAGCCTAAAGTGGCAAAATAGAGAAAATCAGAAGGCTCTTGAAATACGTCACCAGTGGTCCTGCTCGGAAATGAAAGGCCGACACTATATTAAAAAGAAAAAAATGAAACCACCAATAAATAACAGCATGATGGCGGGCCCCACAGCACGGTGGAGGCTCAAGACTCGGCTCGGCTTCTGGAGCAAGTCCAGAGAGAGTTAACCTGGTGTGATGAAAGCCTTGGCGAAGCAGTTCTGACTGCGCGGCAGTGCTACGTTGTGGCCTCATCCAGGAGCGGGAGGCCCAATCGCTGTCTTTCACCACGCACAATTTACACACGGCTTTATCAATGGCCTTAGTGCTGAATACAGAACACACTCTATTTGGCTTTCAGTCAATTAAGCTTTAAGCTGTCAGCAAACAAGACTTTTAAGTTAATTTTGAATCACCACGAATCAAGTTGAAGGTTGTGAAAGGGCGCTCACATGCCGACATGAAAAAAGGCAGTTTAATTGCCTCTGAATAGCTATTATATGCCGCAATTGGCCTATTGAATCTTAGATGATCTATTTATTTATCAAAGTACAACCATCGAAGATTAGTAAAGGAGTGAATAATAGGACTTGTGCATTCACCGTTTTGCATAAGTAATCGATGTATTTGCAAAAATATAAAGAATTCATGTTTTCAGTGTATTCGATTTTTAATGTAAAAATTCGTAAAACAGAAAATTAAGAAACTGAGTAGGTACCACTGGAATAAAGGAAGGGCACTTCTAGGAAAAATGTACACTTTATTTTTAAAAGGTACACTGCTTACTATATAATTTTTTCATATTATTTGATAGAAAACTGACTTGTCATATAGCTACTTCTTTATAAATGCTCACATTAGAAATGTTCATGAAATTGAATAAAAAATTATAAATTTGAATTAGGTCAGAGATTTAAAAACATCTTAATTTAGAATTCCTTATATTAACTGCATCATTGCAAAGGGAAAGAACGCTAAAGACATCATTTTAATAAAGACATTTAAATACAGGTGAAAGACTTCTCAAGACAATGGCATAATTAGATTAAGAGACTTACTATCTTTATAATACTGTATTCCATTTATTTTTTAAGAAACGCTGTGGCTGTTCACAGTCCTAATCGGTTTTTTCCTGGAATTATTTTTTTTCAATTGCATGTTCTCTGGCTTATTATTGTAAGGTTACTCATGAGTGCTGGATGCGTGCATTGATTTTTTTATTAGAAGAGAACACTGGAGCATTAGTTCGGTGGGGGAGGAGGGAATGCTCAGATTTTGTAAACAGATGTAAACACTGATCAAATTTAGGTAGGGTGAAACTGAACCGCTTTGCTGTGGCTGAGGTGAACAATGGCTCTTTCCACATTTTTACCCATTAGTCTTGCAACGGTAAATGTACTAGTCACGCACTTGTGGTTACACAGGGAAATCATATGGAGATTGATACCTATGCAGCGCTAATGGTGTGAGAATTTGGACATAATACAGGTTCATTTTAGTGTTCCCTCAAAAAAGAAAAAAACAGTCATCTGTTCTTGGCAGCCTGGGCCCATCCCTCTGTATTTCCAGGGAGCAGAGTGACAGGCTGGGGAAGCAGAGCTGACCACCACCATCTCCATCCCCGGACCACAGTTCACTGGGAGGATAGAAACCCTTTCTTCTTCCCTCTTCTCCCATCCGTTATTATAAAATACATTGCTTGCATTTATATTCACGAAATAAAATCATTTACTAGTTACTGCTCACAAAAATCAATGCTACTAAAACCATAAATATACAGACATTAAAGTTGAGAATGCCTGTACGACTTCCAAGGGAAACACGGGGAAGGAGCGTGTTAAGTACGAGAGCCAGATTACCCAGGGCAACAGCAGAACCATGTGAAGAAGGGGTCCTCTTCATTGGTATTAACTCAAGGCTTCTTTGTGTTCAATGGTCGCAACTATAGGCTGCACATCTCTGCCTAGGTTTGTGCATTCTATGTATTGACAGAAGACACGAAGCGTTTCCAACACGTTCACTGTATTTATATACAAACCTTCACTCATCCAAAGTGGGTTTGAGGACATAATGGGGAGGGGACAAGTGATGGTCTCTGCTTTTCTGTACCTTATATGAAAAGACAGAAGGTGAGCACGTAGACAAATGTAAACTCTCTAGTGTGTTAGCAAGACGACAAAGAGGGCACTGTCGGAAATAACACAGAACACAATCCGCTTTAGAAAGAGGGATCGGGGATAAAAACCTGAGGCCCAGAGGCTGGGGAGGTGGCCCTCACCGCACAGCTCGTCAGTGGGACAGCAGGATACACACCAGGCAGACTGCTCTACAGCCGGTGCCCTGATCACCACCCTGGGTACATAAGGACCAGACAGGTGCACCCGGTCCTCAAAGATCTCAGGCCTTGGAGCCCAAGTGGATGAAACTGAAAGCCAGGGAAGGAAGCCAAACAGTGCACGTCCATTATGCAAGGGCAGTAACAATCAGGAAGGCATGGCTTCTTCTCTGAAGACGTTGGCCTCAGCAGAGAGAAGGGAAGGCCTCGTGGTAAAGGCACCATTCCTGGGACCTAAATCCATTCTGATTCGACAAGGAGAAATGCAGGTGCGTTTAAAGAACAAGAGACTATGGCAGATCACGTCCTATCCGACTGCTCTCGCCTGCCCCGTGGCCTCCTTCCCTTTATTCTCCCTTTACCCTGTTCCGTGCTTTTCCCACAACACACAGCACCTTCCGATACGTTACAGGACGCTTGTTAGTTTATTATGTTCAGAGCCCTCCCTAGTCTCCTCCTCTCCTGCTGGAATGAGGCCGATGAAAACCAGAAGTGAGATTTCTGTCATTCCGTCCACAGCTGTTCTTCAGGGGCCTAGAATGGTGCCTGGTGTGTGAAAATGCGATGAATAGTTCTTGAATGAATGAACGAAGCACAGAAATAGACCAGCTCCAGCCGGAAATGGGCAACAGGAGCCAGGTGACGTGAGCCCGAGACGAGATCATGAAAACAACGTGGGAGTCAGGCTAGAATATGGGCGATCTTTGTGAGTACCAGACTAAGGAGATTAGATTATACCAAAGCAATGAACAGGAATCATGTGGTGATTGTTAGCAAGATTAATCTGACGACTGGACACTGAAGCAAGTTAAGAGATGGAGGATGATAGCTATTAAAAGCTTCACGCCAGGCCAGGCGTGGTGCGCACGCTTGTAATCCCCACGCTTGGGAGGCTGAGACAGGAGGATCGCGCAGGTTCAAAGCCAGCCTCAGCTACTGAGTGAGGCTCTCGGCAACTTAGCGAGACCCTGTTTCCAAATAGAATATAAAATAGGTCTGGGAGTATGGCCCGGAGGTAGAGAGCCTCTGGGCTCCACCCCTAGTACCACCAAAAAATAAAAGCTTCAAGCCAGGCGTTGTGGCGCACACCTGTAATCCCAGTACTTGGGAGGCTGAGACAGGAAGATCCCAGGTTGGAGACCATTGTTGGCAACTTAATGAGACCCTGTTTCAAAATAAAAAATAAATAAGATAGAGCTGAGAGTGTAGCTGAGCAGTAGAAAGCTCCTGGTTCAATCCCTAGTGGTACCACCACCATCACCAAAGAAGAAAAAGGAACAGGAAGAGGAGGAAGAGGAGGAGGGCAAAGGAGGGAAAGGGAGGAAGAAAGAAGGAGGAGGAGAAGAAGAAGAAGAGGAGAAAGAGGAGGAGGAGGAGGAAGAAGAGGAAACAACTTCAAATAAGATTAGTGAAAGAGAAGGGCCATCACAGCAATAAAACCTTGTGGTTATGTCTCTATGGCTAACAGCTAAGTGGTGCACAGGAGGGTAGAGACTCAAGTATAATTTTAAGGTAGGTGTGAGCACACACACACACATTCACACACAATCATATACACGTACATATACAAATATACATATACATATATATTTAAGTGCATATATTATTTGAGTATGTATGCAAGATTTTGCACGACCATGACACATATATATATACGGTAGTTTTTGTTTTGTACTGTTTTTGGGTTTTGTTTGCTTTTGTGGTACTAGGGATTAAACCCAGGGGCATTCTACCTCTGAGCTCTAACCCCCAGCCTCGGATAATTTTTTATTTTGAAACAGGATCTCCCAGAGTTGCAGAGAGCTTCGACGTTAAGTGGCTGAGGCTGGCTGCAAACCTGCGATCCTCCCGTCTCAGCCTCCCGCGCGCTGGGATGACAGGCCTGTGGCACCATGCCCAGCTTGCATGCTTGTGTTTCTGAGTATGTCCATAAAGCCCCATGCTGCCAGCATGCTCCTGGCCAATGCTGTAAGGGAAAAATAGTATAAGAGAAACCACCTATTTAGTACTTTCGTGGTGGTATTAAAAAGAAAAAGGCAGCCCTACGTATTGTCTCAAAGGAAAGTAATTACTCTGGAATGATTTATATTGAACCAATAGAGCACTTGAGCATTGCAGGGCCGATACTGCCCACAGAATTCGCGGCTCGTTCCTAGTGGGGACCTGACACGTCCACACAAGCTGCTCTCTGCTGGCTGAGGCTGACAGCGAAGAGGCCGCAGAGAATGAGAGCAGACAGCACCCTCGACTGCACAGCTTCTCCTTCTAGATAACAGAAACAAGTATCTAAGGAGAGCCAGATATTTAGATTAGCTGTGATCTCAGCTAATAATCTCTATTTCGCAAAACATGTTCCAGGGAAGGGGAGAGAGAGAGGAGAGTAAAATGGCATTCGAGGTATTGTTTTTTCCTCGAAGAAATTTTGGAAAGCACAGAAACCTACCTAATGCTTTATTAATACAGCTGTTAAACTGCAAAGTCTTGATGATTCTAGAGAAAAAAAAGAGCCTAAACTTATAAAACAATAAGTCATTCCCAGCCGGGCGTGGTGGCGCTCGCTTGTAATCCCTGCGCTTGGGAGGCTGAGACAGGAGGATCGCGCAGGTTTTGAAGCCAGCCTCGGTTACTTTAGTGAGGCTCTCAGCAACTTAGTGAGACCCTGTTTCCAAATAAAATATAAAATAGGTCTGGGAGTATAGCCTGGAGGAAAAGCCTCTAAGTTCCACCCCCAGTACCACAAAATAAATAAATAAATATTAAAATAAAATCTTGAAATAAGTTGTTCCCTTAAGTAAAAGCACTCACTGTTGTTTGAATCAAAACGAGATGCTCGAGGTTAGAAGTTCTTGCCAGGCAGTGACACACACCTGCAGGGGAACTATTCTGGGGCTACGGTGGGAACATGGCTCGGTACTAGGCAACAGAGCGTCTGTCTGTCTGTCTGTCTGTCTCTCTCTCCCACACACACACACATTATAGGTTCTTTTTTTTTTTTTTTTTTGCAGTAGTGGGGATGGAACTCAGGAGCATTCTACCTCCTAGCCACACCCCCAGCCCTATTTTTTATTCTTTATTTTGAAACAGGGTCTCACTGGTTGCAGAGGGCCTCACTAAGTAGCTGAGGCTGGCTGTGAACCGTGATCCTCCTGCCTCCGCCTCCCAAATGCTGGGATTACAAGTGTTATAGTTTCTTTAACGGAGTTCAATTTTTTCCACAGAACAAATCTCTACCAAGGACCATCTTCTGTGAGTCGGGCACTTGGGTGTATCAGGGCACACTGATCGTTCCACAAGGCTCACCCTGGCCATCTGAGATAACCTCTGGAGGTTGGGGAGGTCTCAGCCACTACTCCTCTTTTGGAAAGTAGCTCCCTAAGCTCCCTGGCTTCCGGGCCCATGCCTCACGCCCCCAGAGGCCTGTAAGTGACTTTCTGAAGGATGAGTCTGGGATGTGAAATGCGCCCTGAGCAGGTTGGCTCCTCCCTCCCTCTCAGGGACACATCTCCTTGAAAAGAGCAGATACTGTGCTAAGTCGCGAGTTTAGCAGAAGCAGGCACGCAAAGGCGACAGGGAGTGATTTTCCAGCACGGCCTGTGATGAATAATTAATTTGACTGTAAAATGTAGTACGGAAGAACAAAGGGGCCAAGAATAACCAAGGCACTTCTGAACAAGGAAAAAAGGAACACATGCCATGCCCCGCTGGATAGAAGGATTCATTATAAAGCTACGGTAATTAAAACAGCATGGCACTGACACAGGAATAAATTCACAAAGAAAATAAAACAAGAACCCAAAAAAGGCAACCAGAATCTAGATATATCATGAAAAAACAAGTAAAACAATAAAAGCAAAATTGAACTTTTCCTCATAGTATACACAAAGTCAACTATAAAGAACTTAGATGCATAAAGCGAAACTTTACAATGTTTTTGTAGGTGCATTCTAATCATAGATCAGAGCGGGCCTTATTGTGCTATACATTCCCAGGGCTTCCCATCTCCTGTCCCTGCTTCTCCATCCCCTGCCTCTTCCTGACTGCTCCCCCTTCTATTTCATGGGACCTTTATTCTCTCTAGCTTCCATATGTGAAAGAAAACATACAACCTTTGACTTTCTGAGTCTAACTCATTTCACTTAACAGGATGTTCTCCAGCCTCATCCATTTACCAGCAAATGACAAAGTTTTGTTCTTTTTCCTTACTGAGTAATACTCCATTGTGTACATACACTGCATTTTCTTTATGTTTTCACCTTTTGACAGATAACTAGGCTGAGTAAAATAGAGATGCTGTTACAAATGGAAATTTCCTAAGATTCTAAATTCACTAGCCATAAAGAAAAAAATAGATAAATTCAGCAATATAAAGCCTAAGTACTTTCCAACAAAGGCAACTGAAAGAAAATGAAAATATAAGATGCAAACTGAAAAAAGGATATAACTGACAACTAGTATTCTAAATTTAAAAAGAACTTCTGCAATTACAAAGACAAGCAGCCCAATGAAAAAATATGGGCAAAAAATGAAACATATGTTCATACTTATTCTTAACAGGGAAATAAAAACCAAGGGCACAAGAAGACATCATTTTCCACCCAGCCGATTTGCAAAGGTTTTTTTTTTTTTTTTTTTTTTTTTTTAATGAGGCAGATTCCTGCTGTGTTAGGCTGGTCTTGAAATCCTTAGATGAAACATCCTCCTGCCTCAGCGTCCTGAGTGCTGGGACTATGCCCAGCTCATCTGGCAAGTTTTAAATGGCAAGTGTGGGACAGGATGTAAAGCAACAGACTTGGATAAAAATTTGACTGTACTTTACAAAGCTGACCACTTACATAGTATTGTAAATAAATTTGAATTTGGAGAGAACTTAGAATTCATTATTTAGGCTCACCTAGCAAAGATGCAAGCCAAATTTCTGATGTAATTGAAAACTTCAAGTATTATTTAAAAATGAACATATGCAGGTTCTCAAAACAAAAAATTTGCACCCAATACTCAATTATAAATATATAAGGACATAAGGAAAATTAGCTTGTCAATTTTCAAATTGAATCAGCTTGAATCATGATTTTAATACATCTGCTAAATATAGCAGCAGCAGAAGATGAATGAGATTCAGCGAAACACACTGTGTATCTTATAAACTGCACTGTTGAGAAAAGGAAACTTGTGATATCTATATTAATCATTTACTTTCCATAACTTCCATAACAAATCTGTAGAAAAGAATTAAAAATGAACAAACTGCTATGTATATCATTTGCTCCTTAAAATACTCAGAATTCTAAAAATAAAGTTCTATGCACAGAGACACTATGAAATTGCAATTTTTCATAAGCAACCAGCCAAAGTACTATTAAGAAAGAAAGTCTTTAGAGCTGAGTAGTATTCCATTGTGTGTATTTCCCATAATTTTGCAATCCATTCAACTGTTGATGGAGACCTAGGTTGGTTCCATATTTTGGCTATCACAAATTGTGCTGCTATGAACATAGGTATGCATATGTTACTGTAGTTCTCTGATTTCAACCTCTTTGGAAAAATACCCAGAAGTGGTATAGCAGGATCATGTGGTGGATCTATTCCCAGTTTTCTAAGGAATCTCCACACTGATCTCCATAGCGGCTGAACTAGTTTGCACTCCCAACAACAGTGTAAAAGAGTTCCTCTTTCCCCACATCCTCACCAGCATTTGTTGTTATTTGATTTCTTTATGCTTAGGTCTCCATCAACAGATGAATGGATTGCAAAATTAAGGGAAATACACACAATGGAATTCTACTCAGCTATAAAGAACAGAATCATGGCATTCGCAAGAAGATGGAAAGACCTGGAGAACATTATGTCAAGTGAGATCAGCCAACCACGGAAAGAGAAGGGACATATGTTTTCTCTAATATGCCCAAGCTAGGGAGTATTAGGAATACCAGAGGGACTCCAGATAATGGAGGGGAAACCTCAGCAAAGCTGAAATGGAAGGGTAGGAGAGGAAGAAGGCTGAGGTTGATTAATGGAGGAGCTACATCTGAGTATGTATAAAAAGTCTGAATGTGACGTGGTCCACCTGGACACTCACTGTTGGGAGGGGGCGGGGACAGCACCAGGCACGGTCTGATGTATGCCATTTTTTATATGATCCACATAGAAATTTTAAAAATGTTTATTTTAAAAAAAGAAAAAGAAAACCTTTTGGTTGGCAAAAATCTCTTCTCCTAAGTACCCCAGATGATTGTACAGGCTGGGACGATGAGGCGAGTGCACTGCATACCCAGATCTTTACACTCACACCAGAGGAAGACACATACAGAAAAGCGGCCTTAGAGCCAACAGCACTAGCAGGGCAATTTGAAATCCTGGCCAGTTCCTCAGTTCTCAGTCTCTCTACTGACCGGTGTGTGTACATTTTCCCTCTGATAAATGATTCATTCCTGGGGAACAGCAACCTTTAGCCTCGTAAGGCCTAGCTTGTTTGAACTCTTGCAAGGTTTTTCTCTAGCTGCAGACAGAGCTGTAACTCTTTTTTTTTTTTCCTTCTTTCTCTCTCTCTCTCTTACCATAAATGTTTAAAATTTAAAGCCACGAATTACAAGGTTAAGGGCCTAAAATTACATTTCCTAAAGTAGATGTGAAAAGAATGATAATTTTATTTCAACGTATAGTTTAATCTTTTTGTGTCTGTCCTTAGTGGGCTGAAAGACAACAGACCCTGTGAATCACTAACACAGCCACGGTCATATAAATGAAGATATAAAGAAGAATAACAAGCCAGGCGTGCTGGCATATGCCTGTAATCCCTGCACTTGGGAGGCTGAGATAAGAAGATGGCAGGTTCGCTGCGCGTGGTGGCGCACGCTTGTAATCCCTGCACTTGGGAGGCCAATGTGCTTGGGAGGATTGCACAGGTTCGAAGCCAGCCTCAGCTGGCTCAAGAGACCCTGTTTCCAAATAAAATATAAAATAGGTCTGGGCATGTAGCCCGGAGGTAGAAGGCCCCTGGGTTCCATCCCCAGTACCATCAAAAAAAAAAAAAAAAAAAAAAAAGATCGCAGGTTCGAGGATAGCCTAGGCACCTTAGTTTCACTCTCAGATACCTAGCAAGACCCTGATTCAAAACAAAAACATAATAAAAGGGCTGGGGTGCAGCTCAGAGGTAGAATGCCCAGGTTCAATCCCCAATAACCACACAAAAAGAAAAAAAAAACACATTTGTATAGCACTGAATATAGGGGTCAAAAATCATTTGTTTTTAAAACTGTTAATGGTGCGCTGTACTTACACACTGTAGTGAGGCTCACAGTGAAAGCACACGCATGCACACAGCACTGGATGTGTTTTTTTCCAGGGCCCACCCTGCTTCTCCCTCCTCCGTCCCTGTGCACGTTAGTGAGCTTGGAGCCATACCTTCATATATGGATATAACTCTATTGGAAGTGTTTCTTTCCTCAGGCCCCTTTTTCCCTCCCCCCGTCCCCTTCCACTATTCTAAGGTCTCTCTCCTTATTCATCTGCTAGTCCCTTTGGTTTCTTATTTTCCTTCTAGTTTTCACATGTGACAAAAAACATATGACCCTTGACTTTCTGAGACTGGCTGATCTCACTTAGCGCAATATTCTCAGGTTCCAACCATTTTCCTGTAAATGACAGAACGTTGCTCTATATGGCTGAGTAAAATTCCATCGGGTAGTTGGGCGTGGTGGCGCACGCTTGTAATCCCCGCGCTCGGGAGGCGGAGACAGGAGGATCACGCAGGTTCGAAGCCAGCCGCGCTGGCCTAAGAGACCCTGTTTCCAAATAAAAATATAAAATAGGTCTGGGAGTGTAGCCAGGAGGTGGAAGGGTTCCATCCCCAGTAGCACCACAAAAAAAAAAAAAAAAAAAATCCATCAGGTATAATACCACATTTTCTTTATCCATCATTTGTTGATGGACATCTAGCATCTAAGTTGGTTCCATAATTTGGCTATTGCGAATTGTGCTGCAATAAACATGGATATGCAGGTATCACTGCAATATTCTGACTCTAATTCTTTTGGAAAAACTGAGGAATGGCATAGGTGGGTTATACGGTGGTCCCATCCCCAGTCTTTTGAGGAACCTCTAAGCTGATCTTTTTTTTTAAGAAGGTAAAGTAAGCCGGGCGTGGTGGCGCACGCTCATAATCCCAGTACTGGAGGCTGAGACAGGTGGATTGCAAATTCGCAGACAACCTCAGTTACTTAGTGAGGCCCTCCACAACGCGGTGAGATCCTGTTTCCCAATGAAGAATAAAAAGAGAGCTGGGGGTGCAGCTCAGAGGTAGAATGCCCCTGGGTTCCATCCTCAGTAATATATATTAAAAAAAGAGATAAAGTGATGGCCAATAATTACTAAAGTCTTCTTTATCTCACTATCACTACTAAATTACAGAAATGCAAGTTGAAACCACGATGAGATACCACTTCACACCTGTTAGTATCATGCACACACAGATATACTATTATATATACACACGCAACAGGTGTTGTTGTGAAGAAGTTGAGGTCACAGTGCACTGCCAGTGGGAATGAAAACAGTACTATAGCTCTTCAAAAAATTAAACATAGATTTACCAAATATTTCAATAATTCCACTCCTATGCACACACATAAAAGAGCTAAAAACAAAGATTTCCGCATGTATTTATACAATGATATTCTGAGCAGCCTTGTTCACAATATCCAAAAGGCAGAAGGAACCCAAGTGTCTATAAATGACAAATGGACAAATAAAGCATGGTATTCGTATAAAGGAATATTATACATCTTAATTAGGAAGGACGTTTTGACATAAGCTGCAACACGGAGGAACCGTGAAGCCACTATGCTAAGTTAATTCATTTTACTTACATGAGAAATACCTACATCGATAAAATTCAGAGACAGAAGAGAGTGGTGGTTGTCATTCTAGTTGCAATTCGTGCAAATCTGTATGTCTGACCGCAAAACACCGTCTGTGTCCCCTTTTCCAATTTTTGAGTACATGCAGCAAAATTAAAATCATTTGCAAGTAATTTAATCAGTAAATTGCCTTTAAAAGTGTTCTGCTAGCCGGGCGTGGTGGCGCACGCTTTTAATCCCCGCGCTTGGGAGGCTGAGACAGGAGGATCGCACAGGTTCAAAGCCAGCCTCAGCTACTGAGTGAGGCTTTCGGCAACTTAGTGAGACCCTGTTTCCAAACAAAATAGAAAATGGGTCTGGGAGTATAGCCCGGAGGTAGAAAGCCTCTGGGTTCCACCCCCAGTACCACCAAAAAAAAAAAAAAGTTTTCTGCTATTGGACAATTTTTATAATGTCTACCCTGATAGGTTTCTCAGTTAAGTAAATACAAAACACATGAAATTAAAACAGGTCAAATTTACTGATTAAAGTGCTTAACAGTTATCGTCTATCACACAGACCCCAAAACAAGTCTGCTTCACCACCTCACATCATTTAACCAATCAAAGGAGGTCGGTTCGTTTTGATAGAATTAGTCTATGTTATTTCATAGACAGCAGAGAATCGAGACTTAGGATTCTCTCAGTTGTATGCTTGCCTTTAGCATTAAAAGGGCTAAGAACTCAAATAGGAGTTGAAGCCCGGCATGGCGGCGCACTTTGTAATCCCAGCATTCGGGAGGCTGAGAAAGGAGGATCGCAATTCCCAGACAACCTCAGGTACTTAGTGAGGCCCTTTGCAACTCAGTGAGACACTGTTTCAAAATAAAGAATAAAAAATAGAGCTGGGATTGTCACTTGGAGGTAGAATGTCCCTGGGTTCCATCCCCAGTACTGCAAAAATAAATAAATAAATAAATAAATAAATAAATAAATAAATAGACTGAAAATTAGGGCTGGGGGTGTAACTAGGAAGTAAAATGCCTTTGGGTTCCATCCCTAGTACCGCAAATAAAATAAAATTAAATAAGTTGAAGAAAATACTTTCAGATGTAAAAAAGGTAAGCAAAGTAAAACTATAATGGTATGAACACTTTAGCATATATTCTTTTTTTTTTACACTGCAAACTTAACATTATATGGGATACAGAGTATCAAATAGATACATGTACGCAGTTCTTGGTGTCCTCCCCAGCCAGCACCTTTCCCCTCCCTTGCCCTCCCTATGCAGGTCTTTGATGTTAAAACTGATAGTTTTGTATACATTCACAGCATTATTTCTACTATTATACTCATTATGATCTCCTCCGTTCCTGATCCCCCTCATTCAGTCCCCTGGAGTTTCCACTTGTTTGCTGATGTCACTCTTACTTATTTCCAAATATCTCTCTAGCTTCCATATATAAGAGAAAACATACATCTACTCATTTTATAAGACTGGCTATACTAACTTCATAGCATATATATATATATATATATATATATATATATATATATATATATTGTTTGTTTGTTTGTTTTTGCAGTACTGGGGATAGAACCCAAGGCATTCTACCTCCAAGTGACAACCCCAGCCCTATTTTTTTATTCATTATATTGAAACAGGGTCTCACTGAGTTGCACAGGGCCTCACTAAGTAGCTGAGGCTGTCCATGAACCGCGATCCTCCTGTCTCAGCCTCCCGAATGCTGAGATTACAAGTGTGCCCCCATGCCAGGTTTGCAGATATTCTTAAACTGACTGCTCATTGACTTCCCTAGAATTAAGTCATACACACCCAAACTTTTCTTTGATATATCATCACCATCATACAGGATTTTTGAAATGTACTTTGTTTTGTCGATAATGCTGGTTATTAAGCTGAAAATATTTATCTTAGAATTTTATCTGCATAGAAATTGACTATTTTCTCCACTTTATATTGCTACATAGCCATCCCACTCATAGAACAGTATGTTGGCCATGAATGTCTATTATTAAAAAAGAAATCAAATTGTTCAGTTTGAAATAGTTAATTCAGTTATATAAATTTCATCTTAGTAAAATAAAAATTCTACAATATCTCAACCAATTCCGAAAGCTGTTTTTTCACTTATTTTTCTTTATGTTTTTCCTTAAATGCACTAATAATGATTGGTTAAAGTGGCATTTTAATAAACTAATCAAAATTAGAGGTTATAAAACTTGTTTAAAATTTCACAATAGCAAATTCTTAAACAGATTCAGCTTGTGACATTTTTACTTAAATTTGTTAGTGATTACAGCTGATGAGAAACATTAATAAATCCAATAACATTTTTCTACACGGCTATTTTGAAATGTCAGCCATTGCTAATCAATAGACTTCTTTCCTGACTGGTCACAATGGTTCACAAAATGGTCACAATGACTAATTTTGAGATCTTTTGATCCAAAGAGTTACCAGTTCTGTGTAGACATGCCTCTTTGCCAGGAAGGAGCCAACTATATTAATGACACTAGCCTGAATTGTTTTTCAAATATAAACGGCTCAATGTGCTCTTCTTTAGATTAACACTTTCAAATTAAATTGCATCTTAAGTGCACTGACATCTGTCATTCAAACAGATGTCAACTCATAAACCTGACAAAGGACAAATTGTTTATGCAAGTTTGTTGTGTGACAGATGTTTATCAGACACAGCTCTGAAAAGTCACCTTTGAGAATAATAAACTCAGTGGCTTTTGTTGTTGTTGTTAAACTGTAATAATTCACAAGAGAATTGACACAATAAAAAATTACAATCCTATTAAAATTTCAGTAAAAATAGAGTCACTAAAAATGCTGAATTATTTCAATTTGAAATTATATGCTGATATAAAAATCCCCACTAACAATGGGCTAAACCCACCCCTTAGAAACTTTAGTTGAATAGTTTCTTTCAAGAAATGGAAATTATTAAAAGCATCAATGGCCTAAAACACAATGATTCCTTCTGGGTATATTATGTTCTTTTGCTGATAATTTTATCAAAAAGAGATACGATTAAGAATGACTGTTTTCATATTTAGCATTTGAAGGGGTGAAGTTTGTTTCAGATTTCAAAAGAGTACATATGTACACGGTTGTTTTTATACAATAGCTATTCCTGGATATGGTGCATGGTTTTTCAAGGAGTAATTAAACGCAAATTAAAAGCTTCTTTGATCTCCATATGACTGGCTGGTGAGGGGATCACATCCCCAAAATGTGTGCTGACAGGACCTGCCCTAAGGCTCTGAAATGAGGCCCAGTGGGATGCCTGTCCAGGGACTGCCTCGTGGGGCCCAGCACTGCCCCAGCAGTGGGGTGGCAGGCTAGCTCCTTGGGAGTGGCAGATGGTTTCGTTTGTTGTGTATTTCCACTCTTCACCAAAATTTAGGTGGATCCTAGCCACAAATGAGAAGTACTATTACCACACCTGTCACATTTACTTCAAAAAGAATCAAGTCCAGTTCACAGAGAATACTGAGAAATCTGTTAAACGGGACTTAAATCACTAAATAAAAATGTTGTAAGAAGTCCAAAAGACTACTTTTTATAATGACTGCATAAAGCTTTTAATAAATAAGTATTCGCATTTAATTCTTTTCCTTTCCTTTAAAATTAGACTCAGAGCTTTAAAGAAAGCATTTTATATCTAAAGAAAATTATCCCCCCCCCAAGTAGAAAGCATACCGATAAATGTTCAAGGTCCCTACTTCACGAATCATATACAGTCAACTCAAGCATCTAAATAGCAAAAAGAGCCAGAATGTTAATACAAGGGACCTGAGACCTGATTTATTATTTTCCTACCACACACCAAGTTTTGTTTCTTTCCTTCCTTCCTTCCTTCCTTCCTTCCTTCCTTCCTTCCCTTTCTCCCCCCCCCCCTCTGCTTGGTACTGTGGATGAACCCAGGTGAATTCTTCCTTCTACCTCTGAACTATACTCCCACTCTTCTTTAATTTTTATTTTGAAACAAAATCTTGCTAAATTGCTCAGAGTCTCACTAAGTTACTGAGGCTACCCTTAAACCTGTGGTCCTCCTGTCTCAGTCTCCATTACTGGTATTACAGGAGTGTACCACCATGCATGGCTCCAACCAAGTTTTCTTAAAGTGATATTTAACGATAATATGGAACCGAGCGTGGTGGTGCACGCTTGTAATCCCAGTACTTGGGATGCTGAGCCAGGAGGATCGCAGGTTCACCGCCAGCCTCAGCTGCTCAGTGAGGCCCTCTGCAAATTAGTGAGACTCTGTTTCAAATATAAAGAATAATGCCAGGCATGGTGGCTCATGCTTGTAATCCCAGCATTTGGGAGGCTGAGTCAGGAGAATCACAGTTTGCAGACAGCCTCAGCTACTTAGTGAGGCCCTTCACAACTCAGTGAGACCCTGTTTCAAAATAAATAATATAAAAATAGGGCTGGTGGTATACCTCGGAGGTAGAATACCCTTGGTGTTCCATCCCTAGTACAGCAAAAAATAAAGAAAGGAAATAAAGAAATAAAGAAATAAAGAAAGAAGAAGAAGAAGAAGAAGAAGAAGAAGAAGAAGAAGAAGAAGGAGAAGAGGAAGAAGAAGGAGAAAAAGAAGAAGAAGAAGAAGAAATAGGGATGGGGAGTGTCGCTAGGAGGTGAAATGCTCCTGGGTTCCACCCCTAGTACGGCAATAATAATAATAATAATAATAATAATAATAATAATAATATGGCACAGGAATATCTGTTCTCCTTTTTTTTTCTGTACTGGTGACTGTCTCTAGGACCACAGGCTTGCTAGGCCGCCATTCTTCTATCATTGAGTCCTATCCCCAGCCCTTTTTACTTTGATTTTGAAACAGGGTCTCAGTGAGTTGTCTAGGCTGGCCTTGAACTTGTGATCCTCCTGCCTAGAGTAGCTGGAATTACGGGTATGCACCATGACATACCAGAAATGAATAATCTTACATCTATGATTCACCACGCCTTTTTGTCAAATTTAAGAATGTAGTAACTCGATATTTAAGTTTTAAATCAAGCGTTTACATATTATTATAAATACAGCATGGTAAATATTTGCCATGAACAACACAGTAGATGAAGTTAACCGTATCATTTTTTTTTTACCTACTTTTGGGACAGGCATCACTTCTGGATACCTATGGGAGACACAACTGCCCTAGCACATGCACAAACAACCCAGTTACGAACTGTCTAGACGGAGCCCAAATCGTGTGTGTGTGTGTGTGTGTTTAACACAGGGGCATTCTACCTCTGAGCTACACCCCCAGCCCCTTCTATTTTTTGTTTTGAAACAAGAGTCTCACTTCTTCACTAAGGTTCTGAGAGTCTCACTAAGCTGTTGAGGCTGGTCCCAAGCCTAGGATCCTCCTGTCTCAGCCTCCTCCGGACTGAGGATTCCAGTGTCTGTTACTGTGCCTTGCTTGCTGTTGGTTGTTAATTAAAAAAATTACATATCTCTACTGCAACTCAAAGTACTTCACGAATTATTTAAAAACCTCTTTATAGGCTTTTAATTAAGGAATACTATCACAAATTAAAATTAACCAATAATGTTTTTAAGTGCAATGTACTCTGATTTCAGCAAGACATCTGAAGAAATCTTTTAAGAGTGTTATTGTAATAAGATAGGAAAATATTTGAGTTGGGTGACATTGCCAAAGGGTGGGCTAGGACCGAGTTGAAGAGCCCTACCTGGAGACTGCTATCAGTGCTGGTGGCCAGGAGGAATAGCACCTGCCCATGCGAGGCCTGGTCTGCCATTAACTGGGTAACACAGACAACATATACGACTTGTTCACCATTCACAGAGGACATAACCGTGGGAGGGATAACGAACGTAGCAAACCAACAAGACATAAATGAAGAAGATTAAATATCAAGTCGTGCCGGGCGTGGTGGCGCACGCTTGTAATCCCCACGCTTGGGAGGTGGAGACGAGAGGATCGCGCTGGTACAAAGTCAGTCTCGCTGGCTTAATGGACCCTATTTCCGAATGAAAATATAAAAAATAGGTCTGGGAGTGTAGCCCGGAGGTAGAAGGGCTTCCAGGAACCCCAGTATCACCAATAAATAAATAAATAAATACATAAATAAATAAATATCAAGTCCTATTTCTAAATTGAGAAGACCTGAATTAAGAGCACTTCTTGTAAATACTGACAGCTTAGGCAACTGGTATGGGATGCCTTCTAAGGAAAACGGATTTACTTGTAGAATTATAGCATCTAGATAAAGGAAAGCAATAGCCCCAGAATGCCTGCCTGGGCCCACTGGAGGAAGCAGGGTCGCCGTGGGTGCCGGATTCTAAAGAACAGCATTGACAACGCTGAGTGGCACAAATGGAAGAGCAAAGCTAGAGTAGGTCCTATGAAATGCTGGTGGAGGACGGAGACGAAGCACGGAGGCAGACCTCCCTCCCCCCTTCCCTCTTGTTCTCATCCTCTCTAAATACCTAGTACACAATCAAAATTATCTACTGAATAAGAAGGAAGCCCATAAAAGTGGAAATAAGCACATCAGGCATGTAGCCCACATCAGGCATGTAGCCAATACATTCTAACAACCTTTTACAGGTTTTCTTTTTCTGTTGATGCTAATCCTGCTTGTTAAAGTAACACACGGTACAGGAGGTAAAATCAGCTCCTTTCCAAACCAGCACTGAGCTGATGGTCTACCCAAGTCCTTGACGATGGCGCCAATCTGTCAGCTCCGGTAAGGTTGTTCTTCTCAATCCATCCACACGTAATTGGTTTCTAAGTCAGTAAACGAACAGCTTTAGTTCAAACACGTTCCCCGTCTCTTTCTACCTCTGCTACAAATGCAGGCTCAGTTCTTAGCTAAACCCCACGGTAACTGGGCTCCAGCACTCTGCTCTATCTGAGGTCTATGACTTTCCAGGTATGTGTGTGCACCCGTGGACAGGCACGTGTGAGTACAATACAAAGTTGGTACCAAAAATTAAATAATCAGCTTCAAAACTCAAGATAGAACCTCCAGAGAATGTGATAATAGAAGATAGAGGGTGCTGCTCAATGTTTGTGTTTAATAAAACAAAATATACTTTATACTTCTTTTTAAGTGGTATTGAAAAAATGTGTGTGCGCACGTGTGCGTGAAAAGAGTACACAAAGAGATTCTCTGAATCATCAGTTCAGTCCCCTAATCCTTTTAAACTAGGTTAAATTCATTTAACCCATCCATCTTTATTTAGAATATATAATTGAAAAAAGATCAGAAAGTATTATTACTTGGTTTTTATCCTACCTATATATAACATGAAAAGAAAACAGTCAGGCTCATGAGTGTTTTCAGTTCAAAAAGTTTCTAATTAAAGCTGATTATAGTATAGCACAACTGTGATCTCTGTACGTGGGAGTCTGAAATAGAAGAACTGCAGGTTCAAGGCCAGTTTTATCAACTTAGCAAAAACCCTGTAGCAAAATAAAAATAATAACAATATAAAAAGAGCTGGGGTATAGCTCAGAGGCAGAATGCCCCTGGGTTTAATCCCTGGTACCAAAAAAAAAAAAAGCAAATTTAAATTATGAGTGTGCCAGACAATAATTTTCATTAAAGAAATCATGGGGAAATTTCAAAGATGTTATTACCTTTTTCTCTATTAAAAGTGACTGCAAAATATCAGGAAGAAGGACTCTTCAAAATCCAGTATCTGTTCTAAAACCTGTTTTTCCCCTTTAACATGGTTTGCACAGTAAAAGCAATAATTCACAGGTATGACATAAAGTCTGTGAATTATGAGACACTGTTGTCATTACTGTTGTGAATTACAACTTTTGGTCATGTGAGTTTGATATCAATTATAAGGACAATTCATGTAATATACAGATATATAATGGTGTGCCATGATCTAACGCAATTCATTCTTATCTGTAAGGCATTATCATACAGCTCACAAAAGCCAAACTTTAGGTTCATCCTGAAGGTTATTCACTCACAGGAAAAGCTTGTTTTTAATTTTGTTCTAATGCCGCTCCTACATTCTTATTAGAAAATTAGAAAATTAGAAAAAAAAATGTGATAGTAAGCATGAAAATCAAACCTAAATCCTTTAAAATTTAATACTGTACATGTAGTGTATTTATGTATGTGATTTTTATATGAACAGAAAATAGAAGCTCGAATCTATCTGAAAAATATTAATTTTTTTCATCTACTGGATTTCTGTGTTTATTAAGAAAAAAGGTCTTCCCTTCACATTTAAATTATTTTGTGTACTATGAAAAAATTAAACTACATTAAAATTGAAATAGAAGTTTCTCTATCAAACAAAAAGGAAATAGGTCATAACAAATATATGTTTTTTTTTCTTTTATAAGGATTTTTAAATATTTATTTATTTATTTGCAGTACTGGCGATGGAACCCAGGAACATTCTACCTCTGAGCTACACTGCCAGCCCTATTTTTTATTTTGAAACAGGGTCTCACTAAGTTGCAGAGGGCCTCACTAAATAGCTGAGGCTGGCCGCAAACCAGGATCCTTCTGTCTCAAGTCTCTGAAATGCTGGTATTACAAGCGTGCGCCACCACGCCCAGCTTATAAGGATTTTAAAATGATTAGGTTTTAGGCAAATTACTTCCCTTTAAAAGCCTAAGATCTAGTCAGGCATGGTGGCACACTCTTGTGATCCCAGTGCTTGGGAGAGTGAGAGAGGAGATCGCAGGGTTCCAGGCCAGTGCACAGCAACTTAGAGTAACTCTGTTTCAAAATACAAAATAAAACAGGGCTGGGGGTTTGACTGAGAGGCAGAAGGCCGCTGGGTTCAATCCTCAGCTCCCAGGGGCTGGGCAGAAGCCTGAGGTCTAGAAGCAAGCCGCCTGGGTTAAAATCCTCACTTCGCCATTTCCTATCTGTGGGCTATATGTACTTCATTTTCCTCTAGTATAAAACTAAAGTGATAATGAGGACTTAACACATGAGTTGTTGTGAGGATTAAACAGAGCCCAGAGCAGGGCCTGATGCCTACTAGTCAGTCAATAAACTCTGTGAGAGTTAAGTCCTCGATTTTTAAAAACTGTGTTCTTTTCCATGAGCTTGCTAAGACTGCATACATTATTTATTTGCCCAATCCCTTGCCAAAGTATTGCATGCAAACAGCCCATACATACACATAAAAATAAAAGGCCCTTATTAGAAAATATCGCTAAGAAAGATTCGGTGCCAAAGCAACCATTGATTAAAGTAATTTATGTTACAGCACCTTTGATACTTCAAGCATTTCATTCATTTAAATACACAAACATTTTCTTGGCCAAAATATATCAATATTAAGTAGATTTCTCATTTATAAAAGCCTAAAGGTTTGTTTAAAGAGAAACTGAATATTTAATTAATTAATTAATTAATTTATTTATTTATTTATGATACTGGGGATGAAATCCAGGGGCTTTCTACCTACCTCCAGGCTATACTCCCAGACCCATTTTATATTTTATTTGGAAACAGGGTCTCACTGAGTTGCTGAAAGCCTCACTAAGTAGCTGAAAGCCTCACTAAGTAGCTGAGGCTGGCTTCGAACCTGTGCGATCCTCCTGTCTCAGCCTCCCAAGTGCTGGGATTACAAGTGTGCGCCACCACGCCCGGCTCAAAACTGAATATTTACATGGTATTTAATATCCATCTTCCATTCTCCCTGTTCTCTTATTTCCTCTTCTCTTCCCTCTCCCTTTCCCTCTTCCCACCTCTCTCTCATGGCACCGAAAATGTAACCCAGGGCATTCTACGTCTAAACTATACCTTTAGCCCTTTATACTTTTTGTCCTGGCACAGGGTCTTGCTAGGTTGCTGGGAGTTTCTCTACACTGCTGAGTCTGTCCTTGAACCTGCGACCCTCTTGTCTCAGCCCCCCTAGTGCTAGGATCACAGATGTGCACCACCACGCCCAGATTCTTGTTCCTTTGTCAAGTACACTTTTTCTGAGACAAGAGGCCAGATGAGGCCTTTCAACAAATAAGCCAGGATGCACTGCATTTCAGTATGCACCATCTCCTTTGCAGTCAAAAACAAAAAGTGTGTTTTCTTGATGTGAAATAACTGTCCACCCACAGCAACACAGTGTCATTCTACACTCTCCTCTTCAGTGTTGTAAATTTGATTTTCAAGCTTCTCAGAAAAACTGCATTTCTACCTGGAACCACGCACTTCCCAACTCTCCCTCCAGACAGGCCACCCAGCTCCTCCTGCAGTGGGCCGCCAAGCCCCTGCGGGCTCCTCCTGGACAGCGCCAACACTGGGGTCTCCAGTTTCCCGAAAGCAACGGGAGACTTCAGCTTTGCCTGACAGGACCAGCTCACAAATGAAGTGGCAGAGTTGCCGGGGCAAGGGAGAGCGCCCAGGGCTCTGACCCACCTGCCACAAGCCACAAAGCACATCTGTGTCAGGTAGTCTTTCTTCAGTTTTCTCATGAAAATAATTGTGTGTGTGTGTGTGTGTGTGTGTGTGTGTGTGTGTGTTACAAGGGATGGAATCCTCTGGACCAACCACACTCCCAGCCCTATTTTTTATTCTTTATTTTGAGACAGGGCCTAAGTAGCTGAGGTTGGCCTAGAACCTGTGATCCTCCTGTCTCAGCCTCCCAAGTACTGGAATTACGAGCGTTGGCCACCACGCCCTGCCCCTCATTCGAATCCTTTGCATCCCATCTGTTCCTAATGTTTCCCAAGAGAAAAAGAGCAACTTCAAAATGAAAATGAACAGTGACTGACGCAGTAAAGCCGATTACGTCCTCAGGTCCAATACAAGCCTCATTTTCACAAGAAGGAGAAACAGTTTACGTGGAAATAAGCCTATATTCTTTCACGAATCTGTTCCAAACACTGTTTGAGCCGTTAAATACCCAATAAGCAGAAGGGGAGTGGTTATCATGACATATGCCATATAATCAGAGAAAGTGCATAGAAAAATATAATTATATTTTATGCAGTATATAAGGAATGCTACTGAAATATAATTAATCTTAGAGAGTCATTAATTTGGTCCTTCACTTAGTAAGCATTTATGAGAAATGCCATGTACCAAGGCACTGTTCCAGTGCTAGAAATACAAAGAGGTGAAAGTCACCTGCCCAACATGACTTCATAGGACGTAACATCCAACAATATCACAGGTGTTAGTACTGCTACACGTGCAGCTAGAGTGCATACAGCAAACAGGGAGCCCAGAAGGTCTTCACCAAGACTGGTTTCATAATTAGGCTATTGTTAATTGTGCTGTGACGTACGTGGGTTACTGAGGAATGGTGTAGCAGCTGGGTCAGACAGTGGCTCCATTCGAGTCTTTTGAGGAACCCCCATATTCATTTCTATAGTCGTACAAGTTTTCAGTCCCACCAACAGTGTATAAGAGTTTCTGTTTCCCTCAAGTTCCCACCAGCATTTGTTATTGTTTGTATTGTTCATCATTGCCACTCTAACTGGAATTTAAGTACGGCTTTTTTTCATCTGCATTTCCCTGATTACTAATGAGGTTGAACCTTTTTACATATATTTGTCAGTCATTTGTATTTCTTCTTTCGTTAAGTGTTTATTCAGTTCAACTGCCCCTTTTTTAATGGGGTTATTTGTTCTTTTAGTATGTTGTGTTTTGAGTTCTCTGTCTAATCTCGATATTAGTCCTCTATTGGAGGAGGAGTTGGAAAAGAGTCTCTCCCGGTCTGTGGTCTTTCTCTTTAGACTTTCACTGGTTTTCTTTGCTGAGCAGAAGCATTTTGCCTTGATGCTGTCTCATTTGCTGATTACTAATTTATTTCCTGAACTTTAGGGGTCTTACTGAGAAAATCTTTATGTTGGAGAGGTGGTCCTATGCTCTCCTCTAGTAACTGCCAAGTTCCCGTTCTAATTTCTAGGTGCTTGATCCACCTTCAACTGAATCTTGTGCAGGATCTAATTTCATTCTTGTACACACAGATATCCAGTTTTTCCAGCACCATTTGTTGAAAAGGCTATCTCTTTTCCAATGTATATTTTGGCTCTTTTGTAGAAAATCAACTAGCCATAAGTGTGAGGATTTGTTTTTGTGTCTTCTGTTCCATTGGTCTGTATGTTTGATTATGAGTCAAACCATGCTATTATTGTTATTATAGCTTTGTAATGTTATTTGAGAGTCAGGAATCATGACATCTGCAACAAGGTTCTTATTGCTCAGAATTTTTTTGGCTATTCTGGGTCTTTTATTTTTCCATATGAATTTGAGGACTGTTTTTTCTAGTTCTGTAAAGAAATGTATTATTTGTTGTACTTAAAAATTGATGCCAAAAACTCTCAAATATCATTACCTTTATCAGCATACAATGAAGGCCACATATTAAATATTAAATAAGAACAGTGTGTGTGTGTGTGTGTGTGTGTGTGTGTGTGTGTGTATTATTGAGGATTGAACTTGAACTCAGTTACACTCCCTGCACAATTTAATTTAATTTAATTTAATTTATTTATTTATTTATTTTTTTGCGAGTCTGGGGATGGAACCCAGGGGGATTGGACCTCCGAGCTACACCCCCTGCCCTAATTTTTATTCTTTATTTTGAAACCGGGTCTCACTGAGTTGCAGAGGGCCTCACTAAGTAGCTGAGGCTGTCCGCAAACGGCGATCCTCCTGTCTCAGCCTCCCAAATGCTGGGATGACAAGCGTGCGCCACCACGCCTGGCTCTAATTTTTGTTTTGAAACAGAGTCTCACTAGGTTGCTGAAAGTCTTGATAAATAGCTGAGGCTGACTTTGAGCCTGTGATCTTCCTGTTTCAGCCTCCCAAATTCTGAAATTACAGGCATGAACCACCAAACCTGCCTAAGAAATATTTCAATTTAGTTTTGCACTCTAAATTTGAAGGAAAAAGGTACAGAACAGAAAATATTTGGACTGAGAAAATGACAATGTTTTTCTAAAGGAGATAATTTCTTGGTGTAAATTTAGAATAATAAATTTTAAATAATGATTGGTTCTCCAGCAACATAATAAGGTAGACTGGGACATCATCTAATATTTGCAAAAAAACCCGAAAATCTTACAAAGTATATTTTTGATCAGCAATGTGAGATGACGTGGGGGGATAAGCTGTAAAGCCGGGCAGAACTGGTGTTAAGGCGAGATCTACTCCTTGTCACGCAAGTAATAAATATACACACAAAAGTTATTGCATAAATTTTACTCCTGTGAACTTGATTCTTCTGCTACCTGTCTGGAAAAATGTTAGTATCTCCTTTAAAGCAATTTTGAAGAGGTATAAAATGTGTGATACATAACAAGTGTTAATTATATTACATTTCTCTTGCCCTTTACTTTTTTCTTTCCATAGCATGTCTCCTCCTCCTCTTCCTCCTCCTCCTCCTCCTCTTCTTCTTCTTCTTCTTCTTGTTATTATTATTATTATTATTATTATTATATTACTTGTCTTCCCCAGCAAAATGTAGGCTCCACAGAGAAAATTATTGTTGCCTATTTTGTTCCGTGACATTAATCCTTAAACAGTGTCTGCTACTAGATGCTTGAGAAAAATTTACTGAATGACTGAGTCAATAAGTACTATTATTATCACATACTATTAATGAAACACAAATATTAACATTAAATAATATTTAGCAATGATTACTTCTATCATTGCTAAATCTTGTTAATTGTTAAATCATGCTACATAAATCCTTCAACCTGTGAAGTCAACATGTTTTGTGACACTAGGAATCAGAGAAATTCTTTAGTAAGAATTATGTATTTTTATTTTTTTTATTTTACTTTAATTTTTGTGGTACTGGGATTCCTGGAAGCCCTTCTACTTCTGGGCTACACTCCCACTCCCAGGCCTATTTTTTATATTTTATTTTGAAACAGAGTCTCTCTCTCTCTCTTTTTTTTTTCTTTTTTGGTGGTACTTGGGTTCCTGGAAGCCCTTCTACCTCCGGGCTACACTCCCAGGCCTATTTTATTTTTGGAAACAGGGTCTCTTAAGCCAGCGCGGCTGGCTTCGAACCTGCGTGATCCTCCTATCTCCGCCTCCCAAGCGCGGGGATTACAAGAGTGCGCCACCACGCCCGGCAATTTATATGATTACAAAAAAGGAAAGTAAAGAAAGTCTCTAAGGTCCTACCTACAAAAAATTTTTTGGTTCTATAATATAAGAAAAATAATCACATTAAGAAAAAACTAAACATTAATTCAACAAAAATAGGATGTTCTCCCAGAAATACAAGCTTTAAATGGTATAGTACACATCTGCCTTAGATTTATAATATACATCTGTAGGATGTAACTGGGGTGGGGAGGCAGGCACCCAAAAGTTCTGTGTGCACTAAATACATAGCAATAACAAAATGGACTTATTCTGAGCTTCTACTATTCAGTAGTAGGGAAATCTATATTTGCCAGAAAAGTAATTAAACTGTGGCTAATAATAATTTTACAAAATAATACTCAAGAAGTAAAAGAGTCAAAGGGCCCTTTTCCATCCATGTATTGTTGTTGCTTTTGTTATAAACAATTGAAAGTTTCAACTATCTGGTTGCTGATCTAGTATCAAGCAGTCCTTTTTTTGGGGTGGGGGGTACTGGGGTTCCTGGAAACCCTTCTACCTCCAGGCAACACTCCCAGACCTCTTTTTTTTTTTTTGTGGTGGTACTGGGGGTGGAACCCAGAGGCTTTCTACCTCCGGGCTATACTCCTAGACCTATTTTTGGAAACAGGGTCTCACTAAGTTACTGAGAGCCTCACTAAGTAGCTGAGGCTGGCTTCGAACCTGTGTGATCCTCCTGTCTCAGCCTCCCAAGTGCGGGGATTACAAGCATGCACCACCACACCCGGCTTACCTATTTTATATTTTTATTTCCAAACAGGGTCTCTTCAGCCAGCGAGGCTGGCTTCGAGCCTGCACGATCCTTCTGTCTCCGCCTCCCAAGCGTGGGGATTACAAGCGTGCGCCACCACGCCCGGCTCAAACAGTCCTTTTTGACAAAGTCAGTGACTCTTGTCCCTTCATCACTGTTAGATGGTTAGCCTCTGACCTGGCTATACTTAACAGGAGGCAGGACACTGAAGTCTGACCCTCAGAAGATGACACTGACTTTTAAGGGATACATGCATGTTTGTGAATGAAACCCTCTAAAAGGTTTTATTAGCCTGCATTAAGGGGAAGGCTGTTTCAAAATGCAACCTTTCGAAGATCAATTCCTTCACCCTCAGTTAGAATGCCATGTTCTACCATGAAGAAAGCTACATGAAGGGAAATTAAGTCACACAAAGGACTACTTTTTTAGAAAATTAGATTATGACTCATCTTTTGTATGTATGCCAGTATTTAGTCAGACCTACTCCACTAACATAATTACTTCCTATTAATATTACAATGTAAATAAAAACACATTATTACAGACACTGGCTATGTATTATATCTATGAATTTAAGTGCTAGTGCTAAAAATAGAAGTATGTGTTCAAAAGCAAACACACAGGCATAGGGTAATATTCTTACGTCGCTGAAAAAAATAATGTAGAAATCATATTAATGCTATTGTTTTTATTTTATAGAAAATGTTAAAGTAGATTTAAATATATGGAGTGTTGCAAAATCTGAAACAATTCTTTTAAAAAAGAAAGCTCCTTTCCCATGCACACTGTACGATATAAAATATGTGGAATAGGTTCTTAGTATTTTTCTACGTAGAAACAGTATTAATCCACCAAAATGCCTAAAATGGCGGTGATATATAATTTAAGACATGTGGGTATAGGAAAGAATGTGATGAGCCTTAAGACAGAATGCTAAGTAAATCTGAGCGTGTGTGTTGACCAAGGCACACTGGCATTACTTCGTAGAGCCGATCAATAGATATTAGCTTTAAAAAGAGAGAGACAGAAAGAAACTGCGGCATATTTTTTAAATGACAGGGTGAAGGTTTAAATCGTCTCAATCAAGATTCAATTTTTTCCCTCCCAGTTTTTCCAGCTGTTCTTTCCCAGTTAAGACTCTTCATTTCAAATAAATTTAATTAGTTCCAATTGATCACAGCCAACACTTACGTGCTTTAACCAGGCTTCTTTACTTTTGTAAGGCAAAAGCTAACAAAGAGTGCTGGGCTCAGATGTAAGTCTCCTAAGACGACGTCCATACCTCATTCATTCTCACGCCAGAGAAAACTCTAAGATATACCATTCTGCTTTCAGTAAAAAGCACTAGATTACGTCCCATATTTTAGCGATTATCTTGGTGAGATTGTTTCTAAAAATTAAGTCCCAGATTGCTGCAAAAAGAAAATTAATATAGCTTTACACATCAGCTAAAATACTGCTTCCACATAAGAATGCGATCAAAATAAAGGTAAATATCTGTCATAATAGAATTTCCAGCTATTTTATGGGTAAGTGTTAGGACCATTCCTTTTCAGTGACTGAAAAATTAATTAGATTTTCCAAAGGTTATGGCTAAGCTGGCCAGTTTTCTCTTTTTGCAGTACTGGTACTTTAAAATGCTGGGTATCCCACAATAAGATTATTGTGCTTAACAGGTTTTTCTCCGTGTGTCTACCATATTTTCCATAAGGCAATTTATATAGGATTCTAGTCAATAAAAAGAAATACGCTTTTCTTCTAAACCTTCACAAAAATCTATACCACAGCTTAATCAAGTCACACAATCTAAAGGTAGCCCGGATGGTCTGCAGACTACAGCATCCACGTTACTTTCACAACATGCTAAGGAAGCCCTTTTTAGATAGCGGAAGTCTTGTTTTCATACTCATGAGATGAATAAATCAACTGACAAAAGCCATTCATCACACATTTAACCAAATTTTTTAAAGATTAAAATACAGTGCATGCAGCATTAATTAGCTCTCCAAACTAGACCTCCATTTTTAAGCTTCTTGATGTTGGGCCACAATAAAATAGGAGCATAGTCATGAGCTCTAAGGCCACTGCACGAATTTGTAGTGCACAGTTCAAAATCTCAGTGTGCTGGCAAGTCATGCTTAATAGATGGTTCAAAAATTGGGCTTTTATTCCAGAATACAAATTGAATTGTTCTACCACTGTGAAGGCAAATTCTTTATTTTTACAATGAATTAAACAACTATTTTTATAGAGTACAAAGTCTTTAAAATAGCAAAATATATACTAGTATAAAACTTTAGAAAGAAGAAATAAAAAGTATCTTAGTTTAGAAACATCTGCAAATCAAAATAGATTTCACTTAGCAATTACTAGAAAAAATTCTATAACTCTGAAGCACAAAATTATTTCAGAAAGGTGAGAGGTTCCTTAAAATCATTTTTGTTTAAATTGGATGATATTTTTCAATCCAAGAACTTTTATTAAAAAGGACTAAAAGGTAAGAAGTAATAACCACCATAACAAGTTCTCATTTGAAAATGAAAAGTTAACCAAGTTTTTTTTTTAAGTGGTACGGAAGCTACAACCTCATTCCAATTTTATTCATTTTAAAATTTTTAAACAGGGTCTCGCTGAGTTTTGAGGCTAGTCTCAAATTTGCAGTCATCTTATATCAGCCTCCCAAACACTGGGATTACAAGCATGCACCACCATGCCTCATTGGACCAAAGCTTTTAAAGCTTTTTATGTACTGGATCCAAATATACTACATGCATACTTGGTGGTGGTAGTCAATCAGCATTTTTACTAAAATTCAGATGCCTCCTAATTTAGGCACTACTTATTTGCAGCACTCACACAAGGCTAAAGGTTTTTTAGTTTAGACTTTGTACCTTTTCAAAGGAAATCACTAAACTCCCACAACTTTGTAGTGGAAAAAGAAAAGTTTAATACATTCACTTGGTAACAGTAAAAAAAAAATCCTCGGCTTAAGAGCCCCACTAACAACCAATTTCCATTACCACAAAATCAGCGCCTTTCATAGCCAGAAAACACCATCACCAGAGAAACAAAAAAATCACCAGGCTCCAGAGAGAAAGCGGACTGAGAACAGAGCTCAGAGCCACAGAGGAGATACACCGGCCTCACGCCCGAGGACGCGGCAGCAGCGCCATACTGCCGGCAGCAGCGGCGAGTTCACCGGACGGCTACAGCAAGCCGAGGTGAGCCGCTGCGGAACAGCCAGGCAGGATTCCTCGGCGCAGGGAGCATCTAAAGCTCCCAGTGGCTGAGCTCAGCACACGCTGCAGAGATTCAGAGTGGAACTCAAAACCAAGAAGAAATAAGCCAGCCTCACGGCCGAGGGCATGGCAGCAGCGCCATATTGCCACCGGCGGCAGCAGCAGCGAATTCACCAAGTCCAGTACAGCTCCATCTGCGTACTCAAGAACAGTGAGTCAAATTGCGGGCCACAGAGGAGAAATCCCAGTACTGTACTCCCTGGGACTTGACCCAGTGGGGGAGTGGTGGTGACAGAGATATCACACCATAGGAGAACGTGCAACCTGGCACCCCCCAAAGTCTAAAGCAGCCTCTATCGACTCTCTGGGTCGGAGACTCTGTGATACAACCCAGTAAAGGAGTAGTGAGGTCTGAGATACTACTGACTTGAGATCCAGAACACCTTAAGTGAAGTCATAGTGACCCAAGGGAAAAACCCAGAGAAGGCACAAACTTCCAAAATCATGGGAAAGAGGAATAATACTGGAGCAATGAATGCCCACAACCCCACAACATCAGAACCCGATAAAACAGAAAATCAGAGATTTCTAGAAGATCAAATCAGGAAAATAACTGTAGAAATAATAGAGGTGCTTCGAAAAGAACTCACAGAGAGCCAAAAAGAGATAAAGGATGCAATTAATGAAGTAAAGGCCTCAATTCAAAGCACAAACAACCGATTAGACCACATGGAGAACAGAATCTCGCTCTTAGAAGATGATCATTCCAAAAATGAACGCATAGTTTCTAATCTAGAAAAAAATATCCGACAGCAGGAATCTGACATTGAAGAAATATGGGCCCATTTTAAGAGAGCTAACCTAAGAATAATTGGAATAGAGGAGGGAAAAGAAAGTGAAACCAAAGGGATCAACAATCTCTTCAAGGAAGTAATAGCAGAAAATTTTCCAAACATAGAGCAAGAAGTCAATACACAGGTCCAGGAAACTTATAGAACTCCCTTTAGACAGGATCGGAGAAGAGGATCCCCACGCCACATAATTGTCAAAATTACCAATGTGGAAGCCAAGCAGAGAATCTTAAAGGCAACACAAACAAAGGGCCAAGTGACATTCAGAGGCAAACCAATTAGAATCACTCCAGATTTCCCAAACCAAGTCATGAGAGCCAGAAGGGCTTGGACTAACATATTCCAAACTCTGAAAGAAAACAACTTTCAGCCAAAAATTTTCTACCCAGCAAAACTTTCTATCAAATTAGATGGAGAAATAAGAAGCTTCCATGACAAAAAGAAACTGAAGGAATTTATGTCTTCAAAACCAGCACTAGAGAAAATACTCAAAGAGATTAACTACAAAGAAGAAATAGGTAACACACACCAGAACCAGAGAAACAAGATTTTCCATCCAACAGACAACTAAGATTGGTTATCTGTGGAGATTCATTATTTATGTTAGTCTTTTACCTATCTCTAAATGGTATTGTTTGCTTTTATTGTTGCTAATTTTTAGGATTTCTAGTTGGAATATTAATATACCTTCAGATACAGCATTTGGAAATATTTTATCCCATTCTATTAGTAACTTTTAACTCTGTTTATATTGTCTTTGGATATACAATATCTTTTTTATTTTTTAGGGAGTTTGTATACTCTTCTGTTGCCTGTGCCATTGAAATCATATCCAAGAAATCACTGCCAATTTCAGTGTTGTGAGGTTTTATGACCCAGATTTTCTCCTAAAAGTTTATAGTCTTAAGATTTATATTTAGGTCTTTTATCTATTTTGAGTTAATATTTGTATATGGGATTAGGTAAGGGTCCAATTTTATTTTTTTCCATGTAATTATTATTTTTCAACAATATTTAGTTAAAAGATTATTATTTCTACCACCAAATGTTCGTGGAAACCTTGTCAAAAATAACTTGACAATATAGGGAAGAATTTAGCTCTAGGCTTTTATTTAACTCCAATGGTTTATATATCTGCCTTTAGAATAGTACTACACTGTTTCAATTATTATAGCTTTATATGGTTTGAAATCAGAAAATATATATCTTCTAGCTTTGTTCTTTTTCAAGATCATTTTGGGTATCTAGAGTCCATATTCCATATTAGGATAGATTTTTTTTTTCTGAAAAACAAATTTATAAATATATGATAGTTTCACCTAAAAAAATAGAAAAAAATATCCTCTGGTAAGAAAGAAAGCAAAAAGAAATATTGAAATGTTATCTTTAAGTCATCAAAAGCTTGGTATCAGACAAATGAAACTGTTATGAGAGATTATCATTTTTAATTTTGGATAAATTGCTATAATACTAGACGTCAACCACTAAGCCAAGCATGGGAGGGAAGGATGGGGAGAGAATGGGGCGGGGATCGGGTGGGGGCTGACTGGGCGATGTGTGCATGTATGTCTACAAAAGTTTTTATCCCACTATGATGTATGAATACAATGCACCAATATAATAGCAGTTATATAACTCAAAAAAATCCTCATACACAGAGCTTTCAATGAAAAAAAAAGAAAACGATATCTCTTTTTACCAATTTTTCCCTCTCTCCAGTTTTTTGTGAAACCTTTACTGTTTTTTTCTCTGAGCATGATTCAAATTTATTATTGTCATTAGTAGTAGTATGTTAATATTTGTTACTTAACAATAATTATAGATTTTAGTCAGATCTTAAATTTTAATCTATACCCAAAAAAATTTAGCATTATTAATACCAATAAAGCTAATTATACAGCCTGTTTTCGCCCTCTGTTTATTCAAAGAAACTGAGCTGACTGAATATAGATTCAGTAATTAAAACTGGTTTTTGCTGGATGTAACGGCACAAGCTTGTAATCTCAATACTTGGGAGGCTGAGACATGAGGACTGCAGATGTCCGGCCAGCCTCAGCTATTTGGTAAGGACTGCTGCAACTTAGTGAGAATCTGTTCAAATTAAAGAATAAAAAATAGTCCTGGGGATGTAGTCCTCGGAGGTAGAATGCCCCTAGGTTCAATCCAAAGTACCGTTTAAAAAAAAAAAAAAAGATAGGCTAAACGTACATCAAGAATGAGTTTCCTACAATTTTTACATAAGCCTAGTTGCGTGACAGATAATACAGATAGGAATGCCCCAAACCCACATAGGGTAAATAAATTTCAAAAGCAGCATTGAATTCAACTGTATAGGTATAAAGAGTAATGGTAAGTTTCTATATGCTTATATAGTTTCCATAAGCCTATATAGTAATGGTAAGTTTCCATATGTCTATATAGTTTCCATAAGCCTATATGGTAAATACTGCTATTACGCCTTCAGTTTCTTTAGGTTATCTTATAATTGCAAAATTTTTCATAACCTCATGGGTGAAACCATTCCTCTACATTTCACCAGCTTTTGTAATGGTCCAGAATCTAATTTAAAGGGTCTTCAGAAACCAAGCGCACAGCTAGCAGGTTCATCATTAAAGACAATGAGCAAACCTGAGCCACATAAACAGTCCTGCTTCTTTTCACTTCAAAATCAAAAGGGCCCCTAAAGAGTCTCATGAAGCTACATTTACCATCAGCAGATACTTCCATCTTTTCTATGAAAGTACCTAGTCCCGACATACATAACCTAGAGAACGGTCTGAGGTACTGAGTGCAGCCCACCCAAAGCGCGCTGATGACGCCTGCGCTCACCGGAGGTAATGTCGTCCTCCCCAACGTCCTGCTCTTCTTCCTGGACTTTGGCTTCGGCCCCAGAAGTGTCAGGTGCAGCTGTGATCGTCTGCATAGCCTCTGCTGAGACTCCAGCTAAAACAAATCGAAATCACAAGGTCTCATTAAAAATAAATAAACAAAAAGTGGACAAAACTTTTAAGGCTTTTACTTGGATGAAAATACAGCACATTAGAATAATACAATATATTCACCCAAAAGGAAAGGGTAGAAATCAGTGAACAAGACATTTACGTGTGCTCCATTCACTTGTATGTATAGAATGCACACGAGTATGTATTATCTTTGCTTTTAACTAAGATCTGGGAAAAATTGAAAGAGGACTCTGAAGTAAATTATATTATTTTGATCTGGGAAAAATTGAAAGAGGACTCTGAAGTAAATTATATTATTTTTGAGAAGCGTATTGGGGATGGAATCCAGGGGCATTCTACCTTTTAGCTACACCTCCAACCCTATTTGTTTTTATTCTTTATTTTGAAATAAGGTCTCACTAAGGTGCATGGCCTCACTAAGTAGCTGAGGCTCTCCATGAATCAAGATTTTCCTGTCTCAGGTAAATTACATTTTTACTGGATTCTGTTCATCAAATGTTTTCGTTATAGTTAATTTAGTCACAATTGTGTAACAAAGAGTGAGAAACTTCCAAAGTAAAGTTGACTTCTCTCTGCTATGAGTTTGTTTATGAGCTGGGGGTTAGGTAGGAAGCAGGATGATGAAATAGGGATTTGTGTCCTGAATGCAAATAAGAGACCTGAAATATATGATCCTAAAAGAATATAATATAGCCGGGCGTGGTGGCGCATGCTTGTAATCCCCGCACTTGGGAGGCGGAGACAGGAGGATCGCGCTGCTGGTTTGGACCCAGCCTCACTGGCTTAAGAGACCCTGTTTCTAAATTTAAAAAAGTATAAAATAGGTATGGGAGTATAGCCCGGAGGTAGAAGGGTTTCCGGGAACCCCAGTACCACCAAAAAAAAAAAAAAAATATATATATATATATATATATATCTGTAAAGGAATTACAGATAAGGTCAAATAGTTACCACACTGAAAGAAACAATTGAAGGTGGATAGATCAAAGATATTAGGGGCTAAAAGTTCATTTTCTGCAAATGAACTGGGAACTTGCTGGTCCATATATCTTTAGCTTATATACGCAACTTTCTAGTTTTTTTTTTGTTGTTGTTGTTTGTTTGTATTTTGTGGTGGGGGGGGTTTGGGGGTTGAACCCAGAGGCATTCTACCTCCAAGCTAAACCCCCAGCCCAAATTTATATCTTATTTGGAAACATAGACTCACTAAGTTGCGAAGGACCTCACTAAATTGTTGAGGCTGGCTTCGAACCTGTGATCCTACTGTCTGAGCCTCTTAAGTATTGGGATTATAAGTATGTGCCAACACAACCAGCTTCATCTTTCTGGTTTTGATGACATTTTGTTATCAATTTGCACCTGCCTTGTTTCTAATTTGTCACTGGATAGTATAGTATATGAATAATTTTCATGTTTATCAACAAGTGTTAGTCAATCAAGATATGTTTTAAAAATCCCAATACTAAAAGTTATTTTAAGAGTTGAACCTTCTAATCCATTCTTAAGTGGTATTTTAATGTTTGCCTACCTAGATTCATACATGTTTTAAAAATAAATAACTATAAATAGTTTTCTTATAAGCTTTATTAACTTAAACCTATCTATGTAAAATTTAACACTGCTTTCTCAGGTTTACCAAATCATCAACAGAAGAAGACTCTTGGTCATTAACCACCACAAAATGGTCCAGAACTAGACCTACCAGCAGGCAGTGCCAAACGTAACGACCTTATATAGAGAACAGAATGCATCATTTCAGTGTTATCACTTGTTTATTCAGAAATGCTCTTAAAAGTCCAGGTGTGGTGGTGCACGCTTGTAATCTCAGCATTCGGGAGGCTGAGATGGGAGGATCGTGGTTTGCAGACAGAAGGGTTTCCAGGATCCCCAGTACCACCACCATCACCAAAAAAAAAAAAAAAAAAAAAAAAAACCTACAGTTAACATTTATACTTAAAGATGAAGTCCAAATGCTTTCACCCTAAAGTAAGGAATGACACAATAAATAACTACCTTTGCTATTTTTAAAAAATAGGGCTGAAGTTCTACTCAATGTAACAAAACAAGAAAAATCCCAAAACATACACAGTTTGAAAAAGTTAATATTGTCCTGATGGCTAATTTTAGGTGTCAGTGTAACTGGATGCAGATACTGAGGTAGGTAGTGAAGACTCTTAGAACCGAGCTGGGTTTCATGCAACACAGCTTCCCTGGTTCTCTAACTTAAGAGCACATGGCCTATAAAGAGCCATCTCAGCCCCCACAGTTGTACAGGCCAACTGCCTAATAAATATCCTCTCGTGTATCTACCCATCTGTAGGTGTGAGTGTCTATCCCTCCATCCATTCAGTTACTATCCATCACCCATCCATCCATCCATCCATCCATCCTTCCATCCATTATATTGGTTCTCTTTTCTTGAAGAATCATGACTACTATGCCCTTATCTATACGTCTATATAACAAAAAAATTAAAAAGCTAATAGATACTGACAAGTGAATTCATCAAAGCTACAGAACACACAATTAAAATATGCTAGTAATGAAGAAATGGACATTTAAATTTTTAAAAATTACATTGTCTTTGGATATACAATATGTTTTTTATTTTTTAGGGAGTTTGTATACTCTTCTTTTGCCTGTGCCATTGAAATCATAACCAAGAAATCACTGCCAATTTCAATGTTGTGAGGTTTTATGACCCAGATTTTCTCCTAAAAGTTTATAGTCTTAAGATTTATATTTAGGTCTTTTATCTATTTTGAGTTAATATTTGTATATGGGATTAGGTAAGGGTCCAATTTTATTCTTTTCCATGTAAGTATTGTTTTTCAACAATATTTAGTTAAAAGATTATTATTTCCACCACCAAATGTTCGTGGAAACCTTGTCAAAAATAACTTGACAATATAGGGAAGAATTTAGCTCTAGGCTTTTATTTAACTCCAATGGTTTATATATCTGCCTTTAGAATAGTACTACACTGTTTCAATTATTGTAGCTTTATATGGTTTGAAATCAGAAAATATATATCTTCTAGCCTTGTTCTTTTTCAAGATCGTTGTGGGTACCTAGAGTCCATATTCCATATTAGGATAGATTTTTTTCCTGAAAAATAAATATATAAATATATGATAGTTTCACCTAAAAAATAGAAAAAATAGATTCTCTGGTAAGAAAGAAAGCAAAAAGAAATATTGAAATGTTATCTTTAAGTCATCAAAAGCTTGGTATCAGACAAATGAAACTGTTATGTGAGATTATCATTTTTAATTTTTGATAAATTGCTATAATACTAGATGTCAATCACTAAGCCAAGCATGGGAAGGAGGGATGGGGAGAGAATGGGGTGGGGATCGGGTGGGGGCTGACTGGGCGATGTGTGCATGTATGTCTACAAAAGTTTGTATCCCACTATGATGTATGAATACAGTGCACCAATTAAAAAAATAAAAGAAAAAAAAAAGAACTACAGCAACATAAAAAAAATTAATAATTGTTCAAAAAACTAAAATGTTATATTTAAATCTTACAAACATACAGAGGACTTGAATGCTGACCACAAAATACAAAACACTGATGAAAGAAAGATCTAAGCAAACAAAAGAGAAAGATTTACCATATTCATGGACTAAAATACTGAATGTAGTAAACATGTTAATTCTCCATAGAATAATAAACAGGCTTAATGAAATTCTACTGAAATTCCAGCAATACCTTTTAATGATAAAGACAATGCTACTCTAAAACTATATGGAAAGACAAAGGAACTAGAATAAATCAATTTTAAAAAAGAATAAAGTAGAAAAAAAGTCAGTCTAATTGCTAATGATGTTGAAATTTTTTATGCATTATTTTGCCATTTGTATTTTTTCTTTTGTGGTGAGTCTGTTTAGTTCACATGCTCAATTTTTGATTGGGTTATTTGTGTTTTTTGGAGGCAAGTTTCTTGAATTGTCTGCATATTCTAGATATTAGTCCTCTCTCAGAGGAGTTGCAAAAAATCTCCCATTCTGTCGGCCCTCTGCCGTAGTTCTCGATAGTTTCCTTTGCTGCACAGAAGCTCTTCAGTTTAGTGCAATCCCAAGTATTGATCCTCATTTTAACTTCTTGTGCCTTTGGGACCATGTTGAGGAAGATTTTACCCATGGCTATGTGTTGAAGTGTTGGCCCTATCCTCTCCTCGAGTAGCTGAAAGGTCTCTGGCCTAATTTGCAGGTCTTTGATCCATCTTGAATTGACTCTTGTGCAGGGTGAGGAGAAAGTGGGGTTTATTTCCATTTCTCTGCATATATAGATAAGCAGTTTTGCCAACACTGTTTGTTGAAGAGGCTGTCTTTTTATCCAATGCACGATTTGGGCCCCTCTGTCAAAAATCAATTGGCTATAACTGCGTAGATTTGTTCTGAGTCTTCTTTTCTGCTCCATTGGTCTATGTCTCTGTTTCTGTGCCAATACCATGCTGCTTTTATTATTATATCTCTGTATTATATTTTGAAGTCAGGTATTGTGATACCTCCGCATGGTTCTTATTGCTGAAAACTACTTTGGTGATTCTGAGGGTTTTTGTTGTTCCATATAAAATTAAGGACTGGTTTTTCTATCTGTGAAGAATGACCTTGGTAATTTAATGGTATTCATTGAATCTGTAGATCATTTTTGGAAGAATAGCCATGTTGATGATATTTATTCTGCCTATCCAAGAGCATGGCTGATCCTTCCATCTTCTAAGATCTTCTTCAATTTATTTTTTCAATGTTTTATAATTTTTGCTTTAGAGGTCTTTTACCTTCTTGGTTGGGTTTATTTCAGATTATTTAGGAAAAAAAATTTTGTTTGGAGGGGTTATCATGAGTGGGAATGGTTTCTGGATTTCTTTTTCAGTGAGTTTATGGTTGGCAAATAGAAAAGCTTCTGAAATTTTTAAGATTGATTTTTGTGTCTAGACACTGCTGAATTTTTTAATCAGTTCTAAAAGCCTTTTGGTTGAGTTTGTTGGGTCTTCTAAGTATAATATTATGTCATTTGCAAATAAAGATAGTTTCAGTTTTTCTTTTCCTATTTGTACTCCTTTGATTTCCTTCTTAATATCATTAGCAATCAGAGAGATGCAAATCAAAACTACCCTGAGATTTCTTTTAACCCCAATTACAATTAATATCATTAAAAACACAAACAAAAAATGCTGGCAAAGATTTGGAGAAGTAAGAACATTGTTGGTAAGTAATACCAAGTAATGTAAGTAAGTAATACATTGTTGCTAGGATTGCAAACTAGTGCAACCACTTTGAAAAACAGTGTGGAGGATCCCAAGAAAAAGGGGAGTGAACTTACATATGGCCCAGCTATACCGCTCCTGTGCAGCTACCCAAAAGAATGGAAACCAAACTGCCAGCGTAATGCATGTATATCTATGTTTAGAGCTAAATAATTCACAGTTGCTAAACTGTGGAACCAGCCAAGATGTCCATCAACAGATGACTGGATTACAAAACAATGGGATATGTACACAATGAAATTTTATTTGGCCATAAAGAAGAACAAAATTATGTCATTTTTAGAGAAATGGATAGAATATATATATATATATATATATATATATATATATATATATATATGTATATGTGTATGTATGTATGTATGTATGTATGTATGTATATATTAAATGAGATAAAAAGTAGAGAAGAAACTTAAATGAGAGGATGGGAGGAGGAGAGGGAAACACCTCCATGGACATGCTGTACATACGCAAACTGATCAAAGCCAACCACTGTGCTGAGCAGGGGAGGAGGGAGGGAGAGGGAACACGGGAACTGGGGGCAGCTAAGTAAGCGCTGTATGCGTGTATGCCTCTACCACCCTGAACTTCATCAGTGTATGATTAAAAAGCACCAATAGAATAAAAGAAAAAAGGAAAAAGCCAATCCCCTGAATCTAAGATTTTACTCTATAAATTGAAGCTATTAAAATTATGTGGCTTTGGCAGAAGGATAAACATGTAGGTTAATTTTATAGAACTCAAACCCCACAAATAAACACACAGGGTATGCTTGACTATTTTAGACAGGTGCAAAAAAGAGGGAAAAAAATGATCTCTTCATAACAGGAACTAGAGCAACTGGGCATCGATAGGCCAAAAAAATTAACCTTCACCTTGTTCGTCTTTCTGTTGCTATAATGAACACCCTAAGGTAGGTATTTTATAAAGAAAGGAGGTTTATTTGGCTCACGGTTCTGGAAGAACAAGGGCATGGTGCCAGCACTGGCTTAGCTCTGGTGAGAACCTCATGGCAGATGACGCACATGCAAGGAGAGATCACATGGTGGGACAGGATGCCAGGACAAGTTTGAGGACCCATGAGAACTAGTTAATCCTTCCAAAGGCACATCCTCAGTGACCTAGTAACCTCCCGTTAGGCCCCACCTCTTAAAGGTCCCACCACCACTTAATATTACCATAGTGGAAAACAAGGTTCCAATACAGGAACCTTCAAGGAAAAATCACATTCAAACCACAGTGCACATTGTATATAAAATTTAACTCAAAACAAGTCACAGACCCAAAAACAAAGCCTAATTTTTTTCCATCTTTTGTTTAAAAATAGAGATTTATAAAACTTTTAGAAAAACAATTACAAGTAAATCTTTGAGACTTGATTAGATTGTCAGATTGTCACTAAAAGCAGGATCCATAGAAGGAGAAACAGCAAACTGGACTTCACTACAAAAAAAAAAACAAAGAAACAAAAAACAAACTTCTAGTCTGCAGTGACCTCATTGAGAAAATGAAAAGACAAGCTGGAAGGTACTCCATCACCGTCACAAAGAGAACTGAAGATGATCTCAGTGAAACACAGGCAAGAAAAAAACTACGTTATGCCTGGTATAAAAAGCCTAATTTTTTCAAAGCATAAACATTTTTTTTCTCACTTTCTAGTATCAAGGAAGATGACATATTCCTGGGAATTTTAAAAAAAGACTCTTTAGAAGACTCTTATATAGAAACTTCAGTTTCTTGCATTGTCACAATCAACACCATAAATGTCAATTAATTATATGATGATACTTAGCTATTTTATGTACCTGCTGTAAGTGAGCTTATTTGTTAAATTACAGCTAAGAAGAATTATTAAACCACGGAAAAATGATTTATTCCCGAGGAGCTCCCAAAATATTTGCCAGTGGTGAATATCTTATACAACTTCAATATATACAGCCTGCATGGAATAAAATTAGAATATCTTCAATCCTATGAAATTGGATAATATACCATACAAATTATATAAACGTACTAGAAAATAACAGTACCCGTATTTGGGGGTTGATACAATAAAAAATATATAATAGAGAAGGATGGTAAGAGACATAATAAAAAAAAAGATACTATTAACAGGGTGATGTTAGATACTTAAAAAAATGGGAGTCCCCAAATCCAGATTTCACAAAATAAAAATTGAATGCTTATTATGCCAGATAATAGGCCTCGATAGAAGGATTCTATACCGTGAATCTGGAGGAAAGCGGGAGAAGCTAAATGGAACAGAAAACTGTTCTCAGCAAGTCTGGACAGGGCAGTAAACAGAAGCAGAAGGGTGCGGCCTGCGGCGGGGGAGGAGAGACAGGGACGGCTATTTCGGGATATTCGTACCATAGAGATTTCTAAATATTTAGGTCCTGTTGCACTGTCAGAGACCTATGCACATAAAAACTATCCATTTTTATAGTATATTTCTAACCACTTTAGAACAGTTTTTTAAAATGTGAATATAGAGGCACAGCTTTCAAAGTTAATAGTATAAAACTCTATTCAAGTATCTTATTCAAAAATTCCTACCTTTCGCGGGCTTACATATTACCTTCATAAAGAATTTTCTCAACAGACTAACAGTATGAGTAATGATAATGCGAACTCGGGAGACTTCTACAGTACCATGTGATTAAAGTGAAAAGCAGGGATAAAATACTGATTTTAATGTAGTAAAATTTAAAATCCTACACTTTACCTAATATTGGAATATAAAACTACTTTGGTTCATCACAGTGATTTCACTGAAGATTAGATGGGAATAATAATATTGTTGGGACTAAGAACCAAAAATCCACAAGACATAAAAATTATATTTCTCATTCTCCTAGTAATATAGATTTTCACTGAGATTGAAAAACAGAGCCAAAAGAATTGCAGGTATTTTTATTTCATCGGCTTCTCACAACGGCGGTTTTCCAGTGGTCCAATTAAAGTACACTGGAGGCAATAATTTGATATGAGCATTTACTTTGAATGAAGTAAAATCCGACAGTAGGAAGGGAGTACGTGAATATCTCGTTTCCTTTCAGGCAGAAGGCTGGGATTTATTGGAAGAGCTCTGTGCAGTGACTAACCAACCCCGCCCCACGCTCCCCACAACCCTATGACAGACAGACGGCCCACCTCACATTAATTCACTTCGCACCACTGCTATCGATCCGCAGCCGGTTCCCTCGTCTCTCTGCACACATTGCCTGTCTGCTGCCTACATCCACATCAGCACATACACACAAAGGCCATAGAAAGATAACCTTTTGCTTTCCATTAAAGACACAGCGTCCACTTTTCCTCCTGTAGAACATCAAAAATATAAAACATAACGCTCTATGTGCTGTCTTACGGAGAAGACTTCCTGCTAGAAAAGCTGGGGGTATTTATCCTTTGTGCAGAATAAAGATCATTTCAATTAGTCAGAAACAAGTTCGTATATTAAAGGCAGTGGAGAAATAAAGATATGATTAAAAATAAGCAAAGTGTCTTCGCGCCTGAATAAGATTATAATAATTATTTGGTAGCATGAGAATTGATGTTTGTTTTTTTAAATAAAATCCATTTTTTCTTCACTAGTATTTGGTGTGTTTTCTTTAGAAAACGGCTCTCATAAGAAATATGATTTATAAACAACCCTAAAAGCAGCAAAATGAACACATTTGCTGAAAAATACACAAGGAATAGAAACCACAGGTAGTGGACCATCTCAATAGAATATTAATGTATGAAGCTTTACTACTCCCGTTTCCCCCAAAAAATCTTGAAAATGATCTATGCTAAAAATCACACCTAATGAGTCTAATTCACTGCAAAGACATTTTCAGAGACTTCTGTTTGATGTGCAGCCCACGAGCTGACTTGATTCTGGTTTCAGAAGATACAAATGAAATAAGGATTTATACTATTCAACCTACAAAGTGTTAGAAAACAAAGTGAAGCTGTCTTGACGAGCTGTCGCATTACAGTATCTCTGGATTTATCTCTTTGTAAATCATCTCTGGATGACTTACAAAGCCCAATTATAAGCAGAATTATGTATCTCAAAACTGTGCAAAGTATGTTCTCCCGCATCAGAAGGTATATTTGAAACTTCATATTTATTTATTTATTTATTTATTTATTTATTTATTTATTTATTTGACTGTCCTTGCTAGCATTACCTAGAAAGAAGTTACTCCAACAAGTGGTAACAAAAACACTATAATAAGCAGGTCTGCGATACACACCTAGAATCCAAATACTTGGGACGATGAGTCCTGAGAATGACAGGTGTGAAGCCAGCCATGGAAATTAGCAAGACCCTCTCTCAAAATTAATTTTAAAAATAAGTAAATAAATAAGGCTGGGTGTGTAATTCAGTGAAAGAACACACCTGGGTTCAATCTCTAGCATGACAAAAAATAAAAATAATTTTAAACCCAGCATACTCAGTATGTTTATATTTAGATACTTCTTAATTTTTTTTTTTTTTTTGGGCAGTACTGGGGATGGAACCCCAGGAGCATTCTACTATACCCACCCCCCAGCCCTATTTTTTATTCTATATTTTGAAACAGGGTCTCACTGTGTTGCGGAGGGCCTCACTAAATAGCTGAGGCTCTTTGCGAACGGTGATCCTCCTGTCTCAGCCTCCCAAGTGCTGGGATTACAAGCGTGCGCCACCACGCCCGGCTAGATACTTCTAAATTGCTATGGAAGTCAAAGAAAAGGAACTAGATGAAGGCTGCTGAAGGTGATGGTTTAAAAAATAGGGATGCAGTGAGGCAAGGTACTGCACAGCTGTAATCCTAATACTTGGGAGGCTGAGATAGGAGGATGGCAGGTTCAAAGCCAGCCTCAGCAAGTCAATGAGGCTCCGGTTCAAAAGTGAAAAGTAGGGCTGGGGGTATAGCTGAGAGGTAGGAGGCCCCTGGGTTTAATTCCTAGTATCACAGAAAAGATGCTGAGGTTTGGGTTGTTCTGTTGAATAGGCCAGATCTGGATGAGACAGAGGCTGGCATTAGAGACAGGAATAAAGCATGGGAATAGGTATCTGTGCAAATGCTCCCATTATCACAAACATGCCTGGCACCCCCAGCTACACACAGCACACCAGCGACTATGCAACGAACCCTGTGCTGGACGAGACAAAAAGTGAAAGGCAGAGTCCAAGCTTCCCTCAAGCTCAATGGGAGCTGAGGCCCAGGGCGTCATGAAAGAAATGCAACATAATTTGATTTATGTTTTCAAAAAATTCTGTCCTATAGCAATGGGGAAAATAACCTGGAAAGACTCCAGAATGAAGGTAGCAATTGAAGCCAATGACTTTAAACCCACACTTCTTGGAGCCCTAGGTGAGGACAATGGTTTTGTTAAGCAAAGGGGATAAAAAGGAGGATGTGGGTTCAGGCCAGTCTCAGCCACTTAGCCGGACGCTCCTGACCTGCTGGATCCTGTTTCAAAATGAAAAATAAGTAGGGCTGGGGGTATAGCTCAGAGATAGAATGCCTCTAGGTTTAATCCCCAGTAGCATACACACACAAAAAAAGGGGAAGTAACTCAAGATTTTCACACACTAGAGAAACTAATAGCCATGTGAAAAATAAATATATTTATATGAAAATATATTTTACATCTGAAATAATCAATGAATCCTGAGGATACAGCAAAGAAGAGAATATATCAAGGACAATTTTATGAGAAGAGCTGAAGTAGGTCTTGAAGGATGATGAGATACATTAATGAATGATTAATAAATACATTAATTAATACATGATGAATACATTAACATGTCTGATGAAATGACACTAAGTGCAGGAAATTCCAGGAAGTAAAGACAATATGCTCAGTGTCCCGGATGTATCTGTAGAACTCGGTAGCAGGACACAACACGTGTGGGGAGAAGTGGGATATGAGACTCAGATGATATTGGATGTCAGAGCCCCAAAGGCAAGACAACAAGAAATGGGTGCCAATGGAAATTCCACAGCAGGGAAGGAACATGCTTCTATTCTTCAGGCAGACACCAGCCTCCAGAGTGAAGAAGAGCTGGCAGAGGTAATCACAGCGCTCCAAGTCAGTGGCTAAGCAAAGACAGCACACAGGAATTTCCATGACCAAGATTTGGGGAGTAGTAAGAATAACCCAATCATTTTTCATTTTGCCATCAGTATAGACATTGCACATGGTGGTGTGCACCTGTAATCCCAGGACTTGGGAAGTGTAAACGGGAGGATTGCCGGTTCGAGGCCAGCCTCAGCAACGTAGGAAGAGCCTATTCCAAAATAAAAAGGGCTGGAGGTGTAGCTCAGAGGAAGAACGCCTCTGGGTTCAATCCTCAGCACCAAATTAAAACAAAACCAAGCAAAAAGCCCACCAGTATAATTTAGGAATATAGTTTGAGTAGATCTACAAGCTGTGTGAAAATAATTATGAAGGCAGAGAGTTTGATCTCCTACCATTGCTTTATTATAATTTTTTGTTTATTGATACTTAATTTTCCCCAGGAAGTATTCCCTTCAACATTCATATTTTTTCTCTATTTCATGAACCAATTTCCATATGACTTTTTAAAATTTATTAGGCATAATTTCCCTCCCTTTTATGCTACATCAAGACATCTTATGACACCTGCTCATATGTAAGCCACACGAAGCTCCACCTCAAAATATAAAACCAGAATATTTACATTTCAAAGAAACAATTTATGTTACTCTGTCAATGCAAAGCATGTTGCTTTCAAATATGAACACACACACACACACACACACACACACACACACACACAGCTTTACTCCCAGTACTTGGGAGGCTGAGATAGGAAGAACACAGGTTTGAGGCCAGCCTTAGCCACCAGGCAAGACACTCTTTCAGAAAAATAAAATAGGGCTGAGGGTGTAGCTCAGTAGTAGATGCCTCTGGGCTTAATCCCTAGTATCAAACACACACACACACACACACACACACACACACACACACACACAAACACACAATGAACTACTCATCTATGAACTAATATAGATGAATATTGAATATATTTTGCTAAGTGTAAGAAGCCAAATCCCCAAAGCTATATTTTACATGATTCCATTTATGTAGAATTTTGAAAAAGGTAGAAACAGAATGGAAAATAGGTTAGTGGTTGCCAGGGATCAAAAAGGAAGGGAGGCTGATTACAAAGGGACTATATAAGCAAATCTGTAGGGCGTTCAAAATGCCCTGTGGTGGTAGATACCCGACTATCCATTTGTCAAAGCCTGAAGACCAATATACCACAAAGAATTAACTTTACTGAGTGTATACTTAAGAAAATAATAATTAACTAAAATGCTAGGGGGGCCCAAAATTAACTGCAGACTCTTGACAAATGAATTGAACTACCAAAAAAAAAAATCTAATTACAAATATATGCTAGAACCCCACTGAAGAGTATGAAGGCATATTCATAGCAACACAATTTGCAATGCCCAAGCTACGCAGCTAACCTAGGTGTTCATCAACACTGTAGTGTATGTACACACACACACACAAAAAAAGCACAAGTAAAAAACTGTCCACAAATACTTTAGGAGGTAAATTGCTTTTTCACAGGTCATGGGTTGGCAATTCTAAGTTACTATTTATGTCTACTAAGCTGAAAAAATAAGTAAATCCATGGTAAATAATGGCAGGTTTCTTATATTCAGGGAAACAAATACAAATAAGAGAAAAAATAAAAGACTAGAATTAATTCTGTGACAGGAAATATCGCCAGGCGTGGTGGCATATGCTTATAATCCTAGTACTTGGGAGGCTGAGACAGGAGGATCGCGGTTCGCAGCCAGCCTCAGCTACTTAGTGAGCTCTTCTGCAACTTAGTGAGACCCTGTTTCAAAATACAGAATATAAAATAGGGCTGGGGGTGTAGCTCAGAGGTAGAATGCCCCTGGGTTCCATCCCCAGTACTGCAAATAAATAAGTAAATACATAAATAAATACATAAATAAATAAATTAGTATGAGCTCAGGTTTATTTATATCACACATCCATGTGTGTGCACACACACACACACACATACACACACAGAAATAATTATAGATATGTTTGCCAGTTCTGTCCTCTGAGACGACCAAAAACAGTGAAGACCTAGTAAGAAAAGCGTACCTAGAACCCAGATCATAGTAACTAATTCCACCATTTAAAGAAGTGAACACTCCTTAGAAGAGCCGACGAGTCTAGGAGTGGGGCAGGGAGACCACAAGCTCAGCAGAGAGCATGTGCCAGAAAATAAGAAAATGCTTCAAAAACTGTAAGACTGCATTAAAGTGACACCAGAACCAACTAAAAGAGCTCCTTTGGCCCAATTCTAGAATAATCTGAGCAAAAAAAAAAAAAAAGTCACTTAAAGCATTCTACCGCCAGGCGTGGTGGCGCACGCTTGTAATCCCGCGCTTGGGAGGCTGAGAAAGGAGGATCGCACAGGTTCGAAGCCAGCCTCAGCTACTTAGTGAGGCTCTCAGCAACTTAGTGAGACCCTGTTTCCAAATAAAATAGAAAATAGGTCTGGGAGTATAGCCCAGAGGTAGAAAGCCTCTGGGTTCCACCCCCAGTACCACCAAAAAAAAAAAAAAAAGAATTCTACCAAGTATCATTCTTAAGAGTCTGCTCAGAGCTTAGTTCTAGGTCATTTGGGGACCAAAAAATAGTCTTGAACCTTGTCCCAAGGACAGAACTCATGGAGTACTTACTACCTGTATTCACTCCTATGAAGAGTGTGTAGCTTCGAGATCACAATGAAATACAAATTATGTCTCAAGATATAAGTATATATTCATAGAGGGAATATAAAGAAAGAGGTAAAATGGTACGCCTCGGAGAAAACTAAATAAGCAGGTACATGAAATATATTTATTTCAGCCTACAAACATGACAAAGTGGAATCAGAATGCTGAAGACATAAACATTCATATTCTGTCTGAGCATAATGCTCCATGGAAGCGTCATTATTCCACTACATTCCCCTGATTAAATCTCACAATTCATTTTAAAGACTATTCATATCTACCCAATGATTTAGAGGAGAATGAAAAGTTGAATTAACTGCAGGAGCACCAATCATTGCCTCTGGCAGAGCTTTTAAAGAATTAACTTACAAAACAAAGTTATAAAAAGAATGAAAAATGAGCTAGACGACCACTAAGATAGCAGAGACCTACAATATATAAAGAAAACATAGCCAGGCTTGGTGGCACACTCCTGCAATCCCAGTAGTTGGAAAGCTGAGACAGGAGGGCTGCAGGTTTAAGACCAGCCTTAGGAACTCAGTGAGACCTTGTATCAAAAACAAACAAACAAAATTAAACAGGATTGGGGGTATAGATCATAGGTAGAATGCCACTGGATTAAATCCCCAATATAAATAAATAAATAAATGGAAAAATATAAACTTTCATTTTAACTCCATTCTACGAATAAAAACAAACCCTGTGTGTGTGTGTGTGTGTGTGTGTGTGTGTGTGTGTGTGTGTGTGTAGTACTGAATATATAATATAAATATAATACAAATATACATGTATATGTATGTATATTCATTGGTGGGAGAACTGGGGACTGAACGCAGAGACATTCTACCTCCAAGCCCTCTTTTTATATTTTGTTTTGAAACATAGTCTTCTAGGTTGCTGACAGTCTTGCTAAATTGCTGTGGCTGGTCTGGAATCTGCGATCCTCCTCTCTCGGCCTCCCAAGTATTGGGATTATAAGCTTGTGCCACCACACTCAGCCTTCGTTTTAAATGAAAATGATATTAACTTCCCCAAAGTTAAGAGATTTCCCGAGTGGAGAGGTGGAGAGGGTGGGCTGGTATGATTCATAAAGTTTTCTAGTGCAGATGCAGAGGAAATGCCTGCCCACAGTGAAATGCCGTAGTTGCCTGAGAAGGCGCCCCATTCCCAGTGTCACCACGGGCATAGCTCGCCCACAAATCCCACAGCTGGGAGAACTACGGTGACATGTGCTATCTCTGTGTAAACAACACTGACAAATAATATATCCTATAATACATATGATTCTGGTGATAAATATATTCAGTGAGTTAGCTAAATGGTACAGTTGTAATTCCAAACTACAAAATTTTACCTTTGAAGTATAAAAAACCATTAAATCATCAGTGTTGCACGATAAAATATTTGTTATATTTAATAGTTCCTATTAGCAAAGTGTTGAAACTATTAGTTAACACAGTTGTGTCAGAGAAAGCAGTGAGGGGCAGAGTAATTGAAAAAAGAACAGCAGAAGTATCTTTATTTACAAATTATATAATTAGATACACAAATATATGTGAAAAACAAAAGAATCAATGGAAACATGTATAAGCAGTAAGAAAATTTTTATAACATCAGGTTATATAGCTAATAAAAAGTCAGTAGCATTCGTGTATACAAATGGTATCATATAAGAAAAATAAGCTCAAGTAAAACTTAACATATGTCTAAAACTACATGAGAAAAAAATTAAAATTTACCAAAGTGAGATTTGACCCCCAAAAAAGATTTGAATAAAAAGAAATTGAGTGAATAAAAAGTTATCCTATTTTATTCCTGGATAGGAACTTAATGTCATAAAGATGACAGCTTCTAGAGTAAACAAAATCCCAATTAAAAAAATGCTACCATATTTTTTTTCCTGCTAGAGTTAAATAATGAGTTGATTATAAAATCCAATCGGTAAAACAAACAGGTAAGAGTGGCCTGGAAAGCCCTTAATAAGAAGGTTTGGGGAAAGAAGAGGACTCTAAGTACTAAATGTTGAAATATGAATTAGCTATAGGTCAATAAAACAAAATAGAAGATATAAAAGTGGATAAAACTACATAAAGGAACTTAGTGTATAGCAAATGCCTTTGGAATAACCAGTAGCCATATTGGAAAAGATAATATCCCTTCTTCATACCACGAAGCAGGACCAACTCCAATTGTCATGTAAGGGGAAAAAATGGGATAACATATTAGAAGAAATTCTATGACAAGAAAGACTGCCACAACTAAAAAACAAAATCTAGAGACAATAAGAGTAAAAACAATGATGGATGAAGAAAAAAACAGCACAAGCAAAATAAAAAGAATATTAACCAATTTAAAAATATGTGACTATTAAATATAATGGGTTAATCTAGCCATCCCATATAAAGGTGAGCTAGAGATATTAACTATTAAAGAGAACATCAAAAGATAACCTTACAAGTTGCCAGGCATGGTGGTGTACACCTGTAATCCCAGTATTTGGGAGGCTGAGACAGGAGGATCTCAGGTTCAAGGCCAACCCTAACAATTTACGAGGCCCTCAGCAACTTAGTGAGATCCTATTTCAAAATTAATAATAAAATAGGCCTGGGAATGTAGCTCAGAGTTAGAATGTCCCAGAGTTCAATTCCCCAGTACTAAAAAGAAAAGAAGAAGAAAAAAGACAGCTATACAAAAGGATATTGGCTAATTCCTAATAAGAAAAACAGTAATACGGCTTCAAAACCCAAATATACATCAATCCACAAATTCATACTAATACTAAAATAAATAAATATAATTTTTTTTTGGTGGTACTGGGGTTCCTGGAAGCCCTTCTACCTCCAGGCTACACTCCCAAACCTATTTTTACATTTTTATTTGGAAACAGGGTCTCCTAAGCCAGCACGCACGGCTGGCTTCGAACCTGCGCGATCCTCCTGTCTCTGCCTCCCAAGCGCGGGGATTACAAGCGTGCGCCACCACGCCCGGCAATAAATATAATTTCTTAAGACTTTGTTCTGTTTTTCTTTAAGTGTAGTTCAGGGTATAAAATAGTTCATGAGGGTTAAGAGTCTCCTTAGAGAAGTGTTGTAGCTAACAAGAGAAGGCTGCTCGAATTTAGAGTTATCGAGGATTTGTCACACTTTTAAGGAAGGGAAAAATCATCACAGTACACACTTCCTAATTTCCTCCACAAATAAATCCCAAGAAATGAGGGCAGGAGGAAGGGGGCAGAGACAAACGAATGATAGGCTGATGATCCTATACGTTAAAAGAAATGTGAGAGACAGATTAGCCAACTGCAATATACTGATTTTTATTTGAATCTTAAACTTTGTGTGGGGGCTGGGGTTATGTGGGATGGAACCCATGGGCATTCTACCGCTGAGCTACACTCCAGACTTGTTTTTTATCTTTAAAACAGGGTCTCTACGTTGTTAAAGGCCTTACTACGTTGCTGAGGCTACCCTCAAACTTTCAAGCCTTCCAGGTACTGGGATCACAGAAGTGCACTATCATGCCTAGCTAAAATAAACTTAAAAAAAAAAAACAATTATGAGACTTACTAGGGAAATATAAACTCTGAGCTATTGGATAATGTTAAAAAATTAGTTTCAATTTTTGGCATTTTTTTTTGTGTGTGTGGTACTGGGGGTTGAGCCCAGGAGGATTCTTCCTCCAAGCTACACCCCCAGACCTATTTTTTATTCTTTATTTTTAAACAGGGTCTCACTAAGTTGCAGAAGACCTAAGTAACTGAGGCTGTCCACAAACCTGTGATCCTCCTGTCTCAGCCTCCAATGTTTTGGCATTCTAATGGTCTTATTTAAAAGAATACTTCTCTTTTAAGATACAAACATATATTTATAAAGAAGATGATACTGTGTTTGTGAATGGCTTCAAAATAATGGGGTGCAGAAGATAAAGGAATATTAAGAAAATGAGATTACCCATGAGTTAGTAATGGCTGAGTATAGGCAACAGGTACCTAGAATTCATTACATTACTCTCTGTTTTTATATGTCTGAAATACTCCAAGATTATATATATATATCCTTTATCTAAAATCAGTCTATAAATTTATACCCTGACATTCAGCAGATCAATCAAGAAACGATTCTCGCATCTCTTTTCAGCAACTCCAAAAAGGAAAAAGAAAAAAAGATTTACTGATTAGTAGTAAAGGTTAATGCAATTCCCTTGAAATGATTTCTGTTGGATGTGTTTTCTCCCCAAATCCTTAACCACTAAGGATGCATGGCAAATAATTAACAGAACAGGCTGCTTTTGTAAAAAGAAAAACTTAAATGTGCTTTGATCAAAATGGAAGAGGGGTGGGGGGGGGAGAGAGAGAGAGAGAGAGAGAGAGAGAGAGAGAGAGAGAGAGAGAGAGAGAGAGAATGTGTGTATTTATATTATCCTACTCATGTCTTTGAAGATAAACTTCAGGAATAAATAGTTCCCTTGTTCACCAGGTTCATCTTGTACATGCCTCAGAGCCACAGGGCAGGTGTACCCAAACATGAGAAAGGAAGCAAGAATATGCAAGATTAAGGGTATAAAGGTTTCTTAACCAAGAGTTGTATCTAATACAAAAATCTACTGCATATACTTTAAATATGTAACAAGAAAACTCAACATTTGTATAGTGTGCTTATGCAAATAGGAGAGATCGATCAATCTGCAGGGGGCAGAAGATATAAGAGAATCACCTTTTGAAACCCACCCCACTGCCGCTCCTCTTGCCTTCTGCGAACCACCATGACAGAGCCCCTTTTCTGCAAATGGGTCATGGTGAAGCAGAGCAGCAAAGGCTTCTGACCCCCAGGACCCATCTACGTCCATACGGGGAAGGCTTGGGATGGTCTCAAACCCCAGTCACACCTTGAAAGTGGGAGGCATCTCAGATTATGTGGTCCCTAAAGTAACCCTAAGTAAACAGTTTATCACAGGGACAAACAAACAAGCAAAAACTGCAGTCTGTGAAAAGAACCATGCCTCTTTAAGACTACAAATGCTCAAGTCTTCTTTCATCACTCGAATTCAGGGATTCATATCTACTTTAGCCCCCTCGATCTTGATATTATTTCCTTTGAAGACTGACCCTTGATTTAGGGACAAAAAGCAGTCAAACCCCAAACAAAATGATTAAGACATATTAGCCACCCCCTGCGTGAGTAAAGACAAAAAGTCTTTGCTTTATGACTGGGGTATAGGGTACTTTAAAAAAACAAAAACGTTAGTTTAATATCTTTCTACCCACAAGCTAAGCCAGAAGTTGCCTAATCATATTTAATTACTAGAAAGATGTAATTTAGCCAGGTGTGGTGCCGCCTGCCTGTAATCCTAGTATTTGGGAAGCAGAGACAGGAGGATTGTAGGTTGAAAGCCAGCTTCAGCAATTTAGCAAAGACCCTGATTCAAAACTAAAATATAAATTTTAAAAAGGGTTGAGTAGGTGTAGCTCAGAGGCTACACCTACTGGTTTCTATCTCCAATCATAATGTGAAAAGATGTGATTTAATTATGTATTTTCAAATCGGCAGGAATATTCAGGGATCTCTCTTCTCCCACCTCCATTCCTCAAAGCTGGCAGCTCTTTATTACAAGTACCCATTTCAAATGTGAGTCTCATCATCTTTCCATAGTAAATTGTGAAGCCCTTTCATAGGATTACAAAAAAAAAGACTGGTGATTATGGCACCGACATTGACTGTAGAGCAATTTTTAGAAACAACAAGCAATAAAGTAGGTGGTTGTGGTTGTTTTCATCTCTAAATCAAGCAAGGAAAATCTTTTCGAGTGATGGGTAAGTTTTATAGAACCAACAGAAAATATGTACAGAAAAATTACAAAAATACTAAGTACTGTTACAGATGACTGGATTGGCATTTAACAGGCTGAACGAAACCAGATCAATCTCAATCTTGCTGGGGTCAATTCGGGTGCTCAAACAAATAAAACAAAATTTTTTCTTTATGTTTGTGGACTAGAGGTGCTAAAATATTAACCAAGTCTGCAAATGTCATGCAGGATGAAACCATTTGTAAATATTAAAACACATTTAAAACCTCTGTACCAAAACCTGCCTGAGAATAGATAGTGAATATAATAAATCACTAGGACAGTATCACCACAGAAAAATAAAATTGACAACACCATACTCCCCAAAAAGCAGGGAGAAAGAGAGGGAGAATGGACTAAGCAAAAATATTTTAGTATAACTGGGTCATTATAATCCCAAACTTGATAAGCAATACCAAAACAAAATCTACCATCAACTCTTACAAGAAAAAGAGCACAAGTGAAATTGGCTTGTATAATTTTCTTGTATTAACTCTAAATTACTGTTTTCCTTCCAAATCAGAAAATTTATTTTTCCAGATACAGATTATAAGGTTTCAAGCCTAAATATTAAAACAATGCAAATGTATATAATATCCAACCAATGTACAGAGGTAAGAAAATTAGAAATACAGTATCAAATTATAAATGTCTCTCACAGCCCAATCAAAATCGGATTCAGTGTCTAAGAGTTAAAACCACAAGATTATAGACTCAGCCTTTTGCTCTGTGCAAACAAGTTGAACAGGACTCTAAGCACCAGGATAATCTGCATTAGAATAAAATAATGTATATTTAAAAGCTTACTAGACACTTGTTCTATTACAAAAACATGTTCCAGTATTCGTGTGCAGTGTTTTGTAAAGTACTTTATTTCCATTAGCATTATAAATTTTTGTTCTTCAGCAAATCAGCAAGAGAATAATGGCACGAATCAATATTATGCTCTTCATAGGAAGTAATAGTAGGTCATTTCTTAAAGCAAAGGCCGCCAGAATCTCAGCTGAGGGCCCATCAGGCTTTTCCATTTAAACACCATTTTTTAAAAAAGAATGTTTCACAGGTTGAATGGCTGATTTTCTTTTATGAAATGGTCTTCATAGGCTTAAGCACCTTCAGCTTCTAAAAGCAGAGGAAGAAGTATACAAATATCTCAGAGAAAGCCAGTTATGCCTCCTAGGGGCCTTGCCACCAACTACAACTCTAGCAGAGGGAACATTGCTGCATTAGAGAGATGGAGATAGGGGAAGATTTAAAGGGAAAAGGTAACACGAAGAAATAATTAAATTATTTCAAGCCATTTCAGGTCCCGCAGCTTTGCTACAGATGCTACGTGATTACGAGTGTCTCCTAAATGAGACGAGATGCGGAGAGAAGACCCTGATAGGACCCCACTTCCTTCTTTCACACACACACACAAAAAAATCAAAGAACAAGTGGGTGAATTTCCCTATTCTTTATTTGCTTGGTTCCGCAATGTGGCACGCTCTCATGGGGCTCCTGTTGATAACCTTTAGGCAGACACTTTGCTCAGTGCTTAGAGGACCTCTCGTACAGATGTGCCCTGGCAGCATGACGATTTTTAGCCCTGGAGAGTTCTCAGCCTATAGCATTGCTAGATAAGAGTTTTCTATTCATTACTTAAAAGTAAAGACTGAATAACCCATCTAACCAGTAGTAGGTTTCTTTTCTGAGGATTGGGGATTGAAAGCAAGGGCAGTCTACCTCTGAGCTATACCTCAAGCTTCATTTAATTTTTATTTTTGAAACAGAGTCTTGCTAAGTCACTGACGGTCTCCTAAGTTGCCAAGACAGGCCTTGAACCTACATTTCTCCTGACTCAGCCTCCCAATTTCTGGGGTTAGAGGCATGTGCCGCCACGCCTGGCTAGTGCTCTCATTTTTAATTTGCCACGTTGCTACTCCAACTTCCAAGACTACTAAAAAAGACACAAAGAAACACACAAGAATATTAAATGTTACCTCAAAGAACAGAGATCACATGAAAGAAATTTTCCTTGTTTAATTTTGTTATTATTTACTTTTGTGGTATTGTAAATAAGAACCCAGGGGCAATCTGCCTCTGAGGTACATCCCCAGCCCTGTTTTATTTTGGTTTTTGAAATAGGCCTCATTAAGTTATCATGCATTGGCCTTGAATCTGTGATTCTAACTGCTCTGGCTCCTAAGTATTGGGATTATAGGCACATGCCACCATGCCTGGCTAGGAATTTCCTCTTAAACAATCATAACCAATTAAGAAGATTAGGTTAGGGGCCAAATAATAGGTAAGTAGAATAGTGTAATGCTCTTAAACACATGATCAGTCTAGAACACTTAAAATGAAGCTCAATAGTTCTGACACTCTAGAAGAAAAAAGAAGGGATACTTTGGATCACAAGACACAATACAGATACGGTATGATTTTCATAATATAGTCTGAAGACAAACCCCTTCTGCCTCATGATACAATAATTCACACAGAACAGTGTTTTTTTTTTTTTATCTGTATCACTCAGTCCCGTTTCAAAGGACAATACACAATCCTGTCGAATTGGCTTTGTGAACACTGTAGGACAACAGCTACAGATGTTTCTGAGGAAACACCACCCTTTCATCTGATTCACCCTTTCAGCTGATTCCTAACACAGGAATTACAAAAGGAATATTTTATAATTATCAGTCCTCCAAGGGTAACCGAATGATTTTTCTTTCTTTCCTCAGTTTTAATTAAAGTGTTTTTGTTAGACAGACAGACAGACAGACACTTGGAATGCCACAAAAGATCCGAGGAAGTTGTCAAGTCAGAGAAGTAGGGTGCCAACAGGGATGACGGGAAGTACGTAGGCACTTCTGCGCCAGACATTCCTTATTCTGAACCAATTTACTCTTTAACGCAAATAAGCTTGCGTACATGGTTTCACACTTCCACAACCCTAGAAAGAGCAAGTTAGAAACCAGGACAGAAGCTAACAGGGCTGAGACAAGATGGTCCAACAGCAATACGATTAGTAACAATTACTAGATAATAAAAACAAGTGCTAGATGAAAAATATGAAAAGTACAAAGTGAAATGCAAGAGGCCTATCAACCGGGAGATGTTTTCACTCGCATAAAGAGGTGAACTCTATTCAATAAGTAAGGGGTGTCATCGTATGGCATGGGACAAAAGAACTCTGGTTATTACAACGTTTGAAAAATATCAGAGACTTTCTGAAATATTTCAATAAAAATGCAGATAATTTTTTTAAAAGTCTAAGCACTTAGGGAGCTGTAAAAATCCTCAGCTATCCACAAAATCATTCTCTAAAAATAACTGTCTCAGAGAATTCCCAATAGCTGTAGCATAAAAAAAAAAAAAAAGAAAGAAAGAAACGAAGAAAGGAATGCCGTGTGGTTAAGGCCTCTGATGGCTGGGGAGAGGCTCACGTAAGTCCTATTTATCAAATCCCCTCCCTAACTTTTCCCCATATCCCCACCGCAAACTCTGAAAATACCTACCTTCCAAAATATCCACTAACATTTTAGTTATCTTTTTTTAACCAGCTACCATATACTCTTCCACTACCTCTATAAGACATGGCTCCATCTTACCTTCTTGTATATTGTTGGTCCGTCCACCCTTGAGCAAAGAATGACCACTATTTTATAATCATCAGAAAAGTAACTTCAATTCCGGGTTAAAATAGGTACTACCGTGTGGCTTGTTGAAAGTCAAACCCCAAACATTTGCTAGGAATGTCTTTCATTTAACAAAGAAATCCTATTCTGCTTCCAAGGGGGATAAAAAGACGAGCCTAACCCTGGTAACCTTAACACAAAAGGAAGCTAAAAAGGCAGGGACCCGATAAGAACAAAGGATTGTGCCTTCTGATGACATCAATACGTATTCGACATGATGTGTTTCACATCCTTCTAGCAATATCTAAGATGAAAAATTTGCAAATTCATACTCACAGGCCATCACTGCAGAAAATTACAGCAGCGCTCCCTCTGGAAGGGATTTTGATTTATAGAATGGCAGTGAGGTTTTATGTGTGTAATGTTTCTGAAACTTAAAGCGGAGATGAGCCACTGTGAGCAAGCAGAGCACAGTGTACGAGAAATAATTACGCTTGTGACCTCGTGCCCTGTAAGGTCACTCTGCATCGCAGGCCAAAGGAAATCAGGAACCATTAGCATTTACCTCAGAGAAGTCACTGACTGGAATGAAGGGCAAGCGTGGGTATATTTCATAAACCAGCAGGTGCTTGACCTCATAAAAAAGTCAATTATCAAAATGCTACATGTAGAATGTCACAGATAAGAAATATATAAAAGTGGGTCCAGCCCAGCATCTCCACTTCAAAGTAAACTGAAGCCAACTTCTAACATTTATTTTCATCATGTAGGTTATACAACAATTTCCTGAAATACAGTAATCCCTATTTAGCAAAAAAGAAAAATAGCAGAATTCCTTGAAAGTGTTTGGAAATAAAAGTGACGATACATACATACATGCTAAGGGCTGACGGCTCAGAAAAGATTTATGATGTTTCTGCAAATCAGTATTAAAGAACGCATGCAGTATTTTTAATTTGCACCTTGTTATCATTAAACCAGGAATCGCGATGTACTTATCCTCAGACTTTCTTATGAGAAATCGGGCATTTATAAAGAATAAAACCATGATTCCTGACTGGTTCAAGGACAGAGCTCTATTACCTGAAGCAAAATTCTCATATCACTCAATAATTGCAAGACTTGGTTCTTATGAAAATCGGTGGGTTTTCATTTAAGGCAGACTATCACTTCTTTTCCTTCCCCAGGAAATTAAAGCGAATTCTGAGACAGCAGCAATAAGAAAAATGAAGCTACAGAAACCAGTGCAGGGAAAGAGGGAACGTGGGCAGCAGTCACCAGTTGTATTAGGCACCTTGCTCGATGTTTGCAAAGTTTCTATTTAAGCTCTCAACGGTCCTGAGAAAAGCAGCTGCCCTGGCCCACAACTTTTCTCACATCTCAGAAAAACCTGCAAAAGACTTTCTGTTGCATAATGTACCTAAAGGAAATACAGAGGAGTCTGACAATATGACCAGTTGACTAGTACTAGCCATTCAGCCCAGCTCAAATGGACTGTGAGCTGCAAAAATGTTACCACCCACTTTAAACCTCTGACTCCACATCTCAGAAGAAGATGGGCTATCGCAGTCTAAGAGCCCAGTATGATATTCAGCCCTTCAGGTAAGAGGATATTCTGGGTTTTACACGACTATGTCATAAAGGGATTCTGACAAAACACGGCCATAAGTTACACAGAAAATGGCTGCATAGTTTGAGATGCTTAGCATTATTAAATTTGAGAAAAGTTCTAATGAGTGATGTATTAACCAGATATATTAGTGTAGAATTTTGCCTACGTTAGTGATTAAGATTCCTATGCTAGAAACAGGCTTTCAGCTTCTAAAACGATGCTTCATGACATAGCTTCCTCTGAAGATCATCTCTTTAAACAGTAAGGACAATGGAGAGGCGATTTCACTCCGAGCACGTGGACGGCAGGTGTGAGCTGTCCACCAGCTGCCGCCATAACCTTTTGATCCCTTCGGACGGCAAATCTGTTCGACAGCCCTACGTGGTCATTCCTCATTTGTTATATGCTTTCTTCTCCTTTAATACGCTCAGGATCCCTATTCCTTGAGCTTGACATCCTTTTATTAAAATAGAAAGCTCCTAGTAGAGCAAACTAAAAGCAATTTTACACTCAGTCAATGTAAAATTTCCTGAAACAATTAATACATTACAACAGAAGTGAACGTGTGATGTTTTAGTTGCATGTAGAATACATACTTGATTATTCTTCCACGGAAACAATTACAGTTTAGTGACAAGATGAAATTTTAAGTAAACCACCATTCAGTTAATTTACGAAGTATTCAGAGGTACTATGCTTAAGTAAAAGACTTCATAACATGAATAGGTTTAAACGTGACCTATGAGCAATCTAGTTTGCCCTTATGTAAGCAACGCTGAGCACAAAACGTCATTTTCTAACAGTTATTTTTCTGCTTTATTTTGTGGTGTGTTGAATGTAATATAGCTGAAAAGCACACAGTCTGAAAGCAGTATCCATTAAAACCTATGTACTCGCCCCCTCCACTCCTATTTAAGATCTAAGGATGCTGGAACAAGCTGGATAAAATAAGTAAATAGTCAGTAAAAGAATGAGTTCTGGAGTGTGACAGTCCCTTAAGTATCTTAGGGACCTTCAGAAAATTCCTTGACCTCTTCTGGCCTCAATTAATTCATGAAAAAAAGAAGACACTGGGTAGATATGGGAGATGATGACAATAATATCCACTTTACAAAGTTACTGGGATGGTTAGATGGAATAAGATAGACCAAGTATTTACCAAAGCCTGACATAAAAGACGTGTCTAATTAATGGAAGGTAGTAGTACCATTTTCACACTATACTTTGGCCCCACTAACCGACCTCTGGCCTAGCGACACATGCGTTTCTATCACTGCTTCAGGGATTAATTCATAGCTACACGATGTCTTTACCTTGTGGCTAACTCATTCATTTCTTTCTAGGAACAATATAAAATGGTATCCACTACAACTGCTAGTGACACCTGTCTTCCCAAATTGTCAAAAATGCAACACTGCACTAATATTTGGTGATTTTTTTCCCTATTTCTTAGACATTTATATTCAATCAGTAATCAAGGCTTAAAAATTAAGCCTTTTGTTCTGCCTTATCGACATTTAGATCTAGGTCCTGCATCCCTTTCTATAATAGGCTGCTAGGTACTTATTTCACTTTAATTAATTCCCCTACTTTAAACTAGTCTATTCTAAATAAAGATGTCTTGGAATGTTTCTGAATATTTCCATAACTGCAATTTCATTTGTGATTTGCTATGGCGTGGCTTTACCTTTTGCAATTTTATGTGTGATAGTATAGCCATATTTTGTCCTTCATATGGGGATCTTTTATTTTTAAAATGTTGTGATATATTGATCACAGAGTTCTATTTCTAAAATACTGTAAATTTAATGGCCAGAGTTATAGAAAAAGGACGTGTTTTGGACAATTTATTCAAATATTTAAAAGCAGTGCTCCTTCATTCCAATCTTATTTTTAACTTTTTATATTCTGGATCTATTTTTTAAAAGAATTTTAATCTAATACATACACGGAGTTCATATATGTAGAGGTCCTAAGTTCTTAACTTAATTTCCTTATTAGAAAATTTCCATGAAGAAAATTTCCATGAAGAAAACTTCCAGTAAGCAAATGAAAATCACTATCTACTCAGTAACTATTTTGGTACTTAAACAGATAAGAATTGTAACTGGAGTTGTTATATGTGAAACATGTGCTTACTATAATACTTAAAACCTTTGCTGCATTTTATTTTCATTTTTCTTCTTGAGCAATCATAAACTGTCCATTGTGACATTTGTAATGAGTACAGTATACAGATGAATATTTCATTACCAATAATAACTGGTATTGGCAAAAGGTCATTGAAAATTAATCCTTCTAAGACCCAGGCCAAATATCATAACAAAATTCTTTTAAAAGTTTCCAAGACTTGCATATATGTTTGTCTCACTGTATGACTTTTGAACTTCACTATTATGGCGAATTAAAATATGCCAATTAAAGTATAAAAAAAGTTTTACCAGGACTTTACTTATTAATCTATTTGTTTTTGCGGTAGTGGGGATTGAGCCCAGGGGTATTCTACCTCTGAGATGCACCCCCAGGTAAATGACTCAGTTTTGTTGAGAGGTAGTAGCATATGTATCTGTCAGTTCAGCCTGCCTGTGCCGGCAAAGTTTTGTAGGAAAGCCTGAGAGCTCTTACGTGATATGACGTGGTCCATGTACTGCGGCAAGTAAGGGGCCCAGGCATCGATGGCTTCCTTTCGTCCTGCCTGCTCAATTCTTCTCAGCTCCGCCAGCAGCAGGGCCTGTGCAGCTTCTCTTACCTAAGGTCACAGAACCAAGTGTGAAAAAAGAAAGCAGGTCAGTTGGTCAGGCGAGTGCCTACAAGTTAGAAAGTTCATATGAAATAAACAAAAGGATACGAGAACGCTGGTCTGTTTACATGAGAACAGCTACTCACCAAATAATGAGTTCATAGCGTGGAATAAATTTGATGCTAGCACTTCATATTTGTAACATGTTAGTTAATGATTTTGGTAAGAAATATTGTAACACTTATCCACTTAGTCACGCTTGGGTTTAAGACTTTATTTCCCAAAGCAGTCTTGTATTCTAACATAGCATTTTCAAATTTTAAATTTCTATACTAATATTGTTAAAAGCCACTGTTGAAATTATTATAAACTTCTCTCACAGTGTGAAGAAATTTTATCTTTGCTAGTAAAATTCTGATATATGCATACCTACATACACACACACACACACACATTTTTGGTGCATGTGTGAGACGTATATCTATATTAGACACACACACACACACACACACACACACACACACACACACACACACACACGGGATTGAACCCAGGAGCATTTATCTCCACCTACAGCCCAGTCCTTTCTACTTTTTGTTTTTGAAACAGGATCTTGCTAGGTTGCGGAGGCTGTCCTCAAACCTGCAATCCTTCTATCTCAGTCTTTCAAGTACTAGGATTATGGGTGTGTGCTACCATACCCAGTTTTATTATATAGATTATATATTATACTTATTTATTATATATTATATAGATATCTATTATTTTTAAATAGATACTCTATACAAACAAACATGTATAAAGCCACACAATGCATACCTAAGACATGATCAACATAAAGGCAATAGATTCCTATGAAAAGGCATAAATTAAAGTTCAAAATCATATCAATTCCTTCCAAATCATATTTTTTTCAAAACATATCAATTCTCCTTTCAATATGACATGTAACTTTTACTTTTCAGTTTTAGTTTGTTTTCTTTTGGCAGAAGCACTACATGTATGAGGTCAAAGAAGCCAATCAATTATAAAGTGGTGTGCCAATCTACTTGTCAACTATTTATAGTTGAGAGGACAACGTGAGCCAGGCGTGATGGCACACACTTCTCTTTCCAGTGCTGGGGAGGCTGAGACAGGAGGATTACAGGCTTAGGGCCAGCCTCAGCTACTTAGTGAGACCCTCCACAATTTAATGAGACCTTGTTTCAAAGTAAAGAATAATATAGGTCTGGGGGTATAGCTCAGAGGTAGAATGCCCCTGGGTTCAATTCCCAGTACCACAGAAAAAAAGGAAGAAACAAGTCTATAAAGTATATGAGACTTTTTAAAATCAAAAAGTCATTGCATTTTTTAATAAAAGCAAATGAATAAACAATCTGGAATATTAAAGCTGAGTATATAAAAAAGGGAAAGCAAAACATGGAAATCTGAACCTATGTTTTCTATCACATGATGAACAGGTATGACAAGAAACAAGATAAACGTTAACCTTTTTTTGTTTCAAGTTTACATTTGACCGAGTATCGCCTCCACATTACCTCCAGGCACCGATCTTGCCATCTTCGCGCCAGCATCTCTAGCAGCGGAGGCCTGAATTTATCCAGTCCCAGCAGGTCTGGCAGCATCACACAGTGCATGGCAGCTAACTGACTCCATCCTGTTAAAATGTGACATATTACAAATCCTAGAAACATCTTGGAATTCCCTAAGACAGGAGTTTCTCTTTATGTACATATATCGAAAGCAAAACTACAAAAGCCAGGTCCACTATATTATGCTATAAATGATTTTAACAACATTAGATATTTTATACAAAGATTTGTCCAAATGTGCTTCATCTAAATCATGTATTTGGAACCTGTAAGGACTCTCAACATTTTAAATAAAATGTCCACGCAAAGGATAAGCAAATTCACAAGGAAAACATATTTCTAAACAGGTTTCCTAGACTAAAACATTTATAAGGGATGGGATAGAGCAGGCATAAATACACAGAACAGCTCTGGCTGAGGAACCGCTGTCAGCTACAGGGGCGTTCACTTGGATATCCAAGGAGAGGTCCCTGCCACTTAAGGCTTGACCATCTGTGTGTGCCATTGTGTCAGCCAACAGAGACGTCTTTCCTTCTCTGTCAGAGGGCCTTTAATTAAGGTAGTTATTGATCCTGTTCCATACAAAATGGAACAGATATTTAATCACAATCATAACTGAAAGAAGCAACATAACGCCAATTTTGAGAAGAAAAATGAAATCAGACATTCCACAAAACAAAAATCTGGTCATCTAAAATGTATATAGTCTTCAACATGATTAATTCTGACTAATAGGAATAAGTGTTACATTTTTCAGGGTTCTGGTTCACAACACAGAACCTGATTAAGGTGAAGAAAAAGATAAACACTGTATACCCTACAATATTGAAAAGTACTAGTATGGAGACTATTTTTTATTATTTTAAGATTCAATACTTTAATCTCATTTTAGAGGCATCTAAAATCTCTTTATATATGCAAGAAGTGCCTCATTCTTCCCAAATTATGTATGAGGCCATTGTTAATCCACAGTAATTATCATTATCTGAGGACAACATCCAAAGAAAAATAATCAAGAATAGATGCCCAAAAAAAGGTCACTACCACCTTATAATGTGAGTTAGCTTGTGGACCTAGAAGTTTAGCAAAGTAATGTTCTGAAATAATCTGAAGTATTCTAAAATAATAAAAACTGTACACAAAACTCAGAATGGTCACTGAAACTGTTAAAGAGATAGACAGACAGACGGACCAGCTATTCAAAGACTTATCCTTTCAGTGAGGAAACTCTCATCACCTGATAATGTGTACACTTTATACATGTAATTATATTAATTAAATTAATTAAGTACTTTAATTCTCATTAATGGATAATATTATATCTAACTATATTTAATTACACTAATTCTCAACTGGATAATACATTTTATATATGTATAATTATATATATTATATTAATTAAGGTGATGGGCAAACATTTTAGATAATTTATGATGCAGAAATATGTATATGTATATCTGTATGTGTATATGTTTGCATAGATATACATACATATATTACTCTCCAGTAATTTCTTAAAGTACATTAATATTTCGAGTATACTTTAGAGATATGAGGTAAATTTTAATATGATTATCACCAAACCCCAAAATCTAATCGCTTATTTTTAATTAAAAATAGCTATCTTTCATAATTTAACAAATGTGACCCTGACTTTATTTGCAAAAATCCAGTTTTAACAAAACTTCATACAAAATAAATACATTATACTTTTAAATTCCTATATTCTCTTTCCAAAGGAGTTCTACTCACAACAAAGGCTCTGTATTTCACGGCCCTTCAAAATTCCTTCTGTTCAAATGGACTTGTAATATTCCTTCTTAATGAAGAGTCTGAATCATTGTGAGTTACGGTTTATATTTTACAAATTTCCACCTTTTCACATGATGTCTTAGGGAACGAAGGTTGGCAGACCCCATTCGTACTTTCCGAGCTCCAAAATTACTTTCTACTGGTGTAACTCCAGAGAAATAAAATAATAGCCCAACTAAATCTAAAGTTAAATTATAGATTTTCGCCCCAGCCTGAAGCAAAAATAGTAATGGGATAGGTGAATTCCTATCAGCCTATAATCAATCTGAAGGCTTTTCAAAAGAGGATGTAAATTAAGAGATTTTCTCATATTCACCTCAAACCCAGGCCTACAGTTGTGTAAAGGCGGCAAAAATATGAAACAAATGCATTAACACTAATGCCAGAGGCCATGTGGCAAACACCACTGTGCAAACCAGTCTGCCTTTTAGTACCAAATTCACATCAGAGATTAGCACCTTGGCGGTCTATGAACGTGACCTGTGCCGGCCAGCAGTAGCGTAACGTTTCCATAACCAGCTCTTTGTCATTGGCGTTAGCAAATCAAGTCACAAAATGGGAGTTTTAGGATCTCATACGTAACAAATGAATGCACAAATCGGATCAAAAAAACACGTCTACCAGGATAAAGCATAGGTTGAAAGAATGCTGTTAGGAAGTGAGAGAGAATACCTTCATTTACTAAGAAACAGGTATGTGAAGCGGGAAGAGAGGCAGAGGCGGAGTGACCAGCGTCAGCCCCAGTGGGAACAACAGGTGCAGCAGCTTGCAGAGGAGAAGAGGAGAGAGAGAGAGAGGAGAGGAGTGAGCTACAACAGCTTCTGGAAAAAAGCGCAGTATTAGTGGAGAATGAAAAACAAAGTCGGCAAAGTCTAGTGAACGTAGAACTCAAAGATGGTGTTTTCATCAGGAGGGCATGGTCATTAAAGGTTACGGCAGGGAGATGATGTAGTTTATTGAGTAGCAACCACAGTGGAGTTTCGCTTCCTCTTAAAGTCAAAAATCTATTTAATACCATAGATGAATGATGTGTCCAAGATCGCAAAACATAGTTTTAAAACAATGAAGGCTTTTTTAAAAAAAAAAAAGTGACAATGTAAAAGAATTACAAAAAATGAATTCAATTTTTGAAATGCGTCACAAATGAAAAAGTTTAAGCTGTTCTTTGTGTTTTTATTGCATTTAATGGTTTTTCTCTAGCATTATGTGTCAATTGTTTTAAAATATCTCAAACCAGTACTCAGTGAGATTACTTCAATTTTCCACACCATATAAAACTCATTTGAAATAGATCAGCTTATAGAGACGATATACTGCATTATTATGTTTACTCTTATGAGAAGAATTTAATCTAGTTTCATTCCTTGATGTTTAAAAATATTTTTATGATACAAATGCAAAACCGTTGTTGTGAATTTTACCATTCTTATGGAATAGAAGAACTCTCCCCCTTCCCCCAAAAAAGTCAAACGTTGCCAGGAAAATGTTTCAGCTTATATTATCATATGAAAAAGCAAAAGGACCACATGGCGCACACATTCTACAACTGGAGGTCAATGTTAAGATTTAGAGGTCACCATTTGACACTTCCTTCCTATGGAGAAATTACCATATGTCATGCACAAGCATCTTCAAATTAATCCCTCTCCTTTCTTCTGTCATTGGACAGCAATAGGTTTGGGCTCCTGAACAGATTACGCATTGTCTGCTGAATGATATGTTTGCTTTTCATGCAGTGAAGTCCCTTTGTGACAACAGGGCAGCTGCATGGAAACAACTTTTTCATAATTTCCACACGAACGCATCATAATGTCACTCAGGCACGTGTGAGGTAAACAGGAGAACCGAAAGAAGTCCATGCACAGTAACAAGAAAGGCAAATTTAACTCTGTGACCCCGAGAAGGCCCCTCTTGCACGCACGAAGGCTTTATCTGGCAAATTATAATTCTTTTGTTATTGTGACAGACTTAGGTTTTGTTCCTTATGAAATGACGGTTATTTGGTATTGCTATAAAGAAATGGGCTTGTTTTTAATTTTGTATCTCCTTCAGACCTAACAACTCCTTAAAAGTAATCTTGCAAAGACATTGCAAATATTTCTATATTTCAACACATGATTTTGCTTTTCATTTCTTATATTTAACTATAGATTTAGTTAAAATGACCTATAAAATATGCACCTCCCAAAGCAAAAAGTAGGTACACTTTGGGGGCAGGGAGTAAATTTTCAGGTTTGGCTTCCACACCACCAAAATATTGAGAAAGTTCCTCTGGTGGCTTCCAACATTTAAAATTCTTTCACAGTTTCACTATTTGACCACTGGGAAGGTGTGTGAATTCTGTGTAGGTGTACGCTTAATCCTGAAGGGACACAAGACTGAGAGCATTAAAAAACCAACATACATGAATAAAAGTTTAGCACTGAGTAATCACTACCCGAGCTACGTCAAATAAGGAGTGGAATTAAATCATCATGTTGTCTTAAAGTGTAAATGTACAAGGAAAACAGAAATGCTACTGGCAGAACAGCTCGAATAAGTCTTGTATGTATTGAATATTATTAACTACTTTTTTGGAGTATGTGTGCTGAGGATTGAACCCAGGGGTAGGCAGTTTCTACCTCTGGGCTATCGTCCTAGCACTGTTTATATTTTTAATTGGAAACAGGATCTCACTAAGTTGCTGAGGCTGGACACAAACCTGTGATCCTTGTGTCTCAGACTCCCAAGTACTAGGATTAAAAGTGTGCATCGCCACACCTAGCTTTATCATTTATAAAAGAAGGGGGGAAAAACCAGATTCTGGGTATTTAAATAATAATAAGGTGTTTAAATAATATTTAAAATTAAAAAAGAACATTTGTATTTGTTCTTTCATAAATTCTCTAGTTACCCAGAATCTAGGAAAATACTGCAATAGAAATCAATGAACCAGATTTATTATGCTTTAAAAATCTCTGCATTACCACCAAAAAAATGCCCTATTCACACTACCTCACAACTGAAAGGGCAGAGTCCAGAACTCCTTTCACAGTTCACTGAGATACTAACTCTGTCACAGCTTTTTCAACTGTACATGCACAGAAAATTCAGCAACAGAAGTTAGAAGAAAAAGTACCACTTTCTGAGCCTGGCGTGGTGACACATGCTTGTAATTCCAGCATTTGGGAGACTGAGACAGGGATTGCGGTTCGCGGCCAGCCTCAGCTACTTAGTGAGGCCCTTTGCAACTTCGTGAGACCCTGTTTCAAAATAAAGAATAAAAAATGGGGCTGGGAGTATAGCTCAGAGGTAGAATTCCCCTAGGTTCAATCCTCAATACCACACACACACAAAGTACCACTTTCAAAATAAATAACAATCAAGATGTAATGGTAAATAACAAATCTGAAAGTTTTGAGTACCATTGAACAGTGAAGATTTATACCATTAAACAAAATCAATCATTTGACTTCATAAAACAGAAAAGCTCTTATGTCACTTATCAATTTGCTTCTCTTATGAAGGATTAGCAAAACATAAGGAAAAAGAGTTTTAGTCCAGGTTTAAAATGAGAGGCTGAGACAGAAGGATCGTGGTTCGCAGACAGCCTCAGCTATTTAGTGAGGCCCTTTGCAACTCAGAGATACCCTGTTTCAAAATAAAGAACAAAAAAATGGGGCTGGGGTTATAGCTTGGAGGTAGAATGCCCCTGGGTTCCATCCCCAGTACTGTGAATTAATTAATTAATTAACTAATTAAAAAAATAAAATGGAGACAGAAACAGTTTCTATTCTTAAAGGGGGTGGGTCCTTTAAGAAAGTAATTTTGCAGCTAAAAGACTCTTCTACTACTTATTCTCACACAAAAAAAGACAAAGATGACACATCTGTGCAACAACATATATACCTACCTAGTTACTGACATATTGACTCTAGAAACATAAAGAAAAGGTATTCAGAGATTCATCTATTCAACAAATGTTTACTGAGTTCCTTCTATGAATCACCCACTGTTCCAAACACTCATGAAAAATCAGTGAGCAAAACAGAAAATTACTTCCCTGCCTTTGAACTTCCTTAGCATATCAAAGATATAAGCCAACTGAAAAAAAAAGGCACCTAAGTTCAAACACACACACAAACCTCAGATCCACTCGTTGCCTTGACATATGTACTCCAGGTTATGTTCAGTTTCAGGACTGCAGACCTTAGCCAAGGATAGTGATAAGCTACTGGTTAACTTATGTAAATATTTCCTGAGATAATTTAACACTGAATGACTACTTATTTCTTAGGTTAGACAATAAGAGTTGAACCCACTTTTGCAAAAAAAAAAAAAAATTGCAAAGAACATAACATAACCTTAAATCTTTGAGTGGTTTGACTTACTAGCCAACAGACTAATGACACATTCCTGTCTGCAATCCAGCCTAAAACTGGATCGTGAGTCACTGGGCACCACGGTGGGGGTCAGCAAAAGAAAACCAAAGAGAGAGAAGTGGGGTAGAAAGATGAACGTATAATGCTCTCATGGCCGAATCTCTGATAACTCAGAGTCCTTTTATCTCTTGCCACTTTCTACCCTAAGTTGGTTATTTATGTTAATGTGTTATCTATTAGACATGTATAAACCATTCAATAGAGAATATAGACTAATCTCTCTGACCTCTCAGAGTTGTAGGAGACAAAAGATGCCAAAAAATACTTGTTGAAGGAATAATTACACTAAATATTAATGTCAACAGATGGCACTATGAAAGGGGACTTCACAATGCTATCCTAATGCACTTTACTATGTAACGCTCTCTCTCAATAGACTGTGGATCTTCATTTACTTGAAAAGACAAACATGTGCCTTACGAATGAAAATTCCTAAATATATTGATTTAAATAAGTCATTCAGAAAATGACTCAATTTCCAGTGCCTTGTTCACTGCTCTCTCAACTCAGTGCTTTTCTTAAAAAAGTGATATTAAAAACATTCCAACTTTAAATCCTCGGGCTTCACCAGATAAACAAATCCAACATTGTTAACAGTGGTAGATATATAATCCACCATGATGATGTCACAAATTGTCCTGAATGCTTCTTTCTACTCTTTTGAAAACAGAAGGGTAAATAAAATTCAAAAAGAAAAATCAATTACAAAGAATGATATTGAAGATGATGATAAATAGTATAGCTTTTCCTTTTTATTGGTTCATAATAATTACATATAATAATAGGAATCATTGTGACATGTTTGTACATGCACTAAAATAATTTGGTCAGTTTCATTCCCTGGTACCTGCCCTTCCCCTTCCCTTTCACTCCCTGGACCCTCTTCCTCTACTTTATCTTTAATAGGATCTTAAATGAAGCTTTAAACTAACTTAATGAAGGAAAATACACCCTGCCACTGATTTATCTATGGTGGAAGATTGTCAATGAGTTCAGAAAAATACATAGCTGCTACTGGAGAAAATGCATAGATCTGGAGTTGAAAAATGTTGGCTGTACCCTAATTAAAACACCGTTACTAACCATATTTCAAACAAGTCAGTTATCACTGTGAACCTGTTTCTAGTTCTCCATGTAAAAATGCTCTAAAACCATCAAAACTCTAAGAAAAAGAATTTTACTATATAAATTATAGCATATTTAGACAAAGGGAAAGGAACTTTATAGTCTTGCCTAAAGCAACTACACACACACACACACACACACACACACACACACACACACACACAGAGTTTAAAACAGTGAAATTCAAGCCACTGGGACATCAAGCAATAAAGAGTTGAGAAATTGGGTACAAAGTGAGCCCTATTACTGGTCTAGCTTATTGTCTGGAGAAAGTTTCCAGATCAAGATACAAGAAAGGGAGCTTGAGGATTCCAGTAGTCTCCCTGAACTGAGTAGACATGGCTGAGAATCTCAGGAAACTCAGAAAGCTAGGAGTCATAGAATAGAGAAGAGAGAGGCAAAGATTAAAGTCCTTCAGAGAGTTCCCTTTAAGTATGCAGCAGAGTACCAATAAGTTCATTTGTTAGAGAACCTAGTAGAAGCTGGAGAAAGGCCAGCAACAGTACCTGCTCCCACCAGTCTGCCTGGAAAAACTCTCGAACTTCATGGAGCATTTGATAGGGTGCTATTACTAGCCAAGCTTTGGTGATGGGGAGTTACTTTACTGTGCACAGAGCGCTGCTCCAAACCCACCTAACAAATCATAAAAACAAGACTAGAAAAAGGTTAAACTATTTCTACATAACTTCATCACAAAACAAAACTCAAGAAGATTTGCAAGAATATAAAAAATATCTAACATTCAACTTGATAAATTCAAATATTTGCCATCTAATCAAAGATTACCAAGCATGTAAAGAAATCACAGTCCAAAATGAGGGTAATGATTAATTAAAACCAACTTGGAACAGAGAAATATCAGAATTATTAGATAATGGTGCTAAAACAGTCATTATAACCTTAATCCACATATTCAAGAAAGTTACTGAGAGACAAAAAAGATTATTAAAAAAAGTTCCAAATTCTGTAGATATATATCAAAATTTTGAGTTGAAAGTAAGCCTTAAAATGGGATTAATGACAGTTTACACGTTGCTAAAAAAAAAAAGACTAATGAAATTGAAGACATTGTAATAAAAGTGATATAAACCAAAACCCAGAGAGAGAAAAAAGAACACACACACAAAAAGCATCCGTGATCTATAAAACAACACCAAGCAGCCAAATGGAAGTGAAATTGAGTCTACTAGAAAAAAAATGAGATGTAGAGACAGAATAATTGAAGAATAATTGGTTCAAATCTTTTTATATTAATAAAAACTCTAAATTTAAGAAGTTCAAGAAAGCCACAACCATAAGAAATATGAGAAATACTAAGGTACTATATAATCAAATTGCTCAAATCAGAGATGAAAAGAAATTCTCAAAAGTAGCAAGAATAATAATGTTAGATATAGAAGAACATAGATAAGAATAACATCAGATTTATTGTAAGAAACAATATAGGCCAAAAGACAATATAGTATCGTCTTTAAAGTACTGGAAGAAAAAAAGTCAAATCAGTATTCTACAGGAATTTTTAAATATCTTTCAAAAGTAAAGGCAAATATAGATATTTTCCAATCATATAAAAGCTTAATAAAAAGCAAGTCATTTAGGCAAAAAGAAGATTAGCAGATAGAAATGTCAATCTACACAAAGGGATAAAAAATACCTCAAATAGTAACTACATGGGTAAGTATGTATGCTTTTTTCTTATTTAATCTCTTTCAAATAATTGACTATTATTTATTTTATTTATTTATTTATTTATTTATTTATTTTTTTTTTTTTTTGGTGGTACTGGGGATAGAACACAGAGGCTTTCTACCTCCGGGCTATATTCCCAGACCTTTTTTATATATTATTTGGAAACAGGGTCTCACTAAGTTGCTGAAAGCCTCACTAAGTAGCTGAGGCTGGCCTCAAACCTGTGAGATCCTCCTGTCTCAGCCTCCCAAGCGCAGGGATTACAAGCGTGCGCCACCACGCCCGGCTAATAATTGACTATTAAGCACAAGTCTTGACAATGATTTGTGAGGTTTATAAACATGCAAAAGTAAAATGCAGAGTAACAACAGCATACAAACAGGAGGTAAGAAACGCAAACACAGCTGGGCGTGGTGGCGCAAGCTTGTAATCCCAGCATTCGGGAGGCTGAGACTGGAGGATCGCAGTTCACGGACAGCCTCAGCAACTTAGCAAGGCCCTTTGCAACTCAGTGAGACCCTGTTTCAGAATAAAGAATAAAAAAATAGGGCTGGGGGTGTAGCTCAGAGGTCGAATGCCACTGGGTTCCATTCCCTGACCCACAATACATACATACATACATACATACATACATACATACATACATACATAACAAAGAACAAATGGGACAAAGAAAAATCAATAGCATAACAACAGGCTCAAATCTAACTATATAAAAATCACATTAAATGTAAATGAAAGTTTAAGCATCACAAGTCAGTCTGAATAAAACAAATAGTAAGACTCAACTATATGCTGCCTACAGGAAACACAAAGACCCAAATAAATAAAAAATAAAAGAATGGAAGAAAACCTGCTATAGTAACAGTAGCCAGAAATGATAAAATGGCTCTAATGTCACCCACAAAGTAGATTTCAGAGCAAAAGTAATCAGCAAAGATAAATAAGTTCACTTAAGAATGACAAGGCGTCAAAAAAATCAAGATGAATGAACAATTCCAAAGGTTTACACAACGAATAAGAACATTTCAGGGTAATGAAAACAATAGAAATGCAAGAAGGAACGAAAAACCTCGCAGAACAAAGTAGGCAGAAAGTGTACATTCAGTTTGAATCCTGTCAAGCAACTTCAACTGATTTTAAAAACTTGTCCATCCAACAACAAGATACACACTTCATCTGAAGTACATACAGCATTTTTACCAGGATATACCATATACTGAGCCATAAATCAAGTTTCAACAAATTCAAAAGAATTCATATTGTACAACATGATGACTATAGTTAATAGCAATATATTATATACTTAGAAATTACTTAGAGAGTAGAATTGAAGTATTTTCACAAAGGATGGAGAAAAAATACACATTATATATGAGGTAATGGAGATATTAACTAGCTAGATTTAGCCATTCTACAATGTATTTTTATATCAAAATATCATATAATATACTATAAATATAATTATTATTTTATATAAACATAATAAATTGGAAAAATTCCAAAGGACTTAAACCTCTCAAAATATGTCAATTGACTATAAATTAAAAACCATATAGATCCTTGGAAAAATCCTGTGTTCAAAATTTACTTTTTTTTTTTTTTTTTTTTGCAGGTCTGGGGATGGAACCCAGGGGCATTGGACCTCCGAGCTACAGCCCCTGACCTATTTTTTATTCTTTATTTTGAAACCAGGTCTCACTGAGTTGCCCAGGGCCTCACTACGTAGCTGAGTCTGTCCGCGAACCACGATCCTCTGGTCTCAGCCTCCCGAATGCTGGGATTACAAACGTGCACCACCACGCCCAGCCCGTGTTCAAAATTTAAATAACTCATTACTAAATTATCTGAGGATAAATTTAAAAATCAAAGAAAATTTAAAAGTACACCAAATCACAATGTGTAGGATGCCACAAAAATAGTAAGAATTTAGAGGGGAAATTGTAGCACTGAATGACCATGTTAGAAAAGAAGAAAGGTCTGAATTCAATGCCCTGAGCTTCCACCTTAAGAAATTAAAAATATAAGAGCAAATTAAAAACAAAAAATTATAGTAATTTAAGCACAAATCATCAAAATAGCAAACATAAAAATAATAGAAACCAATGAAACCAAAAGCTGGATCTTTGAGATCAGTAGTATTAATCTACTGGACAGACTGATGTAGAAAAGAGAGAAAAGATTTTTTTTGCTCATAAATTTGACATAAACTACCAAAGTTTACTCAAGAAGAATTTTTTAAAAACTGAATATCCACATAGATAATATCAATTTTATGAAAATATCAAACATATGTGGATGTGTGGTACTGAGAATTGAATACAGGGCCATTCTACCTCTGAGCTACACCCTCAGCCCTTTTTTATTTTTTTATTTTGAAACAAGGTCTTGGTAAGTTGCTGAGAGTCTAAGTTGCTGAGGTTGGCCTTGAACCTGCGATCCTCCTGCCTCAGCTTCCCAATGTGTGCTACCACTTCCCGGCTGCATATAAAACATTTTTAAAGCTATAGCTAAAAGCTTTCTCATTAAGAAAACTACAGGAGTGAAAGCTTTCACTGGTGAACTGGACCAACCAAATAAGGAAGAAATAGTATCAATCTACACAAACCCTTCCCAAAAATAAAATAAAAGGGATTACCTCCTTAAACATTCTGTGTTACCTTAAACACCTGGTTACCGAAATTGCACCAAGATGTAATCAGAATGAAAACTACACACACCAAAATCCCTCCCGTACAAATTGTATTTAATGATCTACAAAATGAATAATTCATCATGACAAAGTGTGGTCTATATTACAAGGTTGCTTTAAAACAAAAAAGTCAATATACTTTGTCTTAAGAAGAGAATAAAAGAGAACAATCATATGAACATCTCACTAGGTGCAAAAAACCAACTGACTCAATCTAACTTCCATTCAAAATAATAAAAATAAAGCTCAACAAACTCGGAATATAAGGGAACTTCCACAACCTGATAAAGGGCATCTTGGAAAAACATAAAGCTAACACCATCCTTAATTATAAAAAAAAAAAAAAGTGAGTGAATAAACTGTGGCCTATTCGTAATACATAAAGATATACAGTAATAAAAACGAATAAGTAAGAGTCAAATGCAACATTAACCAATCTCACAGAAGCCAAACACAAAAGAATACAAACTGTATGATTAACTCAAAAGAGGCAAAACTGAACTCTAAAGCTAAGGAATTTAAACTCAGGCAGAACCATTATAAAAGAAAGTACAGACCAACAGAAGAGTAGAAGACGTAGGAACAATTCCACATACTTACACCCACTTGATTTTTGATAAAGAAACCAAAAATAGATGCTGAAGAAAAGACAACCACTTCTACAAATGGTGCTAGGAAAACAAGATACCCATTTGCGGAAGGTTAACATTAGATCTCTACCTCTCATCCTGCACAGAGGTCAACTCAAGATAGACTAAAGACCTAGAAATCTCACAAAAACTATACATTTACTAAAGAAACCACAAGAACAACATAGAGGCACCAGTAAAGACTTTCTCAATAAGACTCAGAATCAATAAATCAATATAACTGAGAACCAATAAATGAGATGGGATCAAATTTAAAAGCTTCTATGTAGCAAAAGAAAATCAAGAATCTGAAGGGAGAGCATACAGAATGGATGAAAAGCTTTGCTAGCTACTCCTCTGCTAGAGAACTAATATCTAAAATATAAAAAGAAATAAAAATTAACACTAAAACAGTTAAAACTGGGCAAAAGAATTGAATAGACACTTCTCAGAGGAAGAAATACAATTGATCAATAAATATTTTTTTAAATGTTCAACATTGCCAGGCGTGGTGGTACATGCTTGTAATCCCAGCATTTGGGAGGCTGAGACAGGAGGATTGCGGTTTGCAGACAGCCCCAGCTACTTAGTGAGGCCATTTGCAACGCAATGAGACCCTGTTTCAAAATTTAAAAAATAAATATAAAAAATAGGGCTGGGGGTATAGCTCGGAGGTAGAATGTCCCTGGGTTCCATCCCCGGTACCACAAAATAAATAAATAAATAAATAAATAAATAAATAAATAAATAAATAAATAAATAAAATGTTCAACATCACTAGTAACCAGGGGAGTGCAAATCAAATTACACTGAAATTCCACCTAACTCCAGTTAGAATGGTGATCATCAAGAATACAAGCAATAATAAATGCTGGAGAGAATGTGTAAATAGGAACTCCTTTACACTACCGGAGACACTGTAAATTAGTGCAACCACTATGGGGATCATTTGGAAGTTTCCTCAAAAAATTACGAATGGAACCACCATATGACCCATCTATATAATTTCTTGGTATCTTTTCTAAAGAACTAAATACAGAATATAGTATCTATACACAAATATCCATGTTCATAGCAACATAATTCTAATTTGGCTAATTCTAAAATGGCTAATTTATAGAACCGACTCAGGTGTCCATCAACAGATGAATGGGGGGGAAAAAGGTGATATATATATATAACACACAATGCAATTTTACTCAGCCCTAAAGAAGAACAAAATTATGTCATTTGCAGGAAAATGGATGGAACTGGAAACTATTGTGTTGGAAAATATGTGTTAAACTAGACTGGTCGGCCTCGTAAAGTTAAGAGTAGCACCGAGAGCTTTCTGCCCGTATGCCAATATCACTACAACTGCATTATGATGTAAACTATAATGCACCAATAAACGTGTATTTAAAAAAAAATCAAGGGTGGTGTGTTTTCTCTGATTCCCGGAAGCTAGTTAGAAAATAGATAAAAAATAAGAGACTTCAAATAATGCACAGAGAGGGAGATTTGTAGAGTAGCTGAAGAGAGTTAAGGGAGTGAACAGGTAACTGAAGAGAGTTAGGGAGGAGAACAGGGAGGACTGAAAATGGAAGCAACACCGCAGCAACGTGTGAGGGTTTTACCATCAATTGCACTCCCGGGTGAGGAAAGAGGAGGGAGAGTGGAGTGCGACACAAAGCGCTGTGTGCACGTGTGTTTCTAACACACTGAACCTCGGGATGGTGTACGACTGCAATGCACTAATAAAATAATTTTAAGGAAAAAAAGCAAAGATATAGTTGAATCAAAAAGTTTCAGATTCTGGGGCATTTTAATTTCAGACTTTTGGGTGAGGGGTGTTCAACCTGCAGTTATCCTGCAAGGGGAAGGTTTAGTGACTGGAAGGCACCTGTGAGATGCTTCTGAAACCCCGTAATGTTCTATTCCTTATGCCAACAGAGAGCGACAAGAGTTCAGCTTACAAAAGCCATCAGGTTGCACATTTCTGTTTCGCACACTTTTCCGTGGGCATACTACATTTCACACACGAGAGTAAAAATTAATCTAAACAGAACTGTCATGTAGCTCTTCTGTAGCTTAATACAATATCGCAATTACAAAATGATTATATAATTAGAAGACAAGAAAATGAGAAGATGACCATTAGAAATGCAGGATTAGGAATGAGGAATGGGGATGGCAGAGAGAATATGGAAGCTTATCTTCCACAATGAGGACCAACAGCGGCTAACCATTAAAGGATATTGCAATAAATCGCAGAACAATAAACCAGCAAGGCAGGAATACTTGTCCAAGGTAAAGGGGAAGCAGTTGGGGTTTTTTTATTTAGCAAACTTTAAGGAACTATCCTTTGGCTCTTTCAAACTTAAAATAATAGGACTAAAATCTGAAGGGAAAAAGATCTCTAAGATGACAGCATCTATAAGCACTAGAACATGCATCGACCATCTTTTGCGTGAAGAAGCATTAACTCTTCACCTACAGAAAGTTCTCCAGGCAGAAGTGGCTCCGTAGCGCCCGTGCTTAGTTCATTTGTCAGTGTAAAAGGAGTATAAAAGATGTACTCGAGTAGTTGAGTACATTCATTAATAATACACATCTACACAAACAATAAAAATAAAGAAAAATTAAACTTTTCTTCTTTCTTATCCCCTACATGAAAAACAAAGCTAAAAATGAAAATTATGATGTATATGATTTACATAAAAACAAAAGATAAAAAGAATAATTTAACAAGAATTTCTACTTATAAATCGCCATGTATGTGGCAAATGGCAGTTATGGTATGGAACTATGAATTTAATCATCCTTAAATATAGTTAAAAATAGGTACAACTTTTAAACTCAAGATATACACAATTAAAACACTAGTGTTGTCAAGTTAAGGTGCCCCTAATGCATAAAAATTAGGCCAAAGGCAGTATAATAAAATTAAGTGAAATATGCTCATTTGTCAGTTTCTAAATAAATCTGATTTATTTTTAACTGACATCTTAATTATCCATTTCACATCTGGAATATAACAACTTTTCTCTCTTTTAACAATCTGAGACAAACAAAATGTTATGATTATACATTAGCTACGCCTCCTCAGTTTCTACCGCTGAAATGTCATGTCAATTATTTAATAAGATTTAATTTTACCTTGTTTAATCTGTCCTTGCACAATATTACTGGAAGTTGGAGGGGAACCCCTTGCCTTAGAAAGGTCTGGGGTGCTTGGTCTAGGTGGCCTTAAAAAAGAAAAAAATATATATGTATTTATACTTTCACATTTTCATATTTCCAGGACTATTTAAAATATTAAGTTTTCTAGATTCAAGTACATTGTGAAGAAACACACAGAGAACATTCTCAAGTAACTGTTCCCAAAAGACGATCATTTTTTGATTGTGACTGCAAAGATTTTTCACTTCACATTTGAATATGGTAAAATAAATACATGAATAGCAAGTAAAAATTTTACTTCTATTTATATTTTCTATTAGTTTAAGAAATATTTATGAGCAATCCAAGAATTACCATTAAGAGGTAAACATCATTCTTAATCCTCCATTCTTTACTATTAGCATGCTGAGATTTCAACCAACCTGTTATTGCTGGTCCAAATGAGTTCATGAAACAATACATTGATTTTAAAATTAACAGGGAAAAATGCCTGGCGTGGTGGCGCACGCTTGTAATCCCCGCGCTTGGGAGTCGGAGACAGGAGGATTGCGCAGGTTTGAAGGCAGCCGCTCTGGCTTAAGAGACCCTGTTTCAAAATAAAAAAGTGTAAAATAGGTCTGGGAGTGTAGCCTGGAGGTAAAAGGGCTTCCAGGAACCCCAGTACCACAAAAAAAAAAAAAAAAAAAAAAAAAAAATTAAGAGGGAAATAAGGCATCATGAATTCTTGGAACCTAGGAGTAGACTGTTTGAGTTTTAATTCTGATTCTACCACTTATTAGCTACAAGACCTCATGCAAATTCCTGTGGTTCTCTGTGTCTCCGTTTTCTTATCTGTAATAAAGGAAGGATAAAACTATCTACCACTAATAAGTTTATTTTCACAAAATACTTAGAGCTGGACACAAATTAAGTGATACATAAGTATTTATCAGATTAAAAAAATAACTTTATTGTGTGGTACTGGAGATTCAACCCAGAGGTACTCACCTTTGAGCTATACCCTCAGCCCTATTTTATTGCTTTCTTTGGAAAGAGAGTCTCACTAAGTTGCTGAGGCTGGCCTAGAACCTGTGATTCCTCGTGCCACATCTCAGCCTCTCAAGTACTGGGATTACAGGTGTGTGTCACCATGACTGTCTTAAAAAAGATCGATATGTTTAACTCTAAATAGAGTAGAATAAAAAATCATCTTTATAATGGGCGATGTGTACATGTATGTCCACACAAGTGTTTTACCCCATTATGATGTATGAATATAAAGTACCAGTAAAAAATTTTTAAAATCATCTTTATAACTTTGAAAAGTAGCAAATAACATTCAGGCTAGATAGTCTAGAAAAATTAAAATAGTATTCTGCATTTTTAAAGATTGTGTTTTCTCTCTTTACTGGAAAGTTCTGACTATACTTAACACATAGTATTCATCGTTATATAGATTATGAAAGGAAGTTTTAACAACATATAAATTTTTAGTTGAGTGTTAGCACAAACTTCCAACCGATATAACATTATATTTATAGCTAGGTGTAGTGATGCATCCTTGTAATTCCCGTACTTGAGAAGCTGAGACAGGAGGGCTGCAGGTTCTAGACCAGACTCAGAAACTTAGCAAGAACTTGTTTCAAAAAATAAAAAAAAGAGCCTGGTGGCATAGCTCGGAGGTAGAATGCCTCTTTGGGCTCAATCCTCAATACCAAAAACAGAACAAAACTAGATTATATTTACTCAAGAGCTAGTCTGCTTGACCAACTCCACATTCTAAATTCTTTTTTAACAGCACTAAGCCTTTCAGTGTATATATACAACTGAATAATTTTATTCTGTTTTAAGCAAGGCATTACGAAAATCACTATCCTAAAATTTAAAGGGAAAACAGATAACATTGAAATAACATTGAAACAGTTAAAGTATTGGGAGTTGGAAAATGACCAAAAAAAAAAAAAATATATATATATATATATATATATATATATATATATATATATATATATATACAGAGAGGGGGGGGAGCATGCTTTTTTTTTGTTTTTGAAACTTAAAAATAAAATCAAGCTAGCATGGCCACACCTGGTAGGGCCCTTCTTCATATGATCACCAATAAAAGTTGCATTGGTCATGCTCATTAGAGTGTTTGCCAAGGAGATGATAGACAGGAGGTGCTGGGTGGTGACGGCTCGAGACACCCCGTAGGTGCCCTTTCCTATTCCCTCTGCTGCGGGCGGCCTCCAGCCCGCTTCTGCTTTCCCATGTGGTAGTTTGCCAGCGGCCTGATTATAACCGGGCAGCATCAGGGACATGTGGCCTCCTCTGGACAAGAGGCCGAAGGACACCGTGCAATGTGGCTTCAGCATGCCCAGGCGATCCAGACACACTTCATCCAGAACCTCGTTCAGACCCCAGGCGTGAAGGCAGGACATGAACAACTTGGCCGTGTCCATAGTTAAATTATATTCTAAGAGGGTCAAGGGCTTGGACTTGCTGGCCCGGTATTCGGGATCGCTTTCTTCCCTCCTCTGCCTCATTATCTCGTCATCCTCGTCCTCATCGTCAAGGAGGTGTTCCTTTATGTTCTCTTTGATGGTTTCTTTCACTTGTTGGAAGAGAACTGCTGCTCGTTTTCCCGTTAGAAAAGAGCCCCCTTTGTCTGAACTGCCAGATGCTTTCTGCAGATTCTCTGGGGAAATAAGCGCAGTGTTCGGCCTAGAGGCTTCTTCAGTCAAGAGTTGAATAATCAACGCTTCCACATCAAAGAACAGCACATGGATGTCCGGGTCCGTGAGGTTTGTCTTTATTGCTTGAACCATCAGGGAGTTATGAGAATATTTAGGTAGATTCCCCTGCAACAGATATTTTTAAGGCATGGTTATAAGTAAAAGTGTTTAACATTCATTAATAAACAATAGGTAGCAGAATTAAAATGCTTACTAAGCTGCCTTTTTAGGGATCTATAACATTAAAAATAACATAGGAACTGCCGATCGGTAGCACATAAAAGGTGTTTATACAGTTACAAGAACTTTCTGGGCAAACAATCCTAAAACTGTCAACTAATTAAGAACTAAAGAAATTTAAAAAATTATTATTGAAGCAGAGAGTCTCTTTACTCATATAATAGATTTAAATTAGCCAGGCGTGGTGGTGCACATTTGTAATCCCAGTACTTGGGAGGCTGAGACAAGAGGATCACAGGTTCGCAGCCAGTCTCAGCTACTTAGTGAGGCCCTCCGCAACTTAATAAGACCCTGTTTCAAAATAAAGAAATAAAAAATAGAGCTGAGGGTGTAGCTCAGAGGTAGAATGCCCCTGGGTTCAATCCCCAGTACCATAAAAAAAATAGATTTAAGTCTGTTTCAGGTAGTTTTGACTTCTCTCTCAATCAGGGCTGTTCCCTTTCCAGGGAGATGACACCCACAGCTACCACTAAAGCGCGGCCTGTGTTTTGTGCTCAGATTTTTTTTTTTTTTTTTTTGCTTCAGTAACTTTTATGGAAATTCTACCTCTGAGATTGAACTACTGTTTCACCTGAAAGAATAATGTATATCATGGCTGCTGATACTTTTAAGTCGTTACACCAGCAAATTCTCCCTTTTTCTATTTTACCTCCAATTTCCCTTGACTCCTAGATTTCTTGCCCTCAACAGAAAACATATCGAAGTCTTTTTTTTTTTTTCAGATCCTAAAAGAAGGATCTTCCTCAACCTGAGTAGAGCGATGGAAGGGGTCTAGTGGAGGGTGGTGTTGGGGTAGGGGAGAATCAATGAGAGGGAAATGCTCCCACTGAAGTTCTGTACATACATGAAATTACTAACGCCAATCTCAAAATCATGTGTCCAGAAAGGGAGGGAGTAGGGAAGGAGCCGGGTAAGCTCACCAAGCGCTGTGCGCATGTGAGTCCTTACCACTGCGAACTGCGTAATGAAGTGGGATCACGATGCACCAATAAAAGCGTAATCCTGACCACGTGTCACTTGCTTAATCTCCCCCCATTACTGTGCCTTTTAGGCAAACTTATTCAACGGAGTTGAATAATCCAGTGGCAACCCTTCAGTCCCTCTCCTCTGTAATCTTTGCAGTATTCGACATTGTTCCTTTTGCCAAGACAGAGTATAAAAAGAATAAAAGAAAATATATAAATATACAGAAATAAGAATAAAAAGTCACCTTATAATATCCTGAACACTCTCCTGGAGAGCCTCCTAACTCTGAACCTTCCCCCTCCCAATCTGCTGCCCTGATAACTCATTCCCCCTCCATGTTAGTCCTATCACTTGTAAATAGATGGCTCCCTAGTTCCTACGAGGAACCAACTCCAGGCCTGGATTTCCACATGCTTGTATCTGATGTCCCAGAGCACCTCTTATTTAGGGTGTGCTCATCTCCACTCTCCCACTAAACCTGCTGCACTCTTGGATCACCAGGCATCCCTATCCTTTCTGTCTCAAGGGCAGCAGGGACATTTCAGACCTTATCTGTGTCCCTCAAGGCTGGTTTTCCTGTCTTCATTTCTCCTTACTCCAAGTCTTCCTTCAAAGGCACAAATCTAATCAGGTCATTCTTCTGTCCCAAAGGAATTCCATTATCATAGATTATTTAGAGAAAAGAAAATGTAAATTCTGAAAACTAAGTTAAAAAAATATAGGTGAATGTCTGTCTGATCTTGAGATGAGAAAGTACTTTCCAAGCATGCTTAAATTTAAATTTTTCTGCTTAAAAAAAGGGGGAAAGTAAGAAGTGGAGATAAAAATATGCCAGAAATAATACTGATAAAGGGTTATAATCTGTATAAATATTCCCTTAAAATCATTAAGAAGAATACTAATGTCAAATAAAACGGAAAAAAACTGTAAAGGTCAAAGAGGATTCACAATAAAAGAAACAGAGACAATAAATACAGAGAAAATCTGCTCAAAGCAGTTGTCAAGGGAATGACAGTTACAATAACCACGAGAAACCACTTCTAAAACGTGCCATCAGTAAACACTACAGACAGGAAATGAAAGCCAAACCCACGCACTGCGGGCACGCAGTCCTTAGGAAGAAGGCATAAAGGGCAAAATGCCGCGTGAGCCTTTAAGATGGATATTATTTTTTACTCCGTATACTTTTTCTAGGATCCTATCTTAAATATTAAATCAGAAATACAGACAAGGATTTAAATTTTTTGTTTGTTTGTCTGTGGTACTAGGGATGGAAGCCAGAGGCATTCTACCTCCGAGCTACACCCCCAACCCTATTTTTTATTCTTTATTTTGAAACAGGGTCTCACTGAGTTGCAAAGGGCCTCACTAAGTTGCCGAGGCTGGCTGTGAACCCGGATCCTCCTGTCTCAGCCTCCCAAGTACTGGGATTACAACCGTGCGCCACCACGCCTGGCCAGACAAGGATTTATACATAAAGATGGTTAGTGAAGAAGATGAAAATTTAGATAACCATTTTTTAAAAATTAGAAAGAAGCTAAATATCTAACAATAAGGAAATAGGTGAATTATGTAAGTATAGCCTTTTCGTAGAATAAATGTTGCAATCATTATAAATTGTGCTTTCTGAGTATATATTTAATCATATGGCAAAATGCCCATGTTCCAATTTTAGGTGAGATAAAAAGATATACACACATGTATGTGTGCACACACACAAGACCTCCTTCTAGTTTCACTAATGTAAAGTTTAAACATATGTAAGCCACAATGTACCAGCTTCTATAACATTTTATATCTGTTCTGTGTTACACACTTGTCTGTCTCTGCTATATTTATATATTTATTTGCTTTGGATATTTACACCTTTCTATACTCTACAGGACTATTCTAAAAGCAGGAACAAACAACATCTTACTCGTTTTGCAAAAGTTCAAATATCAGTGCACTCAGCAGAAGGAACGCAGAAGAGTATAAAACGTCATAAAATTCCTAAAATTGCTAATCAACTCTTCTGTAATAAAGTTGTAACAAATCTCCTTAACTGGTCTTTTCTCTAACCCACTTTTCTTCTCATCAGACTTTCCAGCTTCGGAGGCCTCAAGAACATATTGTAACTCAAGGACGAAATCCAGTCTTCTTTACAAAGCACAAAATATCCTCCAGAATATACCGCAGCCTACTCCTCCAGTTCACCTGGAACCACAACCCCTCCGCTGTCTGCTGTCAAGTCACCTGCCCCTTCCAGGCCGTCCAGAGCCTTCGCACCTTTGCCCCTGCTCGGGCCAGGACCCTGCTCCTTCCCCCATCTCCACGATGTTACTCAAGTCCCACCTATTCCGCCCATTCTCGAGAATTGGCTCCTCTTCCAAACTTGCTTAGGGAATCCTTCAAGCAGTTCGTATCGCTGTCTCCTTTGTATACATTTCTCTGGCTCAACTGATGTCTAAAGGAAGGGAGACTATAAGCATGTTTATATTATAGATAAACAGCCTAAGGGAAATAAGTAATGAGATAACTTTATGCTATATTATAGTAAATACAGTTACAAATATAAGTAGAAGCAAAATAGGAGACTTTCTGAATCTCACTCCTGTATTTAACTAATTCATTCCACATTCACCTGAGCGCCTGTGTCTTGTTTGCACAAAGCACTGGGGACACAAAGAGGAGTAGGGACGGCCTTTCTAGTCATGGAACTCAAGTATCCAGGCAGGTAAGAGATAATGACGGGGCGTAGCAATGTAGTACTAGTGGTGCTCTGAACGAAAGGGGATTGCAGGGTACAAGAAATGGGTGTGTGCAAAGCACCAACTACCAATTCCACCAGAAATGACCGGGGAGCTCCGGGGAGGGTCGCTTGAGCCGTGACAGACAATCCTGGCAGAAGGAGAGCGGGCTATGAAGAAGGGCAGAGGTCTTGAGCTGGCAGGCCCAGGAGCGCTCCGGCAGCGCTGCTCTCAGATCACCAGGAGCGGCTGAGAAAGGCAGGCTCCTATGGCTGATATCAGACCTGAATCAATACGTCTGAGAATGTGCCAGAATCCGCTTAATGAGTACCCCAGATGACTTCACAGAAAGTCTGCGGACTACTTTCCAAAGCCTTTAATGAGGGGAGTAATATGATCAAATTTAATTATATAAATGGTTCTCCGCCAGCGATGTGACGGCAAAGGAGGAAGAGGAGACACGTGACGGAGATGGGCGGCAACAGGAGTCGTCCAGATGAGGGAAGATAAAAGTGCGCAGGAGGAATGAGCGGAAGGACAGGATGGGATGAGGTGTGTGCACGGTGCACTACTATTTCCCAAAGCACTGTGCTCTCTACTTGTTTTTTCCTTATTCATGTGTAATGTCAGGCACTATGCTTAAGGCCTTGTACCTACCAACACTCACTTGAATAAATTATGCAGAAAATTGTATACAATAGATCTCATCGAATATTACTGATATGAAAATTACTACGTACAATGATGGCTATTGCACACTGAGCAGTTGCTACAGCCGAGGCACAGTGGAAGGTATCAGAGTTGGCTACGTCACTGCATAAAGTCAAATATCACCTTAAAGTAATGCTAAGTAGCCAGGCCTGACACTAGGTATGAAGAGCTAGGCAACGGCACCAGATAAAACAAAAAGCCCGCACAGCGCTTTAGCAGACACTGTCTTCCCACCAACGATCTGCAAAATTCTTTTAGGAAAGAGAAAGTGACCATACAAAACAAGAATGTAAAATCATGTTTAATAAAAGAAATTTTGAAGCAGCAAGAACGGTCTGAAGGAAAAAAAAAAAAAAAGAAGGCAAGAGACATAAGGTAGACCGCTAAGCGCTCTCATCTGTGTCAGGCACACATGTGCCCCTTTCAGCACCCCAGCTCCGTCCAGGTTTCTGTCTCTTTCTGGAGAGATGCCAGCAGCCAGCCATGTGTTTGGGCCCGTGAAAGGTTATCTAGTGTCTGGTACCATGATATCTGCATGTGACTGTGTGACTATCACGCTCAGGGCTTCTGTGTCATTGTGGCAAAAACTCTACCTAACAGCAACCCACATGAAAAAGAGGAAAGAAAAAGGAAAAAGAAGAGGAAGAGGAGGAGGAGGGAGGGGAGAAGGGAGGGGAGGAGGGAGGAGAGGAGGGAGGGGAGGAGGGGGAGGAGAAAGGAGGGGGAGGGGGAGGGGGAGGAGGAAGGGGAGGAGCAGCAGCAGCAGCACAACCACCACCACCACCAAAACAAAGTAAAACAAGACATCTCCTAACAGAAGACTAAAGGAAAAAGGGGAAGAAAATGGCTCATCCCAAGTTCTGTAGATGAGCTATAATCTGACCTTCCTAAGGCCTGCATAAGCCCATAATGCCTGACAATGGTTTTGACAATCCCCCAAAATATTGTTACAACAAAACAGAGATACCCAGCCAAGCTGTGGTGGTGATATTTTGGTGAAGTATGTGGAGATGGGAGATATCTAACATGCTATGCTAAGATTAGCTATAGGGAAATGAACAGTAACATCTACTGAACGCCAGCGATCTCTTGGCTTAATCATAAGATATATACAACTAGAACAAACTCATTCAAATCATGGAATATTCTTAAAATTTTCAAATAAAGGCTTTTAGAGTCAGAAAGTCTTTTAAAAGCAGTGTTAGGATGTTTGCTCTACTACCTTTATTAAGAATATCTGAAAAGTGTGCTCACAAATTTATTTATTTATTTATTTATTTAGTGTGTGTGTGTGTGTGTGTGTGTGTGTGTGTGTGTGTGTGTGGTGCTAGGGCTTGAACCCAGGCATTCTACCTCGAGCTATATACCCCTAGCACTAATTTATTTTTATTTTGAAATAAGGTCTGGTTAGATTGCTGACAGTTTCACTTCTTGCTGAGTCTTCGAACCTGTGATCCTCTGGTATCGTCCTCCCAAGTAATAAATTACAGGCATGCGCCACCATAACTCAATTCATCTAGAAATGATCACGAAACCTGGGTGTGTTGGCACATGCCTATAATCTCAGTACTTGGGAGGCTGAGACAGAAGGATTGCAGCAATTTAGTGAGGCTCTTCCCTACTTAGTGAGACAAAAAGAATAAAATAGGGTTGGGGGTTTAGCTCAAATGTAAAATACCTGATAATAGGTACCACAATAAAGACATAATCATGATGATTAAATTCAACTCAACAAATATTTGTAGAGTACTTATTATGTACAAAATGCATGGGAGAAAACAAAGCTCCTATCCTTAAGGAAACCATTTAAAAACTTAGTCGAAAACAGCCATCAAGGAAAGTTAAATCATTAGGTATACACAAATGAAATTCTCTCAGACTTGCTAGTTAAAGTCAATGATAAGCCAAGTGAGGTGGCGCACAGCATTCGGGAGGCTGAGACAGAAGGATCACGGTTCGCGGACAGCCTCAGCTACTTAGGGAGGCCCTTTGTAACTCAGTGAGACCCTGTTTCAAAATAAAGACTAAAAAATAAAATAGGGCAGGGGGTGTAACTTGGAGGTAGAATGCCCTGGTTTTCATTCTTAGTAATGAAAGGAAAAAAAAAAACTCAATGATATCTGCAAAATATACACATATTTACACACTTACTTTCATTGAAAGGCTAGTATGTTAGACACATTTGATATTTTATTGTAAATACCAAATCTATTATAACTTTATATTTTCTCAATGGGGAAAATACAGATTTGTCATTCTAGATTTTAAATAAGAGCCCTGACTTAAACTATAACAGAAAAGCAACACAGGAAACCGCCACAGGGCTGCCTACCCATCACTGAACATTAAACCTATAGCCATCATGTTAAGCGGAGAAGGTGCAGTTTTCTCTCAGGTGAAAACTCAAGGAAAATAACAAAACTATGATCATGAGATTAGCCTTTATTCAAGCACGAATATTTTTAGCACACACACACACACATGTGCATACACACCAGATGTAGTAGCCGCTGGCAAGAAAAAAGCAATAATTTAGACTCTGCAGAGGAAAAAATGTCGTTGTATCCTTGTTATAACATTTATCATTATAATAAATCTGAATACATTCTGGGTTAAATCATGTCCGCTGAAACACCTGACAGCTTTCTCCCCTAAAGCCAGTATGATAATGTTTTAAAATCTTTCAACTGATTAATGTTTTATGTGTATTTCATTTTATCTAATGACTGAAAAATTTAAAACCCTGGAAATAATTTTACTCTTTCGTCATTCACTTCAATCGTCCATGTTTTTGGAGCGTGTGTGTGTGTACACACACGCATGTGTGTGTGAGTGCGCGTGTGTTACTGGGAATTGAACCCAGATACATTCTACCTATGAGCTACATCCCCAACCCTTTACATTTTGAGATTTCTTTTTTAATATCACAGTTTTCCAAGATTATCTTTAAGTAGTCTTATAAAATATTATTTTTCAAAATGAGCACTGAGTCTAATCTATAATGTCTATAATGACATTTGATTTAGATTTTTGTCTAGAAAATCAAGTTAATTTATTCCATTGAACATTAGAGACATTACCTAATTTGGGTTTTAAAGTATAAAGAAGTGTTATAGATTCTTCAAAACTCATAATCTGCTTTGAAGCCAGAGATTAGGTATACTAAGAATAAGCTAAAAAAAGGAATGTATATAGAGGTGTGAGCATCTATAAACAGTCCTAAAATAAAATACAAGAAAAAAATTGTAGTTGGAAAATCTTAAAATACTATTTAATAAAATGTATAATTATATATATCATATAAATTTTTTTGGTGGTACTGGGGTTCCTGCAAGCCCTTCTACCTCTGGGCTATACTCCCAGACCTATTTTATATTTTTATTTGGAAAGAGGGTCTCGTAAGCCAGCGCAGCTGGTTTCGAACCTGTGCGGTCCTCCTGTCTCCACCTCCCAAGCGCGGGGATTACAAGCGTGCGCCACCACGCCCAGTCTATATCATAATGCATATATAAATAATTCTAATTTTCTAAGGATGACAGAAAAAATGGTTTATTATTTAATAACATTTTTGGAAGTAAAAATAAAAGAATCATTAATTTTTCTCTAATTTTGTGTATGGTATTTTCTTGGAGAAATATCTCTAAAATTATTTCTGAAATTCTGATGCATAATGTTAACTGTAAAAGGTACACTGAATAAAAGCAAATTGATGTTGATGAAATGTCCTAAAATTAAACAAGAAAAAACTTCACTATTTATTTAAAAGTATCTATAATATGGCATAAACATAAGTATTAAGTATCAAAAAAAAAGAAGAAGAAGAAGAAAGGTAGGGAGGAAGGAAGAGAAAGAACGGAGAGATCTGAGAGGCTGGCACAAAAACTAGAAAATGTCAGGAAAATGTGTAGGACAGAAATGGGTATTTGGCGCCCTCTGCTGTTGGTTGTTGTTACTTAACAGCAGTGGCTGGGAGAAGAGGTGGAGAGTTTGTTCAGAGAATCCATTTACCCTGGAATTACACTAACTTAGATACTCGCTTCTGAACAGATCTGAGATTTCATCATTAGGCATAAACGACAATGTGGTCACTCAGTATGTGTTATTTCACTTTCTTTTGTGTGTTTTAATTACTAAGAATATTAAGGACAAACTAAAAGAAGACATTTAACATACTGTTGGGTTTTAAGGCTTGATATAGTGTTATAATTTATTTAATAGGACAAAGTGGAAATCACAATAAAATTATAAGAATTATAAACACTTAGGCCATGGGTGTGTGTGTGTGTGTGTGTGCGCACGTGTGTGTGTTTTACTGGGGATTGAGCCCAGGGGCATTCTACCTCTAAGCTACATCCCCAGTCCTACTTTGTTTTTTATTTCCAAACAGGGTCTCACTAAGTTGCAGAGGGCCTCGCTAAGTTTCTAAGGCTGACCGTGAACCTGCCCATCTCCTGCCTGGGCCTCCAAAGTGCTGAGATTACCAGCGTGCACCACCATATGCTCTCGAAAGCATGACTCTTACAAAGAAAAGATCTTCCAAAGACATTTCTGCAGGTCATACTGCATAATACCACTCTAATTCTAATATTGAGAGATTAAAAAATTGATATATTGAGTTTTCACAACAGTAACACCAGAGATTGATTTTTCACTTCCCAAAGTGAACGTTAGAGACATTACCTGACTCTGGTTCTAAAGTATAAAGAAATGTTGCAGATTCTTCAAAAATCAGAATCTGCTTTGAAGCCAGAGATTAAGGATACTAAGAATAAGCTTAAAAAAAAAAAAAGCAATGTATGGAGAGGCGTGAGCATCTATAAACAGTCCTAAAATAAAATACAAGAAAAAAATTGTCCAAGTCACCAAAGGAACAAGACTAGGAGCCTCAGTTCGCTCCACAGGCTGCCTTCCTCCAACACTTAGGCCTTTCTGGAAATCAGCGCAGTTCCCATGATCCTGCTACCTCCAAGAAAGCAAAAATGACCCACCTCAGAAATGTTGTAAATACCTAACAGATGACACTAGCTTTCTTTTTATAGGCAGGGGGAAGATAATACAACCTGGCTGACTTTATCTCAAATGCATTAAAGATACACATGAACACAGTTTAAATAGCTAAAGGAAAGAAACTAAAATTCCAACTATCTCCTATAGCCTCTGGAGTAGGCCAAGATCCTTATTACATTTGTAAATGAATGTAACGAGGTGAGATTCCAGAAGGCTAGGTTGACTTGAAAAAATATAAGACTGTAAAATGGCAAAATGAAGAGTCTGACGCGGTGGCGCACACCTGTGACCCCAGCGTTCGGGAGGCTGAGACAGGAGAATCCAGGTTCGCGGCCAGCCTCAGCTACTTAGTGAGGCCCTTTGCAATGAATGAAGACTCTGTTTTAAAGTAAAGAATAAAGCCGGGCGTGGTGGCGCACGCTTGTAATCCCCGCGATTGGGAGGCGAAGACAGGAGGATCACGCTGGTTCGAAGCCAGCCACGCTGGCTTAAGAGACCCTGTTTCAAAATAAAAAAGTGTAAAATAGGTCTGGGAGTGTAGCCCAGAGATAGAAGGCTTTCCAAGAACCCCAGTACCACCCCCCAAAAAAAATTTTAATTAATAAATAAATAAATAAAATAAAGAATTAAAAAAAAATAAGGCTGGGGGTGTAGCTCGGAGGTAGAATACTCCTGGGTTCCATCCCCAGTACCTCAAAAATAAAGGCAAAATAAAAAGAATTTTTTAAAAAGCCTGTTTTTGTCTGTCCTGTTGTGCTGACGCTCTCTAATCTCAGGGACAGTCCTTCCCCAGTGGAAGATTCTAACCTGTTTCATCCTTCGCACACCTCCATCTACACCTGGACAAGCTGCACCTCTGTCTGGAACCTCCTTCCCCACTTTACTCCCTCCTGTCAAGCGGCCTCTCTTCTGAAACGCCTGCCTAACAACTCTTCCGGCCAGCTCATCTCTGGGCTCTCTTCTGCCTGGTCTATGCCTTGAGTAGCCCAAGGCTTCCGACATGACCTCAACACTTGTTTCCAACTCGAGAACAGGCCTGCGGGGTGTGGCCCTGGTGAGGCACTGACTGGCTGGTTCTAGTGTGGGGCCTGGTGTAGAGCATGCACCCAGTCTGTCTGGAACAAATAAATGAGTCAATCAATCCGTCCAGAGTACTAACCTGGTATGTGGTGCACACCTATTGTGATAAATGTTTCCAAACATGCTGTCCCATTTAACTTCATTACAACCCAACTATCCCAATCTTAAAGCTAAAAAGAAGTCAAAGCTAAAAGGTAAGTCTGTCGCCCAGGGTCACACAGCATGCCCGTGGTTGGCGACAGAGGGGGATGTTGGGTTCCTCTTTGTTGGTGTGATATTACCCACGTTCTGAATATCAAGAGGTTCTCAGCAGGAGTTTTGTGGCGATTCTAGAGATGGGGGAGGTGATATGGGAAAGGGTGAATTCACCCCACATTGGCCGACCCTCATATACAGGGTTATTTACAGTGACTGAGTGCACAGTTTGTGTTGAGGACTGGGAACAGGAGGAGGAATACTGGACAGCCCCTTGAGGGTTGTTCATAGGCTAGAGAACAGCACTTCTCAGCTGCTGGGGCGCTTTCCCTCAGCCCCAAGGGACGTTTTGGCAACGTTTGCAGGTTTCACTGTGAGTCACAACTGGGAGGGGGTGCTACCAGCATCTAGTGGGTAGAGACTAAGGATGCCCCCCAAATCCCACAGCGCACAGGGCAGACCCCACAACATGAATTACCTAGCCCAAAGTAGGTGGAGACTGAAAATCAGATGCAGAGAAACAGATGTGGAGACACGTAGGTCTACTTGCTTATGTTTCTTGGTAAATTAGAATTGGCACTAGGATGGAACGCTAAACCAAGTGCTCGGGGACCAGAGGGGAAGATGCGTGGACTCTGCCTGACGTGGCACTGTTAGCTGGAAAGTCCGGGGAGCTTTGCAGGGACAATGGCCACAGAACGCGGGCTCATGAGATGAAGAGGAGGAATCGGGCAGGGAAAGGAGAGGCAGGCCATTGCAGACAGTCGACAGCAAGCGCCACATTTACTGAAATATATGTGCAGGACACCAGAGAACCACAACTACAAACCTGATTTATGAGGACAAATTCCCTCCTTTTCTATCTCTCCTTCCCACCTAACCGTTTGCCTGGGATAACATCATTTTCACCAAACTGATTGCTGCCAGATGTGACTATGATTGGGGTGTGATACCACTAAAGATTAGGTATTTTTACACAAAATAAGGAGAAATGAATGCGGGCATTAGTGGAAAGATTTTTAGATATATTTTTTACCCATTCCAGTCTACTGAGGGCACCAAATAGAATCTTATCCACAACTACTACATACAAATTATACTTCGTATCCCTGAACACTGCAATAAACTGCCTCCCTGAGATGGCTGACTAATAGGTTTCCATCCAAGGCAATTTTAGGGTCTGAAATACTATGTATATAAATCATCATGTGAGTTTCACATCGGAAAAAATTTAAAACCTCAAAATCACCGTCACTGGCTCAGGGCCTTCCTGGCCATCCATCACTCTAGCAAATTTCACCATTCACATAAGTCAGGGATTTTCCATTTACTTACGGGGTGTAGCCCTTGGTGGGCAAAGGGCCTTCTTACACACGAATTCAAAGTAAGAGGAACAATGGCATAGTGTTAAACACAGAATAACTGAACGTTAATGCTCAACAAAGGGAGAGGACACATTTGGTAATTACACTAGAGGTCGTATTTCTGTATTTTGCTACTTGTAACTACGAATTAACATGACTACATTTTTCTAAAGATTTCTCAGTATTCTAATTGGATGTCATACTGTATGAAGGAAGAGTAGTGGTACCCAGGTCCGACTGCACGGGAACATATACATATCCCACAGAGGAGAGGCTTAGATGAGTATATCAGAAGTGTTGGCTTTCACAAACTGTTGTTCTTGCCTTCAAATTGTAAGCTCCTGCTAGTTTCATCATATAGTTTGTTTGGGGGCTTTCACTTACACCAATGATATTTTACACTTTTATCTTCCCAAACACTAGAATAGGTGGGTAGAAGTGCCAGAGTTAAACCAGACCCGTTCCCAAATTAGCCCATCAAAGGGCTCTGGATTCACATCCAAGACTCTCCACCCAGTGAAAAGGAGAAGAACCCGGGAAAGCAGGTTGGTTTCCGCATCTCCCAGGGAAGCGCCTTCCAAGTACTCACCCCTCCCTGTCCCGAGCTCGACCCTTCCTCTCTCTCCTGGCTCTTCTTCCTCAGCCCACACTCTCAACTGTCTTCAACACGGCACCTGCCTCCCATGGCTCACTTTCTCCTTCCTTCCCTTCTCCAGGAAACTTTCCGAACATCTTCTACACTTGGTGCTTCTATTTCACTCCATAGCTGCCCCAGTGTCCAGGGAAGATAGTTCTGAAAAAGGACACTAATGACCTCACGACAAATACACTCCAGTCCTTCCAAGGCCCAATGTCACTGCATCTAACACAAGTGGTCCCTCTCTACCTTCCTACAGTGACACTTACTAAGTAAGCATCTGGCTGGGCACAGTGGCACATGCCTATAATCCCAGTACTTTGGAGGCTGGGAGAGGAGCATCACAGGCTCAAGGCCAGTCTCAGCAACTTAGAGAGGCCCTGTTTCAAAATGAAAAATAACAAAAGAGCCGGGGGTGTAGCTCACCGCCAGTGACTCAGAGGTAGAATGTCTTTGGGTTCAACCTTAGTACCCAAAATGCCATAAACAAACAAAAAAACAAAACCAGTCAAGGTAGGTGTGGTGGCATACACCTGTAATCTCAGTACTTGGGAATTTGAGACAGGAAGATCACTAAGCAGCCTCAGCAGCTTTGAGAGCCCCTCAGCAATCCAGTGGGACTCTGTTTAGTGGATTAAAGCCCCTTGATTCAATCCCCAGCATCAAACAGCAAAGCAACAACAAAACCGAAAATTTCAGTCAACCAGAGATCGCATGTGGTGTTATTTGGTAAAGGTATAAGTAATATGTTAAGAAGATGGCCTGCGTGTGTTGAATAATGCTTTCTCATAAAAGACTGGCCATAGATACTGGTTCTTGGGAAGAGTTACCAGGGAATGTCTTGGGCTTAAGGATTCTATCCATGAAGTAGAAAGCAGTTGGTGCCATGAAACTCCCTTCTTAGGCCCGTGTGAGATTTCCTGCTCAGCACCTTTACCTCCTGGGCATTCTACCTGTTAGCATAACCGTCTTTGTAGAAATCAACGACAAAGCTGAAGGAATTGAAAAAGTGCCTAGGATGATTACTCTTTTACCTTACATTTCTCTCTCTGTTGTCTAATTAGTCAAAAGCCTGGAAAAAAAAATGAATGGGCTCGATTTGCAAAGGTCAATAGCTTTGTACTCCTTGTAACGGGTGAAGGAATGGAATTTAGAAGTCAAATAAAGCCTACCGAGAGCAGACTTTGTGTTTTTTTGCTTGCAAAACTCATTCAGTCAAAAATTTTTGTAGTGCTCAAATTGACTTTTTGATTCACTGTGAAAAGGGCACTCCAAGGCACAGACAGGGGCAGCCCAATGGCGTCGTGATGGGATACCAGGCCTGTCTACCGAACTGCTCTTGTCCTTAGGAGAATTGTTATGATATGTATGACCTTTGAAGAATCAATTAAACTTGCTTAACATTCTACCCCAAAGTGTCGAAATATTATCATAGAAAAATGAATATGTTGCTTGTATTTTTTTTACCTATTTACAAGTACGTATAAATTCAGTTTTGATTGTTCCACAGGATTAGTAGAACCAAATTTTATATTATACTAATTATGCAAGACTGTAAGAGGAGAAACACATTTCTTCAATTAAATAGAGAAAACATTTGTTACCTACATTCTGTGAGACAGATTGAGAGGTACTAGAAATAATATCTAATAATAAAATAATTATGACCTTCTAACTTGTAGGGTACTTGTTACTAGCTTTGTTGATTGTCCAATATAGAGATGTTTTAAAATTTCATTAATTTGGGACATAGTCACAGATAGGCTATCCCCCCAAAATAATCTTTTATCATAATAATTATAATCAGAATTTTGTTTGCTCTCTGAATGCTTGCATTCTCTTACTTTTTTTCTCTCTCTCTGTATGTATGTAAGATCTCTCTCTCTAGTATATACATACTATATATAAATGTATATATCACTGGCGGTGAGCTACACCCCCGGCTCTTTTGTTATTTTTCATTTTGAAACAGGGCCTCTCTAAGTTGCTGAGACTGGCCTTGAGCCTGTGATGCTCCTCTCCCAGCCTCCAAAGTACTGGGATTATAGGCATGTGCCACTGTGCCCAGCCAGATGCTTACTTAGTGTCACTGTAGGAAGGTAGAGAGGGACCACTTGTGTTAGATGCAGTGACATTGGGCCTTGGAAGGACTGGAGTGTATTTGTCGTGAGGTCATTAGTGTCCTTTTTCAGAACTATCTCAGTTAACTTTTTCATGACCTTTTTCATTTTTTATTTGAAACAGTCTCACAAAGTTGCTGAGGCTAGCCTCAAACCTGCAGTCCTCTAGTCTGAGCGTCCCAAATATTGGGCTTGCAAGCATGCACCACCATACCTGGCACTTGACTGGTTATTTTTATTTTATAAATTTTCTAATTCCCAATGCAGAGCACTACTTAGGCCAGATGTTGTGGGATCAAAAGAATATGCTTATAATCTTTCTATCTTAGAGAGAATATAACCACTTTGTTTTTTTTAAATAGATATCACAGCCAGGTTTTTTAATCCTTTTCCAATTAAATTAAATTGATACATTCCATGTTTTTTGCTTGCTTGTTTGTTTGTTTTTGAGGGTTTGGGGATGGAACCCAGGGGTATTCGACCTCCGAGCTACACTCCCTCCCCTATTTTTAATTCTTTATTTTGAAACAGGGTCTCACTGAGTTGCAAAGAGCCTCACTAAGTAGCTGAGGCTGTCTGCGAACTGCAATCCTACGGTTTCAGCCTCCCAAATGCTGGGATTACAAGCGTGCGCCACCACGCCCGGCTGATATATTCCATCTTTACCAACTACAAGGAAGCAAGTGTGAGTACAGGTGAACCCTCCAACTCCATCCTCAACACCAAGTCCTTCTACAGCGCTCTACCACTAATCCTCTCCACCAACACAGGTAGTCACTGATCTCCCAAACTCTGCTCTGAACCACACATCCGCTGAAGCCGCCACCCGGCCTTTGTCCATCCAAAGCAAATTTCTCCCACACTATCACCTCCACTTTATCTCACACGCATCCCCGGGTCATTGTGCCCTGCCTGATTTCTGCCCAAACTGTCTCTACAAACACAGCTCTTTTAATGACCACCAATGATTTTCCTAATTACTATATCTAAGCACACTTTACTCCCCATTTTTTATATTATTTCAGTCCTCCAATCAACTGTTGGCCTTTCTACAGGTGGGTTTTCAGGTACGTGTGTGATCTAGACTCTGCCTGTATAAGTTTTCCTTCTCTGTCTCCCACTGTCTTGTCTTTATTTTCCTGCCACCTACACAGGCATCCCATCTTCAGACTACTTCCCTTTCCACACTCTGGTCCCTTAATGGTATGGTCATCTAAAGATCTGATGTGAAAATCATTTCTTTCTCTTTTACCGAAATGGTAATCAAAGCTAGGGGCACTCTACCACTGAGCTACATCCCCAGCTCTTTTTATTTTTTATTTTCAGGCAGGTTCTCACTAAGTTGACAAAACTGGCCGCAGACTTCTGTGGTCTTCCTGCCTCCACCTCCAGAGTAACTGGGATTGCAGGTGTGCACCACCGTACCTGGCTTTTGACAAGCACTGCATGAAAGATAACTTACCGGGAGGATGGATACAGGAGAGGTAGAATTATTGACTCCAAATACAGAAACTGTGTAGCTACAATTGACCAAGCACTGAAGAATTTTCAATATTCCAGCAAATGGGCAGATCTGAAAACTTAACAAGGTTTTACAAAATAATGCAAAGTACCAGGGAGTGAAAAGCTGGCCGTAGGTAAATGCCTAGCGTAATGCCTTCATCCAGCATCACCAGTAGGAATTCATTGCAAGGCACTTGAAACATATGAAATTATCTTCAAAATCACTTGACCTAATGAGTTGCCAAAGGTCTCTCTTTATATATAGTTCTAGATTATTTCTTCTCGCAAATGCTCTCATGTCTATGCAACTAATGTTGCTCAGTCTACATATTACGTGCCTTTGGTTAAAACACTTAAGCCAGCCATGCGTGGTGGCGCACGCTTGTAATCCCAGTATTTGGGAAGCTGAGACAGGAGGAACGCACAGGTTCAAAGTCACCCTCAGCTACTTAGTGACACTCTCAGCAACTTAGTGAAGACCCTGTTTCCAAATAAAAATTAAAAAAAAAAAACACTTAAGCCTGGTTTACAAGGATTGCTAATTGGTATTCTCCCTGACTTAGAAGAAGGATCAGAGTACTATGACAACACTAACGCTTGGTTGGGAGAGGTTGCTGCTTCGGTAGACCAGGCAGCATCCTACGGTGCCCTTTGGGGCAGTCTTCTCACTGACCCTGCTCTTCATTTACCTGGAATCACATTATCTTCATGCATTTCAACAGGAAGCTTTCTATGGAAGACCAACTTTATGGAAGTGGCCGCGATACTGAGCTGACGGTAGAAGCCGTACGCACTTTGGTACAGGACTCGAGTGTGCTTGTACACGGCAGCACACTGCGCCTCGTACTTCTCTGTTTTCGATTTCACACGGAACAGGCTACTTGACCAGATCTGATCAAGATGGTGCCAGCAGCCTTTCATGTAGAATAAAGGAAGAAACATGTCCCTGGACCAGACGTTATGTATAGCTTCTTGGTCTCGATAACGATGTGCTATCACAGGACCCAGAAGCAGAAGGCACAGTAATCTTAAAGATCATGCCCCTTACTGTGTTATTATCTTTTCAAAAGAATTGTTGGTCCTGACAATGGGAATCTTACAAGTGAACGGTTTTGGAGAAGAGAGAACGCTAAGGTAGGATCTACTTTCCATATTTTAGTCAGTCTACTGGACAAACCTGAGCTAGGACCTGTAGTTCTGGAAGATGCCCTGACCAAGGCATTTAGAGCAATATATTCTCAATGCAAAGGAGAACTGGCTCTGTAGCTGGAACCACCCTTCAGTAAGGATCATGCTCAGTTAAGCAGTAAATTAAGGGAAAAGAAGAAAACAGCAGAGTTGATGGAAACTGCCAACCTTCTCTTTAATTCCATTGAGCCCTATTATATGTGGGATTACATTGCATGTTTCTTTTTGAAGAATGCTGAAGGAGGGCACTGCACACCAGACTTCAGCCTGGTCCTGGAGATACGGTGAGCTATCTGACAGCTGCCTGATTTCTTCTTCCTGGTGGATTTTTTGGTTGCACATAGTTTCTTTGGAGACTTCTATTGAAAATGCCCTTGTTTCTGCTCAGGATGACTTCTGCCCTCTCACTGGAGAGACTCTGATGTTAAATAATCCTCAGTTCCTCTTCTCCTTCTTTACTGGAGCTATTTGGTTGTGCCCAGGGCAGATCTTTGGGTCTGGTACAGCTCTGGGGCACAGAATGAGAGAGTGCCACAGAACTCTCTTTCCGTCCACCTGTGACCTTGCAGCTCTGCCCAAAGTCAATGACTTTGGCACTGCCTTTCTGATCCAGCAGGATGTTCTCTGGCGTCAGGTCCCTGTGTATGAGGCCCTTCTTGTGGCAGCAACACACCAAAAACAGGACCTGCCTGAATAGCCGCCAGTCCTCCTCCCGTAGCTAAGTGAGCCAGTGCCCTCTGCACACATGCTCCATCACCAGACAGAAGTCCCAGTGAGGATATGGCAGGCCAGTCTGACCCAGGCAAAGGTGCCCTGCCCAGCATCACACAGGATCTTTTAATGGCTCCTGAGGGCATCCTCACAGGGAGAGCAGCCCTGAGGCCTGGCCTAGCCTCTCTACTCCCTCTCCTAGCACTGTCCACAGAAAGCTACAACTGAAACTAACAATGCTAGCTACAAAACAAAACAACAAGTACAACAAAATAACAATGCAACAAACAAAAGACACACACAAAACAACAGAGTCAAAAGCCCAAACCAATAAATCAGATCCAAAGTCACCAAACCACCAAATGAGGTAGCTACCTTTGAGTCCAACCGGTCAGCAAGCAAGAGCTCTCCGTACTTGTGGACAAAACTCCCGCCATGGCCGGGGCCTTACATGGCCAGACTCCCCCACGCGGCTCCTTGCGGAGTCACAGGAAGAAATGGCAGGGTCACGGCTGGGCGTGGCCCGCTGCGCCTGTCTCACTTTTCAGCCTCCAGGACCTTTGCCTCTTTAATAAGAATGAGGACTCCAGAAACGTTTTGCTTCAGTGGATTATGAAGACTGATATTGACTTGTTTCAAAATTACAATTTGTAAGATGCTTAAAAAAATAACTTAAAGGTAATTTTCTCTTTCTATCCTGTAATTCTAATCTAAGTTTTTGCAACGTGGTAACAATAACCAAAGTGTACTCCATCAAATTTATTCACTCCTTTCATTCATTAATCCATTCAATGAACACTCATTTAAAAAGGAGTTTGTTGGCTGGAACTTAAAATAATCAAGGGTTAAAGAACAAAATAGAATGAGGGAAACATATATTTAAACATAAGGTCTTGAAGGCCACTCTAAGAAGTTTGAATTTGAGCTGGGCGTGGTGGCACATGCTTGTAATCCCAGCATGTGGGAGGCTGAGACAGGAGGATCATGGTTCAAAGACAGCCTCAGCTGCTTAGTGAAGTCCTTTAAATTCAGTGAGACCCTGTTTCAAAATAAAGAATAAAAAATAGGGCTGGGGGTGTAGCTCGAAGGTCGAATGCCCCTGGGTTTCATCCCCAGCACTGCAAAAAAAAAAAGAAGAAGAAGTTTGAATTTTGTTGTTGTTGTTGGTACCGGGGGTGGAACCCAGAGGCTTTCTACTTCCGGGCTATACTCCCAGGCCCATTTTATAATTTATTTGGAAACAGGGTCTCACTAAGTTGCTGAGAGCCTCACTAAGTAGCTGAGGCTGGCTTCGAACCTGCGCGATCCTCCTGTCTCAGCCTCCCATGCGCGGGGATTACAAGCGTGCACCACCACACCCGGCTAAGAAGTTTGAATTTTATTTTAAAAGCGATGGGAGGAGGCCAGGCATGGGGGATGAACACCTGTAATCCCAGTACTTGGGAGGCTAAAACCAAAAGATCACAGATTTGAGGATAGCCTCGACTCCAGCAACCCAGAGAGACCCTGTTTCAAAACAAAAAATACAACTGGGCTCGTGGTATAGCTTGGAGTAGAATGCCCCTGGGTTCAATACTCAGTGCCACACACACACACACACACACACACACACACACACAGTGACAGGAGGCCATCAGAGCTTACTTACCCACTGTCACTACAGCCAACAAGCCAACAAGTTACAGAGACACGATTTGAATACAAACCAACCTGTCCCCAGAACCCAAGCACTCCTTTTAACTGCATTCCTAAAATGAAGCAAAGGCCTCTCTATGAGGAAACTGCACCCATAACTGAAGTCAATCATGCCATCTTCTGATGCAGTGGTTGGCAAAGTCTGGCCCAAGAGCCAGATCCAGCCTACCACCTGTTTTACAAATAGTTTTACTGGAAGCCAGCCACGTTCATCGGTTCACGTATGACTGATGGCTGCACTGATGCTGCAATGTAGTTAAGGCACTGAGATAGACCGCCTATGAGGCTTTAAATATTTACTACTCAGCCCTTTTCAGAAGGGCTTTGCCTTTGCAGAAGGAGTTGGCGCTTCCCAGCTGTTCATCCTCTGGAATCTAGGGACAGTCATGACTCACATATTTGCGGTGAGATGAAGGAACAGAGTGTTCCTGGAAAAAAATTTTGACAATAGCAGGTACCTCAAAATGTGAACTGTGGCTGGGCACAGTGGTGCACGCCTGTAATCCCTGTACTGGAGAGGCTGAGACAGGAGAGTACAGGTCCAAAGCCAGCCTCAGCAACTTAGCGAGGCCCTCCGTAACTTAGGGAGGCCCAGTTTCAAAATAAAACATAAAAAAAAGAAAGGGCTAGGGGTGTAGCTCGGAGACAGAATGCCCTTGGTTAGATCCCCAGGAACACACACACACACACACACACACACACACACACACACACACACAAACTGTGGTCTAATCCAGACTACATTCCAGCATTTATTTAGAAAAAAAAATAATCCATACCTGCTCTAGCTCACCATCATGTCACTTATTTCTTGCAGGGACTTTGTTCCACACACCCTGTCTCTCAGTATGACCGAGAAGAGAAAAATGCCTCCTATTACAATCCTCCCCCATGCCCATTCTAGGGTTTGCACATCTCTCTTATCGGCCCTGCCACTCTCCTTTAAACCAGGCTCACGTCTCTGAAATAATCATAATTGTCAGAAATCTTCTGTTGCTCACATGTGACGACATACGTATGTGACATACATTCACGATGTGCAACAGCTTCCAGTCGGCCCCTCTTCTACGTCTCCACTATTTATTTCTATAAATAGGATTATGCCTAATCCTGTTTGTAGTTCCTATTACTTCTCCGTTTATCATTCCAGTGGTCATACAATTAATTTCCCGCACCAACATTTATGAGTGCCCTACAAATGTTAGACATGACAAAGTATTTCTTAAACAAAAAATCTTTCCAAACTACTCAATATCACATCATCGCCCATTGAGCTAAGTCCTTGGCTTTGCAATTAAGTTCCTCCATAGTAAGATTCCCATCTCCACCTCCAAATGGACGTCCCACTAAACTCCCTGAGCACGTACCATGTTTCTCTACCCCGTGCCCTTTAGGATGCAATTATATGCAGTTATACTACAAGGTAGTTATATTGTATTACACATTGGAAATAAAAGAAAGACTTAACTCCACTCCTCAGAAACTTCAAAATCTACTAAATGGAAGGTAGACATAAGATAAAAATAAAATTTCCATACAGGATGAAAAGTGTCTTAGGGAAGGTATGAATCGGAAAGTGTGAACACAAAGAAAATGTCAGAACTCTAAGACATTGTTGGTGGGACTGCAAATTAGAGCAGCCACTTTGGAAAACAGTATGGAGAATCCTCAGAAGAATGGGAACAAATCTACCATTTGATCCAGCAATACCACTTCTGGGTATCTACCCAAAAGAAAAGAAACCAAACTACCAAACTAATGCATGTGTATCTAGGTTCATAGCTGCACAATTCACCATAGTCAAACTGTGGAACCAGCCAAGATGTCCATCAACAGATGAATGGATTACAAAACTGTGGGATATGTACACAATGGAATTTTACTCAGCCATCAAAAAAAACTCAATTACATCATTTTCAGGGAAATGGATAGAACTGGAGGACATTACGCTAAGTGAGATTAGTCAGTCACAAAAAATAAGAAAGCAGATGCTTTCCCTAATATGTGAGAGTTAGGGAGAAATGGGTCATAGGAGGAACTCTAGATGAAAAAGGGAAATCTTATAGAGGAGCAAACAAGGCAACCTAAAGGAGGAGAAAGGAGGGGAGAAGAGGAAAATCTCTAAAACACACAATGTACTTAAACATAGCGAAGTCAACCACTAAGCCAAGCAAGGGAAGGAGGGACGGGGAGGAAATTGGGTGGGAATTGGGTAGGGGTTAAATCAGTGATATGTACATGTATGTACACACAAATTTTTTACCCCAATATGATGTATGAATATAATATACCAATAAAAAAAAGAAAATGTCAGAACTTATTCTGCCAGAGATGGCAGAGATGCTACAGGTCAGAGCTATCATAAAGAGAAAAGAGATAAACAAAATATAAGTGAGGAGGGAAAAAGAGTGATAATGTGGTATGTAGGATTTTTGCTATTTCAACCTTTTTTTCTCCAGAGCAGTGGTTTTATTTATGTATTTATGTATGTATGTATTTTGCACTTTTATTGGTACCTTATGGTCTCACATCCTAATGTAAATCATGCTGACAATGACATACACGCCCACGGCTCTTGGTGCCCCCACCTCGCCATCTCCCTCCTTCCCAATACAGAGTACCCAGACTGGGTACATATTGTGTACATATAACAACATGATATATGCCACATGTATACACATAGTCTATGGTAGTATTTCCATTAGCCAATCACAAAGAGTGAATGGTCATGTTTCCTTTAATATGTGCAGGATAGGGAGTAACTGGGATACACGAGAAACTCCAGATAACAGAGATCAGTACGTCATAACCCTCGTCCCAGACCCCAAGAATGTAAGTTATTATGAAGGAATATAAGACACACATCTTAAGAAGAATACACAGGGGTTCAAATACATGCAACTTTGCAAAGATTCAATGTAGTAATGAAGAAATGTTTCCTTAACACCTTCTTGGTTTTTTGGTGACAGGAAAAAAATCACAGGATAGCAAATTCTCCATCTTTGGTTGCAAAATTTATGTATGCCAAATATTTATAATCAGCAAACACTAGCTTCTTCTAAATAAGCCTGATTACCAGCACTAGTATAACAAGGAAGGCAAACATAGTACAATTTCTATAGGTATCCCAATAGGGACTTTACTTCCCGTTGACAGGACTGTGCAAAAGATAAGAGCCAGTAGCCTAGAGCTAAGTCTTATACTAGGTCTCTTACTGACTTTGTTTTGTTTTTTAACCTTGGGTGGGTTTATTTCTCCTGAGATTAGAAAGTCATCCAGAGCACAGCTCTTTAAATATTTCCCGCAGAGGGAGCCTCAAACTCAACATGAGAAAAGAGTTCGAGAAATCCCTAATGGTCCGGCCAACATACATTTTTCATAAAGTGATTATCCTCCTGCAGCCTCAGCTTCCTAAGCCTTTTCCCCTTCTATAATTGTTTTCCTTGTAGGCCAGGCAACAATTACCCCTGCCACAAGACTGAGGAGCTTCACCAGCAATATATTTTACAATACATAAGTGTAGTGTCTCTGATATCTACTGCTTTTATCACTAATTGCACTATAAAATGTGCTATTAAAACAGGGACAAACAAGATTGTAAAAATCACATAATGGACCATGGCCACTTACAAAAGCCATTCATAAGTGTTACTGTACCACTTGTTTTTTCTTTAACTTTCCAGTTACATAATTATTTTTCTAAATTTTTATTCCTGGAGGATACCATCAAGGAAATGAATCTATTTGGGACTAGCATAACGATGCGTGCACACTCTTGAATGTGCTGTTTTATACATTTGCTCAAAATAAAAAACCATGCAGCCCATCGGCCGGTACAGGAACACGGAATCCCCTAACTCAGTGGGTCCTTGAAATAAACAACACAACAGATGCATTGAAAGTATGCTTTCTCCTCGAACTCAAGAGCATGGGACTGAAGGCTTGGAGAGGAACACAAGAGGATTTCATGATCCAACTTATGAAATATACACTACGATGCAGCCAATAAAACATTTATGTCCCGAGGAAAGAAAGAATGATCAAAGAGTGAGATTACTGCCAATTACTGGTGGATGGGGGTCAGCGGTGTGCCCTCGCTACTGCGTGCCAGTAGCTCTCACCAGTCGTGGCTAATTGTCAAGTCTGTAGATGAGCCTTTCCAGTCCTAGGCCACTTACCCATTTAATAGAGGGATATCAAGGCTGAGACAGAATGAAAACAAATGTATCTGTACGACCCATAAGTAACTATGATGAAGTTAGCATAAGGATTTTAAGTAGTGATGCAGATTAAATAATGGTAGTGTCTCTAGTCTTTATCCATTCTGAGTGACAAATTAATTTTAACAGGATTAATATAGCACAGAACAAAAATACCACAAACCAAATAGTGGCTAGCAGCTACACAGCTAAATAAGTAACCAATTAATGAATCGGTATTGTATGAATTTTTGTTTTGTTTTATTTTTTTATTTTTTTATTTTTATTTATTTATTTATTTTTTGGTGGTACTGGGGTTCCTGGAAGCCCTTCTACTTCTACTTCTGGGCTACACTCCCAAGACCTATTTTTACATTTTTATTTGGAAACAGGGTCTCCTAAACCAGCGCGCGCGGCTGGCTTCGAACCTGCACGATCCTCCTGTCTCAGCCTCCCAAGCGCGGGGATTACAAGCGTGCGCCACCACGCCCGGCTGTTTTATTTTTTTTTGAACCCCAAAGCATTCTACCTCTGATCTGCAATCCCAGCCCTTTTTTGTATTTTATTTAGCAGGGTTTTGCTAAGTTTTTGAGGCTGTCTTCCAACCTGCAATTCTCCTGTCTCAGCCTCCCAAGTACTGGGAGTATACGCATGTGCCACCATGTCCAGCTTGCATGCTGTTTTTCAATAGGCCAATCTTCTACTAAGTGAGGAAGCAACTTATATCTTGATTATCAGGTAATATAGTGGGAATGAGTTTAGGTCTCACAGAGAATAAAATAATTTTAGTGTTTGTGAAACTCCATCACACTTTTTCTCAAATATTTGTTCAAATCCTTCTAAAGGACTAACCTTACTAAAATCAAAACAATTTTAAAACAAATGTTACATCACAATTAAGGCCATCTTAACTGTATCTTTTTCCACTTGGGAACATTTATTAGTGCTCATTCTTTCAACTAATAGACTATCCAAAAGTCAAACAGGTAATATACTTAATGTTTTCTCTAATTTCAGATTGTGATGTCACTTAATTCAGTCAAAGTAATGTAAAACTATATTGGAATGGCAAAAATAATTTGCTTTTTCAAAATGCAAAATACTTGAACTACTGTACTCCAAAATTATGCTGGGCAAACCTAAATAAAAACCCGAAGTTTATTTTTCCAACAGTATCATCTCTCAGAATTCATTCTCTACGATATACCAAAGCTAGGCTACCAAAGGAAGTTAAGTAGGACCTACACGCTGCATGAGTCCCCGTATGAAGCTCACCTTGTCAGAGGCATCCGAAGCCAGCAGGTTGGTTGCGAGGGTTTGCAGCTTTTGATGGGCCATATTTTTAAGGGCAGCCAGACTCCGTCTTGTCATGGCTTGTTTGAGGTTGACTGCGGGATGACTCAGTGAATCGACTGCGGCAGGTACTGCTTCGTCACAAGCATTCAGTATTTCTACTGCTGTTATCCCCATCACGCAGCGGTCCAAAGCCCCTGCAAGGCAGCACATCCACATAGGTCACAAAACTGGAAACAGTAAGCCTTTTTTATTTTATTTATTTATTTATTTTTTTTTGGTACTGGGGATGGAACCCAAGGCCATTCTACCTCCAAGCGACATTCCCAGCCCTATTTTTTATTCTTTATTTTGAAACAGGGTCTCACTGAGTTGCAAAAGGCCTCACTAAATAGCTGAGGCTGGGTGTGAACTACAGTCCTGTTTCAGTCTCCCAAATGCTGGGATTACAAGTGTGTGCCACCATGCTCAGCTGTTAAACCTTTATTAAGTTTAAAAAGGCATTAAATTTTTGATGTTTTATTGGTGCTTCCCCCAAATTATCTTCTGTATTTCCCTTCCCAACTTGTCTTCCACGCAGATTACCTCACTCATTCCTCTCTCTTAAAGGCCCCTAAGGACTTCCCAACAAAGTCAAGTTCAGAGCTAAGAATTCTACAACCTCCTTTAGGCTTTTCCATTCTGCTCCTATTTCCTATGTGGGGTTCCTTGACTAATTCTACTTCACTGTGCTCTTATGAATATACAATTCAATAACCTGACATTCCTCCAAGTTGCGTATCAATAGTAAACAAAGAAAAACCTTACTAAAATATATATCTATATAGCCTACAAAGTTTCTCTCCCTCCCCCTCCTCTCCTCCTCCTCCTCCTCCTCCTCCTCCTCCTCCTCCTCCTTCTTCTTCTTCTTCTTCTTCTTCTTCTTCTTCTTCTTCTTCTTCTTCCTCTTCTTCATGGTAAGAATCAAGCCTCATTTACCTATACCTCCAGGCCCATCTGCAGATTATTTTATTTTTACTCTCACAACCCAAATATTTCCAATCTGTTTGGGAAAATAGTACTTCTACACATAACTACTTCAAAGTGTCTTCACTTGGCCTTACTTTCCATTTATCTCCATCCATACATTTCTTGTCCAAATTAAAGTGTAAACATCCTCCTTGATAATGCAGGCTTTGTCCCCTCCTGCATCGTTACCTTTTCGATCTTTCTTTTTATTTTTTGTTTATTTGTTTGTTTATTTATTTGTTTTGGTGGTACTGGGGTTCCTGGAAATCCTTCTACCTCCAGGCTACACTCCCAGACCTATTTTTATATTTTTTAATTTGGAAACAGGGTCTCTTAGGCCAGCGCGGCTGGCTTCGAACCTGCGCGATCCTCCTGTCTCCGCCCCCCAAGAGCGGGGATTACAAGCGTGCGCCACCACGCCCAGCACCTTTTAGATCTTTAATGTCATATTCCCAATGTGTTGTTCCCTGGAAATTTGATCCATTTCTCACTTTTCTGCTTTATTCTTTACAGCACTAATGACCTACAAGCACACTATATATCTAAAGTCTTTTACCTGCCTCTCCCCACCCAGAACTATAAACTACAAAAGAGCCAGAAGTTTTGAGCTGTTGCATTCTACACTGTATACCTGATGCAGAGGAAGCACTTAGTAATTATCTGTCAATTAAAGGGAGGCACAGTTAGCAGCTTTAAAATGCAAAGTCCTAACAAAAAGCCAGTCGAATAGAGTTGGAAGGAGATGAACGATGAAGAAAAGGCTGGGACAAGAGGATCAGAGGTCTGATGCCAGCCTCCGAAAATGAGCAAGATCCTGTTTCAAAATAAAATAGAAAAAGGGGGCTGGGAGTGTAGCTCAGAGGTAGAATGCCCGTGGGGGGTTCAATCCCCAGGGCCAAAAAAAGAAAGAGAAGAGAAAGGTCGTCACATAGCTTGGCACGAAGGGTTGAAGAGGAAGAGCTCTGAGTCCAGAGAGGCCAAGGCAACTAGAGTTTGCAGGAAGGAGTGCAGAACAGGGAGAGTGGAAAAATCTGAACAGAAACCTGCAAAGGGCCCTCTTTATGTATCGGGCAAAATGCTGAGTAGTGCAGGACTGAGGAATCTATTCAAGACTCAGAAAAGAAACACCTGACAGGATCCCAGGGTGCAGGCAGCACTGTGTGTGAATAGTGCCAGCTCTGACCGGCTAGAACTGAAACCTTCCCATTCACAGAGCCTCGACTGGGTAAAGTGGTCAGAAAGGTCCTGCGGAAGCAATGGATAATAATTAACCCTACAATTAAGCACTTCTCTGACCCTGCTTGACAAGTCATGAAAACAAGACTCAAAAGAATAAAACCCCTCCATTTGTAATAGCCAAAATATGGAACCAACCCAGATCACCATCAACAGATGAATGGATAGCAAAACTGTGGGAAATACACACAATGGAATTCTATTCAGCCATAAAGAAGAACAAAATTATATCATTTGCAAGAAGATGGAAAGCCCTGGAGAGCATCATGTTAAGTGAGATCAGCCAAGCACAGAAGGAGAAGATACACATGTTTCCTCTAATATGCCCAAACTAGAAAACACAAAGGATACCAGTGGGACTCCAGATATTAGAGGGGAAATACTAGCTAAGTTTTAATGGGAAGATAGGAGAGGAGAAAGGCCGATCTTGATTAATGAGGGTCTACACCTGAACATGTGTAAAATTATGAATAAGACATGGTTAACCTGGACAACCATTGGTGGGAGGGGGGAAGAGAAAACGGGGGCTGGGGGGGAGAGGACACCAAATATAGTGTAAATGTATACTATTTATGTTCAATAAAAAATTGTTAAAAAAAATAAAAATAAATTAAAAAAAGAATAAAACCATGTCCCCTTAAAAAACTCAACAAGATTAATAGGAATACTCAACATCCAAAAACAGTTCACACTATCTGGCGTGTAATAAAAAGCTATCATTTGTGCAGGGAAGGAGGAAACTATGACCAATGATGTAGGGGAATCAAATAAATAAAGATCAAGCTAGAACTGACAAAGATGTAAAATTAGCAGATGGGCATCAAAATTTATTATAATTGCCAGGCGTGGTGGTGCACGCTTGTAATCCCAGCGCTTGGGAGGCGGAGGCAGGAGGATCACGCAGGTCTGAAGCCAGCCCTGCTGGCTTAAGAGACCCTGTTTCCAAATAAAAATATAGGAAAAAAAAATAGAGATCTGGGAGTGTAGCCTGGAGGTAGAAGGGCTTCCAGGAACCCCAGCACCACCAAATATATATATAAATATATATATATATATATATATATATATAATAATTGTACCCCTGATGTTCAACAATTTTGAACAGAGACATGGAAGACATCATAAGACCAAAATCAAACATTTAGAAAGGAAAAGTACAATATATGAGATAAAAGACAGACTAAATGGGAATAGTGATAAACCGTGATAAAATAGTGCAGAAGAAAAAAATCAATAAACTTCAAGACATAGCTATAGGAACTATATATAATGAAGAAGAAAGAGTTTAATAAAAGGATCATTGGTGAGCTTTGGATCAAGTTCAAACGGCCTAGCAGATATAGAATTGAAGTCGCAAAAAAAAGGAAAGAATATGGAAGACAGAAAACATATTTGAATAAATTAGAGCCATTGGCTCTCTAAAAAATTTGTGGAAACTATTCACCTACAGATCCAAGAAGTATAACAAACCTAAACACAAGAAGTATGAAGAGAATTACTGTTGCTTTAAAACAGAGAAAATATGCGTGTTATGTACATAATACAAAGATGGTAGCAGATTTCTCGCTCGAAACATTTCAAGTGGAAAAGATAGTAAAGAACTTGAAATAGATAAACTGTGAACCTTCAGTTTTGTACCCACAGAAGATATCTTTCAAAATTGGCAGTGAAATAAAGAATCACTTATAGACATACAAGAGCTAAAAAAAAAAATCACTGCCTGCAGATTTACCCAAAAAACATTAAATATTGGACAAAAAAAAAAACTGATTCCAGATGAAAGTCTGCATCAGCACAAAACAATAAAGTGTAAGGGATACAGCAATTCCACCGGTGAATATATGTCATTCTTACTATTCAAGTTTCCTTAAAATAGAATTGACTATTTAAACAACAACAAGAACAAAAATATGAGTGAGAATCATGAGAATAAGGAGGATACAAGTGACTGCAGCAGTCTATGTAGCACAACAGTAACATTAGAAAGATAGAAGGGAGCCGGGCGTGGTGGCTCACGCTTGTAATCCTCGCGCTTGGGAGGCGGAGACAGGAGGATCTTGTAGGTTCGAAGCCAGCCGCGCTGGTGTAAGAGACCCTGTTTCCAAATTTTAAAAAAGTATAAAACATAGGTCTGGGAGTGTAGCCCGGAGGTAGAAGGGTTTCCAGGAACCCCAGTACCACCAAAAGAAAAAAGAAAAAAAGAAAGATAGAAGGGTACCACACTGCAGAAGATCTTGTCTCAAAGGTGCTATGAACTAACACTGTTCATGGCTTATTCGTTAAGACAGTTGCATGGAACAAAATGCTATTCTGTTTTATTTTCGGAGATTAATTGACCTGAGATTTATTTCTTGAGATTAATGAACTGAGTACAAGATGGACTGGGAAGCAAAAGAAGTAGGCAGGATAACCAATAAAGATAGCCGAAAATATGATCCTTGATACACATGTTTTTGATCATCTATGTTTTATATACATTGTCAACAGACAAAAATACATTAATTCATTATTTTCTGCTATATTTGATTAGTCCTATTTAAGAAGAGGCCTTGGGTGCTTATTTCATGAATTCACTGTAAAAATAGAAATATTAGAAAAATAAAAGGGGCAGATAATGAATACAAAGGAAAAAGGTCACAGGAAAAATAAACTGACAAGACCTTATGCCCTAAATTATAATAATATTTGCCAAGCATTAATGACATTTGCATTTGCTCAAGGCCACCTAATAATTATACCTATAAAAACAGAAATAAGATGGGAGAATAACTTTTGTTATGCAGCAAATATGATAGAAAGGAACAGATGAGAATGCTGCGTAGGCTTGGCCATGGTTACATAAGAACATTCTGTTACACCAGTCTTGGCTTACGGCTTGCTTCTATTTGCCAAAGAGATGGATTCTGACCTTGTCCAAGGCCCATGGGAATGAAGCGCACATTTACTGGAATATCCAATGTGAAGAACGAGACCGCTGATTCCAGAAGCACACAACAGCTCCAAGTGGAAGTATTCACTCTCTAGGTCAGTAGCCTACCTTTAATAAGTCTAAAGAGGGAGCAAAAGGTTCATCGGGCCAGATCTCGTTGCTAGTGTTTGACTAAGCGTCTAACTATCTAGAAACATCAAAGAATAACCTCCACGGCCTCTATATCACGACCCAATTGCTAGTACATCTAATAAAGATGTCACCATAAAAGAACCAAAGCGCCTGGACTTCTGGCCCTCTAATTAAATTTTACATTATGAGCGTCAACCTCCTTTCATTAGGGAATAAACACTGAAAACAAAAACTTCCCAGACGAAGAGGGAAAACAAAAGCTAAAAGAAAATGACACCTAAATGCAGAAAGACATTTTTAAGTGTTTTTTTTTTTTAAGCTAAAAACAATGAGCGTAACTCAAAACAGCCAACGGAAAACTGCTCGAGACGCAGGAGCAGGCTTAGCTTAGTGCAGTGTGGCTTTATTTGTGAAAATACATTCCCAGAACACTAAGAGGACGGACCCGGCATCTGCTTAGACTTTAAATACACCTCATACAGCGGGCCATTGCTGCATCGAATTTATCTCGCTTCATTTTTTATTTATTCAATAAATAAATAAATTTAATAAATAAATAATGTCGATACCTTCAGGATGTACCTTACTGACTCTCCGGGGACCTTTATATCACTAGCTACAGCTTGTACAGGAAGAAGAGAAAAAGAATATATACCTCCTTTGGTTGAAATACAAAATAAACTTGGCTTTTCTATTTTTATCTTGATTTTAGATTTACTCAAATTATCCTGAAGATCGGAGGGTAATTGTACAATTTCAAGATTATATATGTTCACTCTACATTGAGTTAACTATATGGCACTCATAAAAAATCCTCCAGTATTCCTGTAGTTAGTTTAATTATAATAAACACATTATAAGAAGAATATCCTCTAGTAACCCTAGAGTTGGGGGCAATTTGCTGTTTCCTTTTAGAAAAAAATTTAAAATTGCCGGGCGTGGTGGCGCACGCTTGTAATCCCCGCGCTTGGGAGGCAGAGACAGGAGGATCGCGCAGGTTCGAAGCCAGCCGCGCGCTGGCTTAGGAGACCCTGTTTCCAAAATGAAAATGTAAAAATAGGTCTGGGAGTGTAGCCCCGAGGTGGAAGGGCTTCCAGGAACCACCAAAAAAAAAAAAAATTTTTAAATAGCCGGGCGTGGTGGCGCACGCCTGTAATCCCCGCGCGTGGGAGGCAGAGACAGGAGGATCACGCAGGTTCAAAGCCAGCCATGCGCGCTGGCTTAGGAGACCCTGTTTCCAAATTTTAAAAATGTAAAAATAGGCCTGGGAGTGTAGACCAGAGGTAGAAGGGCTTCCAGGAACCCCAGTACCACCAAAAAACAATATATATATATATATATATATATATATATATATATATATATATATATATATATATGTGTGTGTGTGTAGCCCAGAGGTAGAAGGGCTTCCAAGAACCCCAGTACCACCAAAAAAAAAAAAAAAAAATTACTTGAAAAGTTACTTTGTTTTTCAGGAAGATCCCATTTGTAGAGAATTTCTCACTTCTCTACATTATTTACGAACATATTTAAAGTATCTAAAATAGTCACATAAGCCAGGCGTGGTGGCACACGCTTGTAATCCCAGCATTCGGGAGGCTGAGACAGGAGAATTGCGGTTTGCGGACAGCCTCAGCTACTTAGTGAGGCCCTCTGCAACTCAGTAAAACACTCTTTCAAAATAAAAAATAAAAACAGGGCTGGGAGTGTAGCTCAGAGGTAGAATGCCCCTGGGTTCCATCCCCGGTACTGCAAATAAATAAATAATAGATGAATAAATAAATAAATAAAACAGTCATGTACCTAAGAATAGAAAATTTTCATGAAAATGATACTATCTTCCTTTGTCATATTTATTTAAACAAGTCCTGGACAAGTTTACCATACTTTTCTGCTTAAGATCAACTAATTTACTATTTATATTTTAATACAGTGTTTTACAAATGTCATTGCTGTAAAAGCCTATTGAAAATTAATTCCCAAAGAAAACACCTGTAAATGTAGGTATCATCATCCTGCCAAATTCAACAAAGTAACAAGTTAAGCGGCACATTTCTTTAATAATAATAGAAAATATATACACATGCAATGCATATACACACAAACTTATAAGCACACACACATTATAGACATACACACTTCGCATGTTTAACACACAGTGAAATATCTCATTTTATTCTCCCTGCAGCACTACAAAAGAGAAAATATTACTATACTCAAGTCAGATGACTTGAGAGAGACCCCAGTGGTAGCAAGCTGTGGATCCTAAGTTCAAACTAAAGGATATGACTCCAGAATCAAAGACAAACTTGGTACCTTGAGCTTGTGGAGTGGACCAAACCAGCAAACAAAACTACAAATGGCAGAGAGAACGTGGCATCATGGACACAAAAGTAAACTGCAATATTGATTATGCAGTATGATATTCATTCTGTTTTCAAAAATGTCCAGAAACTAACCAGAAATAAATATACCAAAATGTTAACATTTACAACTGAGCGGTGGGCTTCGAGTTTGCCTTTCTTCTAATATTTCTGTGCTTTTAAATTTTAATCACAAGTATGAATCTCTTTTATAACAAGAGTAAGAAAAGTTACATGCAAGAGTAAATAAGTAAATAAGACTTCAAGAACATATTTAAACTGAGGACAATAAATAAGATGATTTAAGAAGCTTATTTAAAAAAAAAAAGCTTAAGGAAGCTTCGTAGTTCACAACAGTGCGAGAAGAAATATACATATAGTCTCATTTCAAAAAGGACCGTTTCGCTGGGCGTGGTGGCGCACGCTTGTAATCCCAGCATTCAGGAGGCTGAGACCAGAGGATCGCGGTTCGCGGACAGCCTCAGCTACTACTTAGTGAGGCCCTCTTCAATTTAGAAAAATAGGGCAGGGGGTGTAGCTCGGAGGTCGAATGCCCCTGGGTTCTATCCCCAGACCCGCAGGGGGGAAAAAAAAAAAAGGACCATTTAAATCAAACAATAAAAGGGGAAAGGGGAAAAACAGTAGCAATGTAATATAGTACAACTAGAAAGATCACGAACATCTTTGCCTGCATTTGTGGTTGAACCCAGGGGCATTCTACCTACGAGCTACACCCCCAGCCCTCTATTATTTTGTATTTGGAAACAAGGCCTCGCTAAGTTGCGGAGGCTGGTTTTGACCCTCTGATGCTCCTGTCTCAGCCTCCCAAACACTGGGATTCCAGGCATGTGACACCACACCCCTCTTGCCTGTGCTTTTAAGATGAGAATTACTTGTTCTGGATTACAACTCCCATACACGAAATTTCTGGAATTTGAAATGTTAAACATTATTTCTAAAACTTGAATCCTTCATTTTAATTACTTCCTACAATTACATGCCCTTCCTACAATTACATGCCCTTCCTACAATTATTTTTCTGCTGTTCAAATACAAGATGATTATATATTTTTCAACTGTTTCTGAGACTGATACAAAAAATGTTTCTTTTATCCTGCTCACCATTTATCTCTGAATTATAAAGAAGTCACTTATACATTGTGGCAATCTGTCCTCATCTGTATATTACCTTTAATTCCATGCCCTTAAAGATTGGTGAACTGCTCTATAATTATTTGGCATAGTACAGCAAAGAAGAGGACAATTCAATATTTCTTTACTGATAGTGAGGAGAACATCTAGAAAAAGCAGTGATCAGAAATAAACCTTGCAATCTTTTTTATACTTCAGGACTTTTTCTCATATAAAAAACTGAAATTTTAGGAAATCACATCTACTCGTTTGATTTTCTTTTTTCTTTTTTGCAGAACCGGTAGTTGAACCCCAGGGGCATTCAACCTCCAAGCTATACTTCCAGCTCTATTTTTAATTATCTGTTTTGAAACAGGGTCTCACGAAGTGGCAGAGCGCCTCACTATATAGCTGAGGCTGGCCACGAACCTGCGATCCTCCTATCTTGGCCTCCCAAGTACTGGGGTTACAAGCATGCGCCACCATGCCGGGCTACTCATTGAATTTTCTACCTTCTCTTCACACTTGTGCTTACCAGTGTCCATCTGCCAGACGTACACGGAGCCGTCTGAACAGCCGACTACTAGGTAGTCATCCGCAGGCCTCCACTTGATTATCTGGATTGGGAAGAGGTGGCGAGACGCCAGCATGATGCATTTTTTCTCCCGCAAACTTAGAAGTCCTACTGAGTGGTCACTGGCTACCGAACAGATGCAATGCTGCACTCTTGCCTGCGAGGAAGAATAAACCTCTATTAGATTTATGGTAAAAACAGATTCTGTCCTCAATAACCTAAATGAAAAGTAATTATATATTCACTACCACCGAAAACCAACCACAGTATTAGGTCATGTTGAACAATTTCTTCTATGTTATATATAAAATACTCAGTTCGGTCATCAGGACACCTTAAAAATACTAATTCTTGTTCAATGTTTTTCACTAAGTAGGGGCAGAAATCTGCTGTTCTAATTTGAAGATGCCCTGACTAAAATGGTTATATCTGAGCAGGCAAAGCCTGAAAACAATTGATCTGTAATTCCACGTCCTCTTTCCTTTGTGTGCTGTGAGAGCTGCTTTCTGCAGTGTTTCTTTCTGTTTGTCATTTAGACCCAGGCTCCTCCCTGTACCTTTGCTCAGAAACAATCCCCTCACAGTGCCTCTGCCGTGACCATTACTTGGGGGCCACAATATTTCACACCGTCTGTAAACATGTGTCCCCGTTTCCTTCACCTCCTCTGTCTATAAGCCAGCGCGGTGCACCACCTCCAGTCACCACACAATAGCCAATTAAACATTCTGCTGTGGATTTTCTGCACATTTCTAGTTTTTGCCCTTCAATTCCCTTTCAGAACAAGATGGGCTATAAATAACCAAACAAAGACAGCAGAGATTTTCACTAGCACAGAGAACTGAATCCACAACATAGAAAATTAAAAATTAAAGTCCTTAAATTTCCATGAGACAATGTAGAAGCAATTTAAGAACTTAACTTTTTACTCATTTAGATTTTGCTTTCAGGTCACGCTGCGGGAAACCGGATGAAAACAGCCGTCTGTACTATTCCATATACAATGGCTATTTCTAGAAGATGAGGCCCACTGCACTTTCGTCTATACTCTCCCTTCTTTGACCTAAAACTTGTCAAACTTCACCCTGCTAGACTTCTCCTGAGCAAATAGACAGATTGTTTTTAGTCAGACATCAATATCTCACTGATTCCCTAAGTGAGAAAGTTAATATTGAATAAAAAAAGAAGTGTGGTGGGGAGGGAGAGGTGTCAAATGTGCATGAAATACACAGAAGCTATGTAGTTGTTATTTTGTCTTTAACCACAGGACTCCCAAGGACCTTTAGAATGCTGTTATGAACATAATCATTTCTATAAGGAGATAAAACATCTAGTTTTAGTAAGAACACATTTGGTGAAAGTTGCTATAACTGGTTAATTTCATATGTTGACTACTAAGAAACTCAAGCCTTGTAATCCTCCCTCCTGTCTCAGCCTCCCAAATGCTGGGCTGACAGGCATGCACCTCCACACTGGACTGCCTATTCACTTCTGTGAAAGGGATGATGGCTGTTTCAACCTCGTTGCTTGTCGTTGGACTGCTTAGGTTATTCTATATCTTGTTGGTTCAATTTAGGTGGGTTGTTTGTATCTAGAAATTTGTCGATTTCTCCTAGGTTTTCCAGTTTATTAGAGTATAAGTTTTCAAAATAGTTTCTGATTTGTTAGATTGCTGTATATAAAGTCAGCTTACAAAAACCAACCACAAATCTGCTGAAAAAAGAAACGTGGAAAACAATTTCATTTACAATAGTCTAAAAAAATACTTAGAAATAAACCTAAACAACATGGCAAAAGACCTTCACAATGAAAACTAAAGAACATTAAAAAAAATAAATTAAAAACTTTAGCTGGGTGTGGTGGTACACACTTTTAATCCCAGGACTTGAGAGGCTGAGACAGGAGGATCACAGGTCCTTGGCCAGCCTCAGCTACTTAGTGAGACTCTCTGAAACCTAGTGAGATCTTGTTTCAAAATAAAAACAAAAAAGAAAGAAACAAAGAAAGAAAGGAAGGAAGGAAGGAAGGAAGGAAGGAAGGAAGGAAGGAAGAAACAAAGAAACAATGAAAGGAAGAACGGACCTTAGAAAATGGAAAAACGTTCTGTGTTCTTGGATAAGCAAAATAAATATAATTAAAATAGCCATACTACTGAGAGAAATCTACAGATTCAATACAATTCCTATCAAAATGGCAATGCCATCTTCACAAAGCTAGGAGGGGGAAAAAAAAAAGTCCTACAATACATATGGAAAAACACAAGACCCAGAAGGAGCCAAAGGAATTCTTAGCAATAAGAACCATGCTGGAAGCATCACAATACCTGTTTTCAAATTATACTACAGAGCTATAGTAACAAATGGTATGGTATTGGTATAAAAACAGATACAATAACCAATGAAATATAATAAAAGATTCAGAAACAAATTCTCACACTTAGAGCCAGTTGATTTTTGACAAAGGAGCCAAAAATATGCTGGAGCAAAGACAGCCTTTTCTTGTTTTTTTTTTTTGTTTGTTTGTTTTTTGGGGTTTTTTTGGGTGGTACTGGGGGTGGAACCCAGAGGCTTTCTACCTCTGGGCTATACTCCCAGACCATTTTTATATTTTATTTGGAAACAGGGTCTCACTAAGTTGCTGAGAGCCTCACTAAGTAGCTGAGGCTGGCTTCAAACCCGTGCGATCCTCCTGTCTCAGCCTCCCAAGCGCAGGGATTACAAGCGTGAGCCACCACCCCCGGCTCACCATCATGTTTTTGAGAAAAACGTACACAAAATAAGGATGTACACCAAAATGAAGAGTAACTGGGTTAAAAGACAAAGTAATTTCTGTATTCCCCCTTTTGAAATGATAATCAATTAAAAATTCAGGGTGGGTCTGGTAAGAAAGAAAGCAAAAAGAAATATTGAAATGTTATCTTTAAGTCATCAAAAGTTTGGTACCAGACAAATGAACCTGTGCAATCCTCCTGTCTCACCCTCCCAAGGGTGGGGATTACAAGTGTGCGCCACCACACCCGGCTCAAAGACAGCCTTTTCAACAAATGGTGCTGGGAAGACTGGATACCCATTTGTAGAAAAATGAAATTTAACACCTATCCTTACCCTGCACACAAGTCAGCTCAAGATGGGTCAAAGATCTAGAAACTAGATCAGAAACTTTGCAGTTACTAGAGAACAGTTAAAAAGATACATCATGCTAATGGAGACCAAAAATGGGCAGGGGTAGCAACGCTGATATCCAACAAAACAGACTTTAAGCTAAAACACATCAGAAGAGACAAAGCAAGGCACTTCCTTTTGTTAAAAGGAACAATCCACCAAGAAGATATAATGATAGTTAATGTTTATGCCACAAATGTGGGGGCAGCCACATTTGTAAAACAAACCCTTCTGGATATCTGATATCAAATAGATCCAAATACAATAATATTGGGAGACTTCAACACACCTCTCACACCACTAGATCGATCTTCAAGGCAAAAGATGATTAAAGACTCTTCAGAATTAAAGAAAACTATAAACCAATGGACCTAATAGACATATAGAGAATACTTCAACCAGGAACAACAGAATACACATTCTTCTCAGCGGCCCATGGAACCTTCTCCAAAATAGACCACATCCTGGGCCACAAAGCAAGCACCAGAAAATTCAAAAGATGTATTATAATTCCCTGCATCTTTTCAGACCACAATGGAATGAAAATAGAAATCAACAACAGGAAAGCCAAAAGAAACTATTTAAATGCATGGAGATTGAATGATACACTATTGAATGACCAGTGGGTAAGATCAGAATTAGAAGAGAAATAAAGAAATTTCTGGAATTATATGAAAATAGAAAAACAACTTACCAAAATTTATCAGACAATTCGAAGGCAGTGTTAAGAGGAAGTGTATAGCATTGAGTGCCCACATAAGAAGGGCAGAGAATAGCCAAGTAAACAACCTAATGACACAACTCAAGGACCTAGAAAGACTGCAACAGTGTAACTCCAAAGCCAGCAGAAGGCAGGACGTTTTTAAAATCAGAGCAGAAATAAATGAAAGAGAACAAAAAACAATTCAAAGAATCAACAAAACAAAAAGTTGGTTCTTTGAAAAGATTAATAAGATTGACAAAACCTTGGCCAACCTAACCAAAAGAAAGAGAAAATCAACTCAAATTATTAAAATCAGAAATGAAAAAGGATATATCACCAAAGACAGTGGGGAAATTCAAAGGATTATCAGAAACTATTTTGAAAATTCATACTCCGATAGACTGGTAAACATGGAAGAAATCGATAAATTTCTAAGCACATATAACCTACCTAAACTGAAACAAGAGGACATAGCAAGCCTAAACCAACCAACAGCAAGCAAAGAAATAGAAACCACAATAAAAATTCTGCCATCAAAGAAAACCCCAGGCCCTGATGGGTTTCCAGCCGACTTCTACAAAACCTTCAGTGAAGAACTAATCCTAATACTTCATAAATTGTTCCGGGAAATTGAAAGAGATGGAATTCTCCCAAATTCCTTCTATGAGGCCAGTATCACATTAATCCCCAAACCAAAGAAAGATACCTCAAGAAAGGAAAATTACAGACCAATATCCTTGATGAACATAGATGCAAAAATGCTAAACAAAATACTATCTATACGCATTCAAAACCATATCAAAAGAATTGTACACCACGACCAAGTCGTTTCATTCCAGAAAAGCAAGGCTGGTTCAAAATACGCAAATCAATACACATTACTCACCACATAGTCAGATCTTTATGGTTGAGGGAATGCTGATCAAAACATATAGTAAAAGTAAAGGACATACAAAACAAACATTAAATAATAGTATAGGATTGACTTTAAGAAGTAGATCGTGAGATATAATTATCCAGTGATTAAAAAAAGACCTACAACCCCAAATATTCTAGGCTTTCAAATTCATAAGTTCTCTTAATACGTGTTTACCTAAATGTGCTTTAAATAATAGTTTTATTCCTCTTTCGCAGTGAGATAATAGATGAAACTAGCAAGTGATATTATCCAGCCACCAAAAAGTGTTTGATTATTTAAGAAAATTATATACCGTCTCTGTAAGTAATAAGTATCTGAAGAGTTAACTTTGGTTTTACTGTAATAAGAAACAGTCTTGAAATGGCCAAAATAATCAAGAATGAAAACAAAAAAAATCAATATTACTAAGCCCAAGAAAAGAATAGTTATTAGAGGTACTTAACTCACAAGAAAAGATGGTTCTCTGCTTTTTAAATATGGATTAAAATAAATCTAATTTTTCTTCTTTCAACAAAGTGCTAGTCCAACTCATATAAAGAAAACTGGCCTACAGTAGAAATGGCCCAATACAGTAAAACCTCATTAATTTTGATTCTGCTAATTAATTCTGAGTTGATGGTTACCTCTGCAGCCTGTGTGAAAACAAATTAATGGTATAAACAGCAAATGTCTAGCCTATTTAAATGTAAAAGGAAAAAAAGACCATTCAAGCACTACTTTGGTATTAATTTTAATTCAAACAATGAAGAGAGTGATGATAAATAATTCTCAGCTATCTGTTAAAATGAAAGCACTTAAAAGATTTGCTAAAACACAATTAACTTAGATTTCCCCTAGCTGCCCTCAGAATTACTAAAGGCGTGCTGCTTAAAGAATATTTTATAACTCATATTTCTTCCTGATTTAGACCCAGCTTCTCCACAAATGAGTTGAATTAGCACAATTCCTTTATTATTAAGTTCTGGAGATCTGAGTTACTGAACACCTACTTTGCCTACAATGATTAATTCTATTATGTGATTAATTCCATTCTACTTTACTTTTTTCTACTTCAACTGAAAAAGTAATCTAAAGATGATTTAACACCAAGGTCATTAAAACAAGGTAATGTATAAAGCATTTAATAGGTGTAATTAAAATGATGATACAACAAATAAAAAATGTTAGCTGCATATCTTCAATTGAACTTACTTAAAAAGTATTTATGCTCCAAACTTTTTGATCACATACCTATTCGTTAAAAATTTTTTAATAAACTCCAGACCAACACACACATACACACACACATGCGCGTGCATGTGCTAATATATCATGTACCTAGTATAATAACACATGCACAAAAATATATTTTAAAAGAATGACATCAAATTTTATCATTTTATTTTATTTTACTGTATAGATTGAACCTAGGGACACTCTACCTCCAAATTACATCCCTAGATCACTTTTTGTTTGTTTTGTTTTGTTTTGGAAACAAGGTGTCACTAGGTTGCTAAGAGTCTCACTATGTACACAGGCTTCAAACCTGTGATCCTCCTGTCTCAGCCTCCCAAATGCTGAGATCACAGGTGTGCAACCATCACATGTGTTATGAGATTCAGCTTGAAAATAAAAAATAAAATAGCTCTGCCGGGTGTGGTGGCACACTCTTGTAATCCCCGCGCTTGGGAGGCTGAGACAGGAGGATCGCACAAGTTCGAAGCCAGCCTCAGCTACTTAATGGGGCTCTCAGCAACTTAGTGAGACCCTGTTTCCAAATAAAATAGAAAATAAGTCTGGGGGTATAACCTGGAGGTAGAAAGCCTCTGGATTCCACCCCCAGTACCACAAAAAAAATAAAAATAAAAATAATAAAAATAAAATAAAATAGCTCTGGGGGTGTTCAGTCAATATTCTCATAGCCATAATTTAAAGACCCGATCACATAACTTAGAGGAAAGATTTATTTCCTTGGGGATTTGGGCTCAGTCCATGTGAAGCTGGGGACCAGGGATCGCAGAGTTGGCAGTGGAAGTTGGAGAGAAGGAGAGCACGTAGACTGTGCTCTTCATGTCATGGAGGCCGGAAGCAAAAGCAGAGCAAGGGGAAGAACCATATATAATCCCCAAGGCCTCACCCTCAGCGACCACCTCCTCTAGCCACACCCTACGGGCCTATGGGTACCACTCAAGTAAATCCATCACAGTGGACTGATCTACTGTAGGGATTACCCTTCCTCATGACCCCACGACATCAACCTTGACTATTAATAAATTAGCTCTTTAGGGGACATTTTATATCTACCTATAATAGGGTTGTAGCTCAGAAGTAGAATGCCTCTGGGTAGATATTTGGATAGTATTTATTTATTTATTTATATTTATTTTATGGTATTGGGGGTGGAACCCCGGGGCTTTTCTACTTCCAGACTATACTCCCAGACCTATTTTAAAATAAAAAATAAAAATACCTTTCATTAATATTTTCTCTATCCATTTGTAATGGTTAGGTTAAAACTATCAAATATAAGCCAGGCATGGTGGCGCATGCTTGTAATCCCAGCGCTTGAAAGGCTGAGACAGGAGGATAGCACAGGTTCGAAGCCAGCCTCAGCTACTTAGTGAGGCTTTCAGCAACTTAGTGAGACCCTGTTTCAAAATAAAGTATAAAATAGGTCTGGAAGTATAGTCTGGAAGTAGAAAAGCCCCGGGGTTCCACCCCCAATACCATAAAATAAATATAAATAAATAAATACTATCCAATATAATCTGCAAATCCCTTAAACAAACACATTTTCTTGTATTTACTTTGTGCAGGAAGGGTATTGGGAATTGAACCCGGGGCATTATAGCTCTGTGCTACACCTTGTATTCATTCACTCACTCACTCATTCATTCATTCATTCATTCATTCATTCATCATTTTTCTGAACCACAATCTCACTAAATTGCAGAGGCTGGCCTTGAGCCTGTGATCTTCCAGTCTCAGCCTTCCAAGTACTGGGATTACAGAGGGCACCACCCAGCTCAAGCAAACACATTCTATCTGGTACTAGGTGAGGTCTGTCCTGTCACCAACTGGTGGCACACTCACTCCTGCCCAGAAAACATGTGCCCATATGATGTGGAGACAAATGGGGACACCAGTGTCCATCCACCCGGCCAACAGAACCAATATATCAAAGTTCTAATATTTTCTTCCCTTACCCCAACTGGCTGTCACAATTTCCACTTCAGCAACCTCTGTTATCAGTGGGCTTATAAAGTGCAAACATAAATTCCATTAAACATTTTTTACTGCTACGGAAAACCTCTGAAGTATCCTACTAACTCCACTAAGCATTTTATAGGTGAAAATTATTCACCAAATTAATTCTGCCCCAGAGGCAATATATACCAAGGACATCGAATGCTCATTAAAAGTAAAGGGTAACAATAGGCAACAGAATTTAACCAAGTAAAATGTAATTTTTCTTTTGATGAAAAGATTAGGATGAGGGGAAAGAAGAATGGGGAAGCCAGGCAGGTTGAAGCCTGCCTATATTCCCAGGACTTGGGAGGCTGAGACAAAAGAATAGCGGGTTGGAAGTCAGCCTCAGCAATTTAGCAAGGCGCTCAGCAACCTAGTGAGACCCTGTCTCCAAATTTTAAAACAACAAATAAAGGGCTCAGAGGTAGAATGCCCCCTGGGTTCAATCCCCAGCACTACAAAAACAAAACAAAAGACGAAGGAAGATACTGGAACAAAACATGTATATGCCATGGCCGATTTTTATTTTTTGAAGAATTCTAATCCTAAACCTAATACAGGCTCACTGAATTTGCCAGTAAATAATCCTCGCAGTGCATTAGTGCTGAACAGCAGAATGCCACAAGCTATCAGAGAATGTGATAGAGTCAGAATATACCACCTAGGTCATCCCGTCTGACCTTACACATTTTACAAGACTTCATTTTAAACCATTCCCAGAAACCTCTTATGTAACCTGTTCCTAAGCATCTGCCGTGAATTACAGAAATCAGAGACAGCTAGTTTACCCCATCCACTCCCTCTCTGGGGAGATGATTCCACTTTCTAACAGTTCTCAATGTAAATAATACATATACTTATTTTCTACTTCTGTTAATTTGTTTTCTAAACTACATTATTCTTTTTTCTTTATACCATTCAAGGAGCAATCTAGTATTTGCCCCCAAACCATTTTTGCCTTTGTATGAATATTCTCTAAAGATATGAACACTCCACTGTCTCTCTTTTTAAATATGCCCATCATTAGACAAGCTATAAATGACTAGCTTCTTTTGCTCATAAATCAATCCCACCGCTCCCTTAATCATTATTTCTTGTACTTCCCAGAACTCTTTCTCTGGAACATAAATGTGCCGCTAAAATGCATCATTTATCACTTTTAAATATCTTACCTGAAGGGAAAAGAGAGCCTATGAAATTAAACGTTAATTTCATTTCTACACTTGCATAAAAGTAAATCAAAATGAAATTCTAAAAGTTTCAAAAATCTAGCCTTTTTTAAAAACCAGAAAGGAAGAAGGGTGTTTCTTTAATATCTATTTTAAAAAAGAAAACCATGTAATCCAGCCAAAGCACTGACTAGCCAACGAATGGATAATTACATGCTATATGAACAATAAGGTTTTGGAGGACTGGTTTTAACATCTTTCTTTATTCACTGTATACAAAGGATAACAATAAAGAAGTGGGGTAATTAGATCTCATATTTCTTCCTCTGCTATTTTGTTATAAAATAGCAAATAAATATAAAAATTTTAATATATAATTAAGAAGATGTTGCCTATAGAGAAAAAAGGTTTGTTGGGGTCTGTTTGGTTTGGTTGTTGGTACAGAGATTGAACCTGGGGCATTCAACCCCTGTGCTATACTTAACACCCATGTTTTTTTCCTTTTATTTTAAAACAGGGCCTCAATAATTTGCTGAGGCTGGCCTTGAACCTGCAATCCTCTTGTCTCAGTCTCCCATGTACTGGGATTACATAAAGGGTGCACTACTATGCCTGGCTAAAAAATATTTATTTAATAAATGACATTGAGGCCATTTGTTAGCTTACGGAAGAACAGATAACTTTTATCATCTCATTCCACAAGCATACTTAAACTTCTGATAAGGCATTTTGTTTGTTCTTAATCCAGCCATTTCTTTGATCAAGTGTTGTTAAATTTTTCAGAAAGAGAGACAAGAGCCTAGCTGCAAAAATATGAAAGAATCAATACAGAGAAAGCATAAATTAGAAAATATCTTAAGGTTAAAAATATTTAGTTTTTACGTAGTTTATGCTTTTTCTGTATAGCTTCTTTCATATTAAAAGAGAAGAAAGTCCCAACAACAAAATCCAAGTAACTTTAATGTTTTAGTTAAGAGCACATCTGAAGACTAATATAATACCTAATAGACTAATAAGGGAACAACAAAGTATAAGAAAAACTATATCTTTAAAATTACTAAAATCCTCGTAGAAAATTTCAGTATCTTTAGTAATCAAAAAAGCTAATTAAGCCGGGCGTGGTGGCGTACGCTTGTAATCCCCGCGCTTAGGAGGCAGAGACAGGAGGATCGCGCAGGTTCAGCCGCGGGTGCTGGCTTAGGAGACCCTGTTTCCAAATAAAAATGTAAAAATAGGTCTGGGAGTGTAGCCCGGAGGTAGAAGGGCTTCCAGGAACCCCAGTACCACAAAAAAAAAAAAAAAGCTAATTAAAAAGTACAATACCATTTTCACCTGTCAACTCAGTCAAAGACACAACCAACCACCATTAACAGGTACTTGCTTTCTGGCAGATAATGTTCCAAATGTTTGGCAGTAATTCATTATTGTCTCACAATAACTCTCTAAAGCATAAATTATTTTTATTGTACTGATGTGGATACCTAAGAATAAACAAGAAACCTAAACTTTAAGGTACACAACTAGGCAAGCAAGTTGCCACTAACCCATAATTCATGCCTTAAGATCAACAATAAATAAGTGTGAACTTCCTTCTTCTTCCAGGGTCAGGCTAACAAAGGCTTTATAAGGGTAATAGCTGTGCCCCGCTATAAACCCCCCACAAACGTCCAGAAGAGATGACCCACTTTGGACCTCTCAGACAATTGAAAACTCCAACTGTCGAGCAACGAGCAGGAAGATATAGTACTTAGGAGTACAGTTTCCAAGCAATTAAGAGAAAGTACAAGCCTTTTATCTAGTTGCTGTCTCTTAGTAACTTGAAACTTCTATTTCATGCAATAAAAAGATGAAAAATTATTGAGATGCCATTGTGTAACCCATAAATATGTATAACTAGTATGTGTCAATTAAAATATGTATTAGTTTTAAAATAATAAATAAGTCCCCTGCTCTCAAAACAAAAAAAAAACCATTAACAGCAGCCTGGTGGAGAAAGGAGACCCATCCCTAATCTGGACCAGTTCTAAAGCCAACCGCCACTGTGAACGACATTATGATGTGAGATTGCAATGCACCAATGGAAGGATAAAAATACAATGAAATGGAATTAGCCATTAAAAAAAAAAAAATCAAACCAAGCGGCCATAGTTGTGAAAGAAAGGAAATGGAAAGTGGTTCCCGACACAGAAACAGACTACCTCAACAATTAAAGCCATTCTGGTACTGGGAATGAATGACATCCTGTCCATCCTTTATCATCTGCACGAGGATGCAGGTAATTGAAAAGAGAAATAATAACAATAATAATGATTTTTGTGAGCTCCTGTTATAGGCCAAGCATTACTTCTAAACATGAAACCAACATTTCACAGAAAGTGGTACTAGGGCTGGCTCAGAGAAGTTAGGTGACTTGCTGAAGTCACCAACTACATAAAGACACAGGTCCAGGTCTGTATGGTTTGAAAGGACATATTCACACTGGCCTAATTAATTAGTGATTCTATTATTTCAGGCTCTACACGCCTATACTAGAGTGGAGACAACATATTCTCCTACACACTAGAGTATTTTCTCCAACTAACTTTGAAAGCCTTTACCAATGGCTAAGACAAACCATTGGTAATAACTCCAGAAATAGAAACAGCATAGAAAACAATTTTTGCTGCTGATTTTACTATACTTTCTTTCCACTTTCATTTTTCTTTACTTCCATGTCAAATCATTCTGTTGAGGAATTTAAATATTTTACCTTTAAGTATAGTTTTATATTTTACTTTCTTAACTTTTTTCTTCCAAATATCCTTCCTCAGTAGGATGAAATAAAGGGTCCCTTCTTATATTCAATACAGCTAGCTTGCAGGACGTACAAAACCATTACTCTGATCTCTTTGTCATTATTTTCAAAGTAATGTATACATGTCAGATTCCTGCCAGCATACGCCTAAAAGCAAGCCTTTATGTATTATAGACAGATCCATCAGGTGCTGGTCAGGAAAACTCATCAAGTTCTCCAGACTCCTCCACATCACATAAATAATATGAAGTGCCTCTGATCCACACCTGATCTTACAAAAACCTCCAAAGTTCATATATGCAAACACAACAGACCTTGTCCTTCCTCAAAGTCTTCTCAAATCACCCACAGCTGATCTCCTAAGCACCCCTCCTCCGTGTTCCCAGAGGTGCTTGAGAAAGCTCCTCTCAGAATACTAATCATGTTGTGTGATAGATTAGCCAACTGCCCGTTGGCTAATCTATCTCCCTCATTAGACTAAATTCTATGAACAGGGGCTATTTTACCCTCTATTAAGTCCTTCATCCTAATCAAAGTGTGTTTAGCCTCGTTGAATGGGAAGCTTAAAAAGTAATTCTTCGATGCTGACAACTTTTTACCATTTTAAAAGAAATTATAACCAGACACAGTGTGCACATACCTGTAATCCCAGTACTTGGGAGGCTGAGACAGGAGGATGGAAGTGTCATGGCCTGCCTCAGCAACTTAAAGGGGCCTGCCACAGTTTAGTGAAACCTGATTTCCAAATAAAGGTTAAAGGCAATTTGGAAATATCTGCTCAAATGCCTTTAAAAATAGATATTCTCTTTTTCACAGGACAGGGGGTGTAGCTCAGAGGTAGAATACCCCTATGTTCCATCCCCAGTACAAAAATTTTTAAAAAAAAGGAAGAAAGGAAGGGAACAAGGAAAAAACCTGTTGAAATTGCCTTAAAATCAAGTTCTCAAGAAAAATTAGTTTCTAATTTGTGTTATATTTTCTATTCATCCTCAAATAAAGCATCAATTTAAGCCAATAGTTCATTCACAATGATTAGCACCATTGCTTCTGTTATTAAAATAAATTTCATGCTCAATGGAATCTTCTTTACTTCCAAGGATATGATTTATAATCTACAAGAAACTTTCCAAAACACAGGGATTTCTAAATTTCTTAAATGTTTGGTATAATATCAGCAGAGCCAAAATAAAGATCTTTCTCATTACTGTAAAAGGGACTTTCACTGACAGTTCCTTGGTACAGTACTGATTTTATTTTTTTTAGCTTCCTGAATAAGAGACGGCCTGAATCATAAAATTTTAATATACAGATAATATACATAGAAGGAAAAAATTATTTGTTTTTCCTTCTAGCAAGGAAATTTGTTTTTCAATCTAGCAAGAGGCTTGCTAGATTGTTGAGAGTCTTGCTATATTGCAATCCTCCTGTCTCAGCCTACAGGCATGCACCACTACAACTGGCTTATTATCTTATTATTTTATCTTGAACACATTAGTATATAATTGTAGTGTTTTGTGTGTGTGTGTGTGTGTGTGTGTGTGTGTGTGTGTGTGTGGTACTGAGGGTAGAATTCAGGGGCATTCTACCTCTGAGCTTCACCCACAACCTTATTTTTATTCTTTATTTTGAAACAGTCTCACTAAACTGCGGAGGGCCTAAGTAATTGAGGCTGACAGCCAACCTGCAATTTTCCTGTCTCAGCCTCCCAAGTATTGGGATTACAAGCCTGTGTTACAATAGTAGTTTTAAAATTGTAAAACATGAAATGAAAAAGATATAAACCAATCTGAATCACAAGCATTGGTATCTTAATACTTTAATGCTTTCTACATAAGAATAAGAGCTACACCCTTACATATTCTATATATAGCTACCTAGAACCCTAGAAAATGAGCAAAGCTTAAGGGATTATACATAAGATGGTGGGGAATTACTCAAATACAATGGCTACTGTACAAATCTACTTCTTTTTTTTTTTAATTTTTTATTGGTGCACTGTATTCATACATCATAGTGGGATACAAACTTTTGTAGACATACATGCACACATCGCCCAGTCAGCCCCCACCCGATCCCCACCCCATTCTCTCCCCATCCCTCCCTCCCATGCTTGGCTTAGTGGTTGACATCTAGTATTATAGCAATTTATCCAAAATTAAAAATGATAATCTCACATAACAGTTTCATTTGTCTGATACCAAGCTTTTGATGACTTAAAGATAACATTTCAATATTTCTTTTTACTTTCTTTCTTACCAGAGGATATTTTTTTTCTTTTTCTTTTTTTTGGTGAAACTATCATATATTTATATATTTATTTTTCAGAAAAAAAAATCTATCCTAATATGGAATATGGACTTTAGATACGCACAACGATCTTGAAAAAGAACAAAGCTAGAAGATATATATTTTCTGATTTCAAACCATATAAAGCTACAATAATTGAAACAGTGTAGTACTGTTCTAAAGGCAGATATATAAACCATTGGAGTTAAATACAAGCCTAGAGCTAAACTCTTCCCTATATTGTCAAGTTATTTTTGACAAGGTTTCCATGAACATTTGGTGGTAGAAATAATAATTTTTTAACTAAATATTGTTGAAAAATAATAATTACATGGAAAAGAATAAAATTGGACCCTTACCTAATCCCATATACAAATATTAACTCAAAATAGATAAAAGACCTAAATATAAATCTTAAGACTATAAACTTTTAGGAGAAAATCTGGGTCATAAAACCTCACAACATTGAAATTGGCAGTGATTTCTTGGATATGATTTCAATGGCACAGGCAACAGAAGAGTATACAAACTCCCTAAAAAATAAAAAAAATATATATTGTATATCCAAAGACAATGTAAACAGAGTTAACAGTTACTAATAGAATGGGATAAAATATTTCCAAATGCTATATCTGAAGGTATATTAATATTTCAACTAGAAATCCTAAAAATTAACAACAATAAAGGCAAACAATACAACTTAGAGATAGGTAAAAGACTAACATAAATAATGAATCTCCACAGATAACCAATCTTAGTTGACTGTTGGATGGAAAATCTTGTTTCTCTGGTTCTGGTGAGTGTTACCTATTTCTTCTTTGTAGTTAATCTCTTTGAGTATTTTCTCTAGCGCTGGTTTTGAAGACATAAATTCCTTCAGTTTCTGTTTGTCATGGAAGCTTCTTATTTCTCCATCTAATTTGATAGAAAGTTTTGCTGGGTAGGAAATTTTTGGCTGGAAGTTGTTTTCTTTCAGAGTTTGGAATATGTTACTCCAAGCCCTTCTGGCTCTCATGACTTGGTTTGGGAAGTCTGGAGTGATTCTAATTGGTTTGCCTCTGAATGTCACTTGGCCCTTTGTTTTTGTTGCCTTTAAGATTCTCTGCTTGGCTTCCACATTGGTCATTTTGACAATTTTGTGGCGTGGGGATCCTCTTCTCCGATCCTGTCTAAAGGGAGTTCTATAAGTTTCCTGGACCTGTGTATCAACCTCTTGCTCTATGTTTGGAAAATTTTCTGCTATTACTTCCTTGAAAAGATTGTTGATCCCTTTGGTTTCACTTTCTTTTCCCTCCTCTATTCCAATTATTCTTAGGTTAGCTCTCTTAAAATGGGCCCATATTTCTTCAATGTCAGATTCCTGCTGTTGGATATTTTTTTCTAGATTAGAAACTATGCGTTCATTTTTGGAATGATCATCTTCTAAGAGCGAGATTCTGTTCGCCATGTGGTCTGATCGGTTGTTAGTGCTTTAAATTGAGGCCTTTACTTCATTAATTGCATCCTTTATCTCTTTTTGGCTCTCTCTGAGTTCTTTTCGAAGCACCTCTATTATTTCTACAGTTATTTTCCTGATTTGATCTTCTAGAAATCTCTGATGTTCTGTTTTATCGGGTTCTGATGTTGTGGTGTTGTGGGCATTCATTGCTCCAGTGTTATTCCTCTTTCCCATGATTTCGGAAGTTTGTGCCTTCTCTGGGTTCTTCCCTGGGTCACTACGGCTTCATTTAAGGTGCTCTGGATCTCGAGTCTGTAGTATCTCAGACCCCACTACTCCTTTACTGGGTTGTATCACAGAGTCTCTGACCCAGGGAGTCGATAGAGGCTGCTTTAGACTATGGGGGGTGCCAGGTTGCACGTTCTCCTATGGTGTGATATCTCTGCCACCGCCACTCCCCCACTGGGTCAAGTCCCAGGGAGTACAATACTGGGATTTCTCCTCTGTGGCCTGCAATTTGACTCACTGTTCTTGAGTACGCAGATGTAGCCGTACTGGACTTGGTGAATTCGCTGCTGCTGCCGCCGGTGGCAATATGGCGCCGCTGCCACGCCCTCGGCCGTGAGGCTGGCGTATTTCTTCTTGGTTTTGATTTCCACTCTGAATCCCTGCAGCATGTGCTGAGCTCAGCCACTGGGAGCTTTAGATGTTCCTTCGCCAAGAAATCCCGCCTGGCTGTTCCGCAACGGCTCACCTTGGCTTGCTGTAGCCATCCGGTGAATTCGCAGCTGCCGCCGGCAGTATGGCGCTGCTGCCGCGTCCTCGGGCGTGAGGCCGGTGTATCTCCTCTGTGGCTCTGAGCTCTCTTCTCAGTCCACTTTCTCTCTGGAGCCTGGTGATTTGTTTCTCTGGTGATGGTGTTTTCTGGCTATTAAAGGCGCTGATTTTGTGGTAATGGAGATTGGTTGTTAGCGGGGCTCTTAAGCCCCGCTTTTCTCAGTCGCCATCTTCCCGGAAGTCCACAAATCTACTTCTAATCTGTTTTATTTGGGTTTGGATACTGAGATTGGACTCAGGGTCATTCTACCTCTAAGCTACACCCCAAGCTCTATTTTATTTTATTTCTTTTATTTTGAAATAGGATCTCATTAAGTTGCTGATGTCTAGCTAAATTGCTGAGGGTGGCCTCAAATCTGTGATCTTTCTGTTTCAGCCTCCCAAGGATTGGGATTATGGGTGTGCACCACCACACCTGGCTCTATTTCTGATCTGTTAAAGGCAATTTGGCAATATCTGCTCAAATGCCTTTAAAAATAGATTTCTCTTTTTCACATCAATTTCAAAATTATCCAAAGACGCCAACCAGTCTGGCAGTACAAAAACATTTAGCAATATTATTCTTATCCTCAACTCTTTTTTTTTTTTTTTTTTTTTTGGTATTGAGGGTGGAATCCAGGGGCTTTCTACTTCCAGGTTACACTCCCAGACCTATTTTATCTTTTATTTTGAAACAGAATCTCACTAAGTTGATGAGAACCTCACTTAAGTAGCTGAGGCTGGCTTCGAACCTGCATGATCCTCCTGTCTCAGTCTCCCAAGCACTGGGATTACGAGTGTGCACCACCACGCCAGGCTCAAGAAGAAGCCTGGCTTATCACCTCACCTTTGATAAGAAGAAAACATTTTTTAAAAAAAAACAATAGTCTAAAAAGTATAATAAAATTAAACAGATAAAAAATATCGCTTAGAAGTATGTTGTAATTTAGTTACTGAGATAGAAAGATGACCAGGTCATCTTTTTATCTTTTTAAATATAACTATACTTTCACCGGGAGTGGTGGCACACGCTTGTAATCCCCACACTTGGGAGGCGGAGACAGGAGGATCGCACAGGTTCGAAGCCAGCCTCGCTGGCTTAAGAGACCCTGTTTCCAAATAAAAATATAAAGTAGGTCTGGGACGATAGCCCTAAGGTAGAAGGGTTTCCAGGAACCCCAGTGCCACAAAAAATAATAATAATAAAATAACTGTGTTTTCTATTAATTTCATTTAATAGAAAATACTGTCATTTAATATTTAAATATAAAAATTAAATCTATCATTAATTTTTTAATAAAATTAATTATGAAAGATGGTATGGAGTGCTTAAAAACAAGTGAAAATGGTCTCAAAATATAAAATAGTTAAGTGTCAGAAAAACATGTTATGAAAAATTATCATATAGGGAAATCATGGCAGTTTTGCTTTCTGTTTTTCCTTAATGTGTATTAACAATACTTACTCTGCTTGGCTCCCACTATGCTATAATTATAGACACTGCTTTTGAAATGTAGCAATCAAAGTCAGGCATGGTGGCATATGCTTGTAACCCCAGTACTTGGGAGGCTGAGACAGGAGGATCACAGGTTTGCAGCCAGCCTCAGCTACTTAGTGAGGCCCTCTGCAACTTAGTGAGACCCTGTTTCAAAGCAAAGAACAAAAAATAGGGCTGGGTTGTGGACACCTGGGTTCCATCCCCAGTATCACCCCCCTCACAAAAAAAAAGAAAGAAAGAAAAAAGCAAGCATTCAAATTAAATTAATAACAAAGATCCGGACTCAAAATGGTAAAATAAGAGCCACTTTAGGCAAAAGCTTTCAGAACTTTTATAGAATAAAAGCACAATTATTTAGAAGAAAATCTAATTCCTTACTTGCTTTTACTGGCTATGAACAGTAGCCACAGTAGAATACATTTAGGCCCATGTACCATTCATATCACCACAGCTGGATCTAGGAGCTGGGAACCCAACGCTACTAAATGAAGGGGCAAACACTAATGTTTAGGGTAGATATCTGCCCCACATTCTGTTTTCACAAATCCATGCTGCCCCCTTCTGGATATTTTGGTAGATTATCTGATAATAAATGTACTAAGACAAAATAAACAAAAAGTAATCCTTCTAACTGATGAATTTATGCACTTAGCCTAATGCCCACATGAAAATCATAACATTGTTAGTAAATATTTTGTCTTAAAATACTTTCCAGTAACTCTGTTCTGAATAGTTCTAAGAACAGAAAAAAAAGAGCTCTGATAAGTTAGTCATTCATATGAAGAAAATAAAAATGAAATACATATTTACTAAAAGTAAATAAAATATGACACTTAAATCACATTTTTTGCCAGGCATGGTGGCACACACCTGTCATCCCAGTATTTGGGAGGCTGCAGGTTTAAGACCAGTCACGGCAACTTAGTGAGACTATTAGCAACCTAATAAGACCCTGTTTCAAAACAAAACAAAACAAATTAAAAAGGGCTGAGGAGCCGGGCGTGTGGCGCACACTTGTAATCCCTGCGCTTGGGAGGCTGAGCCAGGAGGATCGCACAGGTTCAAAGCCAGCCTCACCTACTTAGTGAGGCTCTCAGCAACTTAGTGAGACCCTGTTTCCAAGTAAAATAGAAAATAGGTCTGGGAGTATAGCCCAGAGGTAGAAAGCCTCTGGATTCCACTCCTAGTACCACCAAAAAAAAAAAAAAGGGGCTGAGGGTGTCACTCATAGGTAGAATGCCCCTGGGTCCCATCTCCAGTAACACACACACACACACACACACACACACGCAAACAAAACATTTTTGTTCTCTTCCATAGTCATTCCCCAAACAAACCAGGATTTAAACTTATCTTTTCAGTTCAGTTTTAACACATGTGTTCCCTACACAGGTATCAGTAAACAAGCAGTATGAATTTATGGTTATTTTAAATGTAAGTAAATAGTGTCATAGCTTCTTAAACACAAATGTCCATGTCATTAGCTATGCTTCTAAGTCCAGCCGCCCACTGCAACTGAACGTCAAATGAGACCGTGTGGAGAACTCTGTGCAAGGTACTATTACAATGTCTTAAGTGGGAAATATTACATAGGGTCACTTGGGTTACTTTTTTCATTTCTGAATTTTCATTGCTGTCAATTATATCTATCTGGTTTAGTAAGGAAACCTTTTAAGGCACTGTTGATATCTTAAAATTGTTTCCTCTGAGTGTACTTTTCAAAGTCTAGTTTCTTCTCCTAAATGGATGTTTTCTTCTAATAGTAATCTATGTGGAAATAAAAAGAAAAACTTTCAGCCGGGCCAGGTGGCACATGCCTGTGATCCTAGTACTTGGGAGGCTGAGAGAGGATGATTGAGAGTTGAAGGACAGCCTCAGCAAATAAAATAGGGCGACGTCACTCACAGGTAGAATACCCCTGGATTCAACCTGCAGTACAAAAAAAAAAATCTAGATCTTGGAAAGTCCAGATTATACTAGAATTTACAATAAAGGAGAATAAATAGCAGTACCCCTTAGCCGAGGCAAACTCAGCTCACCGGGAAGCGCAGGGAGGGGTCGCACCACTCTCTCCGTCCCTCCACAGACTTGATGTGCAGCCTCAGAGCCGCAGCCTAGGCCTTCCCTTGCCCATCGCTCTCCCCAGGCAACGGGCCACTCTTAGGCCTCCCCTCTCCTCCAGTCCAGGTTCTGCTCATTCATCCCAGCTACATGGCTCAGCTATTCAATCTGGAAAACGTCCCATCTCCAACCACTCTGTGTTGTACACATTGCTTAGTTGTCAGAATGAGAGTGAACTAAAATGTATAGATCCAAAGTATGAAAACGCTATGCACAGAAAACCTGTGGTGAGTTCACGAGAGTCTGCAGTCAGGGTTAAGGGAATTGACAGGAAAGGGACCTTGCTTCTCACTTGTAATCTTTAATACCCTTCGTGTTTCATACTTATGTGTAACATGATCTACTTAGAACACTTTAAGACACTAATAAATAATCCAAATGTAAGCACAAGTTTAACAAGCTATTACATTTTTAGTAAACCTGTTTTTAAAAACATTTATCTAGCCGGGCGTGGTGGCACACGCTTGTAATCCCTGCGCTTGGGAGGCTGAGACAGGAGGATCACACAGCTTCAAAGCCAGCCTCAGCTACTTAGTGAGGCTCTCAGCAACATAGTGAGACCCTGTTTCCAAATAAAGTATAAAATAGGTCTGGGAGTGTAGCCCGGAGATAGAAAGCCTCTGGGTTCCACCCCAGTACCACCAAAAAAAAAAAAAAAAAAAAAAAAAAAACATTTATCTAAAGTCTCCTGTATGTGTATTTGAAGTGGAAATCTAAGGTAATAAAAATGTACCGGTTCTGCTTTAAATATGAATCTGATTAAAACGGCCTAAGAACTATCACACCTGAATGGTAAAATAGAAGGCCCACTCGTTTAGAAACAATAAATTCAACTTGCAATAATAATAAGTAAAAATGTTATCAAACTTTATTTTAGGTTAATACTATATAATTTTTGCTATCAAAGTAAAGTCTTATTTCAAATAAATGATTCATTTTGGTTTAGTTTCTTATGCATATATAATACATTTTGTTTTCTCAGGAACCCAAATAACAACAACAACAACAACAAAAGTGGGCTCTCTCCCTCACTATATATATTTTTTTCTCTTTTTTTTTTTTTGGTGGTACTGGGGATGGAACCCAGGGGCCTTCTACCTCCGGGCTACACTCCCAGATCTATTTTATATTTTATTTGGAAACAGGGGTCTCTTAAACCAGCTGAGGCTGGCTTCGAACCCATGCAATCCTCCTGTCTCAGCCTCCCAAGCACGGGGATTACAAGCATGCGCCACCACACTCGGCTTCCCTCAATATTTTTTTAATCTTAAGAAGAAAAGAGAAGGTTGAGGATGTAGCTCAGTAGTGAATGTCTGCTTAGTATGCTCAAGGCCCTGGGTTTGATCTCTAGCAACAGACCAAAAAGAAAAGAAAAAAGAAATAAGAAAAGAAATAGCAAATAACCTAATATTAGCAATCTCAAAATGACAAGTCCAGCACCCCACAAAGTTTGCATATAGTCAAACCTTTGAGCTCCTTGAGCAGTTAACCAAAGTTCCTTGTTTCCCAGTGCCTAAGACATTCCTTGCCCTTTGCTACAGATTATCACACATGCTTCACTTCTTTCCAAAGTCTAAGCTTATATTTCTTGGTATATATAAACATATCACATGAGAGAGTAACTACTTCCCTTCAAAAACTTCCTGAATTGTTCTCAATTACCCTTTAGTACTACACAATTCTGAACTCTAACAATAAGTACCTATAAGCATTTTGTCTTTACCTAAATACACATTCAGTGTCTTTTTGCTTAGACAAACCCCCAAATAATGGTATTCTAAACTGCTACTAGGAGTTAGTGACACACCGTGCCAATTAAAGTCAGTAATAGAGAAAAAGACTGTGTCCATCTTCTGTGTCTATGTGCGCAACAGTAAACGATCCTATCTTTGCCTTTGAAAAGTTATACGATGCTATTATTTTAGTGTAAAAACTGAGTTTTGTTGCCAGGCGTGGTGGCACACATAATCCCAGCATATGAGAGGCTGAGACAGGAGGATGACAGTTCTCGGACCGCCTCAGCTACTTAGTGAGGCCCCTTGCAACTCAGTGAGACCCTGTTTCAAAATAAAGAATAAAAAATAGGGCTGGGGGTGGAGCTCGGAGGTAGAGTGCCCCTAAATTCCACCCCCATTACAGAAAAAAAAATTGAATTTTGTTAATTCTCTCATCACCTTACTCTACTCCATATATATATATATGCTTGATGGCAAAATCACCCACCTTGGCCATAGTAAAATAATGTGTTATATAAATCAACTTACACTACAGTTTTCAGGTGGCACTAGAAGTTGAGTAATCTCACCACCATGAACACAGAAGATATGTTTCATTTCTCCAGAAAATATGTCCCAAATGATGACCGAAAAGTCCACGCCTCCAGATATCAGATGTCTCTGGTCGTGGCGAGCTGAGACCTGATGAGGATACAGCAAGCATGTCACTCTGTTCCGATGACCACGGAGCGTTCTGTGCGGTGGCCAACCTGCGGATGAGGTTTGGGGTTTAAAATGGGAAGACGAAAGTCTTAAAAACTTTTAGCAAGTCAAAGTAAACACGAACGGTCTAGAAAAGCAATAGATTTCATCATAGAAAAAGGTTTCAGCCGGGTGTGGCGGCTCACGCTTGTAATCCCCGCATTTGGGAGGCGGAGACAGGAGGATCGCGCAGGTTCGAAGCCAGCCGCGCTGGCATAAGAGACCCTGTTTCCAAATAAAAAAGTATAAAATAGGTCTGGGAGTGTAGCCCCAAAGTTGAAGGGTTTCCAGGAACGCCAGTACCACCAAAAAAAAAAAAGGTTTAAATTGTTTCAATTCTGTCTTTATCTCTGTCCAGTACAGTAGCTTGGAGCTACATGAGACTTGCTGAACCCATGAAATAGATTTGATATGGATTCAGATATGCTATAACTGTCATGTCAAAGTCCTGAGATTTTTTTTTCCTATTTTTTTTTTATGGTACTGGGGGTGGAACCCAGGGGCTATCTACCTCCAGACTATACACCCAGACCTATTTTATACTTTATTTGGAAAAAGGGTCTAAGTTGCTGAGAGCATCACTAAGTAGCTGAGGCTGGCTTCGAACCTGCGCGATCCTCCTGTCTCAGCCTCCCAAGCGCTGGGATTACAAGTGTGTGCCACCATGCCCAACAGAGTCCTGCGATTTTAAAGAATTAGTACAAAAAAAAAAAAAAGAATTAGATGTAAAATGTTTTTTACATTTTAAGAACTAATAGTTTTAATATTTATTTACAAGTAAAGAATAGTTTGGGTTGGGTTTGCTATGTTGAGTTATATAAAATATAGTATTATTCTTAATTTCATTTTATTTTATCATGGTTATTAGAAAACTACATATATATTTACATTAGGTTTCTACTAGACAGCACTGTTCCAGAAGATTGTATTATAGGTAATACAGTTATTTAGTAATGTATAGAAATTAATAATCATCACTAAAACTGTATCAAAGAGATAATATTAAAATTTTTTATTTCCAGTCATCGCATGGTATGTATCAGAATAAGACACTTCATATTTTATCACCTGAACATTAAACTCTATCAGCTACACTAGCACACTGAGAACTACACTGATTCTACTTGTTAAAGAAGAGAGACGTTTTCAGTATCAAGTTATAGCGTCCTCACAACACTCTAGAGACGGGTGGACCTTGGGTGTACCTCTTCGGAGCATGTGTTCCCCCTGCAGCAGCTGTACTATGGCCGTCTGGGTGGCAGGAACAATAATGATGCTTCCATCTTCACGGCCACAAACCAGCCGCCCGTGTGCGGGTATGTACACGCTTGCGGTGACTTTAAGAGGCTCGTTGCTATTGGGAATCACACTCAGCTGATCTATTATCCCAGCAGGACAAGGATTCAGTTTATCAAAGGCTTCTTGCAAACTAATAGAAGTGGTCACTTTCAGTCCTGTAGCGGTTTCGAGAAAAACAGTTATGCATGTTAAAAAGTTAAAAACATGAATATAAGGTTGGTTAACGCAGCAGCATAGCAAAAGAAGATCACTTTCATCAAATATAATTCTTAGAAGATAATAATATGTGATTATTTATGAATTTGCTATTCAGTGTTTAAAATGGAAGAGGCTGCCGGGCGTGGTGGTGCACGTTTGTAATCCCCGCGCTTGGGAGGCGGAGACAGGAAGATCGCACAGGTTCGAAGTCAGCCGCGCTGGCTTAAGAGACCCTGTTTCCAAAATAAAAATATAAAAATAGGTCTGGGAGTGTAGCCCAGAGGCAGAAGGGCTTCAAGGAACCCCAGTACCACCAAAAAAATAAATAAACAAATAAAATAAAATAAAATGTAAGAGGCTAAATGAAAAGAATTAAGAGACTGCTACATATAATTTACTGTTACCTTTGCTGTGCTCCTGTTCATCAGGTGTGTCTGATATGTTCCAAATATTTAATCTTCCAGAAGAATCACCCTGAATTAATAGTTTGTAGAAATATTCCCTGCATCCGTAGAAGAACCGAGTAACTGGAGGACAAACTAGCAACTGTCAAAAAAAAAAAAATTATTCAAATATCTTTAACCATATTTTTAAGCAAAATATTTTTCACATTAACATTTTTCAAATCAAGATGTTAGGTACTCTGTTTCAGTACTTGAATTCAAGAAGTGTTAAGAGGATGACTATTCAGCAGCATTGTAGTGTAATTTATAGTATTAATTCACATCAGCTACTATTAAATCTAGTACAACACATTCAAGGAAACAAAACCTTTATTTATAGTTTTTCTCTAAAATCAGTAATTTTACTTATTCTGTTTTATAAAAACTGATTGGTAGCCACAAGGCAATTTATCTAATTGCCTGTTATTAAATTATTAGTGCAGATATTCCACTCTACTAAAAAAAATTTTTTACTAATAAAAGAGCGCAAACTCACTAATTCTACCTTTTTTGACCACTCCCAATTAGTGACTAAGAATAGCAACAAAATTAAACTACCAAATTTGTGTAATTAGAGGACACCATGTTCTTTTACTGGGCACATTTTCCAACTAATAGTATAAAGTTTCACTTGGTCACAGTCACATCATCCATTTGAACTTAATCTGATATGTTAGCTATGACTACCAGGAACAAATTATTTTTCAGCCTAAAATCCTTTGCCTTCAGTGAGATGACTTATTTGTAAATTCTTTTTATATTTATTTATTTATTTATTTATTTATTTTGGTGGTACTGGGGGTGGAACCCAGAGGCTTTCTACTTCCGGGCTATACTCCCAGACCCATTTTATATTTTATTTGGAAACAGGGTCTCACTAAGTTGCTGAGAGCCTCACTAAACAGCTGAGGCTAGCTTCGAACCTGCGCGATCCTACTGTCTCAGCCTCCCAAGCGCGGGGATTACAAGCATGCGCCACCACGCCCGGCTTGTAAATTCTAAATAGTGGTGGATTCCTAAAATTAAACTCTGAATGTTAACTCACAAATACTGGGACACTCAAGTACACAAAAGTAATCGTAGACTTCAATTTTGACAATTAGCAGCTAAAAAATAATCTACTTACTGTTTTAGACTTATTTTCATGGAAGGTACTAGTCTCTAGAAACTAGAAATATAATGTATAACCAATTATACATAACTTCACTTATATATTCAGAATTTTCGTTAATAAACAGCATACATAACAAGGAAAAGTTGCAACAGCAGCTATAATAATAATCAGTATGCACATTTCAATGAAAAGCTCATACCACATAACACACAGATCTTAAAGTATATTATGAAGCTGCTATTTAAAGGAAAATATATATATATATATATATATATATATATATGTTAGTTTTTGTTTTGTTTGTATAAGATTTTTTAAACAAATCTCTATTGCTTAAGTTTAACTGAAAGGGATTGTCTATGTTGGAGATAAGTAGATAGGAATTTAAGTTAAGAAAGTAAAAGTCGAAGAATCTTAATTGTAACTAGATCTATAAGTTCTTATATTCAAAATATTGATGGATAAAACACTTCTTTCCTGGTTACCATCCCTCCATATAGAGATAGGACATGACATTCTAAATAATGAAGCTGTGAAATCCTAGAACATCAGTATTTGGTTTTGATTCCAAAACCAAAGCTTCTTCCTTACTGCTCACAGAACACAGAGTGAAAATCTAGTATTAAGTGCTCTTGTGTTTCAACTTCAAATGGATATTAAGCAAGATTTTTGAAAAGTCTATTATACAATAGACTTTTTTTTTTTTTTTGGTGGCACTGGGGTTCCTGGAAACTTTTCTAACTCCGGGTTACACTCCCAGACCTATTTTTATACTTTTTAATTTGGAGACAGGGTCTCTTAAGCCAGCGAGGCTGGCTTTGAACCTGTGCGATCCTCCTGTCTCTGCCTCCCAAGCGCGGGGATTACAAGCGCGCGCCACCACGCCGGGCTCCAATAGACTTTTATAGAGAAAAATATTTTCTTCTTTAATTCTAATGTGTAATGATTTAAATGACCACATGATTTGGGGGAGATATTACAATGTTCTGTTCAAGTAATAAACCATTACTAGTCAGGATCACTGAATATAATCTTTGCCCTTTTAAAAATATATCTGTCAGCAGGGCGTGGTTGCACATGCTTGTAATCCCAGTACTTGGGAGACTGAGACAGGAAGGATCGCACAGGTTCGAAGCCAGTCCAAGCCACTCAGTGAGACCTGTTTCCAAATAAAATATAAAATAGGTTGGGACTGTAGCCCGGAGGTAGAGGGCCCTGGGTTCTATTCCCTGTACCACAAAAATAAATAAATAAATAAAATAAAAATATATCTGTCACATCATGTTTTAACTGAATGAGAATATAAAATAAATTTATACTGTAAATGGGAATTTTATCAAAAAGTCAATTCTAATATCAAATTGGCATATGAGTACAGATACTTTTAAAGAAAGGTGAATGTTATTTTATAGGCATATTATGTATTTTAAAATAAGCAAAGTTTAAAAGGTGCTTATAATTTACCATATAAAAATGTTTTATAATATCCAACACACTGAATTATATTTATATAACTCTTTTAAATTAACTCTTTTGCTCAGCTACCAAATAATGCCAATAAGTACAGTTCTGAAATTTTTCAATATAACTATCACTTATAAATGATACCTGAAGAATTTTACCTCTTTATCTTTCCTATCCAAGAGGCTATGTTGTACAGGAGGAATTAAATTTTCAACTGCTTTCCCCACATCACTGCGGAATGAATCACTAGCTGGAAGGCAACTGAAAACGGGAAAAGTACAAAATTCATTTAAAATACTGACATTAAATATTTTATTATTACTTATAATAACAAAGTTTTTACAGTAGATAAAAATAAATTTTAAATTCATGTTATAAAAATATCCTTCTTCGAAGCCGACTATGGAGGCGCACGTCTGTAATCCCAGTACTTGGGAGACTGAGACAGGAGGATCATATGTTTGAAGCCAGCCTCAGCAGTTTAGTAAGGCTCTCAGCAACTTAGGGAGACCCTGTTTCCAAATAAAATATAAAAGAGGTCTGGAGGTGTAGCTCAGAGGTAGAAGGCCCATGAGTTTCATCCCCAGTACCACAAAAATAAAAATAAAAATATCCTCCTTCAAATAAAAAGCCCATCTAATTTTGATACTTAAAAGTTAACTTGGAGCCAGGCGTGGTGGCGCACGCTCGTACTCCCAGCATTCGGGAGGCTGAGACCCGGATGATCACGGTTCGCAGACAGCCTCGGCTACTTAGTGAGGCCCTCTGCAACTCAGTAAGACCTGGTTTCAAAATAAAGAATAAAAATAGGGCAGGGGGTATAGCTCAGAGGTAGAATGCTCCTAGTTTCCATCCCTAGACCCGCAAAAAAAAAAGAAAGAAAGAAAGAAAGAAAAGTTAACTTGGGCCAGGCGTGGTGGTGCACGCTTGTAATCCCAGCATTCAGGAGGCTGAGACAGGAGGATCGCGGGTTATAGCCAGCCTCAGCTACTTACTGATGCCCTTTGCAACCCAGTAAGATCCTGTTTCAAAATAAAGAATAAAAAATAGGGCAGTGGGTGTAGCTCGGGGGTTGAATGCCCCTGGGTTCCATTCCCAGACCCGCCAAAAAAAAAAAAAAAAAAAAAAAAGAGTTAACTTGGGATTATAAATCAAATTTTAAAAAAAGTTCTAACTATTTTTAACTAAATTAATTAAACATTTGTACTACATACATTTTCATATTTTCAAGTTGCACTCCAAACTCAGAATCTGGTACTTTCGATTAAAGTCCAAATTCCTTACTTATTGCATACCTGGCAGGCAGCTTGTAAATGTAACTTTGCCCATTTTCAGTCCAAATGATTACTTTATCTGCCGACACAAAGTCCCCTCCTGTCCAGGTCTGCCCGTTTTCACTAGGGCCGGAGCACAGAAGGGAGTAGTCGCCAGCATCAAACACCTGCGAGGAAGAAGAGAGTCACGATCTACTCCGTACTGCGGTGATTTAGGCACAGCGACACTAAAACACAACAAAACCACCACTTCTGGGAATGTATTGCACATTCAGGTCTCTGACGTCTGATGACTCAGATGAAGATATTTTGTATTTTGCCCGTGAGCCTTAGAGACAAGTCTCCTTCCCACGACAAATAATAATAACAATAACAACAACAACAACAACAATAATAATAATGCCTCTGTGCAGCCTCTGGGTTGATCAGGCAACAGACTGTAGCAGGTGGAGCTGAAGTCCCCTGCCCAGGATGGAATCCTCAGCCTTTCCTACAGAGGAAGAAGTACTCCAAGAAGAATGGCAAGGAATAGGGAACGAGCCTCTGAAGGCAGCTTCAGACTCCTGTCTTATTCCTACTTCTTGTATTTTTTTTTTTTTTTTTTTGTGGTACTGGGGATGGAACCCAGGGGCCTTCTACCTCCAGGCTACACTCCCAGACCTATTTTATATTTTATTTGGAAACAGGGTCTCTTAAACCAGCTGAGGCTGGCTTCGAACCTGCGCGATCCTCCTGTCTCTGCCTCCCAAGCGGGGGATTACAAGCGTGCGCCACCACGCCCAGCTTCCTGTAACATTTCTAAAGCTGAGCTCTGTCATCAGAATATTTCTTCGCTTGCCGGGCGTGGTGGTGCACGCTTGTAATCCCCGCGCTTGGGAGGCAGAGACAGGAGGATCGCGCAGGTTCGAAGCCAGCAGCGTGCGCTGGCTTAGGAGACCCTGTTTCCAAATAAAAATGTAAAAATAGGTCTGGGAGTGTAGCCCGGAGGTAGAAGGGCTTCCAGGAACCCCAGTACCACAAAAAAAAAAAAAAAGAATATTTCTTCGCTAAGGGGGGAATTATCTTGCTTTACTTTATTTCATCAAGCTTCTAAAATACTATGACAGGATGATAGTAGACTTCATGTTATTATTTTATAATTCTGTGTGTGTGTGTGTGTGTGTGTGTGTGTGTGTGTGGTGCTGGGGATTGAACCCAGGGGCATTCTACTTCCAAGCTATACTCCTAGCCCGATTTTTTGTTCTTTCTTTTTTTCCCTTCCCTCCTTCTTTCTCCCCCCCCTCCCCCCTTTCTTTCTTTCTGCGGTACTGGGGATGAGACCCAAGGGCATTCTACCTCCGAGCTACACACCCAGCCCTATTTTTTATTCTTTAGTTTGAAACAGGGTCTCACTGAGTTGCAAAGGGCCTCAATAAATAGCTGAGGTTGTCCATGAACTGCGATCCTCCTGTCTCAGCCTCCCAAATGCTGGGATTACAAGCCTGTGCCACCATGCCCAGCCTTTATTCTTTATTTTGAAACAGGGTCTCCTAAGTTTTGGAAGGCCTCACTAAGTAGCTGAGGCTGGCTGTGAACCGCAATTCTCCTGTCTCAGCCTCCCAAGTACTGAGATTATGAACGTGTGCCACCACACCCGGCTCAATAATTCTTACATATAAGAGTCAAACCACTATGACTTCACTAGCCACTGAGGCTACTGGCCTTACATGCCCTTCTATTAGTACGGCACATCAAGGCTTAATAGCACCTTTACAACCATCATTTCATATGACCCTTAGAATCACTGCAGGAGATAGGCAGGCAGGAATTGCGAGGGCAGGATACACACAGGAAACTGACACAAGTAAGGGTTTCATTATTTACTTACGGTCACACATCCAGTAACTGATGGAGTTAGGACTAGACACCCTACTCTTATCATTCCAAGCAGGATGGGTCTTTCTGTCACTTTCAACATTTAGCAGAACTACATTCCATACTTTTACAAATTTCCCCCAGGAGAATGAGGATTCCTCTTTTTTGATGGCCCAGAGCTGTTATTTCATTTTTCTCTAAAGAAAACAGTGAAGTTGCTTGTGCAAGCCTTGAAATTAGAACAAAGCCCAGCTGAATTTGCCATGATTTGCTGCTGTGATGAGGAGTATACAATGGCACCACAATACCAGCCAAGAGAAGTCCAAGAAAGAGTAAGGAAATGTGTCCCACTAGCCCTATTACTGACTTAAAATATATAAAGCTATACTAGTTACAACAATACAGGACTATATTAAGACATGAATGGACAGACAAACAATCTAGAGAGAGACGCCAATAATACATCATTTTATCAAGAATCAAGGCGTCCTGGGCATGGTGCTTCACACATGTAATCCCAGTACTGGGGAGGCTGAGGGAGAAGGATCGAAGGTTCAAGGACAGCCTCAGCAAATAGTGAGATGCTCATCAACCTAGGAAGACCCTGTTTCAAAATAACAATAAAATAGCCGGGCATAGTGGTGCATGCTTGTAATCCCAGTACTCGGGAGGCTGAGACTGGAGGATCAGTGCTTGTGGACAGCCTCAGCTACTTAGCGAGGCCCTCTGCAACTTAGTGAGACCCTGTTTTAAAAATAAAAAGAATAAAAAATAGGGCAGGGGGTGTAGCTCAGAGGTCGAATGCCCCTGGGTTCTATCCCCAGACCCGAAAAAAAAAATTATATATTATTCTTTATATGTACTCTTTATATATATATTTATATGTATATTTATATGTATTTATATATAAATATATAAATATATTTATAATATATTATATAATATATAATTATTATAATATATAATATATAATTATATATAATTATATATAATATAAATATATTTATATATTCTTTATATATATCAATAAAATAGAGCTGGGGGTATAGCTTGGAGGTAGAATGCCTTTGGGTTCAATCCCTAGTAACACACACACACACACACACACACACACACAGAACCAAGACAAAATAACAAACAAGTAAATTGTTCAGTAAATAACATAAGGAACTAGGGCATCTGTGTGGAATGAAAATAAAGTGGGATCTACAGCTCACAGTTTATGCCAAATAATTTCCAGATTAAAGAGTCGGATGTATATAAGGTATACAAATATTAAGGCAAATGAAATTATTTTTAAAAATCCCCATGCTACAATTATTCTAGCAATCGTAAAAGATGATATTTAACTATATTAAAATTAAAATCTTCTTTATGGCAATAATAAAAATCATTCTAGTATAGTGTAGCATTACCTTGGTGCTTGTTTTAATATAAATGTCTCTGAGAACCAACAAAGTAGGTTCTATAGGGTTTGGTGGGTTTTTTTTTTTCTTTTCTTTTTTTTTTTTTTTTTTTTTTTGCAGTACTGGGAATGGAACTCAGGGGTATTCTGCCTTTGAGCTACACCCCCAGTCCTGTTTTTTTTTTTTAATTATTTTGAAACGGGGTCTCACTAAGTTGCGAAGGGTCTCTCTAAGTAGCTGAGGCTGTCTGCGAACCACGATCCTCCAGTCTCATCCTCCCTAGTGCTGGGATTACTCGCCCGGCTGATTCTATAGGTTTACTGGCCACCTGGCTTTCTTCTTGTGAAATATTTTTGTCCACTTTCCTTTCAGTTTGCCTGTATATTTCTCCTTAATTTGCAGAGGCTTTTTTAAAAATAAATACTTGCAAGTTCTTTATCATCTTCTCTCATGATGTGGGTTCTCTTTTCACTAAGGCTTGTACTTTTAAAAGCAAAAGAGAAAAGGCTCTTTTGTTAAAAAAAAATAATTATAAAATGCTTATCATGGACACACAAGAAACTGGCACTAGATGTTGTCTGCAGAGAGGGGAAAAAAGGGGAAAGACACTCTTCACTGTGTTCTCGTGCACTGGTTTTCCATCGCTAATCACATGCACTTTAACTTTTAAGGAAGCACTCCCCACAGCCTACTCCACCACACCACGGCTTCCTCCTAATCTCCTTCTAAAGGAGTAGCAAGGGAGAGAAGGTTAAATCCCGGACAGTCCTTTCACTCTTGGGCCTCTCTCCTATAAACTCAAGAACCCTCCAGTCCATATTCTCTGAAGCAGCCCGGAAGTCATCTGAGCTGTGCCAGGTGTGGCGGTGCACGCTTGTAATCCTAGTGCTCGGGAGGCTGAGACAGGAGGATCGCAGGTTCTAAGCTAGCTTCAGAACCTAAGTGAGGCTCTCTGTAATTGAATGAGACCCTGTTTCAAAACTCAAAAAGAAATAGAATAAGGCTAGGGGTATAGCTCAAGGGTAGAATGCCCCTGGGTTCAACCCCCAGGACTACAAAAGTAAATTAATAACAATGTGAGTTGTGACTAGCAACTCCACCACGGCTTGCACAACCTTGGTCAAGTGGGTTAGCCTCAACTGCCCACTCTGTAAAATGGGAAGGGACGGTTCCTCCAGGATGGTACTGCATTCTGAGACAGCCCTCTGCTACCTGACTCCCGGAACTCACACCCTGCACCCCTGAGTGTACGCTGGATTTTCTGACTGTTTCTAGAGAACAGGGCGTGACAGAGGTAATGAAATCTCCATTCCAAGCTGAGGCAGGTCCCTAGCAGACCTTTTCCCATTCGCTTACTCAGAGGAAAGGCTGCCCTTTCGCATGCTGTGAGATGCCCCACGAAGAGGTCCACGTGGCGAGGAACCAATACCTGGAGCCGCCAGTCGGGGACTCAGCCTGCCAAATGCCACGTGGTGAGCCTGGAAGCGGATTCTCCAAGAGCCGAGCTCGGGGTTGAGATCCCTGTCCCCGGGGATACTTGATTAGCCTGTGAGATACTGAACCAGAGATGCCCAGGAAGCCAGGCCCAGACTCCTGACCCACAAAACTGGCTGATAATACACGTTTATCTGTGTGTTCCTTGTACTGGGGACTGAACCTAGGGGTGTTCGGCCTTCAAGCTACGCCCTCTGCCCTTTTGTAAATTTTTGTCTTGAAACAGGGTCTGGCTAGGTTGCCGAGAGTCTCACTGCACTGCTGAGGCTGTCCTCGAACCTTGATGCTCCTGCCGCAGCCTCCACACTACTGGGCTTACAGGCACGCACCACCAGGCCTAGGTGCTGGCTGTTTTACTCGGCTATGGTTTGGAGTATTTTGTTATGTAGCATTAAATAACTAATTTACCCACATTCCAAAAGCTGTGAGAAGTACAAGAAAGCACACATAGGAAGCTTTGAAAAAAGTGCTGGTCACAGAGCAAGTGATCAAGATTGATCAGCCGCCTGTTGCAGAAATAGTAAAGTTCGGCAATGTGGGAGGAATACACTCCTCCTGTGATTAGCTCTGGAGGACAGAGTAAGACCTTCCCGATGCCAAGACGCCGAGGGTGGGCGGGGGGGGGGGGTGGCAATTAAATGAAAAGTTTAATAATAGCCTGTAAAGAAATATTCAACTTGCAAAACATATACTACCACTACTATATTGTACTGGTCAGATAATAAAATACCACAAAAATTAGAAGCTGAATTCAGTAACTGAATGACTGCATGAACCAAAACGAAGACAAAAAATGTTGCCAAGTTCCAACTTCTCAAAAAATATCAAAACTAGCTGTGAATTCTAAATGACTTCAAATCTGTAGGATCATCTTTCGAAGTCTGATAAACTAAACAAAACAAAACAAAATTTCCCCCTGGTCTAGGGAATTGAACCCAAGGATGTTCTACCTTTGATCTACACCCAGACTTTCCTTAAAAAATTCAAATAAAAAAAGACAAGGTCATTCACTGGCCTTGAACCTACTATTCTCCTGTCTCAACCTCCCAAATACTGGGCTTAGAGGTATACATGAGCACATCTGGGTAATAAACCAACATCCTGAAGGATAAAAAAATACAGCTCTTTACTTATATAGTCAACTTACCCTCCAATATTTGGAACACACAACCAAAAGTGACCTTTGTGTGAATGCACAGAAAGAGATGCTTTGACAGTTCTGGCAGTAAATCGGCTTGGATTCCTCCTCAAATATTGGTTCAGTTTCCTGGAAAGAAAAAGATTCGTAAAACTTCAGGAATGGTTTGGTTGTGCATTAAAATTATCACACATAGATAGAGACACTGACACAAAATAAAAGCATCGCTTGATAAACTCATCATTTTAGCACCTTACATAAGAACCATGGTAGGAAAAAGGAGCAAAAATATGCCCTGAATATAGCTACCAATGTCTTTTGATACAAGGATCTCCTGTGTCTCCACCTTGGAAATGGCAGAGGCTAAAATTTTATATTAATTTTATTTTTTTTTACACTAAGGATTGAATCCAGAAGCTCCTATTTTTTTATACTAAGGGATTGAACTCACAAGCATTCTGCCTCGAAGCTACATCCTCAGTCCAATTTTATTTCTTATTTTAAAACAGGGTCTTGCTAAGATGCCAAAGTGAGTCTCAAGCTTATGATCCTCCTGTCTCAGCCTCCCAAGTACTGGGATTACACCAGTACTGGGATTGCACCATCATTCCCACCTTAATCTCAATTTTTGCGGGTTTACTGCTTTAGTTAAAATAAAAACAGAAACAATCACCTACTATTTGATCGCCTACTAGACGATCAACATTTCTAATACCTCCCAAATTCAATGCCTAAACCCTAAAATTCCCATATTTGAAGAAAGTAGCATCTACATGGACAGAAAATAGATCCTGTCTTCTTATTAATAAAAACATAACAAAGAAGCCAGACATGGTGGCACACACTTGCAATCCCAGTACTTGGAGGCTGACACAGGAGAGCACAGTTTCGAGGCGAGACTCTCCTCAACCTAGCGAGAACCTGTTTCAAAATAAAAAATAAAATAAAATAGGGCTGGAGGTATAGCTCAGAGATAAATGTTTCTGAGTTCTACCCCCAGTACCCCAAAACTGAATAAATAAATAAATAAGAATTCAAGCCCACAGATTTAAGACAGAGAACTAAAATTGAATGTGTGTGTGTATGTGTCTATGTGTATTTTTTCCCTCAAGAAAACTCCCCTAAAAACTCCATCTTCTTGGATCGCACAGGTTCGAAGCCAGCCTCAGCTACTTAGTGAGGCTCTCAGCAACTTAGTGAGACCCTGTTTCCAAATAAAATAGAAAATAGGTCTGGGAGTATAGCCCAGAGGTAGAAAGCCTCTGGGTTCCACCCCCAGTACCACAAAAACAAAAACAAACAACAAAAAAAAACTCCGCCTCTTTAAGTTTCTCTATTTCATTTTCTGTGCATATGATTCTCTATTTCCTACCCCTGATGGAACAGATGTGTCAAAATTGAACTCACAAGCATTCTGCCTCGAAGCTACATCCCCAGTCCAATTTTATTTCTTATTTTAAAACAGGGTCTTGCTTCAAAAATGAAAGAAATAATTCACTTACACAGGCAACAGCACACTAAAAGTCTTTTTTACTATGTCCACAAGACTACCAAAAAAGAATAGACTTCTCTTTCCCTTTTAATAAAAGAAGTGACGAAACATATTACTACTAAAACTTTAGAATACATATGAATGAAAACAGAGAAACCAACCCCGGTCCCACTTGTCTTACCTGCATGCCACTGATTTCCGAGGTAACTATCCACACCTTCAAGATGCCCGTCACAGAGAGCGCGACCACGGTGTCCTCTAGAATCCCAGAGGGGACAAGGACTCCAAGTTACAAACAGAGCTTTTTTTTTTTAAAATAGTAAGATGGTTCATTTTCATGAATTTAAACAATACCATGTTTTACAATTAGCAGAAAAACACTATTCCCTATTTCGTGAAATAAAAACCAGCTTTGAAACACAGGTTAATAAAGATCACCAACAATTAGAAATTCAAGGCACTGTTTCTATTTACTTAAGTCTTTTTTTTTTACTTTTTTTTTTTTTTTTTTTTTTGCGTGTGTGTGTGTGTGTGTGTGTTACTAAGGGTTGAACCCAGGGGCATTCTACCTCTGAACTACACCCCTAGCCCAATTTTTTATTTTTATTTATTTATTTATTAGTGTGTGTGTGTGTGTGTGTGTGTGTGTGTGTGTGTGTGTGTGTGTGGTGTACTGGGGTTCCTGGAAGCCCTTCTACCTCCGGGCTACACTTCCAGACCTTTTTTATATTTTTATTTGGAAACAGGGTCTCTTAAGCCAGTGCGGCTGGCTTGGAACCTGCACCATCCTTCTGTCTCTGCCTCCCGAGCACTGGGATTACAAGCGTGCGCCACCATGCCCGGCTATTCTTTTTTTTTATTATTCTTTTTTATTCTTTTATTCTTTTCATTTTTTATTCTTTTATTTTGAAGTAGGGTCTCACTGAGGCTGGCCATGAACCCAGATTCTCCTGTTTCAGCCTTTAAGTACTGGGATTCCAAGTGTGCACCACCCAGCTTATATTTTTATTTCTAATCAGCGAGTTTTTAATAATTTCAAACATTCTTGATTCCTATGTTAACAAAGAATTCTTATCCTTCAAAATTCCCAACTTTTAATTATTTTATGGATGATAAACAAGATCACTTGACATCTCCAGGACATACACTGTCTCTCCCCCTTCCCAACTACCAGGCTTCCCTTCCAGAGAGTTTTTATTGCATGTTACACCTTCCATAAACTGTGATCAAGAGAGAGGCTTCTGTGACACAACAAATGTATGTATTTGATGGTTTCAACCCATGATTTATGGCTCATAAATCCCTTCCCAGAACTAATAAGCTAGAATTTCTCTTCTCCATGGCAGATAATAGTTATAAAGAAACTCTCTGATTTACCTGGTCCCACAGGTTAAGGGCTCAGTCCCCAGTACTGCTCCTACCTCAATTTTTTCTTTCTTTCTTTCTTTCTTTCTTTCTTTCTTTCTTTCTCTCTCTCTCTCTTTCTTTCTTTCTTTCTTTTTTTGGGGGGTGGTATTGGAAATTAAACCCAGGGATGTTCTAACTCTGAGATACATCCTCAACTCTATTTTATTATTTATTTATTTATTTATTTATTTATTTATTACAGTACTGCTGATGGAACCCAGGGGCACTCTACCTCTGAGTGACACCCCCAGCCCTATTTTTTTATTCTTTATTTTGAAACAGGGTCTCACTGAGTTGCAAAGGGCCTCACTAAATAGCTGAGGCTGGCCATGAACTGAGATCCTCCTGTCTCAGCTTCCTGAAAGCTGGAATTACAAGCGTGCGCCACCACGCCCAGCTTCTATTTTTTACTTTGATTTTGAAAATCAAAGTTGCTGAAGCTGGCCTTGAATCTATGAGTCTCCTGTCTCAGCCTCCCAAGCATTGGGAA